>NC_137792.1:99255960-100455960 GCF_963383645.1 Muscardinus avellanarius
ATTTTTTTTTACTGTTACTGTGGATGTTTTGTTTTGTTTTGCTTTTACAGTGCTTTTGTTATGGTTATTGTTGTTTTATTTTTCCCCACCCTTTTTTTACTTTAACTTGATATATATATATGATAGTTTGCCTTGTTTTCTGATTTCACACAACTGCTAGTTCCTTTTATTTTATTCTTGTCCTTTTTTCCTCTTTCTTCCTCTTTCCTTCTTTTTTTTGTTCTCCTCCTTTGATTGTTTTTTCCTTTCTTTTTCTTGGATTACATAATAGTCTTGGTATCTTGTGTGGATTTTTTTTATGTTTGTCTGTTCCTTCCATTACCCCTTTTACAAACTTCCCCACACTAAACTATACACTCTTCTCCCTCAAAACTTTTCCCCATAATATACCTCCTTATTTAATACTCAAAGTATTTCATATCTCCTTACTTACTCTACTAACGACAAGAGTCCTACTAGTTAACTCTCTCTCATTCTCAGCAAGATATTACCTTATCATACTTAAAGTCTTTCTCAACCTAAACATATCCTCTACCTAATCTGACTCCTTTACCCATCACCCCAGCTCCTCCCACATCACGCACCCTCAACACTGGAAAAGCTCTGCTGACTTGCCGATACCCCTAAACTCCTAATATTAAGATTGGACTAAGCATAATACTCAAGAATGATGGGTAGAATCAGAAAAACAGGACAGAGAACGCTATAAATATGAGAACCAGGAATTATGAAGAGACAACAGAAATCACGAATACTGACCTACTAGAAATGCAAGAAGGGGAGTTCAGAATCTTGATGTACACTATGATGAAAGGATTTAAAACAAGTCTAGAGGAGGTGAAAGGTAAGTTAAAAACACTAAAAAAGAATCAGAAAGAGGTCTGGAATGAAATGAAAGAGGCAATAAGTGAAATGAAGACAGCAATAGAAAGAAATTCTGGAAGATTAGATGAAATGGAAAACAGAATATCAATATTAGAAGGCAGTACATCCCAAATTGAAAACACAGTCAGCGATATACAGAAATCTTTACAGCAACAAAACCTAAACATCCAGCAAATATGGGATAATATGAAGCGTCCTAATTTATGGATAATAGGCATTGAAGAAGGGATAGAGGTACACAAGGGCATCTGTAATATCTTCAAGGAAATAATCTCAGAGAATTACCAAATATGAAAAGAGACTTGGACCTTCATGTCCAGGAGGCATACAGAACTCCACTGAGACAGGACCAAAGAAAGACCACTCCATGCCACATAATAACCACAATGACCAATATAGAGGCCAAGGAAGGAATCTTAAAAGCAGTGAGAACAAAATGATGGGTGACATATAGAGGTAAAACAATAAGAATCACCCCAGACTATACAACCCAGGTCATGAATTCTAGGAGAGACTGGTATGACATGATTCAGACCCTGGAATAAAATAACTTCCAACCCAAACTAATCTATCCAGAAAAATTACTATTCAAGATCAATGGTGAAACCAAAGTCTTTCAGGATAAACAGAATCTCAAAAAATTCATGAATTCAAAGCCAACATTAGAGAAAATTCTTAAATAAATAAACCATAAGGAAGAAAAAATAAACAGACTTCAGGATCAGAGAAGAGATGAAGTTAATAAGTGGACCATTTAAGTAAAGAAGAAAGATCAAACCACCCAAGAATAGACAAAACACAAAATGGCAGAAAACAAAAATCATATTTCAATAATATCTCTTAATGTCAAAGGACTTAACTCACCAATCAAAAGACATAGACTGGCAATGTGGATTAGGAAACATAATCCAAATATATGCTGTCTGCAAGAAACTCACCTTACAGCCAAAGACATTCACAGACTGAAAGCGAAAGGATGGAAAAAGATATACCATGCCAATGGTGACCAAGAAAGAGCAGGGGTAGCAACCCTGATATCCAACAAAACAGACTTTAAACTAAAACACATCAAAAGAGACACATTAGGGCACGTCCTTTTATTAAAAGGAACAATACACCAAGAAGATATAATGATAGTAAATATTTATGCCCCAAATATGGGTGCAACCACATTTGTAAAACAAACCCTTCTGGACATAAGACCCCAAGTAGACCCAAATACAATAATTCTGGGAGACTTTAATACACCTCTCACACCACTGGATCGATCTTCAAGGCAACAGATGAGTAAAGACGCTTTAGAACTAAAGGAAACCATAAACCAATTGGACCCAGTAGACATTTTCAGATTATTTCAACCAGGAACTACAGAATACACATTCTTCTCAGTAGCCCATGGAACCTTCTCCAAAATAGACCACATCCTGTGACACAAAAAACCCCCAGCAAATTCAAAAAATGTAATATAATTGCTTGCATCTTTTCAGACCACAAGGGAATAAAAGTAGAAATCAACAACAGGAAACTCAAAAGAAATTATTCAAATTCATGGAGTATGAATGATACACTATTGAATGATGAATGGGTAAGAGCAGAAATTTGTGAAGAAATAAAGAAATTTATGAAAACAAACGAAAACAGAGATACAACCTACCAAAATCTATGGGACACCATGAAGGCAGTATTAAGGGGAAAGTTTATTGCATTGAATGCCCACATAAGAAGGACAGAGAACCACCAAATAAAGAACCTAATGACACAACTCAAGGACCTAGAAATTCTGCAACACTCTATTCCCAAAGCCAGCAAAAGGCAAAAAATCATTAAAATTAGAGCAGAAATACATGAAATAGAGAACAAAAAAAAAAAACAATTCAAAGAATCAATAAAACAAAAGTTGGTTCTTTGAAAAGATTAATAGAATTGATAAACCCCTGGCCAACCTAACCAAAAGAAAAAGAGAATCAACTCAAATTATCAAAATTAGAAATGAAAAAGGAGATATCACCACAGATAGTGAAGAAATTCAAAAGATTATCAGAAACTACTTTAAAAATTTATACTCCAATAGACTTGAAAACCTGGAAGAAATTAATAGATTTCTAAGCACAGTTAACCTTCCTACACTCAGCCAAGAGGACATAGCAAGCCTAAACCAGCCAATAACAACCAAAGAAATAGAAACGGCAATAAAAATTCTTCCACCAAAGAAAAGCCCAGGCCCAGATGGGTTTCCAGCTGAATTCTACAAAACCTTCAGTGAACAACTAATACCAATACTTCATAACTTGTTCTGGGAAATTGAAAGAGATGGAACTCTCCCAAATTCCTTCTATGAGGCCAGTATCACATTAATCCCCAAACCAAATAAAGACACCTCAAGAAAGGAAAACTACAGACCAATATCCTTAATGAACATAGATGCAAAAATTCTAAACAAAATACTAGATATACGCATTCAAAACTATATCAAGAGAATAATACATCATGACCAAGTCGTTTTCTTCCCAGAAAAACAAGGATGGTTCAACATACGCAAATCAATACATGTTATTCACCACATAAATAGAACCAAGAACAAAAACCACATCATCATAGCAATAGATGCTGAAAAAGCATTCGACAAAATCCAACACCCATTTATGTTAAAAACACTGCAAAAATTGGGATAGAAGGAAAGTACTTCAACATAATTAAGGCAATATACTGTAAACCCAAAGCCAACATTATATTGAATGGGGAAAAACTGCAAGAATTTCCACTACAGTCAGGAACAAGACAAGGATGCCCACTATCACCACTCCTTTTCAATATAGTCCTTGAGACTCTTGCTGTAGCAATAAGGCAAGAGAAGGAAATCAAAGGAATTCACATAGGAAGAGAGGAATTAAAATTTTCCTTATATGCAGATGACATGATCCTTTATCTGGAAGACCCAAAGAACTCAACCAAAAGACTTCTGGAGCTGATTGACAAATTCAGCAAAGTCACAGGATACAAAATCAACCTAAAGCAATTAGTGACTTTTCTTTATGCCAACAACAAATCCACAATGAAAGAAACAAAGAAAACAATTCCATTCACTATAACTTCAAAACCAATAAAATACCTAGGAATAAACCTAACCCAAGACATAAAAGACCTCTACAACAAAAACTATAAAACATTAAAGAAAGAAACTGAAGAAGACCTTGGAAGATGGAAAGATTGCCCGTGCTCATGGATAGGCAGAATAAATATAATCAAAATGGCCATTCTGCCAAATCTGATCTATAGATTCAATGAAATTCTCATTAAAATACCAGCGACATTCTTCAGAGACCTAGAAAAATCAATCATGAATTTTATATGGAGAAAGAAAAGACCTAGAATAGCCAAAGCAATTCTCAACAATAAGAAACATGCAGGAGGCATTACAATCCCAGACTTCAAACTATACTATAGAGCAATAGTAGTAAAAACAGCATGGTACTGGCCCAATAACAGATATACTGACCAGTGGATTAGAATAGAAGATACAGAAACAAACCCACATATCTTTAGTCAATTAATCTTTGTCAAAGGGGCCAAACTCATAGGCTGGAGAAAAGACAGCCCTTTCAACAAATGTTGCTTGGAGAACTGGCTAACCATTTGTAAAAAGATGAATCTAAGCCCCTATATCTCACCAAACACAGGAATCAACTCAAGATGAATCAAAGACTTAGAAATGAAACCTGAGACTGTGAAGTTAGTAGAGGAGAGCATAGGTTCAACACTACAACATATTGGCACAGGCAGTAACTTTCTCAACAAAACCTCCAAAGCTCAGGAAATTAAAGCAAGAATAAACAAGTGGGATAGCATCAAACTAAAAAGTTTCTTCTCATCAAAGGAAACTATCAACAACCTAAAGAGGAAGCCTACAGAATGGGAAAAGATCTTTACCAGCCACCACTCTGTTAGAGAGCTAATATCCAGAATATACAAAGAGCTCAAAAGACTCTACACTAGCAAAACAAACAACCCAATCAAGAAATGGGCAAATTAACTAAATAGACACTTCACAAAAGAAGAGATACAAAGGGCCAATAGATACATGAAAAGATGTTCTTCATCACTGGCCATCAAGGAGATGCAAATCAAAACTACACTGAGATTCCATCTAACACCAGTCAGAGTGGCAAGCATAAAGAAATTAAACAACAACAAATGCTGGCGAGGATGTGGGGGAAAAGAAACTCTTTTACACTTTTGGTGGGAATGCAAACTAGTTCAGCCACTATGGAGATCTGTGTGGAGATTCCTAAGAAAGGTGGGAATAGATCCACCATATGATCCAGCTATACCACTCCTGGGTATCTTTCCAAAGGGGTTGAATTCAGAGAAATACAGCAACATATGCATACCTATGTTCATAGCAGCACAATTTGTAATAGCCAAAATATGGAACCAACCCAGATCTCCATCAACAGATGAATGGATAGCAAAACTTTGGGAAATACACAAAATGGAATTCTATTCAGCCATAAAGAAGATCAAAATTATATCATTTGCAAGAAGATGGAAAGTCCTGGAGAACATTATGTTAAGTGAGATCAGCCAAGCACAGAAGGAGAAGGTACATATGTTTCCTCTAATATGCCCAAACTAGGAAACACAGAGGATACCAGTGGGACTCCAGATAATGGAGGGGAAATACTAGCAAAGTTTGAATGGAAAGATAGGAGAGGAGGAAGGCTGATCTTGATTAATGAGGGTCTACATCTGAATATGTATAAAATTATGAATATGACATGGTTAACCTGGACAACCATTGGTGGGAGGGGGGAAGGGAAAATGGGGGTGGGGGGAGAGGGCACCAAATATAGTTTAAATGTATACTATTTATGTTCAATAAAAATTGTTAAAAGAAAAAAAATAAAAAATAAAAATAAAATAAAATACTGAAGTAAGCACATCTTTTGGGATTTAGTAACAGAGGCTGTCACTAAATTTTTAGCGATATCTGAGAAAATGTCTATTCTAGACAAGGATGGCTTGTCTAGCAGTCTGGGATATAGTATGGTACAATTAGAAATAAAAAAATGATAATTAAAAAAAATTGGAAACAGGGTCTCTTGAGCCAGTGATGTTGGCTTTGAACCTGCGTGATCCTCCTGTCTCCACCTCCCAAGCGTGGGAATTACCAGCATGCACCACCACATCTGGCTCTCCTCACTGTTTTTGTCAACAGCATGGAAAAGAAATTTCAAGGAAGGGAAATCCAATGATATGCTAGTTGACAGTTCTAATAACTGCAAAACTCTGGCGTTATAGTTGCAAATATTTGAGATCAAGATCATTCGATGTGCCCAGCGTGGTGGCGCACGCTTGTAATCCCAGCATTTGGGAGGCTGGGACTGGATGATCGCGGTTCGCAGACAGCCTCAGCTACTTAGCGAGGCTCTTTGCAACTCAGTGTGACCCTGTCTCAAAGTAAAGAATAAAAAATAGGGCAGGGGGTGTAGCTCGGTGGTCGAATGCCCCTGGGTTACATCCCCAGGCCCGCAAAAAAAAAAAAAATCATTCGATGTTAAAGAACAATAAATTCAATAAATAAATACTCTAGAACAGTGCCCGGCATAAAATAACTCTAATAAATGTGACTTATTATAGTTACTATTATTGTTCTATTGTTTCTTTTTCTTTTTCTTTCCTTCCTTCCTTCCTTCCTTCCTTCCTTCCTTCCTTCCTTCCTTTCCTTCTTTTCTTTTTTCCTGGCACCGAGGAATGAACCCAGAGACATTGTACCTTTAAGCTACATCCCCAGTTCTATTTTAGTTTTTGTTTAGAAACAGTCTTCCTAAATTGTGGAGGGCCTCACTAAGTAGCAGAGGCTGGCTGTGAACCTGTGCTCTTCCTGCCCCAGCTTCTTGAGTACTGGGATTACAAGCATGCTCCTGGCTTTCATTATTCCTTTCATTCAAATTAAATTTTAAATCATAAATAAAACATAAACATTATACATACGAGTGGGGTACTCTGTGATGTTTCAATACTTGCATACATTGTGTTGGGTTTGAATCACAGTAAATATATCTAACTGCTTAAATATTTATCTTTTCCCCTTTTTATTGTGTGTAGTGCTGGGGATCGAACCCAGGGATGTTCTACCACTAAGTCACGTCTCCAGCCTTAGCCATAGTTTTTTTTGTTTTGTTTTTTCATTTTGAAACAGGGTGTCGCCAAGTTGCTGAGGCTGGCCTTGAGCCTGTAATCCTCCTGTCTCGGCTTCCCAAGTACCAGGATTAGAGGCCAGTGTGCCACCATGTCCGGCTCATATATTGTTTCTTTATGGTGAAGCATTCAAAATTCTTTCTTTTAGAGTTGACAAAAATCTACAGTAGATTATCATTATCTATAGTCACTCCACTGCACAAGTATACACCAGAATTTCTTACTCCAATCAAATTGTCACTTAGTACTTAGAGATCAACCTTTATCATATTCCTCTCTCCCTTCTATCATTATGCTCTCTTCTTCAGTGTGCTTATTTTATTTATTTCTTTATTTTTTGTGATACTGGGAATGAAACCCCAGGCCATTCTACCTCTGATCTACACCCCCGCCCTATTTTTTATTCTTTCTTTCTTTCTTTTTTTTTCCATCTGGTCCTGGGTTTTTCTTTTTTTTAATTTTTAATTTTTTATTGGTGCACTGTATTCATACATCATAGTGGGATACAAACTTTTGTAGACATACATGCACACATCGCCCAGTCAGCCCCCACCCGATCCCCACCCCATTCTCTCCCCATCCCTACCTCCCATGCTTGGCTTAGTGGTTGACATCTAGTATTATAGCAATTTATCCAAAATTAAAAATGATAATCTCACATAATAGTTTCATTTGTCTGATACCAAGCTTTTGATGACTTAAAGATAACATTTCAATATTTCTTTTTACTTTCTTTCTTACCAGAGAATATTTTTTTCTATTTTTTTAGGTGAAACTATCATATATTTATATATTTATTTTTCAGAAAAAAAATCTATCCTAATATGGAATATGGACTCTAGATACCCAAAACGATCTTGAAAAAGAACAAAGCTAGAAGATATATATTTTCTGATTTCAAACCATATAAAGCTACAATAATTGAAACAGTGTAGTACTATTCTAAAGGCAGATATATAAACCATTGGAGTTAAATAAAAGCCTAGAGCTAAATTCTTCCCTATATTGTCAAGTTATTTTTGACAAGGTTTCCACGAACATTTGGTGGTGGGGATAATAATCTTTTAACTAAATATTGTTGAAACATAATAATTACATGGAAAATAATAAAGTTGGATCCTTACCTAATCCCATATACAAATATTAACTCAAAATAGATAAAAGACCTAAATATAAATCTTAAGACTATAAACTTTTAGGAGAAAATCTGGGTCATAAAACCTCACAACATTGAAATTGGCAGTGATTTCTTGGATATGATTTCAATGGCACAGGCAACAGAAGAGTATACAAACTCCCTAAAAAATAAAAAAGATATTGTATATACAAAGACAATGTAAACAGAGTTAACAGTTACTAATAGAATGGGGTAAAATATTTCCAAATGCTATATCTGAAGGTATATTAATATTCCAAATAGAAATCCTAAAAATTAACAACAATAAAGGCAAACAATACCATTTAGAGATAGGTAAAAGACTAACATAAGTAATGAATCTCCACAGATAACCAATCTTAGTTGTCTGTTGGATAGAAACTCTTGTTTCTCTGGTTATGGTGTGTGTTACCTATTTCTTCTTTGTAGTTAATCTCTTTGGGGATTTTATCTAGTGCTGGTTTTGAAGACATAAATTCCTTCAGTTTCTGTTTGTCATGGAAGCTTCTTATTTCTCCATCTAATTTGATAGAAAGTTTTGCTGGGTAGGAAATTTTTGGCTGGAAGTTGTTTTCTTTCAGAGTTTGGAATATGTTACTCCAAGCCCTTCTGGCTCTCATGACTTGGTTTGGGAAGTCTGGAGTGATTCTAATTGGTTTGCCTCTGAATGTCACTTGGCCCTTTGTTTTTGTTGCCTTTAAGATTCTCTGCTTGGCTTCCACATTGATCATTTTGACAATTATGTGGCGTGGGGATCCTCTTCTCCGATCCTGTCTAAAGGGAGCTCTATAAGTTTCCTGGACCTGTGTATCAACCTCTTGCTCTATGTTTGGAAAATTTTCTGCTATTACTTCCTTGAAGAGATTGTTGATCCCTTTGGTTTCACTTTCTTTTCCCTACTCTATTCCAATTATTTTTAGGTTAGCTCTCTTAAAATGGGCCCATATTTCTTCAATATCAGATTCCTGCTGTCGGATATTTTTTCTAGATTAGAAACTATGCGTTCATTTTTGGAATGATCATCTTCTAAGAGCGAGATTCTGTTCTCCATGTGGTCTAATCGGTTGTTTGTGCTTTGAATTGAGGCCTTTACTTCATTAATTGCATTCTTTATCTCTTTTTGGCTCTCTCTGAGTTCTTTTCGAAGCACCTCTATTATTTCTACAGTTATTTTCCTGATTTGATCTTCTAGAAATCTCTGATTTTCTGTGTTATCGGGTTCTGATGTTGTGGGGTTGTGGGCATTCATTGCTCCAGTATTATTCCTCTTTCCCATGATTTCGGAAGTTTGTGCCTTCTCTGGGTTCTTCCCTTGGGTCACTATGACTTCACTTAAGGTGTTCTGGATCTCGAGTCTGTGGTATCTCAGACCCCACTACTCCTTTACTGGGTTGTATCACAGAGTCTCCGACCCAGAGAGTCGATAGAGGCTGCTTTAGACTGTGGGGGGTGCCAGGTTGCACGTTCTCCTATGGTGTGATATTTCTGCCACCGCCCCTCCCCCACTTGGTCAAGTCCCAGGGAGTACAGTACTGGGATTTCTCCTCTGTGGCCCGCAATTTGACTCACTGTTCTTGAGTTCGCAGATGTAGCTGTACTGGATTCGGTGAATTCTCTGCTGCTGCCGCCGGTGGCAATATGGCGCCGCTGCTACGCCCTCAGCCGTGAGACTGGCGTATTTCTTCTTGGTTTTGATTTCCACTCTGAATCCCTGCAGCGTTTGCTGAGCTCAGCCACTGGGAGCTTTAGATTTTACCTGCGGTGAGAAATCCTGCCTGGCTGTTCTGCAGCGGCTCACCTTGTCTTGCTGTAGCCGTCCGGTAAAGTCGCCGCTGCTGCAGGCAGTATGGCGCTGCTGCCGCGTGTGTATCTCCTCTGTGGCTCTGAGCTCTGTTCTCAGTTCGCTTTCTCTCTGGAGCCTGGTGATTTTTTTGTTTCTCTGGTGATGGTGTTTTCTGGCTATGAAAGGCGCTGATTTTGTGGTAATGGAGATTGGTGTTAGCGGGGCTCTTAAGCCCCGCTTTTCTCGGTCGCCATCTTCCCGGAAGTCTCATTTTATTTTTTATATTTTATATTTTTGGTGGTACTGGGGTTCCTGGAAGCCCTTCTACCTCCAAGCTACACTCCCAGACCTATTTTATACTTTTTGAAATAGGGTCTCTTAAGCCAGCGCAGCTGGCTTCCAACCTGCGTGATCCTCCTGTCTCCACCTCCCAAGCGCGGGGATTACAAACCTGAGCCAACACTCCCAGCCTTATTCTTTATTTTGAAACATGGTTTCACTAAGTTATGGAGGGCCTAAGTAGCTGAGGCTGGCCACAGACTTGGGATTCTCTGTCTCAGCCTCCCAAGTACTGGGATTAGAAGGGTGTGTCACCATGCCCGGCTTTTATGTTTGTCTTTGAGATGGAGTCTCACTTTGTTGTCGAGGCCTTGACCTTGCCATCCTCTTGGGTTAGCCTCCCCAACAAGTCACATTACATATACTTGCCACCCTGCTTGTCTCCGTGTGCTTCTTTTACAACAGAAGCGATGCCTTCGCTTTCAAAATGTTTCTGCTCATGCGCATTTATTATAGTGGAGGTATATGTCGAATGTTTAATCTGTTTTCTTTTTGTAACTAGGTTTAAGCCACATATTTAAATGAAGGTGCGCATACCTTTTGGAGAGATTTACTGTGATTGATTTTTGGTAAGTATTTTAAATTCAGCAGCAGAACAATTACATTCTACTTGATATTGGCCCCTACTGCAGGTTGCAAAGTAAGTTTTGAAAATAAGTCTACTGTTTTGTTTGGTACTATGTATATTTAAAAAAATCACAGGGGGATGAATAAGCAGAATATGATTGTGCATGCCAAACAAGACCTAGCATGCTCACGATTTCTAAGTTTAAATATAAAGAAAGTAGTAGTTCCCTCAAAATGGGTTTAGAGATCTCTCCCTACCCGTCTTTCATACTTCTCATACTGGGAATTGAGCCCACGAGCATTCTAATTCTGAGCTACACCTAGACCTTTTTAAATGTTGAAACAGGGTCTCACTAAGTTACAGAGAGGAAATATTTTCTTAATAAAAATATAAAAGTCACAGCCGGGCGTGGTGGCGCAGGCTTGTAATCCCCACACTTGGGAGGCAGAGACAGGAGGATCGAGCATGTTCGAAGCCAGCCTTGCTGGCTTAAGAGACCCTGTTTCTAAATAAAAATATAAAATAGGCCTGGGAGTGTAACCCGGAGATAGAAGGGTTTCCAGGAACCTCAGCACCACTAAAAAATTTTTAAAAAATAATAAAAATATAAAGGTCACTTTAAAAAGCCAGGCATGGTGGTGCACACCTGTAATCCCAGTACATGGGAGGCTGAGACAGGATGATCGCAGGTTTACAGCCAGCCTTAGCAGTTTAACAAGGCCCTAAGCAATTTAGTCAGACCCTGTTTCAAAATAAAAAAGAATTAAATAGGGATAGGGATATAACTTGGAGGTAGAATGCTTCTGAGTTCAATCCCCAGTACCACCACCACCACCAAAAGTCACTTGTAAAAATATAGGCACATTATCCAGACATGGTGGCACATGTTTGCAATCCCAGTACTTGGGAGGCTGAGACAGGAGGATGGCACAGATTCGAAGCCAGCCTCAGCTATTTAGTGAGATTCACAGAAACTTAGTAAGACCCGGTTTCCAAATAAAATAGAAAATAGGTCTAGGAGTGTAGCCTGAAGGTAGAAAGCCCCTGCATTTCATCCCCAGCAACACACACACACACACACACACACACACAAATATATAGGCACATTCAGGAAATGCTTTCAGTTTAAAGAAAAATAAAATGTGAATGTCTGAACATGGCAATATGCAGTATGTGTTACAAAAGGAAACAAATAGAGTTTTGTTACCTTTACAAAAATTTTGTATTCCTGAAAGACCATTTGTTTGATGCCCAGAGAAACAATCGGCTTGTTTTTCATACGTTAATACTAAAGTTCAATATTGTATGTACACAACTTGTCATGTTCTAAGGATTCTATTATTCTTCACACAAATTTGATGTTTTTCCTTTTTATAAATCTGAAATCTGGTTTCTTTTCATTAATTCTTACCGGCCATATTTGATGGTGATGACACCAATTATCACAATATTGGTTTATTTGAAATTATTCCTCCCCCACCTTTGCTAAACCTAGGGAATAAAAATATATGTACCCATCCACAGTGTAGAAAATGTGTCTATTTCATTGGCTTTAAAAAACTACTTATCACTAAAGTGGAATTTTTTACAAAATAAAATAAAAATAGTAATTATCAGAAGTAAATTTCTTTACAAAGTTAATAAATTAGATCATTCTGTTTCCTTAAGAAATCATTAGTATATATTTCTAAAGGAAATCTCTATTTTTATATGGATTACAATGCTGCCCTATTTCTTCCATACCTTTTTAAGTGGATAATTTATCTGGCAGAGTAGTTTTGTGTGTGTGTGTGTGTGTGTGTGTGTGTGTGTGTGTGTGTGTATTAGTCTCTCAAAGGTTCACATTTTATATGCATGCAGTACAGTAAATTCACATTTTTGTAACCTTTTATACACTTAAAATATGCTATTGTTTAATAATAATGAATCAGTTTTGCAGTTTTACATATTTGACTATATCCAGTCCTTTTTGGAGGAGAAAAATGAATCAATCGGAAAGTATGATAATAATGAATTAAAAAAATGTTTAGAGGTAAAGTTATAGCTTATTAAGAAATAATTATAAAAACCGGGTTCAGTGATACAGGGCTATAATCCCAGTACTTAGAAGGCCTGAACAGAAAGATACTGTTCAAGGATACCCTCAGAAACTTAGTGAGACCCTGTTTCAAACTAAGAACTAAAATATGGCTGTGGGCGTGGCTCAGAGGTAGAATGCCCCTGGATTCAATCCCTAGTACCACACACGCATAAAGAAAGCAATTATATACTGTACACTGAAGAAACTAATAGAGCTGAAGAAAAAAGTAAATTTTAATCACCTCATGGATTTCTGGTGTTCTTGGAACAAGTTAATTAAAAACATTAAATAATAAAACAATTCTAGTAGTACCAGACAAGTACAAATACACTTAAAGGAAAATTGCTTTATTATTTTCTTTTCATATCCTAGATTAACTCTAGTTTGGAAATACCATTTTAAGATGAAACAAAGACATGAATTCTCTTTGAGAATTGGTTATTACTTACCAAAATTTGCCATCTGTATTGTCTGGTTGCCAGGCTCTGGAGCATTGTAAATCACAACAGCATCGGCGTTGCTTCTACCTGCTGTTTGAATTTTTTCTGAAAACGTACAATTACCTCTTTCTATCAGTGCAATCCAGGGCTTCTTCATGTTAGTAAATTCAGTGTTGTAATCGCAAGCTTGGTAGTTATTATTCGTAGGGATGCTGACCACCCCCATAGCATTAGCCAGTGGTGAGGCTAATCCGTAAACACCACATTCACATGCCTCAGTTGTAGTATAGTTGCTGGTTTCATTGTAATATATCACAGTCACATAGGCATTCACTGAAAAAGATGCTGTACTTTTAAGTAAAAAGGTAAAAATTACAAGGAGCCGAAAAAACCTGGTCTTACTCTCTTGATTCATTGCTCATTCATCTGAGCATAAAACTTAAGATGTCTGCTGATACTGTCCACTCATGTCCCTGCTAAACAGAAGTTTGAAATTTCAGTTGCAGGCAGGTAACTGATCTCACCTCTAGCAACATAAGCTCTGAATACATCAGCTCTTTTTCACTTTAGTTATCTACATTCACCTTTGCCTGTCCCTTCTCCAATTGTACATGGGCGTATAATTCTTAACCAGGCTACCTTAGTACTAAATAGCACCACCAACTTTATTCTACATGTCAGCTTATCAGGGTTGGATGACTTCCTGCACTGAAGTTTTTTTCTTTTTACTGTTCCAGCAAATGCACTTTCATAAACACGGCGTGGATTGGAATGAGGAACTGGACTCTTGGGAATCACACGTGACAAGGCTGAAAGTCACCTCTCGCAGAATATCTATAGCAGTAAACTGGTTTTCCAAGCCCTGCTAAAATATCCTATTAACCAGTTCAGTCAGAAGTAAGTTAAGGTCCATAATTTTAATTGCTATGGCATTAGTAAAAAGGATTTAACTGCCTTTCTTTTCTTGAACTTCTCTGTAGATGTTTTTCTTAGCAGGCTCCCCAAGGAGTATCCTCTGCTACCTTGTTTATTAGAAACCAAGCATAATTCAGTGGCAAGAGATCCTTTCAAGTACAATGCCTCCTTGCCCCTGGTAGGTGCTCAAATGTTTGTTGATTGATACCTATGATTTTCTGCATTCCATTAATTTCCTTCCCCCATGTGTTATATTCCAAAAAAAGACTGAGGCTTAACTTTTAATATACTTTTATTGGTGTATTGTACCTCATAATGAGGTGCAGAGTGATAGGAATGTACTTGCACACAGCACTTGGTGTGTTTCCCTCTGGATCCCACTCCATTCCCTCCTACTCCCCCGACATATTATTGTGATTGATATTGATAACTTCATATATGTGCATAGCATTATTTAAACTGTTTCTTGCACCAGGGACCTTTCTTCCCCTCTTGACTACGCTCCCAGATTCCCTTCCACTATTCTACTTGGTGGAACTTAGAGAGAAACTGGGAAACCAAATGGGCAAGAGATAAAACAAAGTGTGTGTGTGTGTGTGTGTGTGTGTGTGTGTGTGTGTGTGTGTGTGGTACTAGGGATTGAATCCAGGGGCTTTCTACCTCTTAACTAAATCCCCAGCCATTTTTATTTTTTATTTCAAAACAGAGTCTTGCTAGTTTTCTGAGAGTCCTGCTATGTTGTTGAGTTTGTCCCCAAACCTGCGATCCTCCTGCCTCTGTCTCCCATGTACTGAGATTACACTTGGCTTAACATTTAATTTTTAACGTTAGAGTTTTAAATTTTCATTTTTTCATATATATAGAAAGTTTTCTTTGCCTTCTTTGAAGCTCTGTTTTTGTTTTTGAAGCTGTTTTAAATAAGTAGACTGGACATTAGCAGCAGTTGGAAACAAATTGCTAGAGGTCAGATGGTCTGGGGAATTTTCTGGGCTGGGGAGATTGCAATGTGTACTAAGGGCTCCTGAAGGAATAGATGAATGTACAACCACGGGACAGAAACAAGATAACAGAAGTTCTTGTTGAGTCAAGAGTCAGCAATCTAGACAAACAGGCATGAGGCTGTCAGAGAAACAGAAAGTCACCAGGTCAAAGGAAGGCAGGTGCAGTGATAGTCCAAAGTCCAAGGCAAGTAGTTTGGAACCCAGACGACTACCGACTATCGGGTGAGTCAAGAGGAGGAAAAAACAAAAAATAAGAAAATCAGAGACACTGTTGATGGGGATGGTCAGGGAAGTTGCTTACATTTCTATGCTTAGGCAAGTGAGTTCTTAGCATTACAGTGGACCTTGCAGGTGGCAATTAACAGTTAACACTACCAGCAGAGGTGAGGAGTTCTGAGGATGAGCAGTAGAACCTGCTGAATAAATCCCAACAGATGCATAATACAAATATAAACCTACCATGTCACAGCTGCCAATTACCCATCAGTGTACCTACCAACAATATCTGGTATTAGTAGCATTTTACACATAAAAACCATTTAATGATCCATATAATTGAAATGAAAAGTTTTTTTTATTTGGTGGTACTGGGGTTCCTGGAAGGCCTTCTTCCTCTGGGCTTCACTCCTAGACCTATTTTATTTTTGGAAACAGGATCTCTTAAGCCAGCGAGGCTGGCTTTGAACCTGCGCGATCCTCCTGTCTCTGCCTCCCAAGCGTGGGGATTACAAGCGTGCACCACCACGCCTGGCGGCGAACTGAAAAGTTTAACATCTTGTATATTAGCTTATGTCCTATTTAAGAGTAAATACAAATAATATATCATTTTGCTACTAGCAAAATTTAGATTAGCTTCTAGCTACCATTTAGATGTGTTAAAGAGAATTATACTGAAAACAGAAATGTTATTACTGTTCTTGAAAATAACAATACCAAAATACCAGAAATAAAAAATACAACAGGGTTGGGGGTGTAGCTCAGAGACAGAAGTTTCCTTGGGTTCAATCTCTAGTAACACACATGTGCGCATGTGCAAACACACACACACAAACACAAATGCAAGTAATTAATGAAGTCCCAGAAATGTGATATAACCCTTTGTACCAGTTATTGCTTCTAAAGGAAAAACTTGTAAATAATTTAAAAATAACTTAATGAAAAGTTAGTTAAATACAACAAAAACCAGATCTTGTTGAATAATTTTAAAATACTAGTTTCAAATCTTCACATTTCCCACAATTCCATCATTCTATGCATTAAAAATGACAACTTTCCCATAACACTTTGTGGCAGTGCTGGTATGTTAAAGAGAACACTAAACTCTTAAGTAAAAATTTTTCTGGAAGTTGAAATGCATGACTTTGTATGGTAGCCAGCATTGTATAACTTATAAATGTGCCTTTGTGGTTTCCTTTTATGGCTTTCAAAAGCAGAACTTGCAATGATAATTTTAAATTGCTTTTAAACATTGTATTTAAGTAAAATTAGTTCTGAAATAATAGTCATCCCTGAATTTTTTTTTAAACTCTTCAGGTATTTGCTGGAGGTGAGTGGTCTAAATGCTTATTTAGTGTTTGAAAGTTTCGGCTGTGGAGCATCTACATAGTAATCTCTCAAAAGCTTATTAAAACGAAGGTTCCTGGGTTCCAATATGCATCATTCTCTTAAAAAATACTTTCATTGGTGCATTGTAGTCTCACAGCATAACGTAGTTCAGAGTGATAGTGACAGACATGCACACAGTCCTTGGTGGGCTTCCCATAAGCTGAACTTCCTCTCCTTCCCCATACATGATATCGCGATTGGCATTGGCATTCTCACATATATACATAATGTCAATGGAAGTGTTTCCTTTATTAATTCTCCCTCTCTCCACTCCCTCCCCTAGACCACTTCCCTTGCTCCACTGGGGTTTATCCTCTTTTTCAAAAGTCCCTAGCTCCCATATATAAGAGAAAACGTATGCTCCTTCACTTTGTGACTTACCATCATGTTCTCCCAGTCCATCCATTTTCCTGCAAATGACACAATTTTGTTTTTCTTTTTTGCTGAGTAGAATTTCATTTTGTATATATTTCATAATTTTGTAATCCATTCATCTGTTGATGGACACCTAGGTTGGTTCTATGATTTGACTATTGTGAATTGTGCTGATATAGACAAGGATATGTATGTGTCACTATAATACTCTGATTTCAATCATTTTGCAAAGATACCCAAAGGTAGAATAGGTGGATTGGAAGGTAGATCCATTCCCAGTTTTCTGAGAAAACTCCACAAAGATCTCCATAGCAGCTACTATACACTACTGCACTATATGCAATCCTGCCAGCAGGGGAGAAGAGTTTATATTTCCTCCCATCCTCACCAGCATTTATTGTTGTTTATATCATTTGTTTTTTGCAAGACCGGGGATGGAACCCAGGGACATTCTACTTCAGAGCGGCACCCCCAGCCCTATTTTTTATTCTTTATTTTGAAACAGGGTCTCACTAAGTTGTAGAGACCCTCACTAAGTAGCTAAAGCCATCCACGAACTGCAATCCTCCTGTCTCAGCCTCCCAAATGCTGGGATTACAAGTGTGGGCCACCATGTCTGGCTTAATGCAAACACTTTTTATCATTCGATTTTTTTGTGTGTGGTGCTGGAGATGGAACCCAGTACATTCTACCTCTGGGCTACACCCCCAGCATATTTTACTGTTTGGAAACAGGGTCTCACTAAGTTGCAGAGAGCTTCATTGAGTTGTTGAGGCTGGCTTTCAACCTGCAATCCTCCTGTATCAGCATCCCAAGTACTGGGATTACAAGCATGCACCACCACACTTGGCCCCATCATTCAAATTTTAGGACAGATTAGTAACTGCATCTAGTTATGGTTTTGACACCTCAGTTGCTGTCATTTTACTTCAACCTCAGTGTGTTTCAACTTCCAATGTTTAAATGACTGATGTTTGTTTTTTTAGGTAGTACTTTGAACATTAATAAAATACCTTGCAAACCAAAAGTTTCCACAAGTGAGGATTCTGCAGCAACTACCATCCTTCCTTATGAAAACAAAAACTTCTCTGGGCCTTTCTCTCTATTTGTACATGAAAAGGGGTTGGACTAGGAGTTTTCTACAGTCCTTTCCAGATCTACACATGATCGAACTCCATGAAAATTAAAGTTTTTTAGGAATTTTCAACTTCTCATTCTTTTCTTCCCAATACCACAATTTATGATAGAGTTGTATTTAAAGAACACATGAAATGTAGGACCTCGATATGAGGTAAGTTCAAAGAGCTTAAATAAAACTTACAAATGCTTGAAACAGTGCTATTTTTCTTTTTTTTTTTTTTTCGTGGTGCTGGAGATGGAACTCAAGGACCTTCTACCTCTGGGCTACACTCTCAGAGCTATTTTATATTTTATTTTGGGCACAGGGTCTCTTAAGCCAGCAGCTGAGGCTGGTTTCGAACCGGCACAATCTTCCTGTCTCGGCCTCCCAAGCACGGGGATTACAAGCGTGGGGCACCACGCCTGGCTACAGTGCTATATATTATTAATGGTCTTCAGACTTGTCTGTACATTAAAACCATCTGGGGCTGGGCATAGTGGTACACACTGGTAATCTCAGTATTTAGGTGGCTGAGACAGGAGGATTTCAGTTTTGAGGTCAGCCTCAACAACTTAGTGAGACCCTGTTTCAAGGCATAAAATACAAAAAGGGCTGTGCCAGGTGTGGTGGCGCACGCTTGTAATCCCCGTGCTTGGGAAGTGGAGACAGGAGGATTGTGCAGGTTCAAAGCCAGCCTTGCTGGTTTAAGAGACCCTGTTTCAAAAAAAAACTCAGTGAGACCTGGTTTCAAAATAAAGAATAACAAAATAGGGCAGGGGGTATAGCTCGGAGGTCAAATGCCCCTAGTTTCCATCCCCAGACCCACACACACAAAAAAGGCCTGGGAGTGTAGACTAGAGGTAGAAGGGTTCCAACCCCTGTACCAGCACCAAAATACAAAAAGGGCTGGGGATGTAGCTCAGAGGTAGAAGACCCCTGAGTTCAATCCTCAGTCACAGATACACAAAAAAAAAAGAAAAAAGAAAAAAGAAAAAAGATACCTGGGGAGTTTTTAGTTATTCTCATGCTCATGTTGCACCCCAATCAAAAACTTGGGGCAAATCTCAAGCACAGTAATTCTTTTTTTATTTTTTAATTTATTTTTTATTTTTATGTGGAACATAATAAAAATGGCATTAATACTGTGCTTGATGCCCCCCAACTTTCTTTTTCCCTCTCCCAACAATGATTGTCCAGGTTAACCATGCTATATTCATACTTTCACACATATTAGGATGTAGCTCCTCCATTAATTAAGCATAGTAATTCTTAAAGCTTCCTAGGAAATCCCAGGTAAGGCCAAGTTTGAGAAGCACTGCTACTTAGTACTGTTTCTTTTTTTTTTTTGGTGGTACTGGGGGTAGAACCCAGAGGGTTTCTACTTCTGGGCTATACTCCCAGCCCTATTTTATATTTTATTTGGAAATGGGGTCTCACTGAGTTGCTGAGAGCCTCACTCAGTAGCTGAGGCTGGCTTCGAACCTGTGCGATCCTCCTGTCTCAGCCTCCCAAGCACCGGGATTACAAGCATGCGCCACCACACCTGGCTACTTAGTACTGTTCCTAACATTTAATATTACTAAACTGTTTTGATTGCTTGCACTAAATATTAATTGCAAGTAATCACTGATTTATACTTATCACTTTTACAACTTTACAACCTCTATTTTAACTGAACAATAAAATGTGTGTGTTTGTGGGGGAGGGTACTGGGGATTGAACCTAGTGGCATTCTACCTTTCAGCTATAACTCCAGCCCTACTTTATTTATTATTATTTTTTGAACTACTGGGGGTGGAACCCCGGGGCATTCTACCTTTGAGTTACACCCTCAGCCCTATATTTTTATTATTTATTTTGAAACAGGATCTCACTGAGTTGTGAAGGGCCTCACTAAGTAGCTGAGGCTGTCTGCAAACCGCGATCCTCCTGTCAGCCTCCCAAACGCTGGGATTACAAGCATGCGCCACCACGCCCGACTTATTTTTTTTTTTTTATTTTGAAAAAGGGTCTTACTGTGTTGCTGAGGGCCTTGTTAAATTGCTGAGACTGGCCTTGATGAAATCTGTGTTTTAAAGTTACCTTCAGAGTTTATATTGAATATATCTACCTCTTTCAATTTCATTTGTCACCTAGCTGGACTCGTTATTTTCAATTTTGCCTCCTGTGTAGTGTGATACAAGTCTGATTTCTTTGGCTTAAGCAAGACAGAAATTTTTTCTTTCCTCATGTAGCAGCGAGAATAAGTAAGAAGTACACCACTAATATGGCAGCTGAGCAAAGACAGGGGCCTAGGCTTCTACTAGTTAGTGGCTCTGCCATTCCTGGGATGCTGCCCTTTTCTCCATGATCCAAGATGTCTCTCTGTGCTAGCAGAGAGTGGAGGGGAAGGGAAGAGAGCATATGCTTCCCTTCCTTTGAGGGAATCATTCAGAAATTGCATCATGTATACTTACTACCATTGATCAAAATTTAACAGAAAGCCATTCTAAGTTACAAAGGATTCAGGGAAAAGTATCCTTTATTCTGGGTAGCACATGCACAGCTAAAAATTTGAGGGATCTATTATTCTAGAAGATATCGGACATTGGGTATAACTAACAGTCCCTGTCAACCTCCTTTTAATCTGCTCTGCTACCAACAAGCAGTACCTATTTTAAAACACGAAAGGAATCAGGATATATACTGGCTACAACCACTCAATTGCATCCCAGTACTTTAAAGATCCAATAAAGCCTCTACTGTGATCTAGAAGGCTCTGCAGAGTTCACAAGAGCCTTTGTTTAATTGTCTGTCTTGTACTATATGCCACTTTCTGCACTCCAGTCACATTGGTCCTTATCCAATTCCTCAAATACAACCTTCTGCTGTGAGTGATTTGTGCCTCAATTCTTCAGAATCTTTCCTAGGCACCTCTCCCTTTGTTAAAAAGCTCTACACTACATATAAACCACATGCCTTTTTGTGACATTCGTTTGTGTAACTGTGAATGTCATTCTCCTTCACAACACTCTAAGTTCCATGAGAGTAGGAACAGTGTTTGTTTTTCCTTGTATTGCATTGTGTTTCTAGTGCTACTCTAGGGCTTGGCACCGAGCAGATGCTCAAATATTTGGCTATATGTTACAATAATTTGGCTCATTCTTTTATGAGCCCCAGGGTTTAGTGTTTATCTTGCAAGGACCTAAAGTACCAACTGATATGTCAGTATTATTAAAACATTTTACTTTGTGCTCAAATTAGAATGAAAAGTAATTAAAGGAATTAAAAGAATTAAAAGAATTGGACTTTGTAGTATAAAGCTTGACTTTAAAATTTTTCTTGTCTATTTAGTATTAAGTCATTTAGCCAGCTTCCTTCCTTCCTTCCTTCCTTCCTTCCTTCCTTCCTTCCTTCCTTCCTCCCTCTTTTCCTGCCTTTTCTTACTTTTTTTGTGCTACCAGGGATTCAACCCAAGGCATTCTACCTCCGAGGACGGACCACCTTGCCCAGCTTCTTCCTTTCCTTTTTTTTTTTTTTAACAGTACTGGATATTGAGCCCAGGAGAGTTCTACCTAAGCTATAACCCCGGCCCAAATTTTTTATTTTGAAACAGGGTCTCATTAAATTGCTGATGCTGGCCTCCAACTTGTGATCCTCCAGTCTCAGCCTCCCAAATACTGGGATTACAGGATGTGCCACCACACCCAGTTCACTTAGCCGTTTTCTCTTTCAATATTCCATCCACAATATAAATATTAACACCTTGTTAGAGGCAACTTTTGGATCTCAAGCTAATAGATATAGTAATCTTAGAATAGCATCCAAGATACTATAGTTCTTTCAAAAATATTGCTTTGTTTTTCATTGAAAATGCATATATCATGTAAAAAGAGCTAATATGTTTTGAATATATATGTGTATATATACACCAATATATAAAATATTGCAATAAATTGGGAGGAAAACTAGCAGTAAATAACTGAGATTAAAAGAGTTTGATATTTATTTTTTAGTTACAATGAACTAGTATAACTCATAATGTTTTAATAATTTAAAAATTCTTAGTAGAAGATCACATTTTCGTGAAAACAACTCAAAAACATTTCAGTTCTTTAATAATTATACTGATAATTAGCCGGGCATGGTGGCACACACTTGTAATTTCAGTGCTTGGGAGGCTAAGACAGGAGGATCGCACAGGTTTGAAGCCAGCCTCAACTACTTAGTGAGGCTCTCAGCAACTTAGTGAGACCCTGTTTCCAAGTAAAATATAAAATAAGTCTGGGAGTGTAGTCCAGAGGTAGAAAGCCCCTGGGTTCCACCCTCAGTACCACAAAAAAAAATTATACTGATAGATCAAAACAATCATAGAAGGTGGGCGTGGAGGTGCACGCTTGTAATCTCAGTACTTGGGAGGCTGAGACAAGAGGATCATAGGTTCCCAGCCAGCCTCAGCTACTTTGTGAGGCACTATACAACTTAGTGAGACCCTGTTTCAAAATAAAGAATATTGGACTTCCGGGAAGACAGTGACCGGGAAAAGCAGCATTAATGAGCCCTGCTAAAACTTGATCTCTGTTGCCACAAAATCAGCACTTTTCATTGCCAGAAAATGCCATCAGCAGAGAAATAGAAAATGTAAACACAAGAGACAGAGAAAAAAACGACTAGAAGAACAACCAGAGACCAGAAATCAAGCCCGCAATGCAGCAGCGGGGCCGCTCCGGCACCATTTTCCCTCATAGCACCAGGATCCAGAGAGTAAAGGTAAACAAGGAGCTGAAATGAGCAGCCGCGGATCATTCGGGTGTAATTCAGCAGTTCTTTTGGCGCAAAGAACACCTAAAACTCCCAGTGGTCAAGCTCATCACGCCTTCCAGGGACTCAGAACAGAGCTCAAAACCAGAAAAGAAATATGCCAGCCTCACAGCCGAGGGCGTGGCAGAGGCGCCATATTTCCAGCAGCAGAAGCAAGTTCGCCGCACCCTCGACAGCTCCTGATCAACACGCACAATAACCATGAGTGAAATTGCGGCCCCTAAAGGAGAAATTTCAGTACTGCATGCCCAGGGACTGTGATAATCTCTCTGGGTCTGAGATTTTGCAGTCCAACCCAGTGAAGGAATAGCGGTGGTAGAGATACCACTCCCTAGTTGCAGCTCCCTGTGGGAAAACGCCCAGCCCAGCACCCCCACAGTCTAGCGCAGCCTCGATTAACTCCCTGGGTCAGAGACTTTGCGATACAACCCAGTAAAGGAGTAGTGGTGACTGAGATTACCACAGACTCGAGATACAGAACACCCTAAGTGAAGTCGTAGTGACCCAGGGAAGGCACAATATTCTGAAATCATGGGAAAGAGGAACAACAATAGAGCAATGAATGCCCACAACCCCATATTATCAGAACCTGATAACAAAGAAATTCAGAGATCTCCAGAAGATCAAATCAGGAATATAACTGTAGAAATAATAAAGGACCTTCGAAAAGAATTTAAAGAGAGCCTAAAAGACATAAAGGATGCGAGGTAAAGGCTTCAATTAAAAGTATAAACAATCGATTACACCAAATGGAAAATAGAATCTCGCTCCTAGAAGATGATCACTCCAAAAACGAACACATAATTAATAACTTAGAAAAAAATCAGACAGCAGGAATCTGATATTGAAGAAATATTGGCCCATTTTAAGAGAGCTAACCTAAGAATAATTGGAAATAACTATAGAAATAATAGAGGTGTTTCGTAAAGAATTCAGAGAGAGCCAAAAAGAGATAAAGGATGCAATTAATGAAGTAAAGGCCACAATTCAAAGCACAAACAACTGATTAGACCACATGAAGAATAGAATCTCTCTCTTAGAAGATGATCACTCCAAAAATGAACGCATAGTTTCTAATTTAGAAAAAAAAAAAAACAATCCAACAGCAGGAATCTGACATTGAAGAAATATGGGCCCATTTTAAGAGAGCTAACCTAAGAATAATTGGAATAGAGGAGGGAAAAGAAGGTGAAACCAAAGGGATCAATAATCTCTTCAAAGAAATAATAGCAGAAAAATTTCCAAACATAGAGCAAGAGGTCAATACACACGTCCAGGAAACATATAGAACTCCCTTTAGACAGGATCAGAGAAGAGGTTCCCCACGCCACATAATTGTCAAAATGACCAATGTGGAAGCCAAGCAGAGAATCTTAAAGGCAACAAAGGCAAAAGGCCAAGTGACATTCAGAGGCAAACCAATTAGAATCACTCCAGACTTCCCAAACCAAGTCATGAGAGCCAGAAGGGCTTGGAGTAACATATTCCAAACTCTGAAAGAAAACAACTTCCAGCCAAAAATTTTCTACCCAGCAAAACTATCTATCAAATTAGATGGAGAAATAAGAAGCTTCCATGACAAACAGAAACTGAAGGAATTTTTGTCTTCAAAACCAGCACTAGAGAAAATACTCAAAGAGATTAACTACAAAGAAGAATTAGGTAACACACACGATAACCAGAGAAACAAGATTTTCCATTCAGCAGATAACTAATATTGGTTATCTTTGGAGATTCATTATTTATTTTAGTCTTTTACCTATTTCTAAATTGTATTGTTTGCTTTTATTGTTGCTAATTTTTAGGATTTCTATTTGGAATATTAATATACCTTCAGATATAGCATTTGGTAATATTTTACCCCATTCTATCAGTAACTTTAACTCTGTTTACATTGTCTTTGGATGTACAATATTTTTTTATTTTTTAGGAAGTTTGTTTATCCTTTTGTTTTTTGTGCCTTTGAAATCATATCCAAGAAATCACTGCCAATTTCAATATTGTGAATTTTTATGATCCAGATTTTCTTCTAAAAGTCTATTGTCTTAAGATTTACATTTAGGTCTTTTATCTATTTTGAGTTAATATTTGTATATGGTTTTAGGTAAGGTTCCAGTTTTATTCTTTTCATGTAATTATTATTTTTCAACAATATTTAGTGAAAAGATTATTATTTCCTTCACCAAATGTTCTTGGAAACCTTGTCAAAAGTAACTTGACCATAATGGAAGAATTTATTTCTAGGCTTTTAATTTTACTCCACTGGTTTATATATCTGCCTTTATAGCAGTACTATACTGTTTCAATTATTGTTGGTTTATAAGGTTTGAAATCAGAAAATGTACATCTTCTAGTTTTGTTCTTTTTCGAGATTGTTTTAGGTATTTAGAGTTCATATTTGATGTTATGATCGATTTTTTTTCTGAAAAATAAATAAATGTATGATAGTTTCACCTTAAAAAAAAGAAAAAATACCTCTGGTAAGAAAGAAAGCAAAAAGAAATATTGAAATGTTATCTCTAAGTCATCAAAAGCTTGGTACTAGACACATCAATCTGTTATGTGAGATTATCATTGTTAATTTTGGATAAATTGCTATAATACTAGATGTCAACCACTAAGCCAAGTGTGGGAAGGAGGGATGGGGAGGGAACGGGGTGGGGATTGGGTAGGGGCTATCTGGGTGATGTGTACATGTATGTCTACAAAAGTTTTTTTTTTTTTATCCCATTATGATGTATGAATACAGTGCACCAATAAAAAATAAAAAATAAAGAATATTGTGAATTGTGTGGTTATGAACATAGATATGCATGCAGTAGTTTTGTAATTTGCTTTCCATTCTTTTGGGTAGATACCCAGACGTGGTATTGCTGGATATATGGTAGGTTCATTTTCATTCTTCTGAGGATTTTCCATACCGTTTTCCAAACTGGTTGCACTACTTTGCAATCCCACCAACAGTGTTTTAGAATTTCTACTTCTTCACTTCCTAGCCAGCATTTGTTGTTGTTTGTGTTTTGAATGATTGACATTTTAATTGGAGTTATGTGAAATCTCGGGGTAGTTTTGATTTGAATCTCTCTGATTGCTAATAACATTGAACATCTTTTCATACCTTTGTTGGCCATTTGAATTTCTTCTATTGTGAAGTGTCTATTTAGTTCACTTGCCCCTTCCTTTTTTTTCACTACTAGGGATGGAACCCAGGGGCATTCTACCTCTGAGTTATACCCCTAGCCCTAACTTGCCCATTTTTTGATTGGGTTATTTTTTTCTTACCTGTAAATTTCTTGAGTTATCTATATATTCTAGATATTAGTCATCTATCAGAGGAGCGATAGGCAAAAATTTTCTCCCATTCTATTGGCTCCCATTCTATTGGCTGGAAGTGGAGTTCCGAGGTGGAATGCTCCTGGATTTCATCCCCAGTGTCACAAAGAGAGAGAGAGAGAAAGAGAGAGAGAGAGAGAGAGAGAGAGAGAGAGAGAGAGAGAGAGAGAGATCAAAAAGGAGGAGGAGGAGGAGCAAGAGGAGGAGGAGGAGA
Organism: Muscardinus avellanarius; assembly: GCF_963383645.1. Classification (NCBI taxonomy): domain Eukaryota; kingdom Metazoa; phylum Chordata; class Mammalia; order Rodentia; family Gliridae; genus Muscardinus; species Muscardinus avellanarius. Next base: position 99,282,773 of record NC_137792.1, read on the forward strand.
AGGAGGAGGAGAAGAAGAAGAAGAAGAAGAAGAAGAAGAAGAAGAAGAAGAAGAAGAAGAAGGGAGAATGCATATTATAGAACTATATGTGACCATTATTTTGCAAATTTTACAAACAAGGAAATTGAAGACAAGAAGTTTAAGTGGCATTCCTTAAGATCACACAGGGATTTAGTGGCTAGCTTTAAATCTGTATTTATACACATGAGTGCATACACAGACACACACACACTTAGGGCTAGAAATGGTATCAATATATTAATGTGCATATGAAAGATGAGGTAGTGTGTAGCATGACCTGGATGAAAAGAAAATTTTACAGTTATTAGATTCCCAAACTTATTGGCTTGCCATCCCCTCTACAGAAAACAAAACAAAACCCAGCAACCCTCTGGGTGTTACCATTGCCTCCTTATTTTTTACATTAATTTTTGTGGCACTGGGGATTGAACTCATGGTCATTCTTCCTTTGAGTCCTACTTTAAAAAAAATTATTTTGAAACAGTTGCGTTGGGTTGCTGAGAATCTAGCTAAATTCCCGAGGCTGGTTTCCAAACTATGATCTTCCTGTCTTCAGCTTCCCAAATATTAGATTCTTATTTAATGTCTCCAATTGCACCTGAAACTACTACTGATCCCTTGGATGGATCCAGAATTACCCCTCCCTCAGGGGTGGTACTTTAGACTTTGGGAATCTATGATATTGTTTAAGAAGACTTGGACACAAACTCAAATATAATCTTACCTAGCAGCTAAAAACGTCACATAATCCCATTTCATTTTTACTTATTTTTCAAAAAATTTTCTTTAGAATGCCTTAGTAAAAAATCAAAATGCAAGCCAGGTGTGGTGACACATGCTTGTAATTCCAGCATTTGGGAGGCTGAGACAGGAGGATTCTATTTTGCAGTCAGCCTCAGCCTGAGGCACTTTGCAACTCAGTGAGACCTTGTTTCAAAATAAAGAACAAAAAATAAGGCTGGGGTGTAGCTCGGAGTTAGAATGTCCCTGGCTTCTATTCCAAGTACCGCAAAACAAACAAAAAAAAAAAAACATAAAAAAGCTTTAGTTGGTTATTGAAATAAGCAAAGTTAATACATATTTCACCTCTTGTTAATTTACATAAAATTATTGGGTAAAAATGTTTAACAAAGAAATAATGTAAATATATCTGATATAGAATAATCTTTAATCCCATTTGATGTAATAGCAACTAGCTCAGTTATTAGCTATGTGAATGGTTTTAGAAAAATAAGAATTGGCCAAGTGTGATGGCACACACTTATAATCCCAGTACTTGGGAGGCTGAGACAGGATTGCAGGTTCATGGCCAGCCTCAGCTATTTAGTGAGGCCCCCCCTTGCAACTTAGTGGGACCCTGTTTCAAAATAAAGAATAAAGCTGGGTATGGTGGTGCACACTTGTAATCACCACGCTTGGGAGGTGGAGACAGGAGGACCGTGCAGGTTTGAAGCCAGCCTTGCTGGTTTAAGAGACCCTGTTTCCAAATAAAAATATAAAATATGTCTGCGTGTATAGCCCAGAGGCAGAAGGGTTTCCAGGAACACCAGTACCACAAAGAAAGAAAGAAAGAAAGAAAGAAAGAAAGAAAGAAAGAAAGAAAGAAAGAAAGAAAGAATAAAATAGGGCTGGGGTGTAGCACAGAGGTAGAATGCCCCTGGGTTCAACCCCCAGTACCACACACACAAAAAGAAAAATAAGAATTGTTTATAGTTTATAGTTTGTACCAAATAAAACTATTAGTGACACCAAGGAAGAATTTCAAATTTCTTTGAAATCCTCTTCTTAGCCATGAGGCAAGGCCGGTGCTGGGGCCTCCGAGCCCAGGATTGGAGCCTGCTGAGGGGTTAGGCCATTGCCGGGGCCAACGGCCAGGATCAGAGCCTGCCGTGAGGCAAGGCTGCTACTGGGGCCTCCAAGGCCAGGATCGGAGCCTGACAAGGGGTTAGGCCAGTGCTGGGGCCAGTGAGGCTGGGATTGGAGTCTGCAGAGGGGTTAGGCCAATGCCGGGGCCAGCAGCCAGCATCGGAACCTGCCGTGAGGCAAGGCCGGTGCTGGGGCCTCCGAGGCCGGGAACGGAGCCTGCCAAGTGGTTAGGCAGGCGCGGGGGCCAGCGAGACCAGGATCAGAGCCTACCGTGAGGCAAGGCCACTGCTAGGGCCTCCGAGGCCGGGATCGGAGCCTGTGGAGGGGTTATGCTGGTGCCGGGGCCAAAGGTCGGCATAGGAGCCTGCCGTGAAGCAAGGCTGGTGCTGGGGCCAGTGGCTGGCATCAGAGCCAGCCATGAGGCAAGGCCGCAACTGAGGCCTCCGAGGCTGGGATTGGAGCCTGCTGAGGGGTTAGGCTGGTAACGAGGCCAGTGAAGCCGGCATCGGAGCCAGCCATGAGGCAAGGCCACTACTGAGGCCTCCCAGGTTGGAATCGGAGCCTGCTGAGGGGTTAGGCTGGTGCTGGGGCCAGTGGCCGACATCGGAGCCTTCCGTGAGGCAAGGCTGCTACGAGGACTCCGAGGCCAGGAGAGGAGTCAGTCGAGGGGTTAGGCCAGTACCAGGGTCAGTGAGGCTGGGACGGAGCTTGCCTTGAGGCTAGGCCGATGCTGGGGCCAAGGCTGGGATCAGAACCAGCAGAGGGGTTAAGACGTTGTAGGGGCCAGCGAGGCCAGAATCAGGGCCTCCCATGAGGCGAGGCTGCTGCTTGAGCCAGCGAGGTCTGGATCAGTCCACCAGGTAGCCAGGCCACTATTGGGGCCATCAAGAGTGGGATTGGTACTTGCAACGCGGCATGCACAGAGAAATATCACAGAAAATAAAAACTAGATGCTTCCCCTAATCAGCAATAACTAGGAGGAAAGGGGCAACAGGAAGAGGTTGAGTTATAGAAAGGGCCCTATAGTGAATCAATTAAGGTGACCAATCAGAGGGTATGGAATAGGGGAGGATAGAGCCTTTTTAAAATCAGGAGGTACATAAACAAATGTATCAAAGTTAATCACCAAACAAGCATGGGATCGAGGGAGGGGGAGGGAAGGGGATGGGAACTGGATGAGGGCTAATTGGATGATGTGTGCTTGTATATCCTCTCAAGTCTCGTATTCCAATGTGATATATGATTAGAATGCACCAATAAAAATAAATTTAAAAAAAGAAATCCTCTTCTTAATATACATAAAATAAATATAGGATATTTCCAATAAAGAAAAAGTATTTTCTGGACTAAAATGTTTAGCAAAGAGAACATGTGCTTAAATTCTTCCTTTAATAGCTTACAAAAGGATTATTTTTTGGGGTGATACTGGGGCTCGAACCCAGAGGCTTTCTACCTCTGGGCTATACTCCCAGACTTATTTTCTATTTTATTTGGAAACAGGGTTTCATTAAGTAGCTGAGGCTGGCTTCAAACTTGTGCGATCCTCCTGTCTCAGTCTTCCAAGTGTGGAGATTACAAGTGTGTGCCACCCCACCCGGCACCAAAGCATTTTAATGTGTATATTCCATGTGCTACCCAAATTAGAAACCTCACTGAGAGACTGTACTCCTCTTAGTCCTCTGGAGGAGTATATATTCTTCTCCTTCTCCTTTTCTCCTTCTCCTTCTCCTCCTCCTCCTCCTCCTCCTCCTCCTCCTCCCCCTCCCCCGCTCCCACTCCCCTCCCCCCTTCCTCCTCCTCCTCCTCCTCCCCCTTCCCCGCTCCCACTCCCCTCCCCCCTTCCTCCTCCTCCTCCTCCTCCTCCTCCTCCTCCTCCTCCTCCTCCTCCTCCTCCTCCTCCTCTTCTTCTTCTTCTTCTTCTTCTTCTTCTTCTTCTTCTTCTTTCTTCTTCTTCTTCTTCTTTACAGTACTGGAGAGGAACTCGGGCTCTTTACCTTCGAGCTACACCCCAAGCCCTATTTTTTTATTCTTTATTTTGAAACAGAGTCTCACTAAGTTGCAAAGGGCCTCACCAAGTAGCTGAGGCTGTCCACAAACTGCGATCTTCCTGTCTCAGCCTCCAAAATGCTGGTATTACAAGCGTGCACCACTACGCCACCTGAGTATATATTATTCTAAATTTTACTAGTTGATATGTTAATATGAAATTTGATTTATAGGAATTTATTTGTGTTGCTTTGGAATTAATGAACACATTATCACTTACAAATTCTTCTGATGGCAAATTGCTACTTCCCTAGGGAACTGCCATTGTAGCTATTTTAATCTGCAGCAACCAGAAATATGGACACAGATGTTTAACTCTAGAAACACTGCTAGAATGTAAAGTATATTTCCCCGTGAAATGGGTATGGTGGCATAATCCCAGTACTTGGGAGGCTGAGACAGAAGGATTCCAGGTTCAAGGACAGCCTCAGTAACTTTGCAAGATTCGGAAACCTAGTGAGACTGTGTTTCAAAACAAAAAATTAGCCGGGTGTGGTGGCACACGCTTGTAATCCCAGCATTCTGGAGGCTGAGACCGAAGGATCATGGTTCACAGACAGCCTCAGCTACTAAGTGAAGTGAGGTCCTTTGCAATTCATTGAGACCCTGTTTCAAAATAAAGAATAAAAAAACAGGGCTGGGGGTGTATCTTGGAGGTAGAGTGCCCCTGGGTTCCATCCCTAGTACTGAAAAAAAAAATTAGAAAAATTTGGGAGTGTAGCTCTGAGATAGAATTCCCCTGGGTTCAATCTCTAGTGGTGAAGTTTTTTTGTTTTGGAAATTCCTAAAATTTTAAATAGTTCATGTTTCCTATGCAATATAAGAACAGAAATTACAACTATGTATAGTTTTGAAATCCTTGCCTGTGGTTTTCAGTTAATAGCTATTTAAGTTTTTTTTCCTCTTTTACATTTATGTGGCATTAAATTGCATTGCCTGTCAAAAGTTATAACAGCTTTATACAAAAACCCGGATCACATATGGTAAACACCAGTCTTCAATACCATATAGAAAAAATATCCTGGATCCTTTAGCAAGTATACATATAACCTGAAACTATGGAGAAAACACATCAAATGCATCCAAAATAAGACAGGAAACCAACAATTTATTGTGTTTTAACTTCTTTAATAACACAAAATTTTCACATGAGTATTCACTATTTTAGTTAACATTTAAACACAGTTATAAAGAATAAAACACTGAACACATTTATGACCAAACTGCAGTATATCTTTAAGTTCCACAGGCTGCCCACCACGTTTAAAATGCATAATATATGAAGTCACAGAACTATAGAACTACAGGGAAATCCCATAAGTTAATAGCTTAACTACAACTGGATTTATATTGATGAAGAATAATCTTTAATCTCATTTGATGGCTGCTTTAGCTCCTCTAACAAATCACATAGATGTCAAGCACAGGCTGTTACAAACATAGGTCAGCCATCTACACGTAAGGTGAAGTATAATAGATAACCGAATGGAACCGATTCCCATAGTTACTGTTTTCTACTTTCAATATAATGTTAAGATGTTAAGAGAGAAAATTTCACAATTTCAACTCACATTACATATCTGAAACTACAAATGAGTACAGCAAGAATATAGACATACCGCAGCATCTGGATTTAACATCACATACTGGGCAAAATATTTAGAAATTCAAAGCATATGTAATCACAATATGGTGTGGAAAACTTTGATCCTGCACGCCCATTTTACAGCTGACCAAATTTTAAGAATATGGGGCACAAAGACCATAACAATCCATGTGTGTTTTGGGAATTATAGGAAGTATTTTGGTTGTGAGAAATATACATTAACCAGTTCAGGAGAATGAGAATTTAATCTTTAGATCAGCAATTCAGCATCTGCCATTAGATGCGACTAAAACTGAAAGGATGCTAAATCTCCATGAAATTTACTTTTGCAAGTCAGGATGCCTTGTACCTAAAACTTTAGAATAAACTTACACTTCACAAATGAAACAGTGAACACGAATTATTATAGGTCCAGATAATATTCATGTAGAAGATAAATTTTTGATACACAAAAATTGTTTTAATGACCTCTTTTAACAACGAATCTAGTATGAATGAAGCATTATCTCGAGATACAGGATGAGCATAAACCAGTGAATATTAGCGATCATATAATATTCTTGCTGAAAAGTTACTGAGAATACCAGCAAAGTAATAGAATATCTTTAAAGTAGCATTCACTTTATAACATGTAATAATTTCATTTGGCAAATTTTAAGAGGTATTCTCTGGACAATAAATTTTCTGCAAATAGACTTCCACTTTGTTGTTACCCAAATTACAGATATCCAAGATACCGATGATATGGACTCTATCCAGTTGAGTTGCAGCTTTTATAATATCACCTAAAAGTAAAAAAAAAACAGATGGTAAGTATTGTAAAATAGTTAAATATTTACTTGGATTTAGAATCACATAAGCTGATGATTTTCGCTTACAATATTCATACTGTCCCCCACCTCCCTTTCCTCTCCAATTCTTCATACACAGCTATCAAACTTAAAGTAATTTCTGCAGATAAAAGTTGCTACTAGTAATGTCAAGATATGGTACTCCAAAGTCATGTTTAGCATCCTTTTCTTCTTCTTTTTTGTTTTATTTTTGGTGGAGCAAAGCAAGTCTACATCTTTTAAGATCATTTATATGGTGCCAAATAAACAGCTTATTGTTAAATTTCAAAGACATGCAAAGATAAGTTTTCGTATTTTGAAATTCAATTTTCAATTTCTTTGCAAAATTCATTAGAGATGAAGCAAAACTACATATATCTACTTTATGTATTTTAATTACATATATGTAATTAAATAAATGATATATTGAGGCTTTTAAAAATTTTTATTGGTGCTTTATAATTACACAACATACTGAGGTTCAAAGTGATACATTCATACATGCACACAGCTTGTGGAGTGTTTCCCTCTGCATCCCCCTCCCTGTGTATTTTAGTGGTATTGGTAGGGAAACCTTCATATATGGACATAGCACTACTTGAACTGTTTCTTTCATCAATCCTTTTTCCTTTCTCCACCTCCTTCCCCCAAACCCATTCACTATTCTACTAGTCTCTCTCCTCATTTATCTGAAGTCCCTTTTGTTTTCTATTTTCTCTCTAGTTCCACCTATGAGAGAAAACATACGACCCTTGACTTTCTGAGACTGGCTGATTTCACTTAGCATAATGTTCTCTAGTTCCATCCATTTTCCTGCAAATGACATGATTTTGTTCTTCTTTATGGTTGAGTAAAACTCTGTTGCATATATATCATCTTCTTTATCCACTCATCTGTTAAGAGTATTTCTTTTGAAGTGGCTTTATCAACTAAGGCAGCTTCAGATACTTTCAAGCTTTATCAAAAGTGGATTAAGCAGAATTAATATCATTAAAATGGCCATCCTCCCAAAAGTGATCTACAGATTTAATGCAATGCCCATTAAACTACCAAGATCATTCCTCACAGACATAGAAAAATCAGTCCTTAAATTTATCTGGAATAACAAAAAGCCCAGAATAGCCAAGGTAGTTCTCAGCAACAAAAACCACGCAGGAGGAATCACAATACCTGACTTTAAACTATACTACAAAGCCATTGTAATAAAAACAGCATGGTACTGGCAAAAGAACAGATATATAGACCAATGGAGCAGAATAGAAGACCCAGAAACAAGTCCACACACTTTCAGCCAATTGATTTTTGACAAAGGGGCCAAAAACATACACTGGAAAAAAGATAGCCTCTTCAACAAATGGTGTTGGCAAAACTGGTTAACCATATGCAGAAAATTGGATGTTAATCCCACTTTTTCACCCTGTACAAAAGTCAACTCACGATGGATCAAAGACTTGGAAATTAAACCAGAGACCTTGAAGCTCCTTGAAGAGGGCATAGGTCCAACACTACAACACATAGGCACAGACAAACATTTCCTCAACAAGACCCCAAAGGCACAACAAATTAAAAGGAGAATCAATACATGGGATTGCATGAAACTGAAGAGCTTCTGTTCAGCAAAGGAAACTATCAAGAACCTCAATCGAGAGCCAACAGAATGGGAGAAGATTTTTGCCACCTACACCACTGATAGAGGACTAATATCTAGAATATACAGAGAACTCAAGAAACTCAACACTAAGAAAACAAAGCATCCAATAACAAAATGGGCAAATGAACTAAATAGACACTTCACAAAAGAAGAAATTCAAATGGCCAATAAATGCATGAAAAAATGCTCAACATCACTGGCAATCAGAGAGATGCAAATCAAAACTACCCTGAGATTTCACCTAACTCCAACTAGAATGGCCATCATTCAAAACACAAACAACAACAGATGCTGGCGAGGATGTGGAGAAGTGGGAACGCTAAGACATTGTTGGTGGGATTGCAAATTAGTGCAACCACTTTGGAAAACAGTATGGAGAATCCTCAGAAGAATGGGAACAAATCTTCCATTTGATCCAGCAATACCACTGTTGGGTATCTACCCAAAAGAAAAGAAACCAAACTACCAAACTAATGCATGTGTATCTATGTTCATAGCTGCACAATTCACCATAGCCAAACTATGGAACCAGCCAAGATGTCCATCAACAGATGAATGGATTACAAAACTGTGGGATATGTACACAATGGAATTTTACTCAGCCATCAAAAAAAACTCAATTACATCATTTTCAGGGAAATGGATGGAACTGGAGGACATTATGCTAAGTGAGATTAGTCAGGCACAAAAAATAAGAAATCAGATACTTTCCCTAATATGTGAGAGGTAGGGAGAAATGGGTCATAGGAGGAACTCTTGGAAGAGGATCAGTAACTTTTAACTCTGTTTACATTGTCTTTGGATATACAATATTTTTTTATTTTTTAGGGAGTTTATTTACTCTTTTGTTGCCTGTGCCATTGAAATCATATCCAAGAAATCACTTCCAATTTCAATGTTGTAAGGTTTTATGACCCAGATTTTCTTCTAAAAGCTTATAGTATTAAGATTTATATTTAGGTCTTTTATCTATTTTGAGTTAATATTTGTATATGTGTTAGGTAAGGGTCCAATTTTATTCTTTTTCATTTATTATTATTTTTCAACAATATTTAGTTAAAAGACTAGTATTTCCTCCACCAAAAGTTCATGGAAACCTTGTCAAAAATAACTTGACAATGTATGGAAGAATTTATCTCTAGGCTTATATTTAGCTCCAATGGTTTATATATCTGCCTTTAGAACAGTACTACACTGTTTCAATTATTGTAGCTTTATATGGTTTGAAATCAGAAAATATACATCTTCTAGCTTTGTTCTCCTTTGAGACTGTTTTGGGTATCTAGAGTCCATATTCCATATCAGGATAGATTTTTTCTGAAAAATAAATAAATTAATGTATGATAGTTTCACCTAAAAAAAAAAAAAAGAAAAAAATACTCTCTGGTAAGAAAGAAAGCAAAAAGAAATATTGAAATGTTATCTTTAAGTCATCAAAAGTTTGGTACCAGACAAATGAAACTGTTATGTGAGATTATCAATGTTAATATTGTATAAATTGCTATAATACTAGATGTCAACCAGTAAGCCAAGCGCGGGAAGGAGGGATGGGGAGGGAATGGGGTGGGGATCGTGGTAGGGGCTAACTGGGCGAGATGTGCATGTATGTATACAAAAGTATTTTCTTTATACCACTATGATGTATGAATACATTGCACCAATAAAAATAAATTGAAAAAAAAAAAAAGTGGATTAAGTAAATGATATCATTGAAAATAGCAGACCAGGAGACTCCAGGGCTCTGTCTCTACACAGAAAATTTTGAGGGGCTGGAAACCCCTCAGAATCAACATCTGGCATATTCTGAACTCTAGAAAAACACTTAAAACAACCAGGGGAAGATTAATGAAGAAAGACACTGCTGTGCGGTGGTGAGACTGTGCCGCTGTGTTTTAAATTGCTTGCCCACTGCCCTTCACACCCCAGATAATAGACAACCATGAAGATACTGACTCACACTCCTGGTGGAGGTTACTGCTACCAAAGAAAGCAATGCAGATTTTATTCTTAAATGCCTGTCTGGGTGTTTTGATCGGTCTGATAGCTCCCTCAAGGTCAGATTCAAGGATACCCAGTTTTGGAGCATTCTCAGAGCTGGGGTGGCTTTCCCCACAGTAGCTTTTGTTGAAAGCATATAAAACAAAAGTATTGGTCAGTGAAGCTGAGTAGGATGTAATTTTGGGGAGAGCAATAGACAGTCCAAAAATTCTCGGTAGGAAGAGGTTGAAAAAAGAGATAAACGGGGAATAAAGACTTTCAAGCTGGACATGGTGGTGCATGCTTATAAATACAGTATTTAGGAGATGGATCACAGGTTCAAAGCCATACTCAGCAACTTACTGAGACCCTGTTTCAGAATAAAAAATAAAATATGTCTTGGGGGGTAGTGTATCACAGGGGTGGAATGTCCCTGGGTTCAATCCCCAGTACCACACATATATGCACACAAAAGGCGTTCAAAAGTTCCTGTGTATACTGGGGAATCAAGAAAGCAATACACATACCAAGGGTTTGACTCATGATCAGAAATAGACTAAGAACACTCTGATCACTCACCTCTGACTGACTTTCAGAGCAAGCAGGAAATGAAGGATAAGGCAGAGTTGTAAATAGCCCAGCTAGTGTTGAATTGTACTCTGGCATGGGGCCAATCCTAAAAATGCTATCATATATTTTTCTTTGCTTTTCTTATTTTCTTGGTTCCTCGGGCTTAAGGAAACTCTCAAAATACTAGTCAACCACCACTAAGCTACTGTAGGACTTCAGTGCCTACACATGACAGACTATTTTGAATATGAAGAATTAAAACCACTTACAGTTTAAGTAACAAGCAAAGTCAAATGGTGATTCGAATTTAGACAGTATGGCTTCAAATTATATGCTTTAAACTTTTTATTCTAGATCTACATCTTTACAAAATTGTACTAAGATCCAGAAGTGGATCTAATACACTCTAAATACTTCTAAAAAGTATCCATTTTGTGAGCCTTTTTTATAAAAAACAAAAATAAAACATAATGTATAAGAATACCAAACAGGCCTTAGAAGAAAGCTATGCAAGCTTATGATTCATAGTAAATCTACTTCAGTTAGTAATATGAAATAATTTAATGAGTAATTTAAAATTGTTTAAACTCATTCAGGAGTGGTGGTGCATGCCTGTAATTCCAGTACTTGGGAAGCTGACACTGGAGGATCATAAGTTCCAGGCCAGCACACTGTAATTTAGCAAGACTCTGTTTTAAAAAAATAAGGCTGCGGTGTAGCTCAGAGGCAGAACTCTTCTGGGTTCAATCTCTAGTACTACCCAAATTAAAATTTGTTCAATAAAAGCACAATAAACATTATAAAAACTTTTAGTGATTCATGATTCTATTATTTGAGTTGGATGGACTTTAATTCAGATGATTTAGAAAGAATTCAAGACCTTCAGTTTTGATGCTAACATCAACAACCCAAACCAGTGGTGCATGCCTATAATCCTGGAACTTGGAAGGCTGAGACAGGAGGATCACAGGTTCAAGGACAGCCTTGGCAACGTAGTGAGGCCCTGTTTCAAAACAAAGTAAGATAAAATAAAATAAAATAATAAAATAAGGCTGGGGGTGTAGCTTGGAGGTAGACTGCCCCTGGGTTCAAGCCCCAGTACCACAAAAATTATTAGCATATATTGGCTTTTACAAATAATGATTTACATACCATCCTCAACATAAAATTTAAACCTTCTCTTTAAATGAATGCTGGCTGTGTAGTACTTTGACCAAATGACAACTTCTCTATTTGCCAATACAGAACTTATATCATAGAGTGTGTTGAAAGTTAAATATATGTGAAGCACTTATAAGAGTGGCCAGTACATAGTAAGCACTCAAATATTAGCAGTCATCATTTTTACTTGAGCAAACCTATATTTTTATATCATAGAAATCCTTAAGAGGACTGCAAATTTTACCTATAAACTTTTGTACATTTCACTTTAAACTCTTTAGAATGATAAGAATTGCACATTTTACTAAGTACATCAGAAATACATAAATACTCTTCATACATTATACAGAAATGTAAAAAGTGACATGTGAAAAGCAATCACAATGTATTCTTACTCAATTTCCTATTCTCAGGCACAGAGAAAGACAAAATGTCCTGGCTTCCTTTTAGCTAGGTTAGTACTGTGTAACTGAGTTCTGTGAGTGGGAGTGATGTGTCATTTCTAGTCCTCGGAGAAGCTAGTTCCTCCTTTATATCTTTCTTCCTTTGCCATTACAAACCTAGAAGCTATTTGTTCCTGCTGGGACAGAAAGACGGAAGTGCCTTAGACTTGTGAATCACTGCGGAGAAGACTGCTGATGACTGCATCACACTTGAGCAAGAAATAAACTTTTATGGTTAAGTCACTGTGACTTTAGAGCTGCTTTGTAACTGCAGCATAGACCAACTTATCTTATAATATTATGTGGTACTGCTGTCTCTGAAAACGATATGGGAAACTCTGATTACCTAGAAATTAAAAGTGGTTTCCTAAATGGGTAAAAAACATTTCACAGTATCAGTATTCTTCTGAAATGTTTATCAATTGATAGAACTCAATACTTCCAAGGAGTGGAAGACACATATTCCTGTGCTTCATAATTAAAGATGACAGCAAGAATGACTTCATATCAGCAAGCACTATTCAGTAAGTGATTTGGGATAAATGGCTATCCACTTGGGAAAATTTATATCTGGATTTTGATCTCTCCCATTAAACAAAATAAATTACAAATGAATCAACAGTTTAAGTTGTAAAACTGAAGGCATACCAACAATAACCCCTCCCCTAAAACATTCAAAAATGGACAAAGGAAATGAAATGTCTCCAAAGTAAATAATACATAAATGATCAATGAACATACCAAAAGATGTTCAACATCATTAGTAATTAGGGAAATACAAATCAAAACTACAATGAGATGCCACATTACACCCATTAGGATGGTTTTTATTAAAAGAAAAGGAAAGGAAAAAACAAAACAAAGAATCAAGTCTTAAGTGAGGATGTGGAGAAACTGGAATTCTCATACATGGTTGTTGTGAATGTCAAAGAGTGTAGCTGCTGTAGAAAACATAATAGCTGTTCCTCAAAAGGTTAATCATAGAGCCGGGCATGGTGGCTCACTCTTGTAATCCCTGCACTTGGGAGGCTGAGACAGGAGGATTGCACAGGTTCTAAGCCAGCTACTTAGTGAGGCTGTCAGCAACTTAGTGAGACACTGTTTCCAAATAAAGAATATATATATATTCTGGGATTACAAACGTGCACCACCACATCTGGCTTGGGTTAATATTTTAATATGAAAAGATAACAAAATTAATAAGAAAAGGAGCACATGACAAAATAGAAAAAATAAAATTAGTATTGAAAGGCCTAAAAAGTTCAAAGCAAGAAAAAATATGGATGAAAACATGAAGATTTTCACGTTCAGAAACAATTAAGAAATGCAAATCAAAATAGTATACATTAGCCAGGCGTGCTGGCGTACACTTGTAATTCCAGTATTTGGGAACTCAGTGAGACCCTGTTTCAAAATAAAAAATAAAAACTAGGCTGGGGGTATGGCTTAGAGGTAGAGTGCCCCTGGGTTCCATCCACAGTAACACACACACACACACACACACACACACATGAATATATATATATATATATATATATATATACATACATACATACATATACATACACACATTATTTTTCCAGCAGTCCATCAAAGATTAAAAAGATTAACTATACCTAGTGCTTAAAAGGGTAAGAATAAAATGGCACTTGCTTTGGGCTCAAGTGTAAATTAGTATACATCAGTTCTCTTTTGGAGAATAATTGGACAATATCTACCAGAATGTTAAATGCACATACCTTAGAATTCACCTTAGTGACTTCTAAGAATTTATCTTACTGATAAAGTTGTATAAATTTACAAAGGTTACACACATACAAACACACACATATACAGATACTCACTGCAACATTGTTTGCTAATAGCAAAAAAACCCACATTGAGACAATCTAAATGTTCATCAGTTGGGGACTGGGGAAGTAAATTCAAATATAGCCCCACAGTGAAATATGGTATAGCTATTAGAAAGAATTAGGTAGCCAGTCATGGTGGCGCATACTTGTAATCCCTGAGCTTGGGAGGTGGAGACAGGAGGACAGCACAGGTTCAAAGCCAGCCTCGTTGGCTTAAGAGATCCTGTTTCCAAATAAAATATAAAATAGGTCTGGGAGTGTAGCTCAGAAGGTAGAAGGGTACCATCCCTAGTACCACACAGACACACAAAATAGGTAGCCAGGTATGGTGGTACATGCCTATTAACCTCAGTACTTGGGAGATTGAGACAGAAGGATCTCAGGTTTGAGGTCAACTTTAGCAAACTCAGTGACGTCCTTAGTAACTTAGTGTGACTCTGTTTCAAAATAAAAATAAGTCAGGCGTGGTGGCGCACACTTGTAATCCCAGGGCTTGGGAACTTGGGAGGCAGAGACAGGAGGATCGCACAGGCTCAAAGCTAGCCTCACTGACTTAAGAGACTTAAGATTTTGCTTGTGGTACTAGGGATTGAACCATGGGCATTCTACCTCCCAGCTATCCCCCTCCCAGACCTATTTTATTTTTATTTTTGAAACAGGGTCTTGCTAGATTGACAAATGTCTCACTACTTGCTGAGGCTGATTTCAAATTTGTTATCCTCTTGTCTCAGTCTCTCAAGTACTAGGATTACAGGCTGAGACAAGAGGATAAAATGCCCAGGCACAATGATTTGTACAGACTTAAATGGGTGCTATTATTACTGTTTTTATTGTTATTGTTATTAATGCTGTATCATGAAAAACATGGTATGGTATTCAAGATGAATCACTTTTCTTCTGGTTACCACTTCACTTCTCTTCCCTAATTATTTCTGTTCTTCATATCCAAATAGTAACTACGTTTGTAGACTGATACCTTCCTTCCTTCCTTTCTATTTATTATTTTTTTTTACTAAGATAGTATCATAGGTATTTTTCATGTGTCCATGTTAGTAATTACTGGAAGGTTATGGGCACTAGCAACAAGCAGATAGCCAAAAACTCTAATCTGATAGTATATATAATCAATAGCATATATATTTAGCAGAAGACATGGGGCAGAAGTAGATATTACATGAAGTAAGAACATGAGTGAACAAATGTTTAAACTATATGTTAGGTCACAAATTTAGAAAGTTAGAGCAAAAGAAAGCCCAAAGAGCTGTAATTTAGCAAATAATAGTGTATGTCAACTATTGTATCCTCTCTAAAATGGACCAAAGGAAAATTTAAAAAATCACTTATGAAATTAGATACTCAAGCTCAGTTTGCATAACCAATACTGTCAAAAGTTACTTCATTGTCTGGCACAGCTCATAAAACTCAGTTGAAAATAACATACACTCAAGAGTTTCATAAGCTTAAAAAGATCCACCAAAATAATTCCAAGGTAATAAAGGTTTTCTCTTTTAAATATATTATCTTGATAAGCTCAGTGAAAATTGTTAGACACTTTACTACATGCTTAGGAAATATAAACAAAACCGGAAAGTGATCAGGATAATTATCAGTGGACAGATAGGTTTATATGTCTATAGAAATAATTTAAAGTTGGTATATTATTCAGTAGCCTAAATGATTAGTTGTTTGAAGAATTTCACTGTTGGGATCACATACAGCTCTAGTAGTTCTCAAAACAACTTATTGCACAGCAATTGAATAACTAAGCATTTACAAAGAAATTGTAATCTACTGTACTATATTATGTAGGTGTTGTGATTTCAAGCAAATATAAGGTAAAAGGACAAATTATCTCAATTCAGTTAAAAGGAGAAATGAGTAAAACCGCACTATTCCACACATATTCCACTTAGGCCTGATAAAAATTGCATTAAAATATTATTAATGCATGCCTGGAATTAGAAACAAACCATTCAATTTCTGTAACAGACATACGCTCAATTATAAGTATTGGGCCACATTTAACAAATAAACCTTTAGTTACACTAAATTAAATTTTAAGGCTAAAGCCGGGCGTGGTGGCGCATGCTTGTAATCCCCGCACTTGGGAGGCTGAGACAGGAGGATGGCACGGGTTCAAAGCCAGCCTCAGCTACTTAGTGAGGCTCTCAGCAACTTAGTGAGACCCTGTTTCCAAATAAAGTATAAAATAGGTCTGGGAGTATAGCCCGGATGTAGAAAGCCTCTGGGTTCCACCCCCAGTACCACCAAAAAATAAATAAATTAAGGCTAGAACTGTTTACATAATGAAATACGGTCACAAGAAAAAAGTTAGGATTGTTTAATATTTTCTTCTGAGTGGAAAGAATACTGGGATTGTCTCACCTGCAAGTGCTCTGGGGCTGGGCAGTCTATCATTGCCAGTAACTTCTGTTGGATATACACAGCTGTAATTCATGCAGGTCAACAATGTGTCTATTTGAGATGTTCGGACATCTTCTGCACAATACATTGGTAGGAATGCAACATCGATTGCAATCTCATGGTTCAGCCCTGTGGGACAAAAATAACACATTATTAAAAAGTTACCTGTGATCACTGTATTTGGAAGGATGAGACAGGAAGATGGCAGGTTAGATGCCAGCCTCAGCAATTTAGTAAGACCCGTAGCAACTTAGCAAGATCCTGTTTTAAAATAAGAAGTAAAAAAGCCTGGGGTGTAGTTCAGAGATAGAGTACCCCTAGGTTCAATTCTCAGTAGCACAAATGAATGAGTGAATAAATAAATAAATAAATAAATAAAGGGGCTAAAGTGTAGCTCAGAGGTAGAATTCTCCTGGGTTTAATCCATAGTACTCCCTCCTCCCAGCCAAAAAAAAAAATGTGTTAGTATGTAGTGCTAATGAGGTCAAGTTTGCTGATTTGATGTTAACATGCCATATAACTCCAGACCTGGAAAAACCTGTGTTTCCAAACTGGAAACCAAACAGCTTTGCAAACAATGTATGAATACGTGCTATTGGTTGAAAGAGCAGGCACTTCCGTGCAATCAATCACCACTGCTAGAAATAACAACTTCAAATATTTTCCTTACTGGGAGAAGATTAATTCAGAGGACAGCCTTCTATATGAAGATACACAGAGTGTTTCCTTGGTCATCCTTGACAGGTGCTATTATGGGGTAGGAAAATCCACAGATGACTATTGTTTCTCTTGCTGCCATCTGGACATATAGATACCTGATTCCAGTAAGGCCAGGTATAGTAGTACCTGAGTCCCATCTGTCCTCAAATACACAAGACTAGGTTCACATACTCACTACTGGGGCTAATGATCGATTGAAGTAGAAAAGGGCTAAGGGCGAACAATCAAAGTGAATACTGACCTTTGACTGTTACCTCTTTATATGGGTCAATGTTAACTAGGGTGGAGACAAAAAGAAAAAAGAAAAAAAAGGCTTATGAGCCAGGCATGGTGGTGCATGCCTGTAATTCCAATACTTGGGAGGCTTAGAATCACAGGTTCAAGACCAGCCTCAAAAACTTAGTGAGATTTGTTTCAAAATAAAAGTAAAATAGGGCTGGGGTGTAGCTCACAGGTAGAAAGCCCCTGGGGCCAATTGTCAGTAACACACATACATACAAACACACACAGACACACACACACAGACACACACACACACAAGTTGGTGGACAAATACAAGGAATTGAGCTAGGGACTAAAGGATGGATGACATTTGAGTAAAAAGAGAGGAGGGCATTTTATGTAGAGCAGAGAGTAGCAGAAGCCAAAGGTATACACCAGAGTAATGCATAAGGCAAACATCAGGCTGGAACAAGGATAAACAAACACAGAGCACATCTTTAAAACTATGAATTCCATTTAGTTTCTCTATATTGCTGAGGCTGGCCTTGAATCTGCTATCCTCCTGTCTCAGCCTCCCAAGTATGGGGACTACAGAGGTGCATAGCGTAAGAATTTTTAGATAAGAACCAGAGCTTCTGAGATAGGTTTGTGATGTGCCATAGTACCCAACTGATTGTTGAGAGCCATCAGAACTGTGGGAAGGAATACTAATAATTCTATTCAATGTTTTCCATAATAATTCAGTCAGGGCTAATATACCAGTCAGGGCTAATGCTAATATATTTGATAATATATTTATTTAGATATATTTGTTTAGATTAGTTCTGGCAGCCTTAGTTATGAAAAAGAACCTTAGAAAAAGTGTCATAAAATTATGACCTGAGGGCAAAATCCAGCCTAGTTCTGTACATACCATGAGCTAAGTATAGATTTTACATTTCTCAACAGTTAAAACATCAGAAGAAAAATATTTAGTAATGGATGAAAGCAAAATTTAGTCAGGCGTGGTAGCATACACTTGTCATCCTAGCTCTCATGAGGCTGAGACAGGAGGATCACACAGGTTCAAAGCCAGCCTCAGCTACTTAGTGAGACTCTCAACAACTTAGTGAGACCCTGTTTTCAATTAAATATAAAAATAGGTCTGGGAGTATAGCCCGGAGGTAGAAAGCCCCTAGGTTCCATCCCAAGTTCCACAGGAGAAAAAGAGAAAACATAAAATGTAAATTTCAGTGTGCATAGGCTTTTATTGAAACACAACTATGAACATATTCATTTGCATATCAGCTAGGGCTGTTTCCACACTGAAACAGTAGAGCTGAGTCACTGCAACAGAAACTAGGGCCTGCAAAGCCTCAAACATTTGCCCTTTGTCCTTTACTGAGCACACTTGCTTCCTTGTATGGGATAATTTTAAAGTCATATTCCAGTTTGAGGATTCTTTTAACAATCAGTGTGTTAAAAGAAATTCAATCCTCTCTTCTGTGTTCATTGCTCATGCCCATTCTTAAAATATATAGATCATTTGTCTGATCTTGGAATACAACTTGGTTCATACTTTCCTCAAATATATGACAAACTTAACAGTTCCATTTCTTTTTTTAAATTTTTTTATTGGTGCATTGTAGTCATACACCTTAATAAAAGTCTGTGGAGACATACATGCACACATCATCCAATTAGAGCGTGGTGCTAATAACACTTCTATTTCTGATATTCAGCTCTCATTTTGCCCTGAATAAGAGAAGGTCTAAACTTAATGTATTAGAGAACAGCAGTTCTCAACATTTAGTGTGTGTGTGTGTGTGTGTGTGTGTGTGTGTGTGTGTGTGTGTTATCATGGACTGAATCCAGAGGCATTCTAACTGAACTACACCCCTAGCACTATTTTATTTATATGTTTATTTAAAATGGGTTCTCACGAAAGTTGTTGAGGGTCTCACTAAGTTGCCGAGGCTGTCCTAGAAACTGTGATCCACCTGTCTCAGCCTCAAAAGTACTGGGATTACAAGTATGTGCCACTATGTCCAGCTCAATCTTTATTCTTTACCTGCATACATAGTAGATAGGATGTATTCTTTCCCCTGGCTCTTTCTGTGGCAATATCTCCGTTATGAAGGGTAGGCTAGATGGCTCCTTTTCTAGCATGTATCAGAATTCCAAGTAGTGTGGGTAGGTCGCTCTCAGAAAATTTTGATAGGTTACCCCTCCACCAAGATTTATGAGAATCATTAAGCCCGGTAGCATTTATCTTTTTTGTGTAGATTTTATTCCTATATTAAGTTTAACCATTAGAGAGTGGAATATACAGATTACATAATAATAAGTAAAAATAAACTCCTTTTTTTGTAGTAATGAATATTGAACTCAGGGAAATTCTACTTCTGAGCTACATCCCCAGACCTATTTTATTTTATTTTTATTTTGAAATAGGGTCTCATTGAACCTGTGATCCTCCTGTCTCAACCTCCCAAGTTCTGGTATTATAGGTATGCATCACCATGTCCAGCAAAAAATAAACTCCTTTATATGATGTGAAGATATGATTAATCGGCTGAATGTAGTGGTGCACACGTATAATCCCAGTACTTTGAAAGGCTGAAACAGGAAGATTACAGGTTTGAGGACAGCCTCATCAACTTAGTGAGGCTGACAGCAATTTACGGAGACCCTATTTAAAAAAAAAAAAACAAAAAACAGGGCTGAGGTTGTAGATCAGAGGGAGAATTCCTGGGTTCAATCTCCAGCACCACAAGGAAAAAGAGATGACTAATGAATATTAGTCATATTATTATGAAGTTGATGTAGGAATCAACTATCTGAAGGACATTTCCATACTTTTGAAAAAGAAAAGTATAGCTGAAGATATCAACACATTTGTTATTCTGTGATATTTATGCAATAATTTCATACAGTATATTCAACTTTGAATTTTGTTTGAAGAAAAAACCCAACATGATTCTTATATTTGAGTGTTTTCTCTGCAATAGAAGATATGTTTAGAGACTCAGAAAAACTAATTTCTTATTATGGCCAGGCTTCTACCTAGCCAAACGTTAAGACTAGAATATATTCAAGCTCCTTTTAGCTCTAATTCTGAAAATGTAATCAGGGGGAAAAAAAACCCTTTCCCTCTTCCTGCCAGAAAGCTTAGGGAAAATTACTGCCAATTGGTAGTAATTTCGTTATTTGCAAGAGCCTAGTAACACTCGATTTTTCTGCTTCCTTTAAAATGTTGTTTTGTTTTATTCATAAGTGACTTATTTTCACTGTCTATTAACTCTGAATACCATCCTTGAAAACAGGTAGGATATAAAATTTATTTAAAAAAGCATACTTCTAACATAGACTCCAGCGGGCAACCAGAATAAATTTGTCTTCTTCACATTTGCATCCTGCTTTGAGCTGACTCACAGCCAAAGCTACAAACGTTTACAATTAGATGTAAGACAGCTGAGATATCTTAGTCAAGCTGTTTTAATGGATCAATAGCATGTTAAAGAAAGAAAAACATTACATTTCTGTGTTTCTAGATGAACTCATCATTTTCATGGTTACATTTTATGATGCATGGGAAATCTTTCTATAATTTTTAATTCCTGCACATAAAACTAAGGTTGATAAACTAGATGGAACAACATAGTTTTGTTAAAAGCATTTGAAGCTTAGTGGAAATTGATATATTTCATAGATTATCTATATACTAACCCATATGCATATATATATATTTATGTATGAGGAAGGGATGAGGAAAGTAAGAGTAAAAATAATCTCGAGAAATGTCAAGGTAATTGATTTTGGCTATATAGATGCAAAAATCCATGAACATGATTTTTTCCAAGGTATTACGTTAACATGCTCAGTTAGGAGTGGTAGCACATAACTGTAATCCCGGTACTTGGGAGAGAGAGACAGGAGAATAGATGGAGGACAGCCTCAGAAATTAACTGATGTGCTCAGCAGCCTAGCAAGACTCCATTTCAAAACAAAAAAATCAATAAAAGGGCCAGGGGTATATCTCGGAGGTATAATGTCTTTGGGTTTAATTCCCAGTGCAAAAAAATGCTCATGACTTTTCCTCATTGTTTCATTTTAGAGTGGCAGGATCTAGTGCTAAGATTTTTTCTATGAAACACACACACACACACACACACACACACACTTTCCTTGACTCTGAGAATCAGTTTGGCTAAGGTTTTATTTTAGAATTACTTTCTGTATATCATTTTCATTTATTAGAAACAAACAAAAATAATTTTAAGTTTCAGAATGTTTCTTATTTTGGTACTGGGGTTGAACACAGGGGATTTCTATCATTGAGCTACACCCCCAGTCCTTTTTTTACTTTTTATTTTTAATCATGGTCTTATTAGGTTGCTAAGGGTCTCACTAAATTGCTGATCACAGGCTACGAGCCTGTGATCCTCTTGTCTCAGCTTCCCAAGTACTGGGATTACAAGTGTGCACCACCACACCTGGCTAAGAATGTTTTATATTTTTTTTTTAATTTTTATTGGTGCATTATATCTTTAAGTTTCTGTAAAGTCTATAGCTATCTGTCAGTTTTAAAGACATTGGGAAAACCAGCTTATTTTCCCTTATCAGACAAGGTTAGTCTTTTCAATAACTTCTTTCTCTTAAACCTGAGTTACTTGATAATTTTTTTCTTCAGGGAGTAAACAGACTTCTTTGCATAGGATTTTACCTTTATTACTATCTATTTTTCTTTTAAACTTATACTTTACAATTCAATGGTTTGGAAGCACTAAGAAAGAAGTAAACATTTTTGGAAGTTCAGTAGTCAGATAGTCCAGGGTAAGGAAAAACTCCTTTAGTTCTATTATTTTCTTCTCAAATACTTTCCAAAGACGTGTCAATGTTGAAAAGCCTACAATTAACTCTTTATTCATTCCAGAATGAGTTCTCCATTCCTTTAATTCGAGCCAAATAGAAGCTGCATTTGGGCTTTACATATGTGTGTGGAAGGAGGGGCATAATTCTTTAAGCAAAATAGTAACATAACAATACTTAAATATTTTAAATCAATAATATTAAAAGAGAACAAAGGTTGGGTGTCATGGCACATGCTTGTAATCCCAGTACTTGAGAGGCTGAGACAGGAGGACTTCAGGTTCACAGATAGCCCCAGCAACTTAGTGAGGCCCTCCACAATTTAGTGAGGCCCTGTTGCAAAATAAAAAATAAAACATAGAGTTGGGGATGTAGGTTAGAGGTAGAATGTCCCTGGGTTCAATTTCCAGTACCACACATACAAATAACGAGAGAATAGAGTTGGACGTGCTAGCACACACCTGTAATTCCAGTACTTGGAAGGCTGAGACAGGAGAATCACAGGTTCAAGGTCAGCTTTGATAATTTAGCAAGACCCTGCTTCAAGATAAAAATTAAAAAGGGCTGAGGGGTAGCTCAAAGGTAGAATGGCCCTGGGCTCAATCCCCAGTACCACACACAAAAAAGGAAAATAAAAAAGAGAAAGTAAAAGATAAAGAAAGGAGAAAAACAGTTAACTTACCTAGGATGGTTACTTCAAAATGTCCAAGGCTTCGAGCACTCTTAAATTCATCAAGCTTTGGAGGCCTTCCTTCTGGTGGTATGTATTTTGCAGGTTGAGAGTTATACTGCTGAGTAAGAAACTTCCTGTGTTCTAAACTAAATTTCCGTGGAATACTTTCAGGATAAACACGGCTGTAATGCAGGTGGTCTATTAAATCAAACTTTTTCTCTTTCCACAGCTGACTTTCCCACTTATCAGTTATGGTTTTTCTGGCCTTCCCTGTGCTATTAGCACTTGTATTTTCTGGACCTGTAACACAATGAAACAAACATGGTTGACTTAACTTATAAACTGGCTTAATGGAGGCTTTACTTAAAAAGTAAATTAGTGTGGACTAGTTAAGAAACATTAAGCATTATTTTCAAAATGCAAAGTGAATATTCAAATGATAACTCTTATTAAAATCAGAAAAGAGCTGGACATGGTGGCACATACTTGTAATCCCAGTACTTGGGAGGCAGAGACAGGAGGATTGAAGGTTTGAGGCCACTCTCTGAAGCTTAGTGAGGCCCTCTGCAACTTATTGAGACCATGTTTCAAAGTAAATGAATAAAATAGGGCTTAGGGTGTAGCTCAGAGGTAGAACGCCCTTGGATTCAACCCCCAGTACTGTATACAAAAAGAAAATAAGGAAAGATCTAAATTTACTTTTAAAACAAACTATTTCAAAATAGTAAACATGATTAAAAGGTGATAATTTTGTCTGTTGTTGAAGTTATAGAGCTTTTTAATTATCTTTATACTTTTCAATAATTTCCAAATGTCCTAAAATATACACATAATTCTTTTATATTTAGTGAAAATTCAATTAAAACTAAATTGATCTGGACATGGTGGTACACACCTGTAGTCCCAGTACCTGGGAAGTAAGATAAGAGGAACACAGGTGTGACGACAGCCTCAAGAATATAGGAAGACTCTCAGCAACCTAGTGAGACCCTGTTTCAAAATAAAAAGTAGAAAGTGCTTGGGGAGCTCAGAGGTTAAGCATGCCTAAGTTCAACACCACACACACAAACTTTGGTGAAAATGGTACCCTTTACAGATGACTCATTATTGGTAGAATTTGACATTAATACACAAAATTTTGTTAATCTCCACTAAAAGTAGCCTGAAAAAAATCAATCTCTTGGATATATTTCTCCTTCAAAAAGACTATTTATTATGTACCATACTCCTTCAGATATAAGATAGGGAAACAAAGAAGGAACTAAATTGAGATGAAAGATCTTCTTAATTATTTTGGGGGGTAGTACTGGGAATTAAACCCAGGGTCCTTCTACCACTGAGGTATACCCACAGCTATTTTCATTTTTTTATTTTGAGACAGGATCCCCATGCGCTGTCCAGGCTAGCCTTGAACTTGTAATTCTCCTTCCTCAGCTACCTATGTAGCTGGGATTATAGGTATATACCATAATTCCCAGCTTCCTCCTCAATTATTGATTGTTGTTTATTAATAAGTAAATTTATCTAACATGTTTAGTTTCTAAGGAAGAATATAATCTATCATTTACACATTATTACATAAAGCCAACATATAATTACTGAGCACTGATTATGTGTCAGACACTATTCTATGGAATTTGTACAAATAGTATATTAAAAGAATTAGTACATCTGAGGACCTGAAGACACATGGTAACATCAGAAAAAATGGATTTGGAAACAATACTTTGATATTGTCAACTGTAGCCAAGGAAACCTGACAGTAACTCTCTTTCGAATTTACAGCTGACTGTGCCCTGGTGTTGATTCTTAAGTTCCAGTATTAAGAACCTTTGCTGAGCCAGGCTTGGTGGAGCATGCCTATAATTCCAGTACTTGAGAGGCATAGACAAGAGAATCACAGGTTTGAAACCAGCCTTAGTAACTTAATGAGACTCTCAGCAATCTATTGAGACCCTGTTTCAAAACAAAAAAAAAAAATTAAAAGTAGGGTTAGGGTTGTAGCTTAGAAGTAGAATATCCCTGAATTCAATGGTTCAATCCCAGAACCACCAAAAAGAAAACAAACAAAAATCTTTGCTGAGGTAGAAGGTGGTTTCAACATTTAAAATTCAGTACAGTGAATATAGGACTTCTGCTTTTCTGATTGTGGGGTGTATATCTGTGTGTGTGTGTGTGTGTGTGTGTGTGTGTGTGTGTATGTGTGTGTGTGTGTGAGAGAGAGAGAGAGAGAGAGAGAGAGAGAGAGAGGTGATCTACCTCTGTCCTATTTTACTCGCTAGCTTGATGAGAGTCTCAGTAATTGCTAAGGCTGTCCTTGAACCTGAAACCCTCCTCTCTCAGTCTCACAAGTACTGGAATTACAGACATACGCCCCCACTCCTTGCTTTTCAGATTTTATTCCATATTTCCAGACTACTTACGTGGTTTCTTAAGCCTACTTGGAGACTTATCGAAAATTTGATACAAAGTAAAATATTACATTGAGTTGTAAAGGAAGATGAAGAAATTGGAGGAGACTTCCGGGAAGATGGCGACGGAGAAAAGCGGGGCTTATGAGCCCCGCTAACAACCAATCTCTATTACCACAAAATCAGCGCCTTTCATAGCCAGAAAACACCATCAGCAGAGAAACAAAAAACGTAATTACAAGGGACAGAGAAAAAGAGGGCTGGAAAAACAAGACACCAGAAAGAAACCAGACCGCAGTGCTGCAGCTGGAGCCGCGGCACGAAGCGGCGGGCGCCATCTTTCCTTGCAGCACCAGACCCCAGAGAGGAGGGGGACTCAGAACGGAGCTCAGCGCCACAGAGGAGATACGCTGGCCTCATGCCCGAGAACGCAGCAGCAGCGCCTTACTGCCGGTGGCAGCGGCGAGTTCACTGTATGGCTCCAGACAAAAGCACTCAACAGCCCACCAGGCTCCAGAGAGAAGCGGTGGACAGCGAGCCGAGGTGAGCCGCTGCGGATCAGCCAGGAGGAATTTGGCAGATTATTCAGTGCAGGGAGCATCTAAAGCTCCCAGAGGCTGGGCTCAGCATACCCTGCAGGGACTCAGAGTGGAGCTCAAAACCAGAGAAGAAATATGCCAGTCTCATGGCCGAGGGCGTGGCAGCAGTGCCATATGGCCACCGGCGGTGGCAGCAGCAAATTCACGGAGTACACTACAGCTCCATCAGCGCACTCAACAACAGTGATTCAAATTGTGGCCCCTAGAGGAGAAATCCCAGTATTGCACTCCCAGGGACTTGACCCAGTGGGGGAGAGGCGGTGGCAGAGGTATCACACCATAGGAGAACGCCAATCCTGGCACCCCCCATGGTCTAAAGCAGCCTCAATTGACTCCCAGGGTCTGAGACTCTGCGATACAACCCAGTAAAGGAGTAGTGGGGACCAAGATACTACAGACTCGAGATCTAGAGCACCTTAAGTGAAGTCGTAGTGACCCAAGGGAAGAACCCAGAGAAGGCACAAACTTCCGAAATTATGGGAAAGAGGAATAACAATGGAGCAATGAATGCCCACAACCCCACAACATCAGAACCTGATAAAACAGAAATTCAAGATTTTATAGAAGATCAAGAAAATAACTGTAGAAATAATAGCGGTCTTTCTAAAAGTATTCAGAGAGAGCCAAAAAGATATAAAGGATGCAATTAATAAAGTAAAGGCCTCAATTCAAAGTACAAACAACCGATTAGACCACATGGATAATAGAATCTCGCTCTTAGAAGATGATCATTCAAAAAATGAAAGCATAGTTTCTAATTTTGAAAAAAATTCCTACATCAGGAATCTGACATTGAAGAAATATGGGCCCATTTTAAGAGAGCTAACCTAAGAATAATTGGAATAGAGGAGGGAAAAGAAGGTGAAACCAAAGGGATCAACAATCTCTTCAAGGAAGTAATAGCAGAAATTTTTCCAAACATAGAGCAAGAGGTCGATACACAGGTCCAGGAAACTTACAGAACTCCCTTTAGACAAGATTAAAGAAGAGCATCCCCATGCCACATAATTGTCAAAATGACCAATGTGGAAGCCAAGCAGAGAATCTTAAAGGCAACAAAAGCAAAGGGCCAAGTGATATTCAGAGGCAAGCCAATTAGAATCACTCCAGACTTCCCAAACCAAGTCATGAGAGCCAGAAGGGCTTGGAGTAACATATTCCAAACTCTGAAAGAAAACAACTTCCAGTCAAAAATTTCCTACCTAGCAAAACTTTCTATCAAATTAGATGGGGAAATAAGAAACTTCCATGACAAACAGAAACTGAAGGAATATATGTCTTCAAAACCAGCGCTAGAAAAAATACTCAAAGAGATTAACTACAAAGAAAAAATAGGTAACATACACCAGAACCAGAGAAACAAGATTTTCTATCCAACAGACAACTAAGATTGGTTATATGTGGAGATTCATTATTTATGTTAGTCTTTTACCTATCTCTAAATTGTATTGCTTTTATTGTTGCTAATTTTTAGGATTTCTAGTAGGAATACTAATATTCAGATATAGCATTTGGAAATATTTTATCCCATTCTATCAGTAACTTTTAACTAGGTTTACATTGTCTTTGGATATACATTTTTTTAATTTTTTAGGGAGTTTGTTTACCCTTTTTTTGCCTGTGCCATTGAAATCATATCCAAGAAATCACTGCCAATTTCAGTGTTCTAAGGTTTTATGACCCAGATTTTCTTCTAAAAGTTTATAGTCTTTAAGATTTATATTTAGGTATTTTATCTATTTTGAGTTAATATTTGTATATGGTGTTAGGTAAGGGTCCAATTTTATTTTTTTCATGTAATTATTATTTTTCAACAATATTTAGTGAAAAGATTATTATTTCCTCCACCAAATATTCGTGGAAACCTTGTCAAAAATAACTTGACAATATATGGAAGAGTTTATCTCTAGGCTTTTATTTAACTTCAATGGTTTATATATCTGCTTTTATACCAGTACTATACTGTTTCAATTATTGTAGCTTTATATGGTTTGAAATCAGAAAATATACATCTTCTAGCTTTGTTCGTTTTTGAGATCGTTTTGGGTATCTAGAGTCCATATTCGATATTAGGATAGATTTTTTCTGAAAAATAAATAAATAAACGTATGATAGTTTCACCTAAAAAAAGAAAAAAATTATCTGGTAAGAAAGAAAGCAAAAAGAAATATTGAAATGTTATCTCTAGCCGGGCGTGGTGGCGCACGCTTGTAATCCCCGCGCTTGGGAGGCAGAGACAGGAGGATCGCGCAGGTTCGAAGCCAGCCACGCGCGCTGGCTTAGGAGACCCTGTTTCCAAGTAAAAATGTAAAAATAGGTATGGGAGTGTAGCCCGGAGGTGGTAGGGCTTCCAGGAACCCCAGTACCACCAAAAAAATAAAAGAAATGTTATCTCTAAGTCATCAAAAGCTTGGTACTAGACACATCAGTTATGTGAGATTATCATTGTTAATTTTGGATAAATTGCTATAATACTAGATGTCAACCACTAAGCCAAGCATGGGAAGAAGGGATGGGGAGGGAACGGGGTGGGGATAGGGTAGGGGCTAACTGGGCAATGTGTGCATGAATGTCTACAAAAG
The DNA here is from genome assembly GCF_963383645.1 of Muscardinus avellanarius. Classification (NCBI taxonomy): domain Eukaryota; kingdom Metazoa; phylum Chordata; class Mammalia; order Rodentia; family Gliridae; genus Muscardinus; species Muscardinus avellanarius. Next base: position 99,311,279 of record NC_137792.1, read on the forward strand.
TATTTTTTATCCCATTATGATGTATGAATACAGTGCACCAATAAAAAACAAATACATAAATAAAAAGAAATTGGACACATATTTCTTATTTATCAGGAATCTAAAATGATGCAAAATTACGAAAGAGGTTTTTTAAAACTAAAATTAAATTGATAAACACAAGGAACTTTTTTATAATTCTTGATACAAAGAGAAATCAATCATGCATGAAAAGGAAAAAAAAGACAAATGAATTAAGTCTAAAAAACTCAGAATTAATAGGGCTAAAAAGGAATGGGAAAGCCAGGTGTTGTGGTACACGCTTGTAATCCCAGTGCTTGGGAGACTGAGATAGGAGGATCACACAAGTTCAAAGCCAGCCTCAGCTATTTAGGCTCTCAGCAACTTAGTGAGACCCTTTTTCCAAATAAAGTATAAAAAATAGGTCTGGGAATATAGCTCAGAGGTAGAAAAGTCCCTGGGTTCCATCCCCAGTACCACCAAAAAAAGGAATGGAAAATTATTTGATTTTTTATTTTCTAAAAATAAATCTTCCCTATTCAAGCTAATAAAAGTCCACAGGTAGAATAGCAATAAGTAGCTATTGCAATGATCCAAACCTATTGCACATTCCCAGATGATTTGTTCCAGAATATAAAATGAAAAAGTTATATGCTGGGGATGAAGATATGGCTCAATGTTGTAGCACTTGCCTAGTACATGCAAGGCCATGGGTTTCAACCCACAGCAGTACAAATTAAAGTTAGAGGCTACTACAGCTTATTAAAGGGTTAAGCATTTCTATCTACCTTATAGAAAAAAGAATGACTGACCCTGCCAAAAATAAGTCAAAATTTTCTTTTTATATATTTTGAGTTTACTATTAAGGAGTGCCAAGATATCAATGCTTATATGAAAAATGCCTCTAAAACTCATCCTTTGTTTTTGCTTCAGTATTTTAGGATTATAATTATATACCTCAGTTATATATTCATAATTCATGAATACAAGTGGCTGAGAAACCAATATAGGATACATTGACAATTTCTGGTTATAGATAGCAGCATTTCAAAGAAATGTAGGAAAGAGACAAAATATATCCAGAGCTCAGTGAGGTTTTTCTAAATATGAAATGGAAAAGTCATAAACTAGAATTCTTTTATTTTTAGCTCATGTATAGAAATTGTCATATGAAATATGTTATATTCCTAAACTTGATCATAGCTAAAATACAGGTTATGTAGCAAAATTATATATTTTTATAATTATAAATGCCACTGTATTACTTTAATTATTCACTTTAACCCTTATTTTTAGTGACATTGAATTTATTTTAATGAGGAAAATTTTAAGTAGAAGACTATGAAGAAAGGACATATTTTATATATTTATTTATATATAAATGAGTGTGTGTGTATATATATGTATACAGGCATATATATATATATTTTTTCTCCATAAAACCTACTTCAAACATTTCCTTATGAGGATAAGAATGCTAGGGAGTGGTGTGTGGAGGCAAGGGGAGAGAAAGCAGCTATTTCCTTTTGCCTTTACCCCCTTGCTTTCCCTGACCCCATCTTTCCCTGACCCCCATCTACAAAGTTAGAAAAGAACAGGGTATTCCAGTTAGTGATTAGGTCTATGTTTGGTGGCAAGTATATTATAGAACTTTTTAGATTATTGTGTAAGTCAGAGGTTACCCTGTGATCCTTTAATGTCTTGTGATCATGATTGTACTAATCTTGTTAATTGTTAACTTTAAAAAATGTATGTCTTATCTAATTATCTAAGTTACTAGATACAAAGGATAAGATATTTAACTTTGTAGACTTCAAAAAGACTAGCACAAACAAACCATATATGTATGTTAACTACATATTCACTACATGAATAAATTTGAACTTAGAGAAATAGACAAAGCCAAATCTATCATGAAACATAACATGTTAGTAACCCGGTTGACAAATATAGATCTGTTCATTTTTACAGTGTTGGCCTTGCACATGCTAGGCAAGTGCTCTAACGCTAAGCTACAGCCCTAGATAAAAATATAGATTTAATTCACTCACTAAAGATGCAAAATACTATTGTAGTATATATACTATATTTTATGCATACATCCTCTGCTAATTAATGTGTAGCCTTCAATCTTCCCTATTATGAAAAATACTTCAATAACATCTTAGAACTTTTCCATCTGTGGCCAACATGTAGGTAGAATCCTTAAGTCACATTGTATATAACAAATTTTCAACAAATTATGTATTTTCAAAGTGCTCTTGAAAGGTAGTGAAACACATTTATCTAAGAAAGGAGTGGCATGACTCTTTCTGATATATACAGAAATTATTTATAAAAACAAATATTGGAAAGAAAAACCATTAAAAAACCATTAAACAAATGCATATATTTAATGCATATAAATCTACATGCAGAGCAGGTACGTCAAAGATTCTGACCCCCAACAGAAACAGTGAAAAACAAGCATTCAGTGTCAGAACTGACTTTTGCCAGAAATCTGAAAAACAAAGGTTTAGAGCGACCAAGTGAACACTAAATCTAGAAAAAGGTGATTTAAAAAAGAGTACAAAGTTTTGTGACTTTTTTGTGATACTGGAGATGCAACACAGGGACTTGAATTTGTAACATTTTTACTTGCTACAATCATATTTTATATATATATATATATATATATATATATATATTCTTTGTATATTTAACTTCGGATCTATATATATAATCAAATTACAAAACAAAATTAAATGTTTATTCCAATAAAACATTCCCTAAGAATTAAAATACAGGAGTGAACCTAACTGTCTATCCAGTTGGTGGTAGAACCATACAGAAAGAAACATTACAAGTGACTCTAAACTATTATGATTTGACTGCTTCTCTCTCTGTCTGTCTGTCTGTCTGTCTGAGGATTGAACTAAGGGGCAGTCTACCTATAGGCTACATCACCAAGCACATTTTTATGTTGAAACAGGGACATGCTAATTTGCTGAAGGCATTGCTAAGTTCCTGAGGCTGGCCTTGAACCTGCAATCTTCCTGTCTCAACCTCCAAAGTACAAGGAAGACACGTGTGTGCCAATGAGCCTGGTGTGACTGTGCATCTTCACTGGGGTATACCTTAGCAAGACAAATAACTGTAAAACAGACCTTAAAAAGATTACTCTGACACTATTTTAAATATGTTGGGTTAACATAAGTAAGTTAATGTGTGATGCTCTAATTCTATCATCTGTAGTGTATTTCAGAGACAGGATTATTGCAACAAAAAGAGTTTTCTATTTTTATCTATTAAGTTATAATTATTTAGTTGTGAATTTGAATTCAAAATATAAATGGAAAATCATGATATACTTTGTCTTAACTAACAGTTAGCTAATAACAAATAGCTCAAACTAGCACCTTTTCTAGTTCTATCCATTGCAAAGGCTTAGAGATAATAACTAGGCCTGTGTAGAAGAGCACCCAGAATGCCCAAACTCTATTCTCTACCAGACCTCTGTGGGAAAATAACTGCCTTCGTTTCTGGGTTAAGAATGTTCAAGATTTCCAGGCATGGTGACTGGAGTCACATCAAAAACACTCATAAGCAAAAATGAAGTTCCCTACTCACCAAAGATGGGATAATGTGAAAAGCAATAAGGCTAGTAATTGCAATAGATAACACACATTGAATTGTTTAAATCCATGAATTTATAATATTGAAAAAACAAAACCAAATTACCAACTGGTCAACTTTGGAGGATGCTGGGGATCCATTGAGAAATGTCAAGCATCTATCTTGTCTTTATCAAATTAACTACCCATCTAGGTAATCATACAATAGATAAAAGGACGGTTTTCTTTATAGAACTTCTTTAGCTAATAAAAAAGAAATGATAGAATTTGAATATAAACATTTTGTAATCCCTTATGAATTAATGGACCTATGCATTTATCATCATCAGTATCTGATAACATTATGAAGAAACATCACACCCTTATGAGTGAGCAAAATGGAAGAGCAAGTATCTCAAAAATTCTGACTCCCAACAAAAACACTGAAAAACAGTCAGAATGTGTCAGAACTGACTTTGCCAGAAATCCGGAAAACGTTTTAGAGCAACCAAGTGAACACTAAATCTGAAAAAAAAAGTGACTTAAAAATATTAGAAAAGCTTTGTGGCCTTTTTTTTTGCAGTACTGGAGATAGAACCCAGGATCTTGACTTTTTATTATTTTTACTTGCCCTTGCTCCAACACTTGCTTGGCGTGGCAGTAGTCTTAAAGAGGTTGACTTGGGATCCCACTGAGGGATTATAGTCCTGGTTCTAGAGGGAGCAGGGAGATTTTAATCACAAATTATTATGTAGTTCTGTTCCAACCTGTCTGGGGTGTACCTCAAGGACTGACACATGACCCTGGTCTCTGTTTCATCTAATTTGGAACTTACCTAGGATAAAACAGCAGTGGGCATGGCTCAAAAACATTTTAAGTTTGACAAACAACCCACAGATAACTGGGACAAAAGATTGAGGTTGAGACATAAAATCAACTGCCTAAGGCCACACAGGAAATATCAGGGAGAAACTTTTTGTTGGGAAATCAGTGCATTCAAAAGCATCGATACATCTTGGGGAATTTAGAATCCAAGGGCAGGTCCAGCCCAAGGCGCATACCTAGAGAAGACCTAAGACCTTAAGTTTTCACCTCAGGCTGTTCCCTAGGCTCAGTGCAAGGCTAGCTACGTGTTGAAGGAGGGCCAGTCTATACAGACTGAGACAGATGGTATTTCCTTCTAGTTTCAGTTGTTCAAAGAAGTCTCTGTTAGAACAACAGACGAACACAAATGAACAAACAGACTTCAGTGGTTACACAAAAAAAGCTATAGTCTCTGAAAAAAATTGGGAAAAGTCACTAGGCAAAGAGATAAATATGGCTGTTAGCAGTCCTCTTCCTGACTACAAACCCTGACAAAGTGAATGGACTTTCCAGTTATCACATTATAATATTCCAGTGTCCAGTGTAAAAAAATAATCAAAGGCCGGGGGTGGTGGCTCATGCTTGTAATCCCAGCATTTGGGAGGCAGACACTGGAGGATCACAGTTCACTGACAGCCTCAGCTACTTAGTGAGGCCCTTCACAACTAAGTGACACCCTGTTTCAAAGAATAAAGAATAAAAATAGGGCTGGGGGTGTAGCTCGGAGGTAGAATGTCCCTGGGTTCCATCCCCGGTACCGCAAAAAAAAAAAAAAAAAAAACATAAATACATAAAAATACATAATACATACATACATACAAACATACAATAATCAAAAACATACAGTGTTGTAGGAAAGAACAGTCCATTGAGAGGAAAAAAATAAATGAACAGAAATAGTTACTAAAGAACCCAGACACTGGACTTTCAAGGCACTTAAACACAAGTGACTTAAATATGTTCAAAAAATAAAGGAAAACATGAACAAAGATCTAAAGTAAATCAGAAAAAATAATGAAATAACAAAATGAGATCATTAATAAAGAGAAAAAATTATAAACAATCTTCATAGTAACTACAGAGAAAAATTAATTGCACATATGTATATCTATATATACATATACTATATATATATGTATGTATGTATATATATATGCAAATCAATAATAGAGCAATAATAAAAGATTCTGCCCACCAACAGAAACATTGAAAAACAAACTTAGTAACCACAAATGAAATATGAAATATAATCTGTCCTGTATATCTGTGGATTCTACAGTTGTCTATTCAATCAACAATGGACTGAAAATATTTGAAAAAATGCATCTGTACTGAACATATACAGACTATACTTTGTTGTTATTGTTTACTAAACAATAGAGTGCAATGACTATTTACACTGTATTAGGTATTATATCTAGAGATTATTTAAAGTATACGGTAGGATGTGTGTAAGTTATATGCAAACAATGTATTTTATGTATGAAGCTTGAGCATCTGAAGACGATGGTGTCTGTAAGGGGTTCTCGGACCAATCCCTTGCAGATAACAAAGTATGGTTATAACTTAAATATAGACATACAAAAGGAAATGAGAAGGGAATCAAAGCTGTACAATACAAAAAATCAACTAGATAAAGGAAAAGGAAGTAATGGAGTAAATGAAAGACAATAAAGGTATCACACAGAAAACAAGTAGGAAAATATCATAGTTTCTTCTTCATCAGTTATTAATTACATTAAATGTAAATGGTCAAATGCTCTAACCAAAAGGCAGAATTTGTCAAACAAAAACCAACATGATATCAATATATGCCCTTTTTTAAGAGACTCACTTTAGATATGAAGATACAAATAGATTAAAAGCAAAAGGATGAAAGACTGTTCTATGCAAACAGTCACCCAAATGGAACTGGGGTAACTATACTAATATCCACCAAACTAATAAGTCAAAAAGAAAAAAATGATTTACTGATAAAAGGGCCAATACATCAAGAATATATAATGATAAACTTACATTCAACTAAAAACAAATATATAAGATATATAATGTAATCATTAAGGAAATGGAAGGTAGAAATAAGCAGTTCCATAATCATAGTTGGAGATATTAATAGACCACTTTGAATAATGGCTAAAACATCAAGCTAGAAGATGAATAAGGAAAAAGTGGACTAGACAACACTATAAACCAATTAGAACAGACATTTATAGAACACTTCAACCCAGAACAGAGAGTACATATTCTTCTCAAGAACACATGAAATATTCCAGATGAACCTATGTTAGGCCACCAAAAAAGTCTAAATAAATTTTAAAAGACGGAAATCATTCAAAGCATCTTTTTTGATCATAATAGAATGAAGCTATAAATCCATAAGAGAAAACCTGAAAAATTCACAAGTATGTGGAAATTAACAGTCTTAATGGGTCAAAGAAGAAATCACAAAGGAAATTAGAAAGTATCTTGAAGTGAATAAAAATGAAAATACAGTATAAAACCTATGGGATGTAGTGAAGAAATGCTCAGAGGGAAATTTATAGCTGTAAATGCTAACATTAAAAAGATTTCACTTTAATAAGATAACTTTATACTCTGAAGAACTAGAAATAGAAAACTAAACTCAAAGAGAAGGAAATAGTGTTCAGAGTAGATATGCAATAGGGAATGGAAAACACTACAATCTATGAAACTAAAATTTGTTCTTTGAAAAGATCAATAAAATCAATAATATAACATAGACTGGGCAAGAAAAGATACAAAGAATTGAAATCAGAAAAATTGTGATTCATAACAGAACTAAAAATATAATAATTCTATGAGCAATTGTATGCTAATAAATTATAAAACCCAGATCAAATAGATAACACATAAGATCAAATTACTTAAACTCACTCAAGAAAATATAGAAAATCTTAACAGGCCTGTAACAAACAAAGAAATTTAAAAGATAATAAAAAATTTCCAAAAAGAAAAGTACAGCAGCAGATAGCTTCACTAGTGAATCCTACCAAATATTTACAGAAAAATTGTCCCCAATCTTTCTCAAAAACATTTTAAAAACATAAGATGGGGAAATATGCCCTTATTCCTTCTAACGGGCCAGTATTACACTGATACCAAAGTCAGATAAAGACATTTGAAAAGAAAATTATAAGCCAGGCATGGTGACACACACTTACAATCCCAATACTTAAGAGCCTGAGACAGGAGTATTGCAGATTTGAAGACAGCCCTAGCAATTTTGGGAGGCCCTCTGTAACTTAGTGAGACCTTGTATCAAAGTAAAAAAATAAAATAAGGCTGGTGCTGTAGCTCAGAGGTAAAATGTCCTGTGTTCAATTCCTAGTACCACAAAAAAGAAAAGAAATCTACAGGCCAATATTATTTAATATAGATGCAGCATTATTGAAAAAATTACTAGCAAACTGATTTCAATACCTTTTTTTTAACAGATTATTTACTACAATCAAGTAAGGATTACCTGAGAAGTGGAAGTGCAGTCTGACACAAGAAAATCAATAAATATAATACATCACATTAATACAATGAAGATAATACAATATGATCATCTCCACTGATGAAGAAAAACCACTTGATACAATCTGACATTTATTTTTGATAAAAGCACTTAGAAAAAGAGGACTATAGGGGATTTTTGTAAATATTATAATGAGCCTTAATAAAAAAAATATCTTTGGGAGGCTGAAACAGGAGCTTCACAGGTTCAATGCCTTCAGCAACTTAAGCAAGACCCTTTTTCAAAATAAAAATAAAAAGGGCTGGGAGGTATAATGTCCCTGGCTTCAACCCACAGTACCTATCGACCAACCAATCAACCAAACAAACAAACAATGAATGAATACTCATTATGGAAAAATATCTTATTTAGTGATATATTGAAAGATTTATTGTATGATTAGGCACAAAACAAAGATGTCTACTTTTACATTGCTATTCAACATTGTACCGAAAGTTTTGATAAAGCAATTAGGCAAGAAAAAGAAACAAACAGGATCTAAATTGGAAAGAAAAAGTAAAACTATCACTATTTACAGATTATATGGTTCTATGCATAGAACTTTTAAGAATTAAAAAAAAATCTGGTAAGCCGGGAGTGGTGGCACATGCTTATAATTTCAGTATTGGGAGGTTGAGACAGGAGGATTGCAGGTTTGAAGCCAGCCTCAGCAACTGGCGGAACCCTGCTTCAAATTTTTAAAAATTGGGCTGGGGTATGTGTAGCTCAGAGATAGAACACTCCTGGGTTCAATCCCCAGTGCCACACATACACACAAAAATACTAAGGGTTAATAAATTAATCCAAGTTTTTGTAGTTGACAGGATTAACACACAATAATCATTTGTGTTTCTAAATTTGTGTTTCTATTTGTGTTCAGTCATGAACAGTCTGAAAAGAAAATTAAGATGGCAATTGTGTTTATAATAATAGCTAAAAGAATGAAATATCTAGGAATAAACATAAGCAGGGAAGTTAAAATTTTGTATACCCCAAAATAAAACATTGATGAAATAAATTAAATACCAAATAAATGAAAAGTTGTCCAGTGTTAATGGCTCAGAAGACTTAGTATTGTTAGGAGGTCATTACTATACAGAGCAATTTATTGATTCAATGGGATTCATATCAAAATTTCAACAGCCTTTTGGCAGAAAGATATACTGATTCTCTGGGCATGGTGTCACACACTTACAACTTCAGCATTTGGGAGGCTGAGACAGGAGGATTGTGTTTCGCGGACAGCCTTAGCTACTAAGTGATATCCTTTGCAACTCAGTGAGACCCTGTTTCAAAATAAAGAATAAAAAATAGGACTTGGGGGTGTAGCACAGAGGTAGAATTCCCCTGGATTCCATCCCCAGTATTGAAAAAAAAAAGAGAAAAAGAAAAAAAGAAAAAAGAAAAAGAAAAGAAATACTGACTCTCAAATTCACATAGAATTACAAGGGTTCCTTAATGTTAATATAATCCTGAACAAGAAGAACAAAGTTGGAGGCCTCACACATCTCAATTTCAAAAATGTACTACAGAGATACACTAAACAAAATGGTTTGAAATCAGCATAGGAATAGACAATGTAGACTAATGGAATACAGTTGAGAATCCACATCTTACAATAGTATTGCTATAATAAAAATGAAATATAATAAGCATTGGTGAGAATGTATGGAAAATAAATTAGGATCCTCGTACACTGCAAGTGAGCATATAAAATGGTACACTCGCTGTGGAAAACAGACGGTCATTCCTCAAAAGGTTAAGAATAGAGTTACCATATGAGCGAGTAATTCTACTCCTAGATATTTATCTTAAAAATTGAAAATAGGGACCAAAACAAAAACGTATTTACCAATGTCTATAGTAGCACTATTTATAAAAGTCAAAATGTTAAAACAACTTATGGGACCATTAACAGATGACTGATAAACAAAACGTGGTTTCTAAATAACTTGAATGAAGCACTATTCAGCCACACTATTCATGTTACCACATGAAAAAATTGTGAAAACATGTCTTACCAAAATAAGCCAGATACAATGTAAAAATAATTTTATTTCTATGAAATAACGTAAATAGACCTTCATAGAGATGAAAAGTAGATTAGAGGCTGGGGGAGGGTTATGGCATAATGACTACTATTAAGGGAATGAAAAAATTTTGGAAACAGTGGTGATGTTTGCATAATATTGTAAATGTAATCAATGCCGTTGAATTGTACACTTAAAATGGTTAAAATGGCAAATTTTTATGTCATATATATTCCGCCACAATAAAAATACTCAAAATATTTACCACAAAATTTTTATACATTATCCTTTAAATGTTTGGTAGAATTCTCCAGTGTTATTTATATAAGCCCTCTGAAGCAATATAGAACGTATAAAAGTTGTCCTAACCCCACCATATCAAACCCGAATATCAGACCTGTAGATTCAACTATCAATGTTTAAAAAATATGTAAGATAGAGCAAAATATTCAGGTTATATAAATGAAATCAGCACCATCTAAATTGTGAGACTGTCTGAAGAACAATGACCTGGTAGTTTTAACAAAAACAGTTTTTTTTTCCTCCGGTACTGAGGGTGGAACCCAGGGGCATTCTACCTCCAAGCTATATCCTCAGCTCTATTTATTTTTCTCTATTTTGAAACAAGGTCTCACTAAGTTGCAGAGGGCCTCACTCAGTAGCTGAGTCTGTCTGTGAACCCGTGATCCTCCTCCCAAGCACCGGGATCACACATGTAAGCCACCACCATGCCTAGCTTTAACAAATGCATTTTAATGGAAAAAAAATGGACGATGAAGCTATAGTCCAAGAGTCACTTGCCTTATCTGGACTTCAAGTCAAATAAACAGAAAAAAAATGTTTTAAAGTGACACTAACGAGCCAATAGGGATTGTGAATTCTAAGTGGATATGTAATGATATTAAAAATTAATAATTGTAATGCCAGTACTTGAGAGGCTGAGACAGGAGGATTACAAGTTCGCAGGACTTTACTAAGGTGAGGTCCTCCAGAACGTCCTGAGACCGTTTCAAAATAAAGAATAAAAAATATTCTTAAATATACATAAAAAATATGTAGCTCAGAGGTTGAATGCCACTGGGCTCAATCCCTGGGATTGCAAAAAATTAATAATGATATTATGATTGTATTAAATAATCCTTACCTTTAAATATATAATGAAATATTTACAGAAAAATGATCAATATCTATCCATGTCTAACTAAATAACTAAAATCAGAATGCTACATGGCCAGCCATACCAACTTCTTTTCTTTTCCTTCCTTCCACTCCCTCTGTCACTTCCTTCCTTCTTTCCTTCCTTGTGTGGTATTAAGGATTGAACCCAGGGACATTCTACCTCTGCCTTAGCCCTTTCTATTTTTATTTTGAAACAGGATCTTTCTCTTTGTGTGTGTGTGTTGTACTGGGGATGAAACCCAGGAGAATTCTACCTCTGAGCTCCACCCCCAGCCCTATTTTTTATTCTTTATTTTGAAACCGGTCTCAATGAGTTGCAAAGGGGCTCACTAAGTAGCTGAGTCTGTCCTTGAACTGTGATCCTTTAGTCTCAGTCTCCCAGATGTTGGAATTACAAGTGTGAGCCACCAGGCCTGGCTGAAACAACCATTTCTGCTTGCATTCTTCTTTCTTTGGGGTTCATTCTCCTTTCTTGCCAAACTTTGGACTTTTAGAATTCTTTACTCATTTATTAAAAACCTGTGAGTAATGTCTCTTATTCTCTGAATATCTGAAAATATCTTAACTTCCCTCCCATTCTTGCTTTATTTCTTAGTTAAATATAAAATTCTAGGATGGAAATTAGTTTTCAATTTTCTCAACATTTTGAAGACATTATTTTATTGTCTAAGACATCTATTTTTGCTGATGAGAAATCGTTCAGTTTAATTATATTTCCTTTGTAGATAAATTGGTTTTTCATCTCTTGTAGCTTTTAAGATGCTTAAATATCTTCAGGTTCATTATGATATGTCTAGATATAGACTTATCTTTATTTTGCACAGAATTTATTGTGATACTGATTCACTTAAATGATTCATATATATATCTTTAATTAAAAAAACTTCTCCAAATATTGTTTCTTCATGACTATCTTTATTCAGTTGTCCTAGAACTTTTTTAAAATATAAACTGGGACTTGTGGGAAGATGAAGACTGAGAGAAGCAGCACATACCAGTCCTGCTGACACCTGATATCAATTTCCTCAAAAACAGCATTATAGAAAGCCAGAAAATACTATCAGTAGATGAATAACAACGATAGATACAAGGGATAGGTTAAAAGAAGTTTAGAAGATGAATCAGAGAGCAGAAAATAAATCCTCCCACCTTGTAGCAGCAAGTGCCATGGCGGCGCCATCTTGCCTCACAGCACCCATCTTCAGAGATGAAAAGGAAAACAACAAAGGACCTGAAGTGAGCAGCTTCAGACCATCAGGTCTGTAAGCCACCAGTTCTTCTGTGCATACACCAGCTACAACTTCCAGCAGTGGTGGCCAAGCTCACCACACCCTCTATGGATTCAGAGCAAAGCTCAACACCAGAAACAAAACCCTCCTGCCTCGCATCCAAGGGCACCACAGTGGCACCATCTTGCCTCACTGTACCCGAATCCAGTGACGATAAGGAAAACATCCAAGGACCTGAAGTAAGCTTCTGCAGATCATCAGAATTGTAAGTAATCTCTTCCTCCTGCGCAAACATCAGCTACAACTTGCAGCAGTGGCAGCCAAGCCCACCATGCCCTCCAGAGAAGCCCACCATGCCCTCCAGAGATCCAGACTGGTGCACACCAAAACCATAAGTGAAGCTGGGATCCCTGCAGGAGAATCCCCTGAGTGACACACCCCAGGGACTCACACAGCTGTGATAAATGCCCTGGGTCTAAGACTTTACAGGTCAACCCAGCAAAGGAGAGGGTGGAGTCTACAACTTGCAGCAGTGGCGGCTGAGTTTACTACCATGCTCTCCAGAGATCCAAAGCTGTGCTCAATAACACCATAAGTGAAGTCGCGGTTCCCAAGTGAAGTCGCGGTTCCCATGGGAGAAGGCTCAGCATGGCGCCCCCAGGGACCCTTGCAGCAACAATAAACTCCCTGGGTCTGAGATTTTGCGGTTCAAGCTGGAGAAGGTAGGGATGGAGTCTGCTGTTGAATATAGCAGAGGCTCAGACAGACTCAGGCTTTGATCAGTGAAAAGTGTTGGGGGAGACCTACACTTAACACTAGACACCAATAGTAGAATCTCAGGGATCACCACACACCACCCAATTGTGGTGAATGAGGAGAAGTCAGACCAGCCCTGCCCTATCTGTGGAGAACAGAGAGTCTTACACTGAATCTGGTCTCAGAGGCATATGCCACCTACGGAGGAAGGGAGAGATCGAGACTCCAAATCTGTGGAAAGCATGTAGGGTGACCTGTGCTTAAGACTAGATGTAGCCTCATTGATACCTACCATCTTCCTAGACTAAGAAAGACTAAGAGAACTAGGCTTACAGCAGGAAAGGTGCCAATGGCATTAGTTATCAGCACAGAGAGAGATCGCAGAGGCCCAGTCTGCTGAATCGTCAGTTATTCGTAGAGTTGTATTAATTTGTCATTGGGGTTGTTTTGGTTTTGTGTTCTTTTTTGTGTGTGTGAGTTTGTATGCCTGTGTTTTTTACCCCCTTCCCAAACCTTTCCCAAGCTTTTTCCCTTATACATACCTACTCTATTTTATCCCTTTTCTATCTTTTTTCTTTGTTCTCTCTCTCTTCTCTTTTCCTTGCCTGGTATTAAATCTGCTTCATATCACTATACCAGAAACTCTACATTGGTTACTAGAATACTACTATATATTCAGGATCTCTAATCTCTAGTATATACTACCTTATCAAACTTATACTCTCATTGTATTCAATCCTATTCTTCCATTTAGGACTTCACTTCCATCCTCATTCAACCTTCACTGTTGAATACAATACAACTTGACCTTGGATGTACCAGCTGACAAATAGAGGTTAAGAGAAATCTATCAAAAGCAACAGATACAAACTTTTGAAATCATGAGAAGGAGGAATAACAAGGAAGCAATGAGCTCCCACAACACCACAATAACAGAATCTGACAAAACAGAATTGCAGAGATCTCCAGAAGGTCAAATAAAAAAATGTAACTGTAGAAATAATACAGGACAGGATTTCTGAAAAAAAATTTAGAGAGAGTCTGAAAGAAATAAAGGATGCAATCATTGAAGTGAAGGCATTAATTCAAACTATAAAAATTGATTAGAACATATGGAGAATAGAATCTTGCTTCTAGAAAATGATCATTCCAAAAATGAACACTAGATCAAGAAGGAGATTGTATAGATGAGCAAATAAGGAGACCTGAGGAGATGGGAGAGGGGAAAGGAGAAATTCTCTAAAGCATATGATGTATTTTAACAAACATATCCAAGTTAATGACTAAGCCACACATAAGAAGGAGGGAATGTGGTGGGAATTGGGTAAGGGCTAATTGGGTGATGTGTCATCTATGTCTCTACCATCTTGTATCACATTAAGATGTTTGACTACAATGCACCAATAAAAAATTAAAAATATATATACACTGGATCTTGTCCTCCTATCCACAATGTATATAAACTTCTCTTTTACTTTTCCATACCCTTTATCACTTTCTGGTGTGATTTCCCTTTATCTATCTCCAAATGTTCTAATTCTTTCTTCATCTGCATGTTTATTCTTCAGCAAATCCTCTACCAGTAAGTGTATATATTGCTTTCATAGATGTTAATTCTTTTTTCAAATTTATCTGTTCCTGACTTATGTTTATTATCTAATTCCTTAAACTTTTAAAATTCATTTATCAAATATCTTTTTTATTGGTCTAATATTTCCAGTTTCTGGTGTACAAATTCTTCCATGTGCTATATCTTATCACTTTGTTTTAAAGTAATTTCCTTAGGATATTTATAATTTTTAAGTCTTGAATACATTTGTTATAGATATTCTTTTTCTTTTTTAGTACTGCTGATTGAACCCAAGGGCATTCTACTTCTTAGATATACCCTCAGTCCTTCGTATTTTTAAAATTTTTGCAGTACTGGGGATTGAAACCAGAGGCATTCTTCCTCTAGGCAATACCTCAGATCGGTTTTATTTCTTATTTGGAAACAGGGTCTTGCTAGGTTGCTGAAAGCCTCACTAAATTGCTGAGGCTGTAATTTCCTGTCTCAGCCTCTGAAGTATGTTATTATAGTACTTAATTTTATTAATTTTGGACCAGATAGGAACGTGTTATTTCCTTATTTCAGTGTCCTCACCATTTGAGTCATGTGAATTGTCACCATACTTTCATGTTTATGAAGTTTAATTTCATTGCTTTCATTGCTTTCTTTGAAATTTGGCAGAGAAACACAAAAATCTATAAAGAATTGTTTTTATCCTTAATTTCCTTTTTACCATTTATAATTCAGTAAGATATATTTCCTCAGAAATGTTTTTTTAAATTTCATGTTACACTTCTTTTGGAAAATCATTTTTTCTCCATGAATTCCAAGATTATATTAAAAACATAAAATGCTCATTGAAACATTTGGACAAAATATTCAAGATTATTTTAGAACAGTCTGTCTAGAGTATGATGTGTAAAATAAGTAAAAATTTATTATTAGCTAATGCATATAAATCATATAGGTTAAACTTAGTACAGATGCGTATTATTTAGAGAGAGAAATATTAAAAATTTTATAATGGAGCCGGGTGTGTTGGCACACACTTGTAATCCCCGCGCTTGGGAGGTGGAGACAGGAGGATTGCACAGGTTCAAAGGCAGCCTCGCTGGCTTAAGAGACCCTGTTTCCAAATAAAAATATAAAAAATAGGTCTTGGCGTGTAGCCTGGAGGTAGAAGGGTTTCCAGGAACCCCAGTACCACCAAAAAAAATTTATAATAGAAATTTTCAAAATACTGCAATTTCATATTATGTAACAAAAATCATATAAAATACTTTGGATTCATTGAGACATCAAATATAAGAGTAAAGAGCAAAATGACAGCATCATTTCTGTCTATAGGGAAAATGAAAAAAAAAAAAAGGAATACTGCCCAGAACAAGAGGGTAAAGTGCTAAAACTTCTAATTAGAGAGATTATCTCTTATAATATCTAACTTAAAACAAATTACTGTAAGAATATCCAACCAGAACTAAATTGTATTATAAAATTGCTTCAGAAATGAACCCAAAGTTCAAACCAGCAAACCCAAGATTAAAGAGAAAATAGGACTTTTAAGACATCAGTATTTATTGTCAATTAAAATTAAATTCCCTGCCAGGCGTGGTAGTGCATATTTGTAATCCCAGTGCTGAGGAGGCTGAGGCAGGAAGGATTGCAGGTTTGCAGACAGCCTCAGCTAATTAGTAAGTTCCTCCGTAACTTTGTGAGATCCTGTTTCAAAATGATGTATAAAAACTAGGGCTGGGGGTGTAACTCGGAGGTAGAACGCCCCTGGGTTCAATCCTCAGTAACAAAAAACAAACAAAAATTAAATGTCCTACTAATTATTCCTCTGTTAAGTAAAAAGGATATATTTGCAGAGATATAAAAATAAACTGGTATGTTTGTTAATGGTTATTTTCATGCTTTAAAAATAATAATTTGTTCTACTGTTAACAATTTTTAAAAATTTTTTGGTTATATTTCCCATTTTATACCTAGGTTCTGCAAGAGTAAAAACATACCACCTTTGACTTTCCGGGGACCTCACTTAGAATCATATTCATATTAACCCATTTGCTGGGACAAATTATATGTACCTGATAAAGATATTTGGTAGTATGAAACATTTGAGAAAGGAACATTAACACAAATGCCAATAAAATTCACTTTTAAAATGAAAAGTAACATGTCATACGTAGACAAAATGTTTTTGGTTTGTATTGACACTGGTTACATTTTAAGAGTGTGTACAAGAGCACCTCCAAATGGACAATAAGAGACAAGTCACTAAATGGCAATGAATTCCTTTGGTTAACAAGGAAAATATTCTCTAGCCTTTTAAATGAACTATACTTTATAAGAAACACTCAAATACCAGAAAACTTCAGCAAATATTGTTAGGAAGCCTTCAATGAACGTAACATTTGAATTTCCTGGCAAGGTTAACAGCACTATATATAGAATCATGTGCCAAATTTGCAAATTTAGAGGCTTGTTTTGCTTTTAGAAGTTGCTATTTTTGGATTGCCACTCAGAAGATTATTCTAAGGTATATTATGAATATAAATTTATAAATATTTATTTTACTTACAGGATTAACTTACTGTTAGCAACAGACTGGTTCATGAGTACACACTTATAATATGGCCATAGTCACAAGTGAGACTGATGAGATCCTGACCTTTTTTATACACATACACTCTTATCCTGCTTCCAGAAAGCATCAGCCTTAAACTTCTGCTCTGCTTTTCAGGATATTCTGTTTTCTGCCTGAGGTGAACGGATTCCTTCTAACCAACATCATATTTAAGTTGAACGCTAAGGTTTTTTCATATTTTACCATTTTAATATATGATAGCAGCTCAGATAGCCTATTTCTTTTAAAAATATTTAAAATATTTAGTTGACACATAATTGTACAGGTTTATGGGGTATAGTGTGAGTTTTTAGTAGTAAGTGTACATGATATATAATGATCAGATTAACCATTGGCATATCTGTCACCTCAAACACTTATCATTTGTGTTGGGACCATTTGAAATCCTCTATTATTTTGAAATATGCAGTTAAATGTCAGCCATAGTTACTTTACTATGATATAGAACATTAGAAGTTATTTTTCCTATCCAATTGCATCCCTGTACCTGTTAAGCATCCTCTTTTCAACCTTCCCTTTCTGGCTCTAGTATCCACTATTGCAGTTACTTTCACTTTGGGGATGCTATCAAATTAATCAGTAATTCGATGACTAAGCTAATATAAAGCACTTACATTTTACTAGTAGTAGGTATGACACAACGAGGTAGAATCAAATAAAATGGTAATCTGGAATAATAGTATTCCACAAAGTTTTCATAAATAATAATAAAGAACAACAACATACGTTGGAAGATGCTTGGCATACCATGTCTATTTCCTTTCGCTTGTGCAGAAGCTTCTGGCTGAGGTACAGCAACTCTACAAAGTATAAAAATAAGATAATCAATAGTTATAAAAAAGACTAAAAAAAAACCCCAAAATTGGTTCTATTCAGAATTTATTTCAAATCGATACATTAGAAAATATGAGTTAAGTTTCATAAAATAAAGCATTAAATATATTCATAATTATAAATATTATACATAATACAATCCAAACTTTTAAATATATTTAAATTCCCTCCTAAGGAGTATTCTATAAAAAGGAGCATTTTACTGATAAATATCAACTAAATATGGTAATATTTTCATTCTTTACAACAAAAGTTTAAAGTTAGTGCAATGGCCTAGTTCTCATATTTGTTTAGCAATTTTGGAAAATAACCTCATCTATTTCTCCAACTTTATTTAATAGTTTTTGCAAGCCCCATAACCATTCGTGCTTTTCCTTCCACATTGAATAATCCCGTGCCCATTTTCCTTTGCCTGGTTAACTCCTATCCATCCTTGAAAATTTACAAGAAGCCTTCTCTGGTCTCAATCAAAGTTAAATGATCCTTGTATATGCTATTACAGGAACATAAATAAACTTCTGTGATAACACATATTATACTGTATTGAAATTACAGGTTTGAAAATCTGTATCTTTTAAAGATTAAGCTTTCTAGAAAAGTATATACTTTATTTTATTTGTTTTTACATCTTCCTTATAGTAGCTGCTTACTATTTAACGAACTGATATGAAGGAAAGGGGAAGCATTTTCTTTGAAGCTAGAGAATCTTTTTTTTTTTTTTTTTTTTTTTTTGCGGTACTGGGGATGGAACCCAGAGGCATTCTACCTCCAAGCTACACTGCAGCCCTATTTTTATTCATTATTTTCAAACAGGGTCTCACTGAGTTATTTGCACAGGGCCTCACTAAGTAGCTGAGGCTGTCTGTGAGCCCAGATCCTCCTGTTTTAGCCTCCCAAATGCTGGGATTACAAGTGTGTGCCACCATGCCTGGCTGAGAATCATGTTTTTATAAGAAAACATTTTCATCTTATGAGCTTTTAGCAATATTGCTATGATGAGTTTTCCCCAAAAATCCTGGTATTTCCAAAATTAATGGAATAATGTTAAATGGAAATGACACATTGTAAAATGCCACATATATTGCTCAATTTATTTTATCCATACATTTCCTCTTACAATAATATTCTTAATTCTGCTAGTCAGTTATTAATAAACTAAAAAAATGGTGTTCGTGGAGGATAAAAGAACCATTTAATCATAAAATTCTGGAAAATAAAAATATTTATAGTTGTAGTTTTAATTAATGAAAACTTGGTATTTCTAGAAATTACTAACAAACTCTAGAGGAAATATAAATAACTAAAAATAAGTAGTTAAATTACATGTATTTTTGATACTTATGCAGCATGTATATTCTTTTTTTGGGTACTAGGGATTGAATTAAGGGGAATTCTACCTCAAGGCTACATCCCAGCCTTTTTATTTTTTATTTTGAAACAGGATCTCACTACTAAGTTGCTGAGGGTGTAAGTTGTTGAGGCTGCCTTGAACCTGTTATTCTCCTGTCTAAGCCTCCCAAATACTGGGATTACAGGCATGCACTAGCATGTCTGGTTATGTATGTATACTTTTAACAGGTGTGATTATAAAGTGATTTTATTTCCTCTGAGATAAATGAAGAATAATATTTTTTCAATTTCTAACATCACCATTATATGAAATTTTAGAGAAGTGGTTTAAGATCTTCTTACAGGTATACATAGCATTCATTTGTAATATTTTAATATCTTTAAGGCGAGGGGTTAGATGACAGAAGTAATGCTATGCAATTTTTCATGGCTATCAACTGAAAAAACTGGAAAAAGTCAGACAAAAATGAAAAAATAACAAAAGTGTAAGTGAGTATGAAAAGGGTAAAGAGCATTAAAAGAAGAGAAGAGAAGAATGCATATGGTGCATACTGGCAGAATATTATAAAATTTTGTTGGGATAATAAGTAAAACTATAATATTACCCTTATTACCAACTTACTGACTTGAGATAAGTCATATAGATTATTTGGTATGATAAAAAGATTTCTCATGCTCTTGGATAGGCAGAATAAATATCAAAATGACCATTCTACCAAAAGTGATCTACAAAGTCAATGCAATTCCTGTCAAAATACCAATGGCATTCTTAACAGACCTAGAAAAATCAGTCCTAAATTTCATATGAAGGAATAAAAGACCCAGAATAGCCAAATAAATTCTCAGCAATAAGAACCATTCAGGAGGCATCAGAATTACTGACTTCAAATTATACTACAGAGCTGCAGTAATAAAAACAGCATGGTAGTAGCACAAAAACAGACACATAGACCAGTGGAATAGAACAGAAGATACAGAAACATACCCACATACTTAAAGCCAATTGACTTTCAACAAAGGTGCCAAACACAAATATTGGAGAAAAGATGGCCTTTACAACAAATGGTGTTGGGAAAACTGGTTATCCATTTGTAGAAAAATGGACTTAAATCACTATCTCTCACCCTGCAAAGAGTCAATTCAAGATGGATTAAAGACCTGAAAATTAGACCAGAGACTTAAATTACTAGAGGAGGGCATAAGTCCAACACTCTAACATATAGGCACAGGTACAAATTTCCTCAATAAGACCCTCCAAAGCTAAGGAAATAAAAACAAGAATAAGTGGAATGGAATCAAACTAAAAAGTTTTTGATCATCAAAGGAAACCATGGAGAGTCTAAAGAGAAAGAGAATGGGAGAATATCTCTGCCAGCTATTCCTTTGATAAAGGTCTAATATCTAGAATATAAAAGTACTTTATACACTAAAATTTAAATAACCAAATCAAGAGTTAGGCAATTGATTTCTAAATAGACACTTCACAAAAGAAGAAATACAAATGGCCAATAAATATATGAAAAATGTTCAACATCATTAGCAAGCAGGGAGGTGCAAATTAAAACTAGGTTCAAGCCGTGCGTGGTGGCACACGCTTGTAATCCCCGCACTTGGAAGGCGGAGACAGGAGGATCGTGCAACTTTGAAGCCAGCCGCGCTGGCTTAAGAGACCCTGTTTCCAAATAAAAAAGTATAAAAAATAGGTCTGGGAGTGTAGCCCGGAGGTAGAAGGGCTTCCATGAACCCCAGTACCACCAAAATAATAATAATAATAATAATAATAATAATAATAATAATAATCTAGGTTCAATTTCCAGTAACCTCCAAATACACCAATAAATAAAATTTAAAAATAAAATTAAAAAGGGGCTGGGGGTGTAGCTCAGAGTTAGAACACCCCTGGGTTCACAGTCTCTATATGTGTGCATGTGTGTGGCTGTGTGTATACATATACATCTATCTATCTATCTATCTATCTATCTATCTATCTACCATCATCTATCTATCTATCTGAATATTACAAAAGTCTGCTGGAGAAATTGAGCCCCTTATTCACAACCTTCTTGCAAAGAAAACCTCATATTTTGATGGTTTACTAGATAGTTCATCTAAACATTTATGGACGAACTAAAACCAATCCTACACATTGTCTTATAGAGAATAAAGGAAGAAATATTTCACAGTTCTTTTTAATGAAGCCAGTAAAAATTAGATTTATAAACCACAGGAGATAAAAATTTATAGACCAACTCTTGAATATGAAAATGCTAGTCGAAATGTTACAAAATCAAATCCATTAATATATAAAAGAGATAATATATCAAAAGTAAATAAAATTATAAAAATGTATGGATGATTTAACATTCAAGAAATTGATCAATTTAACTACGTGAAAAGAATGAAAGACAAAAATTAGTGGATTGATAGACTCAGTATAAACACCTAAAATAATTCATCTCACATTTACAAGAAAACATTAGCAAACTAGGATTAAAACACAATTTACTTGATATGATAGAAATTATTCACCAAATTCCTGAATGGAGAAATCTTGACAAATTTCCCTCTGAGGTTAGAAATAAAACAGAGCTCTTTCTATCATTAGTGCTATTTAATATTGTACTAGAGGTTATAGCCAGTACAATAACAAAATAAATAGGGATAGAAAAACCATTGGAAAGGAATTAACTGCCATTATTTGCAGATTACATAAAAATAAGTTGGAGAAAATACCAAATTAACCAAAAAACTTTTAGAATAAGTGAGTTTATGAAGGTTTGTAGATACAAGGTCATTATTGCAGCAACCTTAATAAATTCACTTATTTATAAACAGAAACGACTGGACAATTTGGCACAGCTGCTATAAAATGAGAGTTTTATATTATTTTTTTTACCTGCACAACCCTTTCATTAAAGCACCTAGAGAAAGTCTTAAAACCCCAAATGATTCTGTCCTTTGCTTTACAATTGTCTTAATTTTACTGTTAAAGAAATAAAAACTGTTGATTATCTACAATTTCTAATGGATGCAGTTTACACGGGAAAGATACATGCTTATTCAAATATAAACTATATTAATATGAAATATAGTTTATTATATTATAAATATAATTTGTTATATTATAAACTATATTTTATTATTTATTTATTTATTTATTTATTTATTTATTTATTTATTGTTTGGTGGTACTGGGGTTCTGGAAGCCCTTCTACCTCCGGGCTACACTCCCAGACCTATTTTATAGTTTTTTAAAATTTTTGGAAACAGGGTCCCTTAAGCCAGCATGGCTGGCTTCGAACCTGCGCGATCCTCCTGTCTCCGCCTCCCAAGCGTGGGGATTATAAGCGTGCGCCACCATGCCCAGCAAACTATAATATTTTAAATTAACATAAAATAAAACAAAAATGTTTATTTTATTTTACTTTGAAACTGGGGATTAAAACTTTGAGCTACACATCAGCCCATTTTTTATTTTTTTTTGTTTGAACCAGGGTCTCACCAGGTTGTTGTGAGTTTCACTATGTTGCTGAGGCTGTACTTGAACCTGCAATTCTGTCTCAACCTTCCAAGTACTGGGATTACAGATCTACATCACCACATCTGGCTACATGTTTGTTTGTTTGTTTGTTTATTTATTTATTTATTTATTTATTTATTTATTTATTTATTGGTGGTACTGGGGTTCTTGGAAACCCTTCTACCTCCAGGCTATACTCCCAGACTTAGCTTATATTTTTATTTGGAAACAGGGTCTCTTAAGCCAGCGAGGCTGGCTTCGAACCTGCGTGATCCTCCTGTCTCCGCCTCGCAAGCGCAGGGATTACAAGCCTGCGTCACCACGCCTGGCTACATGTTTATTTTTTAAAACCTCATTTTCACCTCATTTTCTATTTGTTCTGTTGGTCATGGTAGATAAGAATTAATTTGCTATAAGTTAAACTGAATGCGCCCATTTATAAATTTAATTTCTAACCCCTAATACTTCAAATGTGAACTTATTTGGTTATAGAGTTACTGAAGATATAATAAGATTAAGATGAGAACATATTGGAATAGGGTGGCCCCCTAATCCAAATTGACTAGTGTCCTTATAAAAAGCAGATATTCCCACAGGTTCAAGGACTCCCTCAGCAACCTAGTGAGAGCCTGATTTGAAACAAACAAAAAGGGCTGGGGGTGTAGTTCAGAGGTAGGACGCCCCTAGGTTCAATCCCCAGTACCACATACAAATACAGAAAGTTAATATATGGATACAGATATACATACAGAGAGAATCCCATGTGAAGACAGAAGCAGAGATTGGGATGATATATCTGCCAGTCAAGAAACACCAAAGATTGCCAGAAACTCACCAGAACATATGATTCCTTGAGGCCCCGGTAGGAATCAATCCTGCTGACACTTAATTTGAGCTTTTAGCCTCCAGGATTGTCATTTAAGCTACTTGGCTTGTACTTTGTTATATTTGTTAAAACATGTTATAATACATGTTTTAATATCGGGGGTGGGATTCAAATGAGATACAGAGGGGAAGCTGAAAGAATTTTGAACGGCATAAAGAAAAGGTCTAAAGAGACTGTTGGTAGAAATATAAACTTTAAAGAGATTTTTAGGGGCTCACAAGGAAATGAGGAGTACTGTAGAGAAAGCTTATGTCATCTTAATACATAGTTCATCATGAACAGAATGTGGCTAAAACCTGAATGTAAATGGTGATTCTAGTGAGGTTTCAGAAGAGAAATGAGAAACATGTTATTAGAAAGATGATCCTTATGCCATGGTAAAGGGCTTAGTCAAATTGTATTATATTTGGATGGAAAGATGAACTTGAAAGTGATAACCCTGGATACTGAGCAGAGGAGATTTCTAAGCAACTGTTGAAGGCATGACCTGGTTTCTCCTTGCTGTTTACAGTAAAATGGAAAAAGAAAGGGATCAGTTGAAGGGAAATTGCTAAGCAAAAAGGAACCAGGAATTGAGGAAATGGAAAATCATCAGCCTATCAATATTGCAAAATCTGTGAAACTTGCTCAAGAGAGATCACCAAAGGTGTGGCCAGAAACCATTTGCTCAAGACCTTAGGTTTTGTGACTTATGAATCCTGTCGACCATCAAAGCAAAAGGGCTCATAGTCTGTACTGAACTGGGCATAGATGGGTTGAAATGAAGGAGGCTTTCAGACTTCTGGGATTCCAGCTGCAGGAAATGAGTTAACAGAGGTATCTGGCTGCAAATAAGTATTATTCTTCAATAAAAGGGAAGAATAATTCTGAGGATGTCCCTTACTCCTTGGTTCTAGAGGGCAAGGTCACAGTTTCAATACCAGAGGGTGAGACCATCTCCTTGATTCCGTAGTATGGGGTAACTATGTAGGGCTGAAAGAGTAGGGTAGGTTAACCTTGGTGGGCTTGAAGGATACAGAGGATAATTCTGAAGCCTTAAAAAATCCAAAGGTTCTTGAGTTGTGTGTGTCCCATTGACTGTTTTTTTTTCCTTCCAATTTCTCTCTTTCAGAATGGAAATATGTATTCTATGCCTATCTCACCACTGTATTTTAATTAAAAATGCAGAATTTTTGCCCTGGGATGAATCATCCTGAGTCTCTACTCTATATGATCTTTAATATATATAGCCAGCCAGACATAAAGATACACACATACACACCCACAACCCCCCCACACTCTTTTTTTGCTGTTCTGGTGATTGAACCCAGGGTCTTGCATGTGGCAGGCAATCAATCTACTATGGAGCTATATATCCCCAGCCTTTTTTTATTGTGAGAGTGGGTCTTACTGAATTGTGCAGGCTGGCCTCAAACTTGTGATCCTCTTGTCTCAGCCTTTCCAGTATTTGAAGGCATGTATCACCATGCCCAGCTTAGATGATATTTGGATAAGATTTTGGGCCAGAGTTAAGACTTTCCAGAATGTTATTATGGAGTAAATATATTTTGCATGTGAGAAGGACATGAATTGTTGGGGGTAGGGGAGACTGTTAAGGATTGAATTATGTCCTTCCAAAGTTTATATGATAAAGTCCCAATCCTCAGTACCTCAGAACATGGCCTTATTTGGGAACAGAGTAATTGTAAATATTATTTGATTATTGTAAATATTAATTGATTATTAACATGGGCTCATGTGGGGAGCCATTAAGGTTTTCCCCTAAAAGAATACTTCTGACTGTCCTTTGCACAGAGTCAATAAGGTTTGGGGTCATGGAAAGTTCGAGGTCTGAGAGAAGCTCAGGTGGGATTGATTGGTTTGACCATTACGCGCACAGGTGGTGATGTCACAAGGGTTGATTAACCTGGAGCTGTATAAATAGGACAAGAGTGATACACCTGGGATTAGTCAGTAGAGATATCGACCCGGGAGTGTACTGGCGATCTTTCTATGATAGAATTAAATATTCTTTGAATCAAATTCTTAGAATTGAATTCTTTTCATCCTCACTCCTCTCTTCCGAACCTGTACTTTTGCCAGCTGGCCCCAGCAGGCTCAGACTGAAGGAGGATGGGCCCCTAAACCAGTATGACTGGTGCCCTTTAAAAAGGGGAATTTGAATATTGATGTGCATACAGGAACTGCATATGAAAAGAAAGTGGAGATTAATGTGATGCTTCTACAAGTTAACGAATATTAAAGATGATCAGCAAAACAGCAGAATCTAGGAAAAATGAAATGAAATGGATTTTTCCTCATAGTTCTCAGAAGAAACTATCCCTACCTCAACCTTGATTTTGAACCTCAACCTCCAGAACTGTGACAAGATGAATTTCTGTGTTTAAGCCGCTAAGTTGTGTTACTTTGTCATGTCATCTATAGCAAACTAACACAGCTTTTATCACAGTTGCTTATTTTATAGGGTAGAGAAAAGCAAAAGAAAAAATTCTTATGCTTTGCATATACATATTCAATACAAATGACTTACGGTTTATTATTTGGGCCTTGAAGAATTCTTCTTTTCTTGCTGGGACTCAAACCTGTAGATGTAGTTTGACAATACTGAGAATTTGCAGGCCCATCATCTCGATGCTGTTTACCGTCTCTTTCCTGACTATGATTTTGTTCTCTAGCAGCTTGAGATGTTGAGGGTTGGTTAGCATTCTAAAACCAACAATTTAAAGAAGACATTTTAATTAATTCATGAAAATTTTTATTTTAAAAGACTATATAATTTTAGTTTGCCTATTTTTACTACAATTTTTAAGAGGGGCAAAACTTTGCAATCATAGCATTGATTATTAAATCTAATCTGTCATTAAATAGTTTATTTAATTTTTGGTACTGGGATTGAACCCAGTGGCATTCTACCTCCAAACTACACCCCAAACCTTGTTGTTTTTATTTTGAAACAGGGTCTTACCAAGTTGCTAACAGTATCACTAAATTGCTGAGGCTGGCCTCAAATCTGTAATCCTCTTATTCTCAGCCTCCCAAGTACTGAGATTATAGGTTAGTACCATCATGCCTAGTTGCTATGAGATATTTTAAAGAGGAAGATAAACAAAAGTCTTATACTAGCATAACTGAAGAAGTTAAACACTTATTTCTAAAAAATATTCATAATTCTAGACAGTTTTTAAATTAAGTTGCATTTATTTTGCTTAGATTCCAGAACTGGCCTCTTCTGCTAGACCATTTATCTTATAAAAGTTATTGCTGTATCTTAGAGAACCTAAGCAAAACTACTGTGTCAGAGAGTATATAGAGATAAAAACTTCCTGTGAAAGTTTTCCTGTACTTTTGTCCTAACAAAAGTTAGAAAACCAATTTAGTTATATATACCACCTGGAAGTTTAAGACATTTATAATAATCTCAATTTATTCAGAAGGCAGCAAGTGTTGAGGGCATTGGGGAATGTCAGAGGCTGTGACCATTAACCCAGTGTGCCCCAAAACAAATGACAGAAAAAGTAAATAAAAAATTAAAATGAATATTCTCTCTTAGATTTATATCTTTAAGAGTTGATGTATAATGTACAAGTCATGAGTTGCAATTATGAACACAGTGCTTTCAGAGATATACTATTAATTCTCTGGCACCATACCCGAAGTGTTTCTGATGCTGAGGCACTTTCAGTTGCACAGCTATGGGGGATATACTTTATAACAGTAATTATCCCCTGAATTGCAATGCGCTTTTGTTCCCTATACTGCAAGTCTTCAATCTCCTTCCTCACTTCACTTATAGCTGTCAAGAGCGACTCAACTGCAAAAGAATAATTCCAAGGTAATTGTAAGTTTTAAAGAACTGAAATGATAAAAATAAGAATTAGATTTGCAATGCAATTTCACAACACGAAATTATAAACTTGCTACATTAACTTAAATTTGTGGGTCTTCGTTTCAGATTTGACATCCTCTTATGTAATTTTTGTAAAATAGGCAAAATACATTTATCAGTTAAATTGTGATACAGGCTTCCAGTCTGAAGTCTTATTTGTAATGAAAATTTTGCATGTTGAATATAATTTGTATACCACATTTCAAACTATAGAGTTGCCTAGTCACTGTATATAAAACACAATTTAATTATTTCAATCAGATACAACACATTGCTAATATTATGATGTACAAGAGGATGCCAATATTTAGAGATATGTCAGCACTTCAGTGTTTCCCTTTTACCCCCAAAACATGCACTTATTTCATAGCTTTCTAAAAAAGTATATGATTATTTAAATTTTTTCAACGGCTACATAATAATCTGACTAAAATGTAAATTAATGTTAGACCTCTCTGGTGCATAAATTCCAAATTTGATCCCATTTGTTTTGGTGTCAATTTTTAGTAGCATAATACAGTTGTCAGTATCGACATATCAAATTTCCCACTGTGTCTTTTAAATATGTGTTGTCTTTCTTTATAATAGTATAAGAATTGAGACCTACCAAAGTCATATCTAATCTCAGTGACATTAAATCAAGACATTATCCCCTATTAGTGTTTTATACATTCTTTCCTTCAAGTATAATAAAATCAAAACATTTACCTTTAGGAGGCACAACATGTATTTTTAGTTCTACAAATAAGACAAAATTATTATCATTTAGTGTTGCTACACTTGAGCTCACTCCCATAAAGGATAAAGATGACTAACTGAAAAAGTGTATAGTGTATGTATAGCATATAAACTTAATATTAACAAGGAACTGGCAATTATATCAATACCTTTAATAGAACTACTATACTTGGAAAATGTCTCTGGCACTGGTGGATAGGGGTAATATCCACCAATAACAGTGTTCTTCACTTCCCCAGAATTGTTCTTTGTTCGAATCCACTGAATAAAGTTTTTTACCTTGGTATCATAGGTATACGGCTGGCCTCTATGACCTTCTCGCAAGAAGGGTGAAGCGTATAAAAAAGAGAGATAAGAAAGTCACTGTAATAAATTGCGTGACATTAAAGAGGTTTAATAAACTAAATTTAATAACAGTTTAATAATAAAGCCTTTCCTTTCACCAAGAACAAAAGGTCAAGTTCATTTTTTCACTATGTAGCATATATTTATCCAAAGAAAATCTTAAGGAAATCAGACATATTATAGTTTAAATAGGTTAATCTACAACTGTGTAAAAGATGACAAAAACATCAGAAAAAGAAAAATGAATAAACTCTATTTTTGTAACTCTTCAAAATTCTGGCATCTTCTGATCATAATTGTTTTTAGGTTAACCTGAAAGTATGGGATCATCTAAGAATTAAACTGTCTATGAGTTCGTACACACAAGTTTTTTTTATCCCAATTAGTTGTATGAATATAATGCACCAATAAAAAATTTTTAAAAATTAAAGAATAAAAAAGAAAAAAAAGAATATAGCTCGGCATTTAAATTCATTTAAAGCATACTTAAAAAGTTGCATTACATCTGATATTGTATTTATAAAATAAGGGGCTATGACAAATAGTATTTATAAAATAAGGGGCTATGACAAACTTTTCTAGAACTTTCCTTCGATGAATTTCTCCATTACCAACATTGTAGCATTCTGGTCAACATCCCATTGCATACTATTCTATTCTCTCATTTGGAAACTTTCAGCTTAATGGTTTTAGAGGGAATAAAGAAAAATAATGGAGAGTTGTTTCTAAATATCTGTGTGGGATTGATTTTAGGACTCATGGAGGTACCAAAGCATGCAGATGCTCAAGTCCTTTATATAAAATGTCATAGTATTTTCATGCAACCTACGCACATCTTCCTGTGTATTTGAAATCGTCTCTGCTTATAACAATATTTCACTGTTATGAGAATGGTTGTTATGCCATATTGTTTATGGTATAATGACACCAAGTCTATTCATTTTCAGTACATATGTACTTTTTTCAAATATTTTGTATTCAAAGTTGGTTGAATTTATGGGTATAGAACTCACAGATTTGGAGTCCTTAATTTAATTAACTCAAACTAATGAGATTATATAAGTAAAACGTGCAATCTTGGAGTAGAAATTTGACACATGAGTTTTGTACTGAGCACAAGTTAAAAATAATGTTAACAAGCCATGTCGTGGTACTTGGCCTATCAGTCTTCTTTTGGGCAAGCAATTTGGGATTATCTACATTCTATATCAAGCAGGAATTAAAGTGAACAGAAGGAAAAATGCAATTCTTCAATGAGTTACAAATCATAGAAGCAATATAAACATTCTCCTCCTCCTCCTACTACTACTTCTTTTTTTTTGGTAATGGGGATTTAGTCTAGAGGTATTTTACCTACCTATGAGGTAAATCCCTAACCCTTTTTAAATTTTTCATTTTGAAACAGGGTATTGTTAAGTTGCTGAAGGTATCACTAAGTTGCTGAGGCTGGCCTTGAACCTGAAATCCTACTGTCTCAGCCTCCCAAGCAGTAGAATTACAGGCAAGCACTATCACACCAGGCCACAAATATTCTTTTAAAAATATTTTAAAGTAATAAAGGAGGTTTAAATGAAGCTTATCTTTTTAGTTGAATGTTCAAATGTAAAAATTAACCTGTGCTAAATGGTTCTAGTAAAGAGAAAATATATTCCATTTCTAATAAAGAATATACAAAGAAATAACTCACCAGTAATGAATACTCGGCTTTCATTTGTAGTAGTGAGATAAAGCAGTTTAGGTACTTGAGCGTCATTTCTGACAACTTTCAACTGTGTACACACAAAGTATGTCACTGTAGAAAATAAAAACACATGAAATGTTTTAGCATTTCAAAGACTACATACCAATTTAAGGATCTACCACAATGTTTCTCAAATTTGAGGAACATAAGAATCACATAAGACTATTGTTAAAATGCAAAGTTAACGCCGGGCGTGGTGGTGCAAGCTTGTAATCCCAGCATTTGGGAGGCTGAGACTGGAGGATTGGGGTTCGCGGACAGCCTCAGCTACTTAGTGAGGCCCTCTGCAACTCAGTGAGACCAGGTTTCAAAGTAAAGAATAAAAAAATAGGGCAGGGGCTGTAGCTCAGAGGTCGAATGACCCTGGGTTCCATCCCCATTACCCCCCCCAAAAAAATGCAAAATTACAGTCAATAGATCTAGAATAGGGCCTAATAGTCTACATTTCTTATAAGCTCCTAGTTGATACTGATGCCTCCTGTCCTCTCACTACACTTGGAGCAGCAAGGCCCCATACTTACTAGCTTACATTTTACCAGAAGTCTTTTCTTTGGAAAGTACAATGGCTAGGTGTAACTGAACTTTTTGCCTAGTGCAAAGATGAAGAATAAGAGTCATTCTAGTTGGACACACAACAGTATGAACGTTATTTCCTATAGTGAAAAAAACTTAGTTTCTCTATGATACTTCCACTGATTAATGCCATGTAACAAGAGCTCCAAATTACTCCAAATCCTTCCACCAGATAAGGCTATAGAGTATTAATATTTATTTGCTTATGCAAGTATTTTCTATCTCTCATGTATTTATCTAAATTAAACTGCAAGGCTTAATAACAGGGCTTATAACACCTATTTATTTATTTTTGGTACAGGGGATTGAACCCAAGGGTATTCTACTTCTGAGATACACCCCAGCATTTTATGTTTTTTTTTATTTTTTATTTTGAAGTAGGGTTTCCCTAAGGTGCTGAAACTGGCCTTGAACCTGAAATCCTCCTGTCTCAGCTTCCCAAGTACTGGGATTACGGGTGTGCACTACCATTCCTGGCCAACACCTATTTATATTTTTCTGATTAACCTACTGTATAGGCTACAAGGTATCCCTGGATGGGACTATAATGTCTTCAGACTTCAACCACTTTTGGAAACTAATCATTATTTTAACTATTAGTTTATTTAGGTATTAATCATTCATTAATCCAACAATGTTTAATTTACTTTAACTTATCATATACCCAGTTATCATCTTATAAATTAGGAAATAAATAAATAAAATATAAATTTATGTAATCACAAAAATGTGGGTTCTAGTTTGAGAATAAAAATTTCTCCGGAGCACTATTATAACTTCATTTGCCATATCTCATCTTCTGAGTATTAGTTCCTTATTCTGTAGTCATGAAAATAAAAAAATTTGTTCAACTGTTAATAATATTAGTTTTGTCATTTTTCTTCACACCCAAACTATAAACAAACAACTATTAGTGACAAAAGGTGCTAATATAGTCACATTAAAAAATCCTTTAAAATCTGTTGGGTGAATAAATCTCATGTTGTATTCTTGCCACGAAAGAATAAATAAAATAGAAAAATAAAGAAATCTTTCATTCTAATATCACGGCCATTAAAAATAGGAGTGTCAAATTTAACAATTTCTAACTGTTTGACATCCAGAAAATAACCCCTCAGCATCTTTGCTTTTTCATTTAAAAATCTGTTACATAATTAGCTCTCTAAAAGGTAACTGGGAGTATAAAATGAAATATTATCTATAAGTATCTGGTACAAATAAATGCACATTATTAGCTCACTTTACTTTTTCGCCTTCCTTAATAGTAAAAACAATAATAATAATGATAATAATAATAATAAAAATAGTCATTCTACCTAAGAATGTTAGTATTATTTCAGAAGTGTTTTGGTCATGTGTCCCTTCATAGGCTGAAATGTCCTTAGTACTCACCATTTAGTATTTTTTCTTTAAGTCTTAGTCAAGAGAAAAAAATAAATTGTGATTGTTGTCAGCTATTACACTAGGATGAATCTCACCAAGGGCAATACATACCCTTTATTTTTGCGGGTCTGGGGACAGAACCCAGGGGCATTCGACCTCCAAGCTAAACCTCCTGCCCTATTTTTTTATTCTTTATTTTTTTGAAACAAGGTCTCACTAAGTTGTGGAGGGCCTCACTATGTAGCTGAGGCTGTTCACGAACCACGATCCTCAGGCCTCAGGCTCCTGAAATGCTGGGATTACAAGCGTGTGCCGCCATGCACGGCTAATACATACCTTTCATATGGAGATATATTTCACATTATCACAAGAAATTTAACATGCATACTTGGCAAACATTTTGTGAGAAAGCCTTACTCAAAATGCATGTCAGATACTTTGTTTAAAGTGGCTACCAATAGAAAGGGACTTGATCATAAAGCTCACCTAAAGTGAGGTAATGGAATTATCACTGGAAATATCCACTGCCAATCATTTATGCTCTCAGAGAAGTTATATAAGAGGTCATAGCCGACTGGCCTTGGAAGTCCGTGCCTTGGTATGGACTTCCACTGGGCATGGAAGTTCATGCCCAAAATTACCTGTTTCATTTCCCAAAAGCTGGGGTGAGCATCTATTCTATTCAGATATATCAACAAAAATTTTACCTCACAAGGCAATGGTAGAATCTAATGAAGTGGAAGTGTGAAATATTATTTTGCACAAAGAATAAAGGGCAGCAGGACAGAACTGTGTATGATCTCTCGAACTCCTAGAGACCTTATTTCTTATTTACAACTTCTATCTTATTGCTGGTTAAGAAAATTAGAAAAAATAAATACTGGAGATTTCCCCGTTGCTGACAAGCAAAAATAATAAATAGCATGCTATATCTAAAATAGTTTTATAATCTGAATTAGAATAAGAAAGTATCCATTGAAATTGTTGAAAAGTATTAAATATATTTTTATCTTATCATGATAGATTTGAAGACTAGGCTACTATGTTATATAAAACATATAATAGGATATCCTTACAATGTTTTAAAATAAATAAAACTACTCAAAATACATTTATATCTGAATGAATGCAGAGGAAAAAAGTTAATGTCAAAGAAAGCAAAATATTGACCAGATAGTATAACACCACCAACACAATATAAATTTAATACTCAAATGGAATAATATTTTCCATTGTTCTTACTTAACTACACATTCTGCCAATCCTTTACTAGTTAATGCCACATTAGTAACATTTTTGTTGTCTTTAATGGGCCTATGCTTAAGTTTTACTGAACTGTAAGTGTATTTTATGTGTGAAATTCTAATAATAATAATTGACAAAAGCACCTGTTTTCTGAAAAACTGGTTTCAATCCCAATTTTGAACAGACAAGTAGTTAATATCTATACTAAGTATGCTATTAATATAGACATCTAAATATGCTGTCAGACTGCTTGAGTTTGCTAATTCAATGTTATGCCACTTCTGTACGTCAGCTTATTATTAATAATATCCCCACTCCCCAAATAAAAATACAAACATATTAAGAATTGAGTACTTGGGTAAATATTTTCAAAGATTTCTGGCTGAGATGTAGAAAACAGTTCCACTATAAATGGTAGATCTGAAGTCCCATCAGCAATGTGGATCCAGCGATATGACCAAAAATCTTCACGGTTTTCTATATGGGTAGAATATTAAAATAAATGAAGGTAGCTGATTATATGCATATGAACACAGAAGAGTTCACTGAAATACTTTCTATATTTTTAATTTAAAAGCTTACCTTTCTTTTTTGATCGCTGAACCCTTCCTACAAAAGCTAGCATTCCAATAACATCACAGATAGAATTATCTGGCATATCATCCAGTTCTGATCTGAAAAGCAAAATTATCAGATATTGTATTTTAAAGACCAAAAACACAGTATATTAATGACCATGAGATATATACCTGCATAATTGCTACCACACAATTTGGGTAGATTTTGAGCAAAGTATAAATTCATTACTTTTCAGTAACTTATATTTGAAAATTAATATTTAAGCCACTTTACATAAACTGTTTTACCTTGTGATAAATCGGTGATTTAATTTTGGCAATCTCCATTCTGGTTTCACCTGCTTTTCTGGAATGATGATTATATTAGTTGGAGGATCTCGAAGATTCAGGCAGATTTCTGAAAAGCAAATATATTGTTTTAAAATGATATCTTAAAGCTGGGCATGATGGCATACGCCTGTAATCCCAGCATTTGGGAGACTGAGACAGGAGGATCCTGGTTTGCAGACAGCCTCAGCTATTACTTAGTGAGGCCCTTTGCAATTCAGTGAGATCCTGTTTCAAAATAAAGAATAAAAAAATAGGGCTGGGAGTATAGCTCAGAGGTAGAATGTCCCTGGGTTTCATCCCCAGTAACACACACACACACACACACACACACACACACACACACACACACACCAGAGATCATATATACCCCATAGAAAGTGCATATGCATAAATTACATTGCAAAACAATAGTCTAAACAGGTTTTTTTTTGCAAGCTTAAGCAATTTCTATTATTACAAAGGTAGAAAGAAGGGACAGAACAAAGCACTGCATCAGAGAAGATGCAGTGGAGTGCCTTGAAAGGAAGACATGGGTTTTGAACATAGAAGAGTTTATAAGGATTCATTATCTCCCATCCTGCTTAACCAAGTCTTATTACCTTTCCCTGACCCAAAGCAGGCGCAGACCCACCCATTATCTCCGCAGTGCAAGCCTTTGTTATGACCAAGATATGTTACTTGGTTAACAAAGTCAGGGGTCACATGAAGGCCTGTATCATCCTTTGGAGTCCTTGGGGAGTTTTCCGCCTTTTAATATCTATCTGCTATAAGTTACTTATCATGTAAACTTAGGTCAGCCTCAATTTGAATATGGGATATTCACTATGAATAAGGGATAGCTGACCAGTTATCTAGACCTTCCTCAATGTCTCTCAGCAATTTGTTATATAATCTCCAAACAGGTCTTACATATCTTCTGTTAGATTTATTTCTAGATCTTATAGGTATTATTGACAACATAACTAATAATTTTAAAATTATAATTTATCTTTATTTTTGGAATGTACAAAATCAGTTGACATCTGGGCAGTGATCTTCCAGCTATCTTTGAAAATATCTTACTCTTATTACTTTGTGTTTTGAATTTTCTGTATATAAATAATCCAACTTCTGAACAATAAGAGTTTTATGGTTTTCTTTTAAAATCCTTATGCAATTAATGGATTTTTGTCTTCTCACAATCACTAGGAAATTCATTACAACATTAAATATAAATAGTAGGAGATAACCATGTTTTGCATTTAAAAATTAATAAACACATATCACTGTAATGTATCTATAAATGCATGCAATGATATCTAGCTACACTTCTTCCACCTTGACCTCTCCCCCCTGGCACTCTTCTCAGTAATAGTAATTGCTATTCTACTTTCAGGTCGACTTATTTTTTTAGTTTGTACACATTCTGAGAGAGAACATGAAATGCTTGTCATTCTGTGCCTGGCTTATTCTCTTTAGCCTGATGTCCTCCAGTTCCCTCCATTTTCCTGCAAGTGATAGGATGTCACTGAATATATAAGCCATGTTTTCTGTTTCCATTCATCTGTTGCTGTGTGCCTCATCTGATTCCAGATCTTAGAGACTGTGTTATGATAACCATGGGCTTCATTTCCTTTAGATATACCTAGGATTGAGATAGTTGGATCACATGGTAATTCTATTTTAGTTTTTGGAGAAGCCTCCATACTATTTACCACAGTGGCTATACTAATTTAGATCCCCACCAACAGTGTATAAGAGTTCATTTTTCTCTACATAATTTTTGAACAGCTCTTGTTTTTTCTTTTATAAAGAATAGCTTCTAAAATGTTCCCATTAATAATTGTTTGCTGTTTTGTTTTGATTTTGTAAATACCCTTTTCTTTTTAAAATCAATGAATAGGTGTAAAATTTTAATACGTGCTTTCTGTATGTCTATTAGGATAATTATCTTCTCTGATCTGTCAATGTGGTGAGAGGCACGAACAGGCTTCATATGTGAAATCAACTTTGCATTGCTGTTGGGAAAATGTGACTTGGTTACAGCAAATTATATTATTATTATCATTATCACCATCATTATTATCATTATCATTATCATTTGACAAATATCCTAATTTATTTTGCTAGTATTCTATTCAGAATATTTGTATATATATTCTTGGCTGAGGTTGGCCTATAATTTTCCTCTTTCATACTATTCTTGTTCAGTTTTTATTATTATCCTTAGATTAGTGGCAATGAATGAGAGAGTATGTGTTCTGTCTATTCTCTGTAATTTTTGGAAAGATATGTAGTTGTTTTGAATGATAGCTTGTCTCTGCCGAATGATGTGTCCATATTTTCTTTGTGAGAAGATTTAAAATATGATTCAATTTCTTTAATAGTTATAAAGTTATTTGAGCTCTCTGCTTCTTTATATGCCAGTTCTATTTTTTGGAAGAATTTATCATGTTACAAAGATTAAATGAAAATACCTGATTTATAGTTCTGCTTGTTATTAGTCATGTGACTAGAAAATTTTTCTTTACCTTTATGACTTTCAGTCTATTCATATATGAGAAAATAAAGCTTATATTACATGGCATCATTTTGTATCTAGAAAATATTTTGGATTTTATAAACAAAATTTGCATTTTATCGTCATATTATTACTTTATTCTACTTAAGGTCTCTTACAGCTGTAAATTGCTAGGATTCCTAATTAAATAAACAGCCACTCCGACCCCCAAACACTTGAAGCTACTATCATCTCAACATCTATTATGCAATATCATCTGAAAATATCAGGATTCTAAACAGTTTATTATTTGGTTATTTGTTAAAGGCAGACGAAATAATATATAAAATAGCAATATACAAATGCGTTTATTTCCAGAAAATAATATATCCTTTGTTTCTCAATAAGGTTTGATCTTTATAGTTTTCCATTTATTTGGTCATATGTTTTATCTCATATGCGGAAGCTTTGGAGGAGAGACCCCAGTGATGATCTGGGGGAAGGGGAGGGGGAGAGTGAGGATCAATGCAGGAATTACTATCATTGGCTACATATATACCATATGAAAATACCAATGTCAATCTCAGTACCTGTAGAGGGAAGGGGAAGATGGGGTGGGAGCCAGGAAAAAGCCTGCCAAGTACTGTGTGCATGTTTATCATGTCAATATGATTTACAGTATGATTTGAGACTATAATACATTACCAAAAGTGTAAAAACAAAAATCAAAAGAACATATGGGAAAAAAACAGAAACTGCCACTGACCTTAATATGAAGTAAAACTTCTTAAAGACAAAAGTCACATTTTAAATATACCCTCTTCAAGGCTATCATTTTTAAAAGGTTATATATCTGCAAGTACTTTGAAAGTATAAAAAGTATTTTGTATCTTCAAAAGAGGGTTTCACTATGAAAATCTGGC
The DNA here is from genome assembly GCF_963383645.1 of Muscardinus avellanarius. NCBI lineage: Eukaryota > Metazoa > Chordata > Mammalia > Rodentia > Gliridae > Muscardinus > Muscardinus avellanarius. The sequence goes on from NC_137792.1 coordinate 99,349,457, forward strand.
CCTATAAGTTTATATAGATAAGGCAGTATAGTGGTTGGTGGTTTGGTTTCAGTGTTACTTTCTTTAGTGACTGCTTAACTACTGACTACGTGCTTTTCATATTTTTAAAGTTTAGAAGCAGCTATTAGAACAAGACACATTTTGACTTCTCTACAAGCACGTGAAAACTATGATTTAAATTAATTCTTTTTCTACCATAAAACTATATATTTCAAAGAAATAATACCGGGCTAGTTATCAGCAGAACTAGATTTTTATATTCTTTATGCTAGTAATTCATTTTGTGTCATCAACAAAGTCATTACCTTACGAATCTTTAACAAAAACATCTACCTCTTTACTAAGGAAATTTTGTTACCACGATATGCTTGGCTGTGGAATATAATTTATAATTATTTCATGTGTGGTACTGGGGACTGAATTCAGGGGCACTCTATCTCCGAGCTACACCCCCAGCTCTATTTTTTATTCTTTATTTTGAAACATTGTCTTGGTAGGTTGCTGAGAGTCTTGCTGCTTTACTGAGGCGGTCCTCTAACCTATGGTTCTCCTCCTTCTGACTCCCATATAGTGGGATTACAGGCATGTGCCACCACACCCAGGTTTAATTTATAATTAAGTAGTCATAACACTGTATGTTATGAATTAGCTTCCTCTAATCACCTTTTACTGTATTATCTCAAGTAAGTCACAGTATCTCTATCAATTTAATGTCTTATCTCTTAATGATTCTAATAAGAGAGTAAGTATAGCAAACCATCTAGGTATAATTTCTTCATCTATCAAGAATGTGACTAATCAATATCTTCAAAGGAGTTATGATTTTAACAGAGAATCATCTCAGGTTTTCCCAAATGAACACATATGTAAGAAAACAATGAATAACTGTTGGATATTACCTGCATATTCTTTTAGTATTTAAGCTTGACGGGCTAGTGGAGGAATTGGGAATATATAGAAATACAGGTTCAAAATAAAATTATTATAATCCAAAAATAAAATTATTTAGCTTACTGAGCAATATGATTTGCAGTTCCAAAAAGTAAAAAAATGACATTCAGATCGAAAATCAACCTATTAATACTAACTCTAATATTTCAAGAGTAGTTGAGATGCCTAGATATTAAGTCATTGGTTTCAATACTAATTAGCAAAAGCCCTTTTAAGACTACAGCAATTGGCAAAATTTAAATACTGACTAAAGGTAATTAATCAATTTAAAATTAGCTGATTTTGGTAATTGTACTGCGATTATGTATTAAGGTAGCAGTTCTGGAAAAGCTACTGGGGATGAGACAGGCATTAAAGTCGAGCGAGCTGATGGATATGAACCACCAGTCCAAGAATCTGTTTAAAAGTCCAGATTTATAATACTGACAAATAAAAAGTCCTATTTGTGAAAAATATACAATAAAAGATTACTGTCATAAAGTGGTATGCATGATGGCTGCCCCTTCCTCTCAAATGTCTCAGAGAGAGAGAATGATAAAACAAAGGTAAATGTTAAGAATAGTTTAATGTGGGTGAAGGGTATTTGAGAGGTCTTTATACTATTCTTCCAACTTGAAAGAATTCCAAAATATAAAGTTAACAAAGCCCTTCCAAAGTAGCACCAATAGCAATAAAATATATTCAAGTCAATAATTTAATATTTGACAAAAAGCAAATTTTACAGACGAAGGAATTTGTTAGGTCCTAACAATTTTCAGTAGCTTTATGACCTTTTGTAAATTTTTATAAACAAAATAGCCATAATACAATAAATTCATTGAATACTTAACCCATTGTAGAAATTAGTTTGATCTGTGGATCCACAGGGAGAGGCTGCATTCTGAATGGATAGCTCTTTTTAACAGAATAATCTTGAAGTAGAAGAACTAAACCGACCCGCAGACTTTTATACCACTCAGGACACAGGGCATTCCACATAATCACTGACACTGTGCCAGAACTGTCAGCAACTTCCAGAAAGGTCTAGAAAAAAAGAGTAAAACCACATATGTATTCGTTATTTTCATCTATATACATAATACATAGCATATTGTCTGTGAAAAATTCAGACTGATAGAAAATAGCATTTGGATTTTAATTCTTAATAATGATTCAGTTGTCACCTCTGCTAATAGTAATAATCTCATGAAGAAATTTCTATAAGGTGCATGGAAGTCAGAAGTATTACTGACTGTGAGATTGTATACTTTGAGGCGCAATGACGCACAAACTAAATCATATTTACATTTGCTTCTCCCATAATGTTTAACACATTATGTGGGTACTTTATGTAAGGTCTTACATTACATAGTGTAACTGCATAAAACAATTGTCAAATGAATTGAACAAGTCATATTTTGGAGGTTTTATTTTATTTTTATTTTTTGTGGTGTTGGAGATTGAACTCAGGGACACTGTTCCAAGTTACACCTCGAGCCTTATTTTTATTTGGAAATAGGTTCTTGGTAAGTTGCTGAGAGCCTCACTAAGTTGCTAAGGCTGGCTCTGAATCTGTGAGTCTCCTGTCGCAGGTTTTAAATGGAGATCTTGATATCATACTTGGTTATTTGAAATGTGAAAGGGCCTTGATATGTATATTATAGAACTTCAGATAGGCATATAACTATGTGGACACAAAGTCATCAATGTCCTGATTACATAAATTTACGAATATTAGTATCAGAGACTCTGGCATAAATGATGTGGGAATTACTTCTGAGATACTACTTGAGAAATTACTCCTGCAGAAAGGAAAATGTTAACCCCAGTGCATATTATTGCAGAGTATGGTTATAGCTTAAATCTGCTGCAGTAGAAAGAATGATTTTTGAAGTTTTAAAATGTAACAAGACACAACTTTGGTGTATTTAAAAGAGAGTCAGGTGTTCTCAAGGTCTTTTCTTATTAAATGATGATGGTACATTCTTAAGATTCTCTCTCTTATGAATATATATTAATCCCTTTATTAATTAAATATGCACAAAGTTAATATTATGCTTTAGAAATCATGTTAGGCACTGGGATGAAGAGGTAAATAGGACACTATCCCTAATAATAATAATAATAATAATAATAATAATAATAATAATAACTAAAATAGGCATAGTACTTACTATATGCCTGGAACATAAGCAAATCCTTTACCTAGATTAATGAATTCATTCCTCACTTCAGCTCTGTAAGGTAAGTATAATCAGTAGTCCCATTTTACAAGTAAGTAAACTGAGGCTTAAGGAAATAAATACATTTGCTAATGTCATAAATCTAAAAACTGGTAGGCAGAGCCAATATTTGAAATCAGTTCATCTAACTTAAGGTTATGCACCCATAAGCAATCTACCATACTGCTTACCTACAGTCAGAGGATTCACACTGGAGTTAGGTTATAATATCTATTAAAATGTGTATAGCTGGATTGAGTATGCTCTGACAGATTAATAAAAGACCATATGGCGTAATGTAACTTATTTTTGTTAGAGACTATGCATATAGTTATACATGGGAAGGCTTAAAGCAGAAGAAAGCATTGAGATGAATCTTTAAGATAGCTTTTTAAATCTTATGAGAGTTGAGAAGAATCTTCTGGTAAAAGAAATTTCATGAGCAAAGGCATGAAATGTAGAAAACAATTTGGTACCTTTAGGAAATTCTAGGTTAGAGAGTTTGGTTAGTATACAAAATGGAGAGCTCAGGAGGAAGTAAGAATAGAAAGATAATCAGATTGCTGGGTGTGATGGCACAAGCCTGTAATCCTAGTATCTGGGAGGCTGAGACAGGATTGCAAGTTTGAGGACAGCCTCAGCAATTTAGTGTGATACTTAGCATCATAGCAAGGCCTTGTTTCAAAGAAAAGAATTATAGCCCTGCCTGGTGGTGCACACTTGTAATTCCAGCACTTGGAAGGCTGAGACAGGAGGATTGCAGTTCAAGTACAGCTTTCGCTACTTAGTAAGGCCCTCCACAACTTAAGTGAGACCATGTTTCAAAACAAAGAATAAAAAAAATATGGCTGGTGTGTCACTCGGAGGTAGAATAATGACCCTGGGTTCAATTCCCAGTACCGCAAAAAAAAAAAAAAAAAAAAAAAAAAGGAAAGAAATAAAGAGAGAAAAAGAAAGAAAAGAATTATAAAAAGGTCTGGTGATGTAGCTTAAAGGTAGAATTCCCATAGGTTCAATACCTACTATGGAAAAAAAAAAGAAAGATAATCAAGGGCAAGAAGACACTAGAACAAATGCAGTAACAATTTCAGAGAGAAAAATATCTCAATTTTTTTTCGGGGTCTGGGGCTGGAACCCAGGCGCATTCAACCTCCGAGCTACACCCCCTGCCCTATTTTTTATTTTTTATTTTGAAACAAGGTCTCACTGAGTTGCAGAGGGCCTCACTAAGTAGCTGAGGCTGTCTGTGAACCATGATCCTCCTGTCTCAGCCTCCCGAATGCTGGGATTACAAGCATGCAGCCACTACACCCGGCTAAAATACCTCAGTTTGAGGAAGAAAAAAAATCAATAGGAAAAAAGTCACTGGATAGTTTTTATATCATATGATAGAATATATATAACTTAAAAATTCTGAAGAATTTGTAGTGATATAAGAAAATACTTAAGAGAAGTTTAATAATTATAATCTACCAATAAAAATAAAATGTTAAGTGATACACAGCTGTATGTATATGGTTCCCATTTTGTAAGATATCTTCATGTGCCATATGACATATATAATCACATACAATATATAATATATATGCACATACATGTGATATATAATATATATGTATAAGATATGTAAGATTAACATGAAAACAGGAAAGAGAGTAAAACATAAGAGGTTAACAGCGGCTCTTTCTCTGAATGGTAGGATTGTAGATAGTATTATTTTCTTTATGCAGTTTTCTACATTTTCCAAATTTTCTCTAATAAGCATGCATATATTTTGTAATAGAAGCTTAATAAATCACCTAAAATACTTCTTGATTACATTAGAATCTACAGTATAATAAGTAAAAAGAGTAAAAAACTTATTAAGAAACTAGATATCTTCACCATTATATAGCATAGAATCAAGAAAATAAAAAAGCGTCAGCCTGGGCTCGGTGGCACACATTTGTAATCCTAGTACTTGGGAGGCTGAGACAGGAAGATTGTAGGTTCAAAGCCAGCCTCAGCAATTTAGCAAGGCCCTCTGCAACTTAGTGAGATCTTATTTCCAAATAAAATATGGCTGGGGGTGTAGCTCAGAGGTAGAATGCCCCAGGTTCAATCCCCAGTGCCCCGTACAGCAACAATGCACATAATAGAAAAGCATCCGATATACTGGACAAGATGAAGACTACTAGTAAAGGATGAGATGAAGAAAAAAGCCAAAGTCATTCTGTCGAGAAGTAAATAAGAGACAAGCAAGTGAAAGCATCTAGTGTAAGCTACTTCTTCAAAAAGCTTGCCTGAAGAGGACAGAGAGAATAGAGGAATCATAAGGTCAAAGGAGATTTATTTCCTTTTCTTTTTCTTTAATAGGAGACTAAAGTAAGTTTATATACTCATGTGGAAAGCACAGTAAAGAAGAAAAGATTGAAGACAAAGAAAACGGTGTGAAGGAGACCAGCTGGATCAGGGAACTAGAATGTAACAACACAGAAATAAATTTTTTCTTTTTTCTTTTATGTGGTACTGGGGAATTGAACCCAGGCCTTCATACAGGTAGGCAAGTGCTCTATTACTTCAGCACATCTCCTGCACCATATATATATATAGAAAAATACTTTGCAGGTGTATTCATTTCGAGTCACCCCCTCATGCCATTTTGGCATGGGGCTGTATTTCTATTTTCTGTATTTCTATCTTTTAATAAACTTCTTTAAATCTTCAAAAAAAAGAAAAATAATTTGCAATATCCATTTATATGTACTGAAATATTATTAAATTGAACCTATGAAATATGAAACAAATTCTTTATCCTACTATAGAGTTAAGTGTGTAAGTTATATATGTAAATTTAAATTAACATATATAATGTTATCACTACTTGTACCTGGTATGGTTCGATCATCTTTTTGTCAGGTTTTCCATAGTATCGCAATTTTGATTTATACAAGATCCTCACAAGCAAGGCAGGAAAATTTCTCCTGTTAGCCCATGTCATTTCCAGATGAGAAAGGGAAATTATTTTTATATCTATAATATAAAAAGAGAAAAAATTATACTTAACATGTCATGGTAATTTCAAAGATATATTTTAATGGTTAAAATTGATAGCCAGATCACACCCAATTTAATTCCTTCTCACCAACTACGTTAGTCTATGTACTTCTACCTATTTTTACATAAAGTACACAGTAGCTCTAATAATAGCTGCATATATACACACACACACACACACACACACACACACACATACATATATATGTAAAGGACTTACCATGCTTTCCTGGATCATTGTTAAATATTTATATAACGTAATACACTGTTACATCTAAACTACCCCCAAGCCATTTCATTACTTCCTGAAAAATTTGGAACTAAATTTGCCTTTCATTTATTATTTTAGCACCAATAAACACTTAAGTTATAAGATAAATATTTAAGTTATAAGAACTGTTTTATGACATATGTCTATATTGTCCTCACCTTATTTTCATATACAGTGGTTCCATCTTGCCCACACCTGTCATTCATGATTCTGTGTCGGTGCCTTTGCACTTGCTATTCTTTTTGTCCAGAATGTCTTGCTTTTAGATATCTAACTGACTTCCTGCATCTCCTTTCAAGGTTGCTCAAAGGTCACGTTCTCAGTGATGTTATCCCTAATCACCCTATTGAAAACTAACCCCTTTACTTATCCCCCATCCCATTTTGTTTTTCTACATAGCACTTATTATCTTCTCACATACCATATAATTTGCTTTGAAACGTTTTAATCTCTAAGCCTGCTCAAGCACAAAAACTGCTTAAAAACTATTCAACATCTTAAAGAATTAACTTGTACCTCTGATGTTATTCTCCCTTGCATTAAAAGAGGGTCCATCTGCAATTCTCTCCACACTTTGCTCTCATAGCCTATGCCTTAAATTTTAAAAACCTAAATTTGCATCACTTCCAGTATGTTTTGTTTGCTAAGACATCCTCCATTTTGATATTTATTTATATAATGTACTACCTAGTCAACATTTTGGTATGAAAATCATAGTTGTAATTTATTATCAACAAGCATTTAAGTAGTATTTTATGATTGTGTGTATATGTATACCATACACACACACACACACACACACACACACACACACACACTTTTCAGAATTTTAGAATCACTTGTGATACTTTCTTTCCAGAATCTCCCAATAATACATTACTAGCCTGAGATCACAGGCTCTAATATTTGATCTGATTTGTTTTTAATATGGTCAGGTGAATCATAAATAAGCTTTGAATTATCTGTAATATATGTGGAACACTGTTAATCAACAAAGGCAGATATGCCTCCTTTACTAGCTGAAAGAAATTCAAAAGCTACTTGGTTTTGAAAACACAAAAGTTCTAAGAACTAATGTTTCTACCATAATTAGATCCAGAGAGCTATGATAAGACATCTGTGCAGTTGCCATTTTTCCAGGTTTAGATTTTTAACTCACAGACTTGACAGAATATACATATTTCTCAAATCAAAAAAAGAACTACAGGCTATTTATAGAGAACAAGGAATTTATACAAATTCATGGCAATTGATGTGTTCATTATAAAAAAGAATGAATGAAATAAAAATGGACTTAGATATTCAATCCTGAATGTTAGACAATAAGCAATGGAACAGCGATTTTCAAACTTTTTGGTCTTGAGACACCTTTACATTCTTAAATATTATTATATATCTTCAAAGGCTTTTGTTTACATGAGTTATATCTGTCAATATTTGCTATAAATTAAAATATTAAAACAAATTAATTTAAAAGATCAATAATAAATTATAAATAACATATTCTTTTAAAATAAATCTATTTTCCAAAATAAAAAATAAATTGAGAAAAGTATAATTAGTATCTAGCTTAACAGAAAAGAGCTAGATACTCATATCTTCTTTGGCATTCAGTCTGTTTCAGGGTCATGTCATGCAGCCTCTGGAAAACTCTGCTATGCATTTGTGAGCGAATGAGAGTGAGAAAGATAAGTAAAACATTGATATTATTAAAAATAGTTTCATTTTATGAACACTTGAAGATGCCATGAGGACACAAGTAAGGGCACTTTATGGATTACTGCAGAAGAAATAAATCTAAGTAATACAGAAAGGAATAAAAATAAAAGCTGAAAATAATGAATTACACAACACGATACCACCATAAACAAAACAAAAACAGTAGCATACCTAAATCTAATTATTTGTAAAAATAATGAAAAGGTAAACCTTTGGCAAGTCAACCATGAAGAAAGAAAACAAAAATGTAATATTCAGAATATGATAAACCACATAAAAAGTAAAAATTTCTAAATGATTATTATGTATCAATAATTCATAACAAGTGAAATAGATAATCCTCTAGGAAATTATAAATTGGCAGTATTTCTGTAAAAAGCAGAAAGACAAAATAGGTCATTAGCCATGAAAGATAATAAGAAAAGTTCTACAAAAATGGCAATGGTTTCACATGGTTTTATAAGAAAATTCTAATGTCTTTCAAGGACTAGGTCTGTCACAGAATCATAGACTATTCCAGAGTCCAGCAAAATACACCAATTCTACCAATTCATTTTATGAACTTAAATAATCCTGAGCAATAACAATCTTGAGAAATTGTATAAAAGAGAAAACTACAAACCAAAATAATTTATGATGGTAAAAGTATTAGGTCAAAAACTTTCAAGTCTACTATCACAGCATGCCAAGAGACACTTGTGCCAGGGCCAAGCAGAATCCTAAACTTTACCTGTTTTGTAGGGTGATTTTATAAATGCTGAATAATTCTGAAGACTTACACAGATATGTAAGGTTTAATGTTTTTTAAAATGTTGAGTGTTCACTACATTATATAACTCCCAAACTACTAGAAAAAATATTGCATAAGTCAAAAGGTAAAAATAAGAAAGAATGGCTCATAGTAAATATAAAAGAGTAAACATTAAGAACAGATGCAACCATCACTAATCACATTAAATCCAATTGAATGAAATTTATCTCTTAAAAGACTAAGAATTGGTTTGGGTCAAAAAGCAGAATTAGCTATATGCTTGTGTGTGTGTATATGTATGTATGTGTGGTACCAGGGATTGAGCCTAAAGGTATTCTATCTCCAAGCTTCACCCCCAGCCTGATGTTACTTTTATCATTTATTTTTAAATTTTTATGTGGTACTGAGGATTGAACTCTGGAGGCATTTTGCCTCTGAGCTATACGCCCAGCCCCATTTTATGTAAGTCTGTCTGTCTGTATGTATGTATTTATTATTTATTTTATTGAGGTACTGGGGATGGAACCAAGGATATTGTACCTCGGAGCTATACACCCAGACCTATTTTTCTGTCTTTTCATTTTTGAAACAGCGTTTCACTAAGTTACAAAGGGTTTCGCTAAGTAACTGAGGCTTTCTGTGAACTGCGATTCTCCAGTCTCAGTCGCCCGAATACTGGGATAACAAGCGTGTGCCACCACGCCTGCCCTCATTTTATTTTGAATCAGGGTCTCATTAAGTTGCTGAGGCTGACTTTGAACCTGTGATCTTCCTATCTCAGCCTCCCAAGGACTGGGATTACAAATATGCAACACTATGTCCGGTATCAATTTTTACTTAAAAATGCTTTTGAGTTGCTATGAATGCCCATTTATGTTTAAAACCATACCCTAAATGCTACCAAAAAGACAGTAGAAGTGGCAAATATCAGTATCAGACAAAACAGAATTCAAGTCAAAAAGGCACAAAGATGCAAATTACATACTGATAAAGGGTAGAATCCACCAACAAGCTGTTAATCACTCATAATTTTTACATATAGCAAAACCTACTTCAAAAACTTAGAAATAGAAAAATAGATAAAACTATCATCATGGAAAGAAGGTAATAATCTTCTCAGAGAAATGGGCAAATTAAGCAAAGTAGAAATGAGGATATTAAACATTTGAATTAAAAATTTAAAACCTGATATACGTAACTATGTCTGATAAATAGACCTTTTCTAAACTCTTGGAGGTGAAGGAGGAACTCCAATTTAAATTCAGAAAATATGAGTAGTGAATAATAATGAGGTATACTTCAAAATCTTAGTGATACCGCCAAAGCAGTATGCATAGGAGATTAGAATTTTTAAAGCTTCAGAAGAAATAAATGAATGAAGATTTCAACTCAAGAAATCAGAGCTGGGCACGGTTGCACATGCTATACTTCCAGTATTTGGGAGGATATACTATATACTCCTATATAGTATATAGGGAGGAGAGCAGGATAGAAATCAGCTTCAGCAACTTAGTGAGACCTTGTTTCAAAACAAAAAATAAAAAGGGGTTGGGAGTGTATCTCGGAGATAGAATGCTCCTGGGTTCAATCCCTAGTACCACACGCACATACATGCAAGCAAGCAGTACTAGAAAAATATAAACAAAGGTAATAGAAATTAAAGATGATAGAAGAAATTAAATACAAAGCATCTTCCTGATAGTAAAGCCAAGAGTCTTTTTTTAAAAATTAACATAAAACAGACAAAATTCTGGCAAGGCTAATCATGAGGAAAGGTGAACACAACAACATTAGGACTGTGAAAGATTTAGTTATAAAAGACAAATTAAAAAGCATAGATTAGTATATATTACTATATACTATTATTATATATAACTTTGATATCTAGGTGAAATATCAACACAACCATACCCTCAAAAAGAAACATTATTGGTTTAATCACATCCTCTATAAGAAATTAAAAAGGAGTCAGTCTCATTACCTCCTAATCACAGCCCCAAACACCATATTCAGTCAGTTTTAGTGGTAATTGTATTAAATTTCAATGAACATATAATTTTTATAAGCACAAAAAGGACAAACTTCCCAATACATTATCCTAGGCTAATATTATCCCAATATAAAAAGTTGGACTGGAAAAGTACTCCCCCCTAAAAATCAAAAGAATACCACACCAAATTCACTTAAATATACAAATAAAAACATAAAAACCATGACCAAGTAGGAATCCAAAAGTGACTCAACAATAGAAAATACATGAATAAAACTCACTTCATTTATCAATATAACAAACACCTCCTGAATGCCTACTGTGTGCCAGATACTGTTCTAGGTATAGGGAATATAGTTCACAACAGTAAAAATGTCATAGATATTATAAACAGGTAGGATAAGACATAAAACAACCAATTAAAACAATTTCAGAATGTTATATGGCTCTAAGAAGGGCATTTGCAGAGTGCTATAATAAGAATGAGTAGAAAGGGAATATTTACTTGAAAATAGCCCGTTATAATATATTTTATATATTTGAGCTGAACCGTGAGAAAGAAAGAAACTCTCCAGACAGGGAGAAAAACAGGTGCAAGTACCTAAGGCAGCCAAAATGTGGAGGTTTGGAGATCAAAAAGACACACACCTGTAATCCCAGTATTTGTGAGGCTGATAGGATCACAGGTTTAAGGCCAGCTTCAGCAATTTAGTGATACCCTTAGCCACCTAGCAAGACATTATTTAAAAATAAAAATAAAAACGGGGTATAGTTCATTATACAATGATAAAACAAAATAGTATTGACAATGGCCGTATGTATTACAAAGACAAAAAAATTGTCATTTGGCTTTTTACAGAAAGTCTGCCAACCTTGTTGGGCCTGTGGACTCTAGTATTGAGTTTGAATTGTTGTCTCGATGCAATGGAACATTTGAGAGATGTAGGCTTTAAAAAAGTAGCATGATTGAACCTCCATTTTAAAAGGTTGTCTTTGAGGTCACGGTACTGAGTTTCCTTTCAGGTAGGTTTACTGACGGGAAGGGGGTATAAAGGAATCTTTTGTGGGTGCCTGCATGTTCTCTATCTTGATAGGAGTATGTTTACACAGGTGTATGTATAAAGAAAAATTTATCAAAAGCCAGGTGTGGTTGCACATGCCTGTAATCCCAGTACTTGGGAGGTGAAGACAGAAGGACTGAAGTTTTGAGGACAGTCTCAACAATTTAGTGAGAACCTGTTTCAAAATAAATAAATAAAAAAAGAATGAATGGGGATATAGCTCTCTGTGGTAGAACACCCTTGGGTTCAATCTGCAGCACCACACACATGAACAAAAAAATTGTCAAGTTGCATTTTTTAGTACTTTTTCATTTTACCCTATAAAAGTATACCTTGATAAAAACATTCTGAAGGCATAAAAACATGCAAAAAACAAAGTAAAATGAATAGAATCTGTAAAAAAAACCAATCTGGAGTACATAGAAGACAAAAATTGAATGACCACTAGATATAAAATTTATAATAAGTCAAAAGATATTGTTTCAAATATAAGATATAGGGAAATGGGAATTCATACATGCTGGGGAATGTCAATTAGTATGAATTTTCAGATGGTGATTTTTCAATGTCCATTAAATTAAATGATTCGAATATCTTTTAACCCACCGAATCTTCTTCTAGAAATCCATCCATTTAACAGAAATACTTGAACATAATCAATATGCATATATCCTAACGATGTTAAGCACTGTATCTAATAAGGAAAAACTAAACACTGCCTAAATGACAAATGAGAATGATTATAGCAGTTATGATAGATTCATACTATGGAATATTGTATGTACAGATATACATGAAATATGCCAGAGATATGCTGTGGCATAGGAAATCATACAATGCCAAATTACTCATTTTTTTCAGAGATGCACATAGAACCTTGACAGGAATTTTGAGAGCAAAGCTGAAGGTATAGGGAAAGGTGAAAGAGGTCTTTCATTCCACTCCAAAATTTTATTATTAACAATTTCAAACATAAGCAAACCTGAAAAGGATTTTACAATAACCACAATATACTTACTCCCTAGATTTGACCATTGCCATTTTACTATACTTGGATCTTACACTTTTAAAACAATATACTTTCTTCTTGGTTATGGGGATTTGAACCCAAGGGCATTTTTTTTTAATCTCTGAGCTACACCCCAGCCCTATTTTTAACTTTTACTTTGAAACAGGGTCTAGCTAAGTTGCTGAAAGTATCATTAAGTTGCTGAGACTGGCTTCAAACCTGCAATCCTGTCTCAGCCTCCTATCAGATAATGGGATTACAGGTGTGCATCAACACACCTGGCTTGTAATAAACTTTAAAATATATATCTTGAGTTTTTATCATATGGAATTTCCTTTTGCAATAAAATATAATTTGGATGAATGAATATATATTATTCCCATAATAAGAACCAAAAAACCCAGATATACTTTTACAAAATAGACTCTTTTAATTTTTCTTAGGCACCAATTTTTCATTTACACAATGATTCAAAAAATAAAAAGATCAATGTATAGAGTAGTAAGGTAGTACTGCTTTATTTCATTCTATTATTTCAACCTGGAAATAACTATTTTACTTTTAAAATTTGGTTATTTTAATCATTCTTGAGTACAAAATTCTATAAAATTTTCTTTACTCTTAAAATTGGATATAATTATAATTGCATATTTTTCACTCTCAAGCTTGTTGCTCTTACATGCTATGGTAGGATGATCTGTAATTTAGTGTGGTGATGGCAACATAAAAAAAGACTGAAAAGCAGTAATGTAGAAAATTATAACATTTCTTCTTCTAGTACCCTTTTTTATCTTTTTAATTTTAATTTTTTCCCATTCCATATATGTTCAGGCCGATAGTATTACCATTCCCCTTAACTCTACCTCGCATAGAAAAACCACAATTTAGAGCCGTTACTGATGATAAACTGGCATTTTCAGGCTAACTTCCTACTTCTGATCAGAAAAAATATTGAACTTTCTAGATGAGTAATATCTGTAGTGCGAAATATACAAATGAGAATCTCAAGCCTTTTCACAAAATCGCGCCTTCTAAAAGTTTTATTTACATAACTCTTACATTTAAATATATAAAATCGACATTTTGATGAACACAAACTTAAGCAATAAATCGCGGAAGATCTTTTTTGAATGAAATGTAAAGCACTTAACCTGCAAATATTAACAACTTTTATGCAAACTTCTAATCTATATGCTCTTCAACTGACACAACCTACTATCTTCCTAAGTGTAATGAGACTACAACTAAAGTTAATTCACCATAGCTAAACATATATGAAGAATATAGGTTTGACTATGAGGAATACTGACTTTCACATTAATACCTTTCCAAATTGAATTTAAGACATTGGCATTTTCTGAGTGGCCACTTATGCAAATCAAACGAAGATATGAGCGGCACAAATTTTATTAAGACAGTCAGTCATTTAAGAAAAGTTGTCTACTAGTACTCTTGGCTTGGAATCAACAATACAAAAGCAACTTTATTTCCTTTCCCATTAGCAAAAGCTCCTGAAAACCACTTTTTATAAGTTTTATTGGTGCAATATACACATATACAGTGAAGTGAGATTTAAAGCAATGCATTCACATATGCACAGAAAATCTTTTGGCGTGGTTCCCGCCTCACCCCATCCTGCTACAAAACTACTTTTGACCTCCCTTTTTCGTTTCCTCCAATTACTCACCGTTAAAGTTGTATTCCTCAGGTTGCTTGTTGGTGAGCCAGATATCTCCATATGGATCTTCGTTATTCCACAGCGCCAGGTAGTGACTCTTCCCGCCCCGTAAGGGTCTCTCGGGTTTCTCCTCGTGTGCTCTATTTCTGAAAGGAGTTTCTAAAGAGATAGCGTCTAGGGTCTCTCCGCAGTGGACATTATCTATGCACAGGATCCCCTGGCCTACCCTCTTCTCGTTGTAAAGACACGAGACTCTGGAAATTTTCATCTCGATTCCAACTTTAAGAATATTCTGATTGACGAGAGAGTTCAAGCTGGGGTCCAAGTAGCATTTCTCCTGATACACCCCATCCGAGATCGTCACATCATAGCAGTAAAGGGGAGGCTTGGGCACCGTGTCGCGTGGCTCATCCTCTAACAGGTACCTTTGGACGGCCAGCACAGTGACAGGCACCACCTCTGAGGGCGTGACCCACTGCCTAGGTGAGCCGGTTATCTGCTCAAGAACCTTTTGGATCCAGGATCTGGGTCCTGGGGCACCAGCCCTTCGGATCACTCCTCCTGGGACCCCAGCCCGCTCTCTCGGAGGGTTTGGCCAATCTAGCCCAGCGTGTGAGGGGCCAGCCTGAGGCTGACCTGGCTCACCAGACATTGTAAGATAACTGCGAACTCTCTACTCTCAAAAGCTAGTTTGCCTAGTTACAAGCTGAGAGGAAAGAAACCGCGCGCTTTGGCGAGAATCACTACTCTGCCCCTACTGACTGGCAAGGCTCCGCTCCGTAGAGGCGGACCAGAAACTACGCCTGCGCGTCAGCTCGCCTACCCCGCCCCTCGCTCCACTTGCTTCCAATTCAGAGGCACTGTTACTAGGCAGTCACACGCGCGGGTTACCTAGCAGCTCGTCCCATCCGGTCCCGCCGGGTTGTCATCTGGGGAAGGAGTGACAGAGAAGGGAAGAGGGAGGGGGAAGTGGTGGGTTCCCAAGGACTGTTAGCAGCTCGTGGCTCACCTAGAAAGGAGAGTGCCAAGTGGCAAAAGAAAGTGGCAATAAGTGGGGTGCAAGTAGTCATAGCTTCGGGGGGAATGGGAATATGGGCCTTGGGCCAGCAGAAGTAATTTAGTGTTGGTTAAGATACATGCATGTTATAACCTGGGTCTCCTGTATTATGAACAAACCGAGATAATATATGCACAGCCTTCAGGAAGTCCCTAGAACAAAAAGTTCTGAATAAACAGTAGCTGCTATAGCTATTAGCATTAGCATAATTGTCTGCAGTGGTTCCCTGAGTGCAGGGTGGGTGAATTAGTGATTAAGCGCAAATGAAAACAGAAAATTGTAGAATTGGCTTGATAAAAAGCCTCCTTTAGACTCTTAAAATGCAGTCTTCCCCCCCATACAACACCTGGGATGATATACAGTTAGGATATATAATTTCAGAAAGTGCATTTATTAATTACAAAGAATAAATTGGGAATAAATAGGGTTAAAGAGCTGATGAGAATTAAGAATATAATAATATTTAGTAGTTGGTCCCACCATTGCCCAAAATGTAGAAACTGTCTTAATAATACTTTTATTTTTGACATTGGGGATGTAACCCAGGGGCATTCTGCCTCAAAACTGTACCTCCAGCCCTTCTTATTTTGAAACAGGGTCTCCCCAAGTTGCTGAGGGTATTGCTAAGTTTCGGAAATTGGCCTTGAACGTGTGATCCTCTTTTCTCAGCCTCCCAAATACAGGGATTACAGGCGTGCTTTACCACATCCAGCTAAGAATGCTTTTAAAAATCGTTATAAGTTAAATTTTAAAATATCATTTCCATTGTGTTTTCTATTTTATAATTATATACTATGAAGTCCCTACTAAGAAGCAGGGTCTGTTCTAGGACACAGGGGATAACTCTAGTCAGGATCTTTCAGTAAAGCTTTTTTATTATTTGGGCTGTACAACTTTGGAATTTTTAATGTTTACCTATTTGCTAATTTTATATATATTTCTTGAGTGTCTATTCTTGGCCAGGTTCAGTCTTACTATGGAGAACAAAAAGCACAATATTAGGAAAAGGAGTGGAGGGACAAGAGTGAATATTTTTAAAAGACTATTATTAGAGAAAAGCTTTCTAATAAGATGTTGAAAAGAGAAGAGACCTGCAGACAGAAGGAGTAAGTTATGTGGATAACGAGGGGAAGGACACTTGAGTCAGAGGAACAATAAGAGCAGATTCCAAGGGAGAGAAACATACTTGATATTTCCAAGGAAATGCAAAAGTGAGTTGCTTGTAGTGGAAGGAAGAGAGAGCGTTAGGTAAGATCAGAAAGGTAGCAGGGCCCTACTGTCCTCTGTTTTGAGCAGAGGAGTGATGTCACACTTCAGCTTGAGCTCCACTCCCTTTATGACACTTCCCCAAACCAATTAAGTCTAGAATGTTTCTTCTCTTATTGGTATCATTTTGTATGTATTTATCATACATTTAACATTTGTCACCTCAGCCTTTCATTGAAAAAAAAAACCTTTCAATATATGTATCCTCTCCTCTTCTCTCTCTTTCCCACCTCCTCCCACCCCCACCCCCTTTTTAGTGGGGATTGTACAAGATGTGTTCTAACTCCAGGATACATCCCAGCCCTATTTTATTTGTATTGGGAAACAGGGTCCTGCTCAATTGTTGAGAGTCTCACTGAGTTGCTGAGGCTGGCCTTGAACCCGTGATCCTCCTGTCTCAGTCTGCCAAGCACTGGGATTACAGGCATGCACTACCAAGTCCAGGCTTGTATCCTCTCTCTCGTGGTTTCTCAACATTGGCACTGGACATTTGGGGGCTAAACAATTAGTTGTGGCAGGGCGGTGTTGTGCACTGTAAGCTATTTAACAGTATGCATGATTTCTTTCCACCACATGACTATAGCACCCACTTCCTCACACTGTTGTGACAGTCAAGAATATTTCCAGATATTGTCAGATGTACCTTGAGGTGCAAATTTGCCCTGATTATGTACTGTTGGTTTATCTTTATAAGCCTTTTGAGAGCAGAACTGACTTGTTCCCCTTTTGTTTCCTATATTTCTTTTACTACTGCTATGCAGAAAAGGCACTCAATTATTTTAAATGAATGAAAATTATAATTATCACTATCTTTCTTCCAAAGGAGAACACAAATACTGCTTTCTTTTCTTTCTTTTTTTTTTTTTTTTTTTTTTTGGTGGTACTGGGGTTCCTGGAAGCCCTCCTTCCTCCGGGCTACACTCCCAGACCTATTTTATATTTTTATTTGGAAACAGGGTCTCCTAAGCCAGCACGGCTGGCTTCAAACCTGCGCGATCCTCCTGTCTCCGCCTCCCAAGCGCGGGGATTACAAGCGTGCGCCACCACGCCCGGCTCAAATACTGCTTTCTATAGATAAAAAATGCAATATATAAAAATCCAAATTTAAGAAACATAAAATAAGTGCTTCATGATGTATTCCAGTGGCAAAATTACTATCTAGCACAGAGTAGATTCTTAATAGTAACAGTAATTGTTAAATTAATAAATGAAATTATAAATTTTATTAGATTTACTGTAGAGATCATTAAATATCAACCATCTATGTTATTTACCTAAAAAAGACTTAATTGAAATATTTTCAATATCCTCCATCAGCACCCCCAAAACTATATACTCAATGGAATTCATGGACAATATTACTGTACTCTCACATTCTGGGTCCATTCATCTAATTCATGAAAGATGAATATTTGCAGTGGTTTTTGGTAGTTGGATGTTTACTGAAATTGGGAAGAAATGGCACCCATATTTGTTTTTACACGACTTTTTATAATAAAATGTACATAATTCAGGCTACACATTTGGAGTCTTGTTCTACTGATGATCTGCTGATAATGTCCTTGCATTAAGAATTTAGGTGTAGACTTGAGTAGTAGTCACATCTATGGAAGTATGAAAGTTCCCTGATGTGGTTATGTTAAGTACCTATTTGGGGTCAGTTACAGTATACAATAATAAAATAAGTAAGGAAAATGACTTTCAGAGTTTGCAGTGGGTATCATTTAGGTTTTCTCCTCTCCCACCAGAAAAGTTTGCTATAGTGCCCTCCATAGGTTAAAATGGTAACAACAGGCAAGACATTTGTGGAGTCAACATGCTGTAAGATACTCTGAACCCTAAATATTATGAAATATATTTTGGTAGTCCACTAAATTTGTTACATGTATAAGCCATAATTATATTTTATCTTTAAAATTATACTAATGATAGTAGTTATGTTTTTAAAAATTAATTTAGGGTTATTAATTATGGGTAATGTGCTTAAAATAATGTTACCTGGCAAAAGTTTAATAACTGCTAGCTATTGTTACTGTTACTCTAAAATTAAGATAAAGGCATGACATAAAATCTCAGAATTCTAGAACTATAGGAAGCCATTACATACTCATTAATTCAGTGTTCTTCAAACGATGGACTCTGAAGCATCAATGAGGTTATGAAGTCAATTAATTTTGTTACAACCATCAATTAAGCACATGAAAAGGATAGCATAGGAAATATCAGAGTATATCACACACAGTAAAGGTAAGAATTGCTTCACGAAATTTTTGTTTTATATTTGTTAGCATGTATATGAGTATACAGGATCATGCTATAAAACATATTTCTTATAATAGGTTGTGGACAAAAATGTTTAAAAACAACTATTATAATTCAACTCCATTTTATTACAAATGAATAAATTTGGGTACAGAAAAGGGGACTAACATGAACACATTTATTCAGTGATAAGTTGCAGAGCATCAGAACTATTGGCCAAGCCTCATAATTACGAAGTCTTTTTTTTTAATGCCTTTCTGTAACATTAACTCTGATAAACCTGACATTGTTTTCCAAATACATCAATTTTTACATTTGAAGAAAAATTTTGGGGTCTATTCTCTCATTCATTTAACTATCCTTTCATTCATTTCCCTGGGCAGACAACTTAGCATCATACCTTGGCCTTGGACTTTGGAGGTTCACATGTAGGGACACCAATTTGTCAGATTATAAGAGTGTAGGTGGAGTTGTGGGGGAGGAGTAAAAAGAAGTGACATGACTAGTTGGTGCTAAAAGGATGTGGAGAGTTCGGATGCTATCTCAAAGAGTGTTTAGGTAAGCTCTTGAAACATCACCACGGTAACAAGAGAGGGCCTGAGGGTGGCTGCCTGGCAACCAGAGCACTACAACCTCCAATACAGTGCTGTCCTTTCCCAACATCTTTCCCTTTTGTTGCTGCTCTTGATTTTATTAACTAAATTGCCTCTATATACAAAGATGGATTTGTATTGCTATAATACCTCCTATTTTGTTGGAATCAAGGATGTTCCTATGTTTCTATCAGATGAGGAATATGGTTTGATTTATTTATTGGAAGAGTATAAACAGAAATCTTTAACATGGACTCACCATTTTGATGGCTCTAGTCTCCTTTTTCCCCTCAGTGTCTCAAGCAAAAGCTTATATTTGTCTTTATGCATTTTATCCTGAACACATATTGGATGCACTATAAATGGTTTATTGATGTTCCCCCTTCCTTCCCCTTTGCCCATTCAAATCCTACTTCTATCTTACATAAAAATGTCAATGTGTTAGTTTTTCTACTTAGCCTCAGTATTATTAATCTGTAAGAAACTTTGGTATTGAATGTGGATTTGCTTATTTTGAACTTATATCTTTCCTTTTCTATTAATAGAAAAGGAGGTTTTCCAGTAAATTCCTGGATTCTTGAAATTACCCCCCCTTTACCTTCATTTATAATCATACTATGATTGCTTATATTCCTTCTCTCAATAATTTGTTTGTTAAAATGGTCACTAAAATTTGATGACTCTATGGAAATCTGAACACCAATGTGTGTACCAGGGTTCCTCACCTGAATTAGAACCAGGGCAGTAAGTTAGTTTGCAATAGGTTATTTTTCCAAAGGTACTTATGTTGGTTTTTTTTTTTTTCTTTTGGTACTGGGGATTGAACCCAGAGGTGTTTGACCTCTGAGCTATACTCCCATACCTATTTTATTTTTAACTTTGAAACAGGGTCTCATTAAGTTGCTGAGGGTCTCACTAAGTTGCTAAGGTTAGCCTCCAACCTTTGACCCTCCTGTCTCAGCTTCCCAAGTACTGGGATTGCGGGTGCCACCATGTCTGGCTTTATTAGCCTTTCTTAAATAATAGCTTTACTGAAACATTAATCATCAACAATAATTTACTCAATTCCAATACTGGCTCCAATGGCAGCCAATCACTAATCTATCCTCTGTCACTATAGATTTGCCTACTCTGGACATTTCATATAAACTAAAACATACATTATATCTGGCTTCTTTTACTTAGCATAAATATCTAAAGATTCCTCCACATTATAGCACACTTGATTCTTTTTATTTTCTTTTGTGGTGGCACTGGGGGTGGAACCCAGGGGCATTCTACCTCTGAGCTACACCCCAGCTCTATTTTTTATCTTTTATTTTGAAACAAGGTCTAAGTTGTGAAGTGCCTCACTAAGTAGCTGAGGCTGGCTGAAAACCTGTGATCCTCCTGTCTCAGCCTCCTAATATTAAATATTAAAATATTATTTAAGCATAAAAATAAATTTTTATGCTTAAATAATATTTTATTGTATGGATATACCACATTATAATTATCCATTCATCATCTGATGGACATTTGGGTAGCTTCCACTTTTGGCTATGACAAATAAGGCTGACATGAGTATTAATGTAAAATATTTATTGGGATCTATGCTTCAAATATCTTTTATTTACCTACAAGTAATATTATAGGCTCATATGGCAACACTATGGTTAAGTTTTTGAATAACTGCAAAAGTGCTGCCCCATTTTACATCCCCACCAGCAATGTATAAATTCCAGTTTCTCACATCCTTGCTAGTAACATTTGTTACTGTTCCCCTTCCCCTCACTTTTTGCTCTACTGGGGATGGAACCCAGGGGCATTCTATCTCCATGCTATATCCTCAGCCTTATTTGTTTTTATTCTTTATTTTGAAATAGGGTCTAACTGAGTTTCAAAGGGCCTCACTAAGTAGTTGAGGCTGTCCACGAACTGCGATTCTCCTGTCTCAGCCTCCCGAATGCTGGGATTTCAAGCGTGCGTCACCACACCTGACACGTGCCCCCCCTTTCTCTCTCTTATTGTAGCCATCCCAGGGATGTGAAGTGAAATCTTGTGATAAATTTGGTTTGCATTTTTCAAATGATTACTACTTTTCAGAATTCTTTTATGTATTTTAGCAACTTTTATATCTTGTTTTGAAGAAATATCAGTTCAGATTCTTTGCCCATTTTTAAAAATTGGATAATTTGTCTTTTGATTATTGAGTCATGCTATGGTTTGAATATGTTCCCAACTGCAGCAGTGTTGAGAAGTGGGACTTTGGGGAGGTGATTGTGTAATGAGGTCTTCACCCTCATAAATGAATTAACTCAGTGATAGATTATTGGATTAATGGAATATTACAGGAGTGGCTTTGTTATAAAAGTAAGATCTCTGGCATTCTTGCTCTATTTTATCTTGTGATGACCTCTACCATGTTTTGATGGAGCCATGCTCTTGGACTTCACATCCTCTAAACCAGGAGGTAAATAAACTTCCAGTCTGTGGTATTCAGTTATAACAACAAAAACAGATTAAGACCAGTTATAAGACGTCTTTATGTATTCTAGATACAAGTCCCTTTATCAAACATATGCTTTTCAATATTTCTCTAGTTATGTGAGCTGTTTTTTTTTATTCCTTATGGTGCTCTTTGGAAAATTATAGGTTTAAATTTCTGTAATCTAGCCAGGCTAGATTTATTTTTCAACAGGGTCTCACTAAATTGCGGAGGGCCTCACTAAGTAGCTGAGGCTGTCTGCGAACCACAATCCTCCTGTCTCAGCTGCCCAAATGCTGGGATTACAAGCATGCGCTACCACGCCCAGCTACTGCTCTTTTCTTAATAAAGTTTTTTTAAATTATTATTGAACGTAAGTATTTTTGATTGGCAGGCCTTTTCTTTTAGTACTTTGAATATGTCATCTGATTGACTTCTGGCCTCCTCAGTGTCTGATGAAAACTCAGCTACTAACCATAAGGATCCCTTGTATGTAATGAGTTGCTTTTCTCCTGCTGCTTTCAAGATTCTCAATTTGGCTTTGGCTATTGACAATTTGATGATAATGTATGTATATTTAGGTCCTTTTGTGTTCGTGTTTCAACTGTTTGGAGTTTACTGAGCTTCTTGGATGGGCAGGTCAGTGTTTTCAGTCAATATTTTTTTTTAATTTTCTCATTACCTTTTCAAGAATTCTTTTTGTTTCTTTGCTCTCTCCTTTCCTTCTAGAACACCCATTATGTTAATATTGTTTGCCTGATGATGTACCATAGGTCTCTGAGGCAATATGCAATTTTCTTTATTTTTTACTCTTCTGTTCTTCAGAATGGATAACCTCAATAGTTGAATATTTAAGTCCATTGATTCTTTCTTCTTACTGCTTAAATCTAGTGAATTTGTTGGTTTTTCCTGTAGTTTTGCGCTCCTTTCCAGGAATTCTATTTGTTTCTTTTAGAGAAAGCATACAACTCTTTCCTTTATATTCTTTAAGACATTATATGCATAATTTGGGTCTTCACATACATAGTTCCCTTGAGTTTTTTGAAAATATTTAAAATAATAAATTTAATGTTTTTTCTACTAAGTCCAGTATCTGGGCTTTGATAGAGTCAGTTTCTAGTGACTGGTAATTTTTCTTGTATATGGGCCATATTTTCCTATTTACTTGTATAACTCATATTTTTTGAAACAGGGTGTATTGACCAATGAGATGGAATATCCCTAAAAATTATACAAATACCTTGGTGTGTTGTGGTTGTTGCTGTGTGTTATTGATGGTGTTTGTATTTGTTTAATGCCTTTCCTGGACTAATTCTGTAAAGTATATGTTCTTTGTCATGTGAAAACACTAAAATCTCCACTAGTTTATTTTAGTAGTTATCTAATGATTGCATTGAGCCTCCCTTAAATGACTTTAATGAATAAGTCTCCCAATCTTTGCTATGGCGTCCTTGTATGAATGTTGGGATATAGCTTCAGTGTTCTAGCAGTTGACTTAGTCCTCATTTTCTGTTAGTATAGGTTGTTCAAAGGTTTGAGATTTAGATCATCTGAGGTCTTTCCTTAGTGTGAACATAGCTATGCCTATGCACATGTCCTTTTAGGGTCATAAACAAACAGCTGATGGATATGACAATTATTTTAAGTAATGAATAGATGATGGTTTTTGTAAAATGTGTTTTCTGCACGAATTGAAATAGTCATGATTTATTCCTCTAGGTTATTGCTAATATAACATTGAATGTTTTAAAAATGTTGATCAAGTCTTACATAGCTAGAATGAGTGTCACTTGGTCATGATGCATTATTCTTTTGATATGTTGCTGAATTTGGTCTGTCAATATTTTGTGGAGCATTTTGTCTACTTTCATGAGGGATACTGGTCTGTAGTTTTCTTCATCTTTTTAACTGTCTTTTTTCCAATTTTGGTATCATAGTAATAAGGGCTTTATGAAATGAGTTAGGAAGACTGCCCTCCTTTTTTATTTTCTCAATGTGATTGCTTAAAATTGGTGTTGAGCCAGGTGTGGTGGTGCATGCTTGTAAACCCAGCATTTGGGAGGCTGAGACAGGAGGATCACGGTTCCCAGACAGCCTCAGCTACTTAGTGAGGCCCTTTGCAACTCAGTGAGACCCTGTTGAAAAATAAAGAATAAAAACCAGGGCTGGGGTGTATCTTGAAGGTAGAATGCTCCCCACTTCCATACCTAGTACCGCAAAAAATAAAATAAAATAAAATTGGTGCTAATATTTATTTATTTATTTATTTATTTATTTATTTATTTGGTGGTACGGGGTTCCTGGAAACCCTTCTATATCCAGGCTACACTCCCAGACCTATTTTATATTTTTATTTGGAAAAAGAGTCTCTTAAGCCAGAGAGGCTGGCTTAGAAGCTATGTGATCCTCCTGTCTCCCCCTCCCAAGCGTGGGGATTACAAGCGTAAGCCACCACGCCTGGTGGTGGTGCTAATTTTTCTTTAAACGTTTCCTAGAATATTCCAATGAAATCATGAAAGCCTTATATTTCTTTTTCAGTTTTTTTTTTTTTTGTGTGTGTGTGTGTGTGTGCTGGGGACTGAACCCAGGGTAGTGTATATGCTAGACAGATACTCTACTACTGAACTACATCCCTGGGGTGATTTTTTTTAAATGATCAGTTCAATTTCTCAATAGTTACAAGAGGCAAGTGGTATCATGATTTGAACCCAACTGATCTCCTAACTTAGGTTCTACTTCACAAGAACAAAGGTTCAGCACATGCCTGAGAGGATAGAGCCACCTGTACCTTTCTTGCAGCACGTGGAGATCATAGAGTTAAGAGGATGAGGCTAAGCTTTGCATACTGAACTTCATTCCCCTAACTCTTCAGCTTCATTACGTTTCCTGTTGGATGAAACCTGTAAAGAGTGGGAGGAAAGGTCAGAGGTATAATTCTCTTGGGGGCTCTTCCATTGAAAACAGTAAACTGGGGGGGGGTGGTAATTCCTCAAATATAGAGCAAGACTTCAGAAGAACTAAACTGTCCTGCAAGAAGCAAACATACCTCTGAGTTGTCTGAATCTTACACCTGACAGGATATTATTCTATTATTGTATTTTTTAACAGTGCCTAGATCTTTATTTTTCATAACCTACATTTCTTCAAATGAGACAGTTTTACACTGCATGACACAAAAGAAAAGTTAAATTACCGATAGTTTACATGGAAGCTTGATTCCAGTCTTAATCAAAAGAAGCAGAACAGAAACAAAAACCCTCGAGAAAATGAGCCTGTCTGAGACTCGGCAGCTGGCAGTGCTCCTCACATTGTTGATTGTCTGCTGCTTTCTGTGTTACAGGCTACAAAGCACACAAAACTCACGACTATGGCTCATTGAAGGGGATATGAGGACAGGCATGCACCTTCAGTGACCTGTTGTGATACACCGAACTAGTTTTTAAACATAAACTACAGATTTCCTGACTAAAACAGCAGCAACAGAAGACGTCTTCTGCCACCTGCAAGTGGTGCCCAGTGATGCAGTGACAGGAGGGACTAATCAGAAACATCAGGGCACCAGCTCTTAGCAACTCACAAAATTCACGTCTGGTGACAGGGGCCAGGTTCTTACTCCTGTAGTTCCAAATGAGAAATATCATCACACGATTTTATAAGTTAAAATGTCATTTGTGACTGCTGTATTTCTGATTCTATAACGGGAGATGCCCCTGAAAGGAATGAGTAAATTAAAAAATGCGTGAAGCCGGTCATGGTGGCGCATGCTTGTAATCCCAGCATTCGGGAGGCTGAGACAGGAGGATCATGACCCGGGGACAGCCTCAGCTACTTAGTGAGGCCCTTTGCAACTCAGTGAGACGCTGTTTCAAAGTAAGGAATAAGAAATAGGGCTGGGGATGTTGCTCAGAGGTAGAATGCCCCTGGGTTACATTCTCAGTACAGCAAAAAAAAAAAGCATGAAAACCCCATTTCATCAGCTGTGCGTGACCGACTGGTCTGTAAGCGCTTCAAAGCTTCCTGGTGTACTCAACTTCCACTGTTTTCTGAGTGGAAAATCTAAAAGTAATATCCAAAAAAAGATTTTTGTTTGTTTGCCATTATTTTATAGCACTTTTTTTTACTTAAGCAAAGATGATAGATATTATATTTCTAAACAGACACAATTGTTGTTTCTTTTATTGGTGCATACATCTTAATGGAGTACAAGATGGTAGAGGCATACATGCATACATCACTCACTTAGCCCTTACCCAATTCCAGCCCCATTTCCTCCTCCCTCCCTCCTTCTCATATTTGGCTTAGTGATTGACTTTGATATGTTTGTGAATGGACATCATGTACATTAGGGAATTTCCCTCTTCCCCCTCCTATCACCTTCAGTTAGTCGCCTTCTTTTCTTTTCTTTTCTTTTCTTTTCTTTTCTTTTCTTCTTTCTTTTTTTTTTTTTTTTTTGGTTTTACTGGGATTCCTGGAACCTCTTTTACGTCCGGGCTACACTCCCAGACCTAATTTTTTATCTTTTATTTGGAAACAGGGTCTCTTAATCCAGCACGGCTGACTTTGAACCTGCGTGATCCTCCTGTCTCTGCCTCCCAAGCGCGGGGATTACAGGCGTGCGCCACCACGCTCGGCCTTAGTCACCTTATTTTCTTACCTGTGGTTTTCTGTCTTTGTCTAGAGTTCCTTCTATGAGTGTGTGTGTGTGTGTGTGTGTGTGTGTGTGTGTGTGTGTGTGTGTTTGTGTGTGTTACTGGGAATTACATCCAGGGGCTTAATATGAGATACACCCTTCAGTACTACTTTTATTTTTATTTTGAAACAAAGTCTGGCTAAAGTGCTGAAGGCATTGCTAAGTTGCTGAGGTTGGCAGTGAACATATGATCTTCTTGTCTCAGCCTCCAAGTACTGGTATTATAGGCATGCAGCACCATGCCTGGCTCACAATTATTCTTAAAATCCACTTTTAATTGAAAATATTGTAACTCTTAACTCTAACAATATACTAATAAAATGCATGAAGTCGCCGGGCGTGGTGGTGCATGCTTGTAATCCCCGCGCTTGGGAGGCGGAGACAGGAGGATCGTGCAGGTTCGAAGCCAGCTGCGCTGGCATAAGTGACCCTGTTTCAAAAATATAAAATAGGTCTGGGAGTGTAGCCCGGAGGTAGAAGGGCTTCCAGGAACCCTAGTATACCACCAAAAAAATTGCATGAAGTCAAATCATTGAGGTATTTCGACTGTTTTTGTACAGAGTCACCTTAAGGATATAATTCATACTTAGTTACTGTGGATTGCATGCTTTTGAGTTAGATTTGGTTTTATTATCCTCTTGTTTCTCTTAATTTTCCTTCATCTTAATTTCACTCATCTGATTCTTCACCATCATCAGCTTAGTATCTTGAACCTCTTTATCAAAGGTGTCATTATCAGCTGGGCATGGTGGCTCATGCCTCTAATCTCGATACTTGTGAGGCTGAGACAGGCATATCACAAGTTCAAGGACAGCCTTAGCAACTTAGTGAGAATCTCAGAACCTAGTGAAATCTTATTTTAAAATAAAAAATAAAATATGACTGGAGGTGTGTCCTGAAGGTAAGATACTCCTAGGCTTAATCCCTATTACCAAAAACAAACACAAAGAACAAAACAACAACAAAAACCAGTAACAACAACAACAAAAAAATCATAACTCTCATCTACAACAGCATTTATTTTCTTTAGTTCTAGGGATAGAACCAAGGGACATTCTACCTCTGAGCTACAATCTCAGCCCTATTTTATTTTTTACTTTGCAATTAAGTCTTCCTAAGTTGCTGAGGTTAGCTGCAAACCTGTGATCCTCCTGTCTTGGATTCCCAAGTATTGAAGTTACAGTTGTCCTCCACCACACCTGGTTTCAACAGCTCTTCTTGGGCAATACTCATCCTGGCACTCATGGACAAAGTACTCCACTTCTTGTGCAGAAAAGAGAGCTTCAATAATATTATTAGGAATTTCAAAAGACAAAATTAGTTAAAGAAAGAATCATTATATAACTGCTAGAATGGCAAAAAAAGATATAAAACCATAACCTGTAGTGGGAGTGTAGATTGTTTTGAGAAGGGCAGACATTTGCATAGTCTATGATCCATTAATTCTACTTCTATGCATATACCCTAGAAGAGTGCTTGTCAAAAGGGAAAATAATTTTAATATTTTACTAGGAAATAATTTTTCCTTGTATTGGAAAGTGTCAGAAATTACAGGCTGTTTTAAAATTCCTCACACTATGAATACCATCTGCATTTTCCAATGATTGTGATAAGCAATCCTTCCCAGGTATAGTTACTCACTTAGGGAAGCTAGAACACCTAGCTGCACTTATAGATGTATAAACAAATGTTCATAAGAACCTTGTTCACAATAGCCCAAATGTCCATAATAGAAGAACGCATATATAAATTGTGGTGTAATCACACAGTAGAACACCTTGGTTATCTCATGATATCAGCATCCAGCCCTCAGTTGCCTACAGCTAGTCTTTTAAATGTAAGAGCAAAATAATCTTTCTGTCTTATTTAGCCACACTTTTCCTCTCCTCTAAGAAAATATGAGTTTGAAAAATTACTCTGACTTGAAAATGAGCACTGGCCTTTAGTAGGGATCCTGCCAAGGAAAAGTGGTATTTTAATGATACTTTTTCCTCTTTAACCACAAAATTGTTCCCTAAAATATGTCAAATGTGTAGGGCTTCAATGTAATGCTGGCTGGTGTAATTTGTGACACAGCTTTCAGAATTTTAGGTTATCACATTATTTTTTAAATTATTGTGTGGTTGTATTTTAGTTATAAGTATAAAGCAAAATACTATGCCTGAAGCAGCCATTCTCTGAATGTCTGGCCACATCTGATACAATTAAGTCACTTAGACTCTTGTGGCCCTTTATATGCTTGCGTAGTCTGAACCTCAAATATTTCCTAATTTTCATAAAAATCAGAACATAGACAGCTTTATAAGATAGAATCCCAATGGGTTTATCACTTAAGTGTCCTAGAAATAACTCATATTATTAGTCTGTTCCAGTCTTATAAACTCTGACATATGCTTGAATATGTGCTATTCCTTCTCCGGCTTGACTGTTTTCTGGAAGAGCAAGTTCCTTTTGGGTATACCCTTAGTATCTTGAAATAATATTATACATCCTAATCATTTGTCAGAGAAAAACTAAGAGAACTTATAAGACATACACTAAAAGACATAATAAATGGAGTTACTTTGATAAAAGAAAAGTAATCCCAGATATAAGCAAGGTAATTTAAGAAGGAATGAAGAATATAAACCAAAATATACATTTGTATGTGATTAAAAGATTATCAAGTAATGTATGTACATTTGTTTTTATCACCTTTAACCTCACTATAATTTACAATTATAGTGCATAAATAAAAGTATATAAATAAGCAGAAAATTATCAAATATAAAGAAGTAAAAAGACATAAGATGTGAAATACCTCTATGCAGAAAGCAATGAAATACTGAGAGTAATTAACATAAAACTAAATGTAGAAGATAATTTTACACTGAATATGAATTGGACAACTCTATTTTAAAAAGGTTACTTTTCCCTAATTTGATCTTTGATTAAAAATGATAATATATCCATTTTCCTGCTAATGACACAAATTTTGTTCTTTATGGCTGAGTAGAATTCCATTGTGTGTATATCTCATAATTTTGCAATCCATTCATCTGTTGATGGAGATCTAAATTGGTTCCACAATTTGGCTATTACGAATTATGCTGCTATAAACATGAATATGTATGTATCACTATAATGTTGTGATTTCAGTTCTTTTGTAAAGATACTCAGAAGTGGAACAGCTGGATCATATAGGTGAATCCATACTAGAGAAACTTAGAATAATGTAGAAAACAATTTCATTCACAATAACCTTAAAACCAATAAAATATCTAGGAATAAACCTAACCAAAGAGATAAAGGACCTCAACAATGCAAATTATAAAACACTAAAGAAAGAAACTGAAGATCTTAGAAGATGGAAAATATCTCTTGCTCTCTTTGATAGGTAGAATAAATATTATCAAGTGGCCATTCTATCAAATGTGATCTACAGAGTCAATGCAATTCCTATCAAAATACCAATGTCATTTTAATAGACCTAGAAAAAATGCCCTAAATTTCATATTGAGAAAAAAGGACCCATAATAGCCAAAATAATCTCCATCAATAAGAACCATGCAGGAGGCATCACAATTCCTGACTTAAAATTATACTACAGAGTTATAGTAATTAAAACAGCATGGCATTGGCACTAATACAGGCACACAGACCAATGGAACCGAATAAAAGATACAGAAATAAATCCACACAATTATAGTCAATTGGTCTTTGACAAAGGGGACAAATACATATGCTGGAGAAAAGACAGCCTTTTCAACAAAAGTGAAAACTGTGCTGTGAAAACTGGCTATCCATTTGTAGAAAAATGGAACTAAATCCTTACCTCTCACCCTGCACAGGAATCAATTCCATATGGATTAAAGACCTGGAAGTTAGACCAGAGGCTGTTACAGGAGGGCATTGGCTCAACACTCCAACATATAGGCACAGGTAGAAACTTCCTCAACAAGACCCAGAAGCTCAGGAAATTAAAACAAGAATTAGTAAGTGGGAAGGGATCAAACTAAAGTTTCTTCTCATCAAAGGAAATCATCAAGAGTCTAGAGAGAAAACCTACAGCAGAAAATCTTTACCAGCTATCCCTATGACAGAGGACTAATATCTAGAATAAACAAAGAACTTAA
Source organism: Muscardinus avellanarius (assembly GCF_963383645.1). Classification (NCBI taxonomy): domain Eukaryota; kingdom Metazoa; phylum Chordata; class Mammalia; order Rodentia; family Gliridae; genus Muscardinus; species Muscardinus avellanarius. The sequence goes on from NC_137792.1 coordinate 99,380,574, forward strand.
AAGATTTTACACTAGAAAAACACATGAGGGGATGAGATAGGAGGCTCTCAGGTTCCCGGCCAGCTTCAGCAACTTAGTGAGACCCTATCTAAAAATAAAAAAACAGGGTTGAGAGTATAGCTCAGAGGTAAATGTTTCTGAGTTCAGGTTCCATTACCAAAATAAATAAATAAAATAAAATAGAGCTTGGGGTAGAGCTCAGAGATAGAATGCCCCTGGGTTCAATCTTCAGTACCAAATAAATAAATAAATAAATAAATAAATAAATAAATAAATAAATTTTACCTATCATTGACCAAGCAGTTCCAAATTTGGGGATCTGTTAGAGTCAAGATACTTTTTGTCTAATAAAAACTTTGTTTCTATTCTAGGTGTGAGATAGGTTGCTCTTTCCTGTTCCTTTGGACTTTGGTAGTGCCATTGATCAGTTTGGGCCAATAAAATTTAAATGGAAGTAAAATCACCACAAACAAAATAGAAACGACCGATGACCAAATAAACCAACCAAATCAGATTAAAAAAAAAAAACAACCTGAAACAAAAATAAAAAAAAAGATTAAGTAAATCCAAACCAGTAGAAATGAGATTTCTTTTGGTATATTTTTGGATTAACAAATTAAAAAAAAAGGACAAAACATTATGTTGGGAGCAGATACAAGAACTGAGCACTGCTGGGCACCAAATGCAGGTCACATAGATGGAAAGTAGGGAAACATAAATTGGAAGCCAGTTCTGTTTGTATCCACAGCTCATTCCTTGGAAAGCACAGAAGTACTGATATATACTGGCTGCTTGCCAGAGAGCTAGAAATCTGACAAGGAAAATTACACCCAGACAGTCCTGGCAAATAGAGACAGTAGTTATATATGCTGCACTTTTCAGCTATGGAAAACTTCTTTCTTAACTAAAGACAAGATGTATGTGTATATATGTGCTTGTGTGAGAGGGTGTAGTGTGTAAGACAACGAGATATGTCATTTTCAGGTTCCTTTCTTCTGATTATAATACTGTGACTTGATGAATGAGATGACAAGGGAAAAACACTCTATAAGCAGTCATAAAACTCTTGACATCAAGAACACGTGCAACATTAATCCGCAGCCTCATGGAGACTTCTATTTTCACCTAAAGATGTGTGTGTGTGTGTGTGTGTGTGTGTGTGTGTGTGTAACAAAATAGGATAGGCCATTTTCAGCTTCAATTTTTCTGACTTAATAAATGTTCATCCATTCAAAAGTTGAGTATGATGCTGATAAAAAACAGTGAAGAAAAAATATATTATCAATAATCTTGTCACGCAGAACTTTTTTTTTCAGTATTGGGGATGGAACCCAGGAACATTCTACCTCCAAGCTACACCAACAGCCCTATTTTTTATTCTTTATTTTTCATACAAGGTCTCCCTAAGTAGCTGAGGCTGTCCACGAGCTTGTGATCCTCTTGCCTCAGCTTCCCAAGTACTGGGATTACAAGCATGTGCCACCATTACCAGCACTCAGAAATTTTTTATGTTAACATTTGAATCTATCAGCTTCTAAACTTTTATTCTAGCTTTTGTGGGTTGAATTATAGCCCTCTAGTATGCTGAAATCCCTATCCACATTTACCTATGAATATGACCATGTGGAAAGCAGATGTTTGCAGATACAGTGAAGTTTAATGCAATATCATACTGGATTGGGATGGGCCTTAACACAAAATTAAAAGAGACAGAGTCAAAGAAAAAGAGAGGCTAAAGCCATGAGAATGCACAAACTCATAAAGGAGAAGAGAAGGCCATGTAACGATTTGGTAAAATTGAACAAAATATGATTTTGTGTACATATGGATATGCCACAATGAAAGTCACTATTCTGTATACTTAATATGCATAAATAAAAATAAAACCATATATGATACAAGTAATCTAATTTTCAAGAAATATACTAAATATTTATTTTTGTGTTACCATTTTTCTACTATCAATAATTTTCAACTACATAAAAGAGAAAATGAGGCACAGATTAGAATGATACAGCTAAAATCCAAAGAATACCAAGGATCGCCATCAGCCCTCAGAAGTCACAAAGAGGTGTAGAAAAATTCCTTGCCAAGAGCTTTCAGAGAGACTATGTACCTACCATCACCTTGATTTTGGACTTCTAGTCTTTTGTACCTGACAAAATAAATTATTATTATTATTATTATTATTATTATTATTATTTTGGTGGTACTGAGGATGGAACCCTTCTACCTCTGGGCTACATCCCAGACCTATTTTTATATTTTATTTGGAAACAGGGTCTCTTAAGCCAGCTGAGGCTGGCTTCGAACCTGTGTGATTCTCCTGTCTCCGCCTCCCAAGCGCGGGGATTACAAGCGTGCGCCACCACGCCTGGCAAATTTATCTTATTTTAAGACACATAATTTGTCTTATTTTATTATGACATCTCTGGAAAGCGAATACACCATTTTATTTTATTTTATTTTATTTTATTTTATTTTATTTTATTTTTTGTGGGTCTGAGGATGGAACCCAGAGGCATTCTAACCTCTGAGCTACACCCCCTGCCCTATTTTTTATACATTTTTAGTTTCATTGATATTTAATTTACATACTATACAAGGCACCCACTTGAAGTGTACACAAATAGTTTCTGGAATATTTTCAGGGTGTGCAAATATCACTATCTTATTCCAGAATATTTTCATCGTCCCCAAAAGAAACCTTATGCCCGCTAAGCACTCACTTCTCATTCCCCTTTTCCCTAAGCCCTGGGAACCATAATATACTTTCTGTCTCTATGGATTTAAGTTGTGGAGGGCCTCACTATGTAGCTGAGGCTGTCCACGAACCACGATCCTCCAGTCTCTGCCTCCCGAATGCTGGGAATACAAGCATGCACCACCACGCCTGGCTTCTATTCATTCGTTTTAAATGAACTGTTTTAAGATCATTCTTTAAAAGTAATTCTAAAATTCATATTGGAAATACAAAAGATACTACATAGCCAAAGGAACCTTGAACAAAAAGAACAAAGCTGGTGGTATCTAAGTACCTGATTTCAAGGCATACTACAGTCATAGTAATTAAAAGTTCAATGCATGATTCTGGAGTAAAAATGGCATACGGACCAATGAAATGTTAAAGATTCCAGAAATAAATCTATGTGTTTATAACCAATGACTCCTGACAAGGTCATTAAAAACAAGCATTGCATAAGAGATAGCCTCTTAAATAATAAGCCAGGCGTGGTGGCGCATGCTTGTAATCCCCATGCTTGGGAGGCGGAGACAGGAGAATCGTGCTGGTTCAAAGCCAGCCTAGCTGGCTTAAGAGACCCTGTTTCCAAAAAAAATTATATATATATATATATAATTTTTTTTTGTCTGGGAGTGTAGCCCAAAAGTAGAAGTGTTTCCAGGAACCCCAGTACCAACAACAACAACAACAACAACAAAAACAACAAAATGATGCTGGGAAAATCACTTATCCAAATATTTGTAACAGAAACCTGACCCCCCTATTTCTCAGCCTGAATAAAAAAAACACTTGAAAATAGATCAAAGACCTAAATGTAAGACATGGCACTGTGGTACTACTAGGAGAAAACATAGGGAAAAGACTTCAAGACATTTTCATAGGCAACTGTAGGATACCAAATGCACAGGAAACAAAAGCAAAAATAGACAAATTGCATCAATCTAAAAAGGCTTCTGAAGCTGGGTGTGGTGGCGCATGCTTGTAATCCCTGCATTTGGGAGACTGAGACAGGATTGCAGCTTTACTGCTAGTCTCAGCTGCTTAGTGAGGTCAGTTGCAATTTAGTGAGACCCTGTTTCAAAGCAAAGAATAAAAAATAGGGCTGAGTGTGTAGCTTGGAGGTAGAATGCCCCTGGGCTCAATCCCTAGTATGGCAACAAACAAATAAATAAGCAATTTCTGCACAGCAAAGGAAATAATCAAGAGAGTGATGAGACAGCCTACAAATGTAAGAAAATATTTGCCAACTTGTTATCTGGTAAAGGATTAATATCCAGAATATACCAAAAAAATTTAAAAAATGACAAAAACAAGTAATCAAATTAAAATTAGGTAAATTATCTGAATAGACATTTATCAAAATAAGATATCTAAATGGAAAATAAATATAGCAAAATTATCAATATAATGAGCAATCATGGAAATACAAATCAAAACTACAATGAGATATCCTCCCATATCCAGCTGGAATGGATAGTATTAAAAAACAAAAAAGGACAAATGTTAGTAAGGATGTAGAAAAAACAAACTCTCAGAATTGGTGAAAATGTAAATTATTACAGCAGTTATAGAGAATACTATGGAAGTTCCATAAAAAAACCAAAAATTGATCTAGAACATAATCCAGCTATCCCACTTCTGGATATATATTTTTAAAAAAGGAAATCAGCATAGCAAAGAAAATACCTGCAAACCTATGTTTATTTAGTGTGTTACTATTTATAATATCTAAGATGTAGAATCAATGTATGGTACCATTGATGAATGAATAGATAAAGAATATGGTATATGTATGTGTATATGTGTATAGGTACACACATACACACACACTATATATATATATATATATATATATATATATATATATACACACACACACACATACATATACACAGCGGAGTATTATTTAGCCATAATGAAAATGATATCTTGTCATTTCCAGAAAAATATATGCAACTAGCTGGGCATGGTGGAACACCCCTTTAATCCCAGTACTTGGGAGGCTGAGACAGGAGGATCATAGGTTCAAAGCCAGCCTCAGCAACTCAGCCAGACCCTGTTTCAAAATTTAAAAAATAGGACTGGAAGTTTAGTTCAGAGGTAGAATGCCTCTGGACTCAATCCTCAGTAACACAAACACACAGAAATAAAAAAATAGGTGGAAATGGAGCACATTATGTTAAGAGAAATAAGCAGACACAGAATGAAAAAACAATGTTTTTTTCTCATATGTAGAAGCTTAAAAAAAAGTTAACCTGGAAGTACAATAGTTATTACAAGACATTGGGAAGATAGAAATTAAAATACAGTGGGAGAGTGAATAAAGGGTGAATGGATATGATAAGCATAAGATACATTGTATGTATGTATTGAGATATTACTCTGAACCCCATTGGCTGTATATATACAATTAATATATGTTAATCAAAGACAAAAATTAATAAAATTGTATATATTATATCTATACCCATACTATTTACATCATTATTTTAAGCCACTAATGGAAGGTTTAATTTTGTGCAAGGCTTTTATTTTATTTTCTAACTACAAAGGCAGTACATATTTCACATAGACAAATAGTAGAAAAAATCTGTAAATAAGATTTAATTGCCCTGTAACTACATAACTAGGCTCCTTTCTAAGATATTCACTATAAACAATTTGTATATATTATTTTAGACATTTTTCACTTCAGATTTCTTATCAAGCGAAATGTAAGCCAGGTGTGGTGGTGCACACTTGTAATCTTAGCTTTGGGAGGCTGAGACCAGAGGATCGTGATTCCTGGACAGCCTCAGCTACTTAGTGAGGCTCTTTGCAACTCAGTATGACCTGGTTTCAAAATAAAGAATAAAATAAAATAGGGCAGGGGGTGTAGCTCAGAGATAGAATGTCCCCTGGGTTTCAAATCTTTGTAACAAATGTGAAATCTATCAATGAGAGCTGCATCTGCTTTGTTGATATGGTCTTAATGAGAAGTGTATCCGTTTTATTGATATACTCTTATTTGCATAACAATTATTATTGAAGAATTATCTATAATGGCAAAATTCCAGAAATGAATTGTTTGTCCAACAATTTTTGGATGCTTGAACAAATTGTGCTATATCTATTAAAAATTTTTCTTCAGCTGTTAGAGGAAGAATTATTTATACCTTTATTAATTACTGAAAGGGACATTTATGATGTATTGTTACATGAAATGTGCACACATAAAAGTAAGTATTGGAAAAGTGGATAATACACAGTGTGTTACGTGGAATCTGGAGGTGAAGAAGGAAAAGTATAAGTGTAAATGAAAATAAATTATCACAGGACCATTATGTTATTTCACTGCATTGCTTGAAGTGAACAGATGTTAATTTGATGATACTGAAAGAAATTTTAATCATAGATTGAAAATCTTTATTTAATATGAATATATAAATTGAATAATATATTATATTTCAATTGTCAAATTTTTTATTTGGGGGGTGGTACTGGGGATGGAACCCTTCTGCCTCTGGGTTACACTCCCAGACCTATTTTACTTTTTAAAATTTATTTGGAAACAGGGTCTCTTAAGCCAGAGAAGCTGGCTTCGAACCTGTGTGATCCTCCTGTCTCTGCCTCCCAAGCGCGGGGATTACAAGCATGTGCCACCATGCCTGGCAATTGTCAAACTTTTTTGTGTGGTATTGAGGATGGAATCCAGGGGTGTTCTACCTCCAAACTACGTTCCAACCTGATTTATTTGGAATAGTTATCACTAAGTTGCTGAGACTGGTCTTGAATCTTTGATTGTTTGGTTTTGGTCTCCCAAATACTGGGATTATAAGCATGCACCACTATATCTGGTTTTTGTTTTAAACTTGCAATCAATTTATTACCTAAAAGAAGAAAATATAACATAGTGCAGAATATCTTGGTATTTACTGCCATAAACATAAAAATATATCTTATTCATTCTCAAACAGAAAGTTCTCTATTTTTAATACATCTTCCCTTCTTTAAAAGAACAGAATCATCATTTAATAACATGAATTATGAGATTTTATTTATTCAAAAATCCTCATTGATGATAGATAAAGGTTGGGTAAAATTACCTATCAGGAGGTGTTGTAATAGCATTTGCAGAAACCAAATAAAAGGATGTTACAAATAGCTCTTTTGAGAGGGCTCTTCAGGGTCATTTATTTGCTCTTGCTATGTGTTTCCTTTTCAAATTTCTATTTCAGCATGCAATTTTGAAGTAGCTCCTAATTATAGTAAATGACCATTGTTCCACAAAATATATGACATTTTAGAAAAATGAAATAGCCTCTGCCACAGTAATTTTCTTCCTGTCAACACAGTGCCATCATCACGGTCTTCACTCTAATTTATTGTGGGGACTATAACAGTGTCAATATTTTCCCAGTCTGTTAAAGACTGGCAAATGGCAGAGAACTGCCACGATGTGTATGTTACAAGTGCCATGTTGTCCCTGAGCCAGTTTGCAGCAGCTTTTACTGGTCACAATGACAGTTTAGTGGAACACAATGTCTTTTTGTATCATGCATAATATAAAATAATTAATTAAATGATTTCTGTGTGATGGAAACAGTGCTATGCATTATACAGACATAAAATGATAATTATCCAATTAGGTAGGTATTATTATCTACATTTTAAATCGAAGCTCAGGGTTTAAAGCATTTGTCAGATAGCAAGTGACTGAGAGCTAGGGCTTGAGTTCAGAGTTTGTGACACCAGGTCCTCTTTACCTATAAGCTATACTACTTCCAATAGTATCTGAGGTATTCACTATTAGAGTTCAACAATATCTGGCCCTCTATTTCATGGGCACTGGGACTTCTAATTTCTAGTTCTTTTATAATTAGATAGAGGCAACTAACTGGCTGAACCATTAAATTGCTAAAGTGCAACTATCTTGACACCTTTCTTTTCCTAGTTGTAGTAACTGAGGAGGCCTTGTGTTGAGTTGCTGGAGCTTCAAGTTTGTAGTAGTCTGATTACTTAGTCACCATATAGAAGGAAGATACTTGTGAGAGCTGTCTGAATGAATAGTGTAATTTAGGAGTCAGTAACATGTTGCTGTGTTAAGCCACTGAAATGATAAGACTGTTATCTAGCTGAGCATAGAATGCAAATAGTGGTACTGAAAACAGAGTATTGCCATAACAAAAAACTAAGATGTGAAACTAAGTGTTTTTTTTTTGTAGGATTTTGCAGTGTAAAATGTTAGTAAAATTGTTACCTGTAGCATGGCATGGTGGCATATACCTGTAACTCCAGTAACTGGGAGACTGAAGAGCAGAATCACAGGTTTAAGGCTAGCCCCTGTAATGTAAGGAGACTCTCAGAAACTTAGCTGTTAAAAAAAAAGTAAGCTGGGCCTGGTGGTGCACGCTTGTAATTGCAGCATTTGGGAGACTGAGATAGGAGGATTATAGTTTGTGGATAACCTCAGCTACTTAGTGAGGGCCTTTACATCTTAGTGGGACTCTGTTTTAAGTAAAGAATTAAAAATGAGGTGTATCTTGGAGGTAGAATGTTCCTGGGTTCCATCCCCAGTACTGCAAAATACATACATACATACATACATACATACATACATACATACATAAAAAAATAAAAAGGCCTGGGGGTATAGCTTGGAGGTGGAATGCCCCTGAATTCAATTCCAAATATCACTCCATTAAAAAATGTCAACTACAGTAGGTCCATATAATTAGGGAAACTAACTTGGTAGAAGATAGGGAGAAAATGCTAGTAAGAGGCATATTCCAGGGGAAATCCTGGAGAACAGGATGTGAGTACTATTCACAGTTGTGATAGTAGTGTTTATTCATTGCTGGTGCCTTTTATTGGAAAGATAGTGAGAAAAAAGAGGTGAACATAGAAAAGATTTAGTTTGCAAACACAATTCACAGGAATTTTAGACCTTGTCTGTTTGAAAAACCCGATATGTGTTTTAGCTAAGCTGTGAAATGTAAAGTGCTTTTGATGAACAAATTGCCATTTAAAAAGTTTATAATTATTAAAACATATCAGAAAAATTAGATTAATGCTATAATTCCCTGTAAAATTTTTAATTAACTAGAATGACTTAAAACAAAGATTACCTTAAGGATGTGGTCTTTACTCAGAAGACTTGATATTCTCAAATTCATCCATGCTTTAGAGGAAGATATGGACACAAGCAAAAACAAAAAAGGTACAAATACAAAATTATGCCTGCAAAAGAACTTTTCATGTGGTTACTGGCATATGAGGCTGACCAAAAGCGAGCCTGTGGTTTTTTTTAATACTCTCATTGTATTACAATTAATATGATTAATTATACATCTCTTGACACTTTTCTTTGTAAGGCAATTACATTGCAATTATACATCTTAGTAAGGCTCAAAGTCATACATGTATCTTGATATGTTTCCCTTCAGGTCCCACCCCAGCTACCCACCCCTGCTTGTACATAATAGTGAGGTTGGTCCTGATCCTTTTATACATGGCACAGTATAATTTGAATTGTTTCCTTCATCAGTTCTCCCTTTTCTCCTCCTTACATCCCTCCCTCTATTTCTTTCCAATATTCTACTTATCATTCTGCTCAAATATCTAAAGTCCTTTTTTTATTTTATCTTTTTTAGACAACTAAGCCATTAAATATACCATGAGCCCAAACTAAGAAGGCCTGCCAAAAGACTTAAAACAACCCTTGAGTCATCAGGATTGAAACAATCTAGATTACCAGACCTAATTAGAGCCATAACAAAAACAATCCTTTGGTCACCAAAATTCTATAAGACAAGGAGCAGGCTGAGGAACATGCATAAGTCAAAGAGGGCATATTCCATAACATTCACTTTGTGGTTTTTTTTTTTTTTTTGGTGGTACTGGGGTTCCTGGAAGCCCTTCTACCTCCAGGCTACACTCCCAGATCTATTTTTACATTTTTATTTGGAAACAGGGTCTCCTAAACCAGCGCACGCGGCTGGCTTTGAACCTGTGCGATCCTCCTGTCTCTACCTCCCAAGCACCGGGATTACAAGCGTGCGCCACCACGTCCGGCTCTGTAACATTCACTTTGGATGTAGCTGAAGAAGATAATGAAAACTGAAGAACCACTTAGAGAATAAATCATGAAAACACAAAGAACAATGAAGAAGCAAGAGAATTGACTTTGAAGAAATGAATCAAAGCCTAATAAAGGAGCATCCCCAACTTCCTGGGTAAGAGATACAATACCAGCTATAATTTGCCTTTGCAATTGAAAAAAGTTTATTGTAATTATTCCATCATCATTAAATCATGCATATTAGACACATAAAGGTCAGATGACTTGTCTTTTTAGTTTATGGGCCTCAGGATTGAAAGAAGCCACAACTTAACCTGATGGAGAGAGTGCTGCAAATCATCTAAAGATTATGAACTCTTAAATTATGAATGAGTGAGTTTTGTGTTGTCTTCCTTGGAAGAAATGTATGTTTTCTCTGGAGAGAATAACAAAGCAAGTGTTCGATGGAATATGTTAGTGGTCACTAACACTCCTCAGTATTTTTTCTCTACTTCCTGGGCATATAGAACAGCACACTTAACAATCTTTTTTAGCCGGGCGTGGTGGCACATACTTGTAATTCCTGTGCTTGAGAGGCTGAGACAGGAGGATCACGTAGGTTCGAAGCCAGCCAGCCTTATCTGGCTTAAGAGACCATGTTTCAAAATAAAAAAAATATGTAAAATTGGTCTGGGAGTGTAGACTGGAGGTAGAAGGCCCCTGGGTTCCATCCCTAGAACCACCAAAAAAAAAGTCTTTTTTACTTTTTATTAATAGGAGGATGCTGAAGTATCTACTCATTATTGCAGAACTGTCAATTTCTTCCTTCTCAAATCTTTCAGAGGTTAAGAGACCAGAGCTTGCAACTGCCCTCCTATGGGACACATGTACCAGTGACAATCCTGTGTGACATATGTCCTCTCTTATTCAATTTGGACAGTGGGTGCCCCATAGTTAGATCCCTTGGGTCCAGTACTGGTATTTACCATTCACATCTGAAACCCAAGTGTTGAGTGTGATGCTTCCCCCACAGTAGGAGCTCAGCCTATGTTTGGTTGAGAAGAAACAATGGCATAGCACAATCATATTTTCTCTGGTCATTGCCCTGTCAAAACCCCTGGTGGTTTCACAGTGGCCTCAGGGTAAACTGTGACCTACTTATCCTGGCTTCCAAGTACTATCACAGACAGCATCTAATCACCTCATCCACTCTCCCCATCCAACCCGACTTACTGCATACGTCCTTAATATAGTCTTGAAGCTGGCAGTGGCTGGAATGAGATGCTTCATGTCATGTCCTGCCCATGGTCATTTAGCAGCAGGAGTTGCTGTTACTACTACCATTACAGCTAGAAACTGAAAGAGGCAAGGCTGAGCTCAGGTCTTCTTATTAAGACCAGTGTTCTTTTCTCCTGCTGCATCATTATATGGTGAAGTACATAATTAAATCCTGAATAATAGAATGTTTTCTTCTACCTTCTTTGGCCTCCTTTGTATCCTATTTTGGAGTTCTCTGGCCAGGAAACAGTACAGGGGATTTTCGTAAGCAGAGGACAAGACTGGCTTTTCCCCAGGGTGAAATATAGAAGATGTCTAGGATTAGAAGCTACCTTTTAAATAATTTCCTCCATTGCATAAATCATTTCTACAGTACCCATTATAGAGGTTCTCCCCAGCCTCTGACTATGTGTACCCTTTCCTTAAAAGGATGTCAGTGCCAATATTATTTGACCTTGATGGTGAAAACAGTTTTTCTTCTGCAAACTGTTGGTACTTTTGCCCATGATCATCATTCTGTCTCATTAAAAGTCTCTTTTCCTAACATAAACCTGGACCCCACCTGTTCTGACAATCCTCTTTCTTTTTATTTCAGATTAAGGACCTAGCAGCCAAAGCAATCACGAATAGTTCAAACCTTATCAATTTTTATAATTTTCTCTTTTAGCCTTGGCTTTATACATCAGTTTGAAAATATTATCCCAGGGTTCATGTCAGGGTTAATTTGTAACTAAGAGTGCTCTAATTTTGCAATAGATGGCATATTATAAAGATAGAAAGATGTTCCTTTATGAGAAATGCAAGTGGCTTCCTGGGAATGTGTTGTTTTCTTTTTTCTTCACTGAGAACTTTGAACATTTCTATCAGTAGGTCAGAGTTCCAAAAACCTGTGAGCTCTAAGTTCCTAAGCCCAGGAGCCAAGGTATAAGTGTGGGCATCTGAGAAATGACTTTGAAGCCAGCTTCGATGACTTTTACAGAAAGAGCACTCTAGTAACAATATGGAAATCAGATAGAGTAGTAGAAAGAGTAAAGTTAGAATGTAGAGGATAGGAGAAAGTGTGACTAACTAGGAGTTGATATAGTGGTTCTGGCCATGAACTGAGGCAGTGGCAGTACAAATAGGAAAAAGGGAGAAATTTTGAGAGATACTTAGGATGTATTCATGATTCACTAGAATTGGGGAATGGACCAAATAATCTCTAATTTAATTAATACAGCATCCAAAGACAAAGGCATAAGAATCAAATAAATTCTGTCCTACATATGTTGTATAATAAGTATTTGGCCTTTGCCTATCACCACTCAAAAAAAATGGAGAATAAGAATGAAGGGAGCTGTCAGGATGACTCTCAGGTTTCTGGTGTGGGATTTTTCAGAGATTGATGTACTAGACTAAGATGTGGGATAAAGACAAAGGAACAGACTTGAGGGGTGGGGACATACATAATGTGTTTATATTTGAGATTTCTAAATTGAAACTTAAGACAAGTATGAAATATTCTGGTGCATGTATTTAATAGAAAATGTGATACTTGGCTAGAAACTCAGAAGAACAATTTGGACTAGAGATAAGTAGTTCTGTGAGGTAGAATTTGAGTTCCTGAGAGTAGATTACATGGACCGAAGAAAAGGATAGAGGACTGTGGAAGGAGCTCTGGTCCTGTTCTGCCATGGGTCTCTTCTATCTGACCAATTATATCCCTGGTTATTACTGAGTCTATAGCTAACTAATTCCTTTATGCATCACCTTGCATTCTTCTAGGTTCAGCATGTTTTATACCATATTTTTCTGGCTTCCTTTCTAGTAATTTAGAAATTATACAGTCATAAAAATGATAGTGTTTAGGTGCCTTGTAGCTTAGAAATAACTCTCTTTTTTTATTGGTGCTAGGGATTGATCCCAGGGATATTCTACCTCCAAGCTACCTTCCAGACCTCTTTTATTTTTTTTTATTTTGAAACAGGACCTCACTAAGTTGCTGAGGCTGGCATCTAACCTGTGATCCTCCATCTCAGCCTCCTAAGTATTGGGATTATAAATGTATGCCACCATTCCTGACTTACAAATAACTCTTTAGGTGAAAATAATAATAAGCATGATCAAAAATGCATGCTGCTATATCTTCATTCTTGTTTTGAAAGAATCCTGTGGCTTCTATGCATCCTACAGATGCATGGATTTCAGCACATTATCTAGCCCATGGGTCCTTAAACTATCATACTTCCATTCTAACTAAACATATATTTTGAAAATTGTTGCCGGACATGGTGGTGCATGCTTGTAATCCCAGCACTTGGGAGGCTGAGACAGGAGGATCGTGCAGGTTCAAAGCCAACCTCAACTACTGAGTGAGGCTCTCAGCAACTTAGTGAGACCCTGTTTCCAAATAAAGTATAAAATAGGTCTGGGAGTATAGCCCAGAGGTATAAAATCCTCTGGGTTCCACCCCCAGTACAAGAAAGAAAGAAAGAAAGAAAGAAAGGAAGAAAGAAAGAAAGAAAGAAAGAAAGAAAGAAAGAAAGAAAGAAATTATTCTCTACTTTTCCTCTAGCCAAAGAAAGTAAAAATGCTCTCTCATCTAATTGCTTATATATTTTATCTTAAAGTACCATATTAAATAATAACGCAAAACTGGGCATGGTGGCATACACTTGTAATCCCAGTACTTGTGAGGCTGAGGCAGGAGAATTGCACAGGTTCAAAGCCAGCCTCGACTACTTAGTGAGGCTTTCAGCAACTTAGTGACACCCTATTTCCAAATAAAAAATAAAATAGGGCTGGGAGTGTAGTCCAGAGGTAGAAGGCCCCTACGTTTCATCCCCAGTACCACAAAATAAAAAGAATAATGCAAGCCAAAATTCTATCTACAAAGAATAATATATGGAGAAAAAATGTTTTTTACCTCCTTCAAAAAGGTTGCCTCTGGTGCCAACATAAAGTGATTCAATTTCCATAAATTTAATTTACTCACATCATTTTCATAATGTCACTATTATTTGGATGAGAGTCCATGGCATTATTTCTGTGGCCTCAACAAGCCACTTCTCCTATGCCCTGTTCCTATTAAATGCGTCATCAGCTTTTCAGGGGAAAAGGCCTCCACTCAGCCCTAGTGAGCACACCAACAAATAGTTCTATTAATCAAGCTGGGTGATTATTATGTGTCCCTGACAAAGAAAGTGTTTTATCCAGCTAAGTTCCCCTGACAGTTCTATCATCTCTTTTCTTATATACTATCTTTTCATACTTGGACTTTATGTTACAATCCAATGTGTACCACCTAATAGTTCTGAAGGTAAAAATAAGTATCTGCCATTTGCCTCAAAAAAGAGAAGGGACATATGTTTTCTCTAATATGCCCAAATTAGGGAATATTGGATATACCAGAGGGACTCCAGATAATGGAGGGGAAACTTCCGCAAAGCTAGAATGGAAGGATAGGAGAGGAAGAAGGCTAAGGTTGATTAATGGAGGAGCTACATCTGAATATGTATAAATGTATGAATGTAGCATGGTTAATCTGGACACTCATTGTTGGGAGGGCCAAAGGGGAAGTAGGGGGAAGCACCAAGCACAGTCCGAATACATGCCCTTTTCAATATGTTCCACATAAAAATAAAAAAGATAAGGATATGAAAACAAAAGGCTTTGCATCCAACCTGTACCAAAAGTTCACTGTGGATACTCCAGATTGAAATATCTTTTTCCCTGTGATCGTTTCTGCAGTTTTCCTTTGGAATCTGCTCCTATATCCACGTCAGATCTGGAAGTTCTTGGGTTCAACCTTACATTCACCCAAAGCAAGGATTACAACACATGATCTACTCACCAAATTTCTCAAATAAAGGAATGCCACCGCAGGAAGGAAAAACTGTCTTCATTAGCAAGTGGCTGAAACTACCAACAGAGTTATCAGATGATGTCAAAACATGTTAAAATATTCTATGAAACCTGCTTCCTTAATAATCTGATTCATTCCTAGGTCTTTTTACTAAGTAGCCTGGCCATACTCCTAGTAATATAAAAATTAGTAACAGTAGTGGAAATGCTATAGATTAGACTTTCAATGAAGACTCTGAAACAAAACTTATTATGCAAGATGTTTATGTGGGAGTGACCTTGGGATTGATGCCTATGAAATGGGAGGGAAAGGAGTAGAATTGGGAAACAAGATAAGAAAAATGAGAAGTATCTATATTGGAAAGGAAGAGAAAGTTTTCATTTCTATTCTTCATGATTGACTACAAAGAAATTTGGAAAAATTGCAAATCAAATATGAGAGTTTGGGAAAAACACATGTTGAAAAATTTTTAAATTATGTAATTAAAATTAATCCAAAATCAAGGGAGAGATAAAACAAGTTTTTTGGATAGAAGACTGATGTTATAAAATTATAATTTCTCAGCCAGGCATGGTGGAGCATGCTTGTAATCCCAGCATTTGGGAGGCTGAGACAGCAGGACTGCAGTTCAAGGATGGCCTCAACTACTTAGTGAGGCCCTTTGCAAGTCAGTGTGACCCTGTTTCAAAATAAAGAATAAAAATAGGGCTAGGGCATAGCTTGGAGGTAGAATGCCCCTGGGTTCCATCCTCAGTACCAAAAAATTAAAATTAAAGTATAATTTATCCTTGAATAAATCTATAAACCTTGTATAATTTCAACCAATTTCTCAATAGAAATTCTTGGAGACCAAACAAACAATAACATCCATATGTAAAAAATTAAAATCTATGAACAGCCAAGAAATCTGGGAAAATAAAAAGGCAAGGAAGGGGGGATTGGAATAATGTCAGTAGAAGTCTACAGAGAAGTCAGTAAAACCAAATTAAAATATTAGAAATGGACACAAACATAAATGGAAATTTGGTATATGAAAGAACTGGAATAAACTGAAATGATGATCACATCTGTAGTGGAAATAGGACAATGTACTTATGATATGGAAAAATACTAGACCTGTGCTTTTCACAATAACATAAATTCCACAAAAACCAAAGATTTAAATGTAAAAAGAACTCTGAAATAATTAAAAACATACTTTATGCTCTGGAGGATGGGGAGGAATTTTTAAAATAAAACAAAAAGCAAAACAGATATAGGAATATATTTAAACAACTGATCTCAAGAATAAAGCCTTCACAGAATGGAATTCTATTCAGCCATAAAGAACAAAATGATGTCATTTGTAAGGAAATGGATTGAATTAGAGAGTATCATACTGAGATCAGCCAGTCTCAGAAAGTCAAGAGTTCTCTGTTTTCTCTCATATGTGTATGTTAAAGAGAAATTGGGATACATAAGGAACTTCAAATAATATAGAGAGAGACCTGTAGAGGAGTGGGAGGTAATTGGGGAATGGACTCAGAGAGAGGAAGAAGGAAGACTGAAGAAGAAAACACCAAATCATACTGTGCCGATACATGAAAGTATTACGTCCAAAATTCATTAACATCTGTGAGTAGGGAGGAGGGCTTAGCAGGGTGGGATATAGCCAAAATATATCAAGAGCTGCATGCATGTATAATTTAAACACATGAAGCCTCAATATGATGTATAATCACATGCACGAATGAAATAATTTTAAAAAGAATAAAGTCTTATGATTAAAAATACATCTTTAAAAAGTGAAAATAAGCCGGACGTGGTGGCGCACGCTTGTAATCCCAGCATTCAGGAGGCTGAGAACCTAGGATCACGGTTCGCGGACAGCCTCAGCTACTTAGCGAGGCCCTCCGCAACTTAGTGAGACCCGGTTTCAAAATAAATAATAAAAAAATAGGGCAGGGAATGTAGCTCGGAGGTCAAATGTCCCTGGGTTCCATCCCCAGACTGGCAAAAAAAAAGTGAAAATAAGAGAATAAGCTGTTTGCAATATATATACTAGGTACGGTAATATAGTGAATATCTACAAAAATAATAATATGATGACATACACGCCAACTAGAAAAATATAGCCAAAAATCCCAACTCTCAGATGAAGAAAAGATTGTCCAATAAACTTATCTATGGAGAATGCTATCAACTGGGAATATTACAAATTTATTGAAACCAAATCCCTGGAAGTGGAGGTTGTGTACATGTGATTATCCTCCTTCCCTCCCTCCATCCCTCCCTTTCTCCTTCCTTCCTTCCTTCCTTTGTATTGGGCATTGGGCATTGAACCTAAGGGCCTTATACTTCTCAGCTATAACTCCAGTCCTTTTTATTTTTTATTTATTTGTATTTATTGTTTTGTGGTACTGGGGGTGGAACCCAGGGGCTTTTCTACCTCTGGGCTATACTCTCAGACCTATTATATATTTTATTTGGAAACAGGGTCTCTCTAAGTTGCTGACAGCCTCACTAAGTAGCTGAGGATGTGCGATCCTCCTGTCTCAGCCTCCCGTGTGGGGATTACAAGCGTGCGCCACCACGCCCGGCGTTTTATTCTTTATTTTAAAACAGGGTCTCACTCAGTTGCTGAGAGTTGCCTTGAACCTGTGATCATCCTGTCTCAGCCTCCCAAGTACTGGGATTACAGGTATGCACCACCACGCTGGGTCTTTTTGGGATCTTCTTGGAGCTCTGTGCATTATTTACTTATTTATTTATTTAGGTACTGGGGGTGGAATCCAGGGGCCTTCTATCTCCGGGCTATATTGCCAGACCCATTTTATACTTTATTTGCAAACAGGGTCTCACTAAGTTGCTGAAAGCCTCACTAAGTAGCTGAGGCTGGCTTCGAACCTGTGTGATCCTCCTGTCTCAGCCTCCCAAGCCGGGGATTACAAGGGTGTACTACCATGCCCGGCTATTTTTTATTTTGAAACAGTGTCTCACTAGATTGCTGAAAGCCTGGCTACCTTCTGAGGCTGGCCTCCAACCTGTGATCCTCCTGTCTCAGCCTCCCGAGTACTGGGATTGCAGGTGTGTGCTACCATGCCTGGCTCAGAACTGCCTTTTTTTCCTTTCAAAAGATAATACAGGGCCATGCATGGTGGTACATGCCTGAAAACTCAGTACTTGGGAGTCTGGGACAGAAAGATCACAAGTTTGAGGAGAGCCTTAACTAGCAATTTAGCTTTTTGCTACCTTCCAATTTCTGAGATTATATATATGCATCACCATACCTGGCTTCTTTTGCTTTTTTCATATTACTTTTTTATCTTTGTTGCAGTAAATACTATACACAAAGTACACAAATCACAAGTATTTATCTCAATGAATTTTAATAAAATGAACATAGCCATGTTACCAGTATTCAGATATCATATGCAAGAAGCCTCTTCATGCCTTCATAGGGTGTACTTCCCCCTATAATAACCATTATCCTGACTCCTAACATTACAAATTAACTTTGTTTTTATCTTGTATAAATGGAATCATATAGCTTATATTATTGGTGTCTGTCTTTTTTCACTCTGCATTATGTTTATGATATCCATATTTTTTTCATGTATAGCTTGCTCAGTCTCTTTGGTGTATGGCATTTTGTTATATGAGAAGACCACATTTTAATTATCCATTCTTTTTTTTTTTTGGTGGTACTGGGGTTCCTGGAAGCCCTTCTACCTCCGGGCTACACTCCCAGACCTATTTTATATTTTTATTTGGAAACAGGGTCTCCTAAACCAGCGCGCGCGGCTGGCTTCGAACCTGCGCGATCCTCCTGTCTCCACCTCCCAAGCGCGAGCATTACAAGCGTGCACCACCACGCCCGGCTTAATTATCCATTCTAATGTGTTGGACACTCTGGTAATTTTCACTTTGGGGCTGTTATAAATAGTGAATGTCTAAACATTCTTGTATAGGGTTCTGGTGAACAAATACATAACTTCCTGTTGTATATAGGAGTGGAACTGCCAGGACACAGGGTGAGCATATAATCAGCTTCCACTTACATAGATGGGCCTGGGCCAAAACCATGATTGTTATTATCTCGCTGTATTTATTTGTTTAATTTTTTTGTGGTACTGGGGATTGAACCTAGGACACTCTACCTCCAGGCTACACCCTCAGACTTATTATTTTATTCTTCATTTTTGAAACAGGGTCTCACTAAGTTGCAGAGGGTCTCACTAAGTAGCTGAAGCTGGCTACAAACCTGTGATGCTCCTGTCTCAGCCTCCCAAGTACTGGGATTATAAATGTGTGCCGCTATGCCTGACATCTTGCTGCATTTCAACTGACAAAGATCCCCAGGGAATGCTGTTGATTATGATCAAAGTTAATTGTTTATTCTTTTTGTTATTGTTTTTAATTTATCTTTTTTTAAATTGGTGCATTGTAGTCATACATCCTAATGGGGTACAAGATGGTAGAGGCATACATGCACACATCACTCATTTAGCCCTTCCCCATTTGCCACATCATTCCCTCCCCCTCCCTCATTCTCATGTTTGGCTTAGTGAATGCCTTCGATAAGTTTATTAATGTACATCATGTTCATTAGGGAATTTCCCTCTTCCCCCCTCTTATCACCCTCATTTAGGTCACTTTATTTGCTCATCTAATTGTTTATTCTATCCAAGTCTTCCAACTCCTGCTAACTGGAATAGAGGGGAGTATTCTCAGCATCCTTCTACCTGAGGAGTATTTGTCTCCTCAGTTTTGAGAGAGTGGGGGAAATTCCATTCTGCCTTTCAGAGAGATTTCAACTCAACATTTTGACACCTCTGTCTTTCAGCTTTGAAATTTAGCAAATGGCTTGGAACCAGGTGTTCTGGTTATGTGTACGAGTCCTCTCAGGCTTTGAAATTTGTCACTATATTTGACTGTGATCACCAAAATCTCCTCCAGTTTGCTTATACCCCATCCACTACCTTTTTTCAAGAACTGGTAAAATCCCTAGGGGAAAAAATGAATTGTAGTTCCTAGCTGCATCTTTTAAAATAGGTTATCTGAAATTTCTTATTTTTTAAATTTATTTATTGGTGCATTGGAGGCATACATTTAATGGGGTACAAGATGGTAGAGGCATACATGCACATATGACTTATTTAGCCCTTCCCAAATTCCCACCCCATTCCGTCCCCCTCCCTCCTTCTCATGTTTGGCTTACTCTGATATTTTTGTGAATTTACATCATGTATACTAGGGAATTTCCCTCTTCCTCCTCCCATCTCTCTCAGTTAGGTCAACTTTTTTGTTCATCTATGGTTTCTCCTTCCTCATCTGTAGTTCCTCCTCTGATCCTTTTTCTCTTTACCTTCTGCATATTAAGGATAGCCTCCAATTGCTTACTTTTTGTGACTGACTAATCTAACTTAGGATAATGTTCTCCAGTTCCATTTCCCCCCAAATAGCATAATTTCTTCTTTTTTTAATGTGGGGTACTGGAGATTCAACCTAAGGTGTTGTATCTCTGAGATATGCCCTCCTTTTTTAACTTTTTGTTTTGAAACAGAGTCTCGCTATGTTGCTGAGTGTCTCCCTAAATTGCTGAGGTTGGCCTTGAACCTGTGATCCTCCTGTCTATCCTCCCAAGCAGTGGGGTTATAGAAAAGCACCACCACTCCTGACTTCTCTAATTTTTACTCCTTTACTTTTAATGGATTCTAGAACTGTTCTTTGATGCTTTCAACATTAGGCCTTAGTAATTCATTTGGCTTTTCTAGTTCTCCATAGGAACCTGGGCCTATTATGAACTACTTCATCTACATAGAAGGAGAAATGTGTGTGTGTGTGTGTGTGTGTGTGTGTGTGTGTGTGTGTGTGTGTGTGTGTGTTTGTGGTACTGAGGGTGGAATCCAGGGGCTTTTTCTACCTCTGGAGTATACTCCAAGACCAATTTTATATTTTATTTGGAAACAGGGTCTCACTAAGTTGCTGAGAGCCTCACTAAGAGGCTGAGGCTGGCTTCAAATCTGTGTGATCCTCCTGTCTCAGCCTCCCAAGTGCTGGGATTACAAGCATGTACCACCATGCCCGGCTTTTGTATATTTGAAAAAAAAAATCCCCAGGTTATCTGAATGTGTAATCCAATTTGAAAAGCATGGCCCTAGATAAACACTTGTACATATGTACTCAAATATATTTGCTAAGAAGTTCACAGCAATAGTGCAATAAAGAAAAACTGCAAACACTGAAATATCCATCACTATGGAAATAGATGACTACTTTCAGTATATTCATAGAATGAAATATTATTCAAGCATAAAAATTAATAAACTATAGCTGCATATTTAAATATGAATAAACTTTACCTTTAAAATTTTACTGTAGCCGGGCGTGGTGGTGCACACTTTTAATCCCAGCATTCCGGAAGCTGAGACCTGAGGATCAAGGTTCACGGCCAGCCTCAGCTACTTAGTGAGGCCCTTTGCAACTCAGTGAGACCCTGTTTCAAAATAAAGAATAAAAAATAGGGCTGGGTATGTAGTTCGGAGGTAAAAATTTCCCTGGGTTCCATCCTCAGTAATGCAAAGAGAGAGGGAGAAGGAGAGGGGAGAGGGAGGAGGAGGGAGAGGGGGAGAAAGAAGGAGGGGAAAGGGAGGGGGAAGGAGAGAGGGAGGGAGGGAGGGAGGGAGGGAGGGAGGGAGGGAGGGAGAGAGAGAGAGAGAGAGAGAGAGAGAGAGAGAGAGAGAGAGAGAGAGAGAGAGAGATATTAACTGAACAGAGTAACTGGACTGAAGCCCAGGATAAAACTATTTCGTTTTTTGATACAGGGAAAGGGAATGAAACCCTGGAACCCAGGGTCATTCTACCTCTATCTAGACTGTCCCCTCTCTCCCTTCCTCCCTCCTTCCCTGTACTATAGTACTAGGGATTGAACCCACAGACATTCTACCTCAGAGCTACACCCATCAGCACAGCCCTATTTTGTTTATGTTGAAACAAAATCTCCAATTAAAGGCCTGAATCAGCACCATGTTGCACTTCATCTACAATGTAACCCTCTCCATTATGGTTTCCCACATTGCCTCTGTGAATATCACTTATATCCTGTAGGTAGGTATCAATATGAATTTGTTGACCTTTCTAGAGCAGGGAAACAGAAATTAGCATATGAGAAATATGATTTCTCACTGAATACATATGGAACAATATATTTTGTGTTATTAAAGAACTTTTGGAATAAAAAAAAGAAAAGGAAAATGTCTCACTAGGTTGTTGAGGGCCTTGCTACATTGCTGAGACTTTCCTCAATTCTTATCTCAGCCTCCCATATACTGTGATTATAGGTGTGCACCACCATGCCTGGTTTTATTTTTTATTTTGAAGCAGGGTCTCCTTAAATTGCTGGGGGCTCACTAAGTTGCTGGGGCTGGCCTCAAACCTACAATCCTCTTGTTTCAGCCTCCGTGTATTGGGATTACAGGTGTGTGCCACCACACTCGGTCTTCAGGATAACATTTTAATAACCTCAGGTGATATTGATACACAGCCAGGGTTAAGAACTACTGCTTTTGGTTTAAGCTCTATGAGAGCAAGGATTTCTGAAGATTGAGTTGAGGACTCCCTTTTCCTATTTTGTGCCTAACCTGTAGCACAAGCAATGGCAGAAAACTGGCAGCTTTTCTTGTGTCATCCTGGAACAGCACCTGTGGTGCTCTTGTTAATAATGAGCTCATCCATTTCATAAGTACAAATGACAGAATAGTAATATTAATATTTAGAATAATAAGATTTACCTTGGGGAAGATATGTAGAATGATGCCAAGTTATATGAAAATAGAAATTTGAGAAAACAGGAATTGAATGATCTTATTCCTGAAAAAAAAGAAATAAGGTCATTTTATAAAAAGTAACCCCCATGGCCGGGCGGTGGCGCACGCTTGTAATCCCCGCGCTTGGGAGGCGGAGACAGGAGGATCGCGCAGGTTCGAAGCCAGCCGCGCTGGCGTAAGAGACCCTGTTTCAAAAATATAAAATAGGTCTGGGAGTGTAGCCCGGAGGTAGAAGGGCTTCCAGGAACCCCAGTACCACCAAAAAAAAAAAAAAAAGTAACCCCCATGGATTGAAATTCTGTCTTATCTATAGAAGAAAAATATTCCATTCACTGGAAAATCTGTAAATACACATGATATCTACAGCTGACTGGTGTTTCAGGTCTGTTTTCTGTCCACTTTCCAAATCAGGCTTGGGCAACGATTCGTATTTTCCACTTTCAAAGGGAATGTTTTGAAGAACAGAGCATGAATTGACATGTAAGCACGGCCAAGGACCCTTTCCTGGGTTCTGACACAATGACTTTATTCAGTTTAATCTGGAAAACTGGGTGTGAAAACAAGTGCTTTTACTTGTGTACTATTGTGATTGTACAGCTCTCATCAACTTCACTGAAATTTTTTAAAAATTTTTTTCTATAAACTCCAAACATCACTATCTATTGGCAGAGTATTAGCTTCAGCACTTCTCATAGAATTCAGTTTTCCTAATAAGATAGGCCAAATAATATCTTCCTTGTTTCTTATTACACAAAGCACTGTGATTGTTGTTTCTCTATCAGGAAATTATTTTCCTCTTAAAACAATTTACATAAAGATTTTTTTAAGTACATGGAAATGAAAAAAGACAGTTTTTTTCTTAAGGTACTGAAGGGGATTATTTTCTTTCTTTTTTTGTGGTACTGGGGACTGAATTCAGGGTATTCTCCCTCTGAGCTACATCCTCAGATCTTTTTATTTTTTTTTAATTTTTGAAACAGTGTTGGATTGGTATTGGAGATTGAACCTAGGGGCTTTTGTGTTCGGAACATTCATTCACTAGATTTTTAAATATGATTTTGGTTTCTTCAGTTTTATTTATAGGAGCTCATAAAGTATTCATTAAAATATGTTCAGAATGTTAAAAACCTGAAGATATCTAAATTAAATGTGCAACTGCCATATGATCCAGTAATTTCATTTCTGAGCATTCTTCCCAGAGAAATGAAGACAACATTCACACACACACACACACACACACACACACACACACACACACTAAAGCTTATAGCAGCTTTATTAATAATAGCAAAAATTCTGCACCTAAATGTCTTTCAGCAGGTAATAGTTAAGCAAACTCTGTTATATACATACCATGGACTACTACTCAAGAATAGGGAAATACATAAAGTGTAAAAGGGAACTCTGTTGTATAATTTCTTATGACTGTATGCAAATCTACAATTATAACAAAAGGTGTTTTCATTTTTTATAAATGCAACATGTAACACTACCAAAACTAGATTCTAGGTTCTATTTCAAATATAGAATTCCAAATACAGAGGGGGTGATGATCAGTGGAAAGAGCAGACTTGGGGAGGCAGAGAAATGTTCTCTCGCTCACTTCCCAGCTTTGTAAACTCTATGTGCCTAAGGGTGCCCACTTTCTCAAACCCTTGCCAACAGATTAGTGTATCATTCTATTTCTACTTTGCAAATTCTAATGTGTTTAAGAAATAAAGTTGGTTAGGCATGGTGGCACACACCTGTAATCTCATTTGGGATTACTATTTGGCAGGCTTGAAATAGGAAGATCAAAGGTTTAAGACTAGCCTCTAAAACTTAGCAAGACCCTGCTTCAAAATAAAAATAAAAATGCTGGAGGTGTATCTTGGAGATGGAATCCCCCTGGATCGGTCTGTCTGTCTCTCCCCCCCCATCACACACACACATACACACACACACAAAATTCATTGCTGTTATATTTGTATTTCTTTGATGATGAGTGAAGATGGATATAATTTTATAATTTATTTAATTTAGCCATTTTTACTTTCTTTCTTTTTTGGTATTGACCATTGATTCCAGGTATATTCTACCTCTAAGTTACACCCTCAGCACAATTTTATTTTTTATTTTGAAAAAGGCTTTCACTAAGTTGCTGAAGGCCTCATTATGTTGCTGAGGATGCTCTTGAATTTGGGACCCTATTTCAGCCTCCAAAGTACTGGGATTACAGCTTTGTGCCACCATGCTTGACTTTTTATTTTCATTCTTATATGTTTGTATTCCAGAAGGACATTATTTTGTAATTGGGTTTTCTTTTTTTCCTTTTTTACTGGGGTTCCTGGAAGCCCTTCTACCTACGGGCTACACTCCCAGACCTATTTTATATTTTTGAGACAGGGTCTCTTACGCCAGCGTGGCTGGCTTCGAACATACGCGATCCTCTTGTCTCTGCCTCCCAAGCACGGGGATTACAAGCATGCGCCTGGCTGTAATTGGATTTTATTAAAATATCTCTCTGTCAGAATTTGCTTTTAATATTTATTCTCATAAACACTCTGCAACTGTTACCACTTTTTAATTTAGTTTGAGAGTCATACTTTTATCTTTAGTCAATGTTTGATAGAATATATCAGTGATGCCATTTGGATCTAAGGTTTCCTTTGAATGAAAGTTTTAAATGATAACATCAATTTATTTAACAAATATAATAATATCCTGATTACCTAGCTTGGTCTTGTTAATTGTGTAATTCATATTTTCAAGGAATGTGTACATTTATCAAATGTATCAATGTAAATTTTTATAATATTTTGTCATCATCTTTAAATGTTCATGAGCTCTGTTGTGATATCTGCCCTTCATTATATGATTTATTATTATGATCAATTTGCTTTTTTAAGATATTTTAAGCTATTCAAAAAAACAACTGTTCACTTTGATTTACCCTATTTCAACTGTTTTGTCCTATTTCACTGGTGTCTACTCTTTATTACTTCTTACATTTTCTGTTCTTTTCTAGTTTTTCTGTCAAATGAAAGTCTAGAAGATTGATTTAAAATCTTCCTTTCTAAAATATGAAGTGTTAGCTATAAATTTCCTTCTTCAATTACACCCAACACACATTTATGTATTTTGCTTATCATTCAGTTCAAAATATCTTCTAATTTCTAGAACTTGGCAGTATCAGTTTAAAAATTCATGTTAGTTATTTTCTTGGTTGGGTAATAATGTCTGTGGTGTTTGAATGTGTATTACTGTGATGGGTAATTATGTTGAATAGGCCTTCATATATTTATTGGCTATTCATATGTCTTCCTTTGTGAGTTTTCTGTTCATGTCCTTTGTCCATTTTTAATTAGGTTGTTTTCTTCTATTTTTTGAGTTGAAAGAGCTCTTTATGTATTCTGGAGACTAGTCAATTGCCAGATTAATTTATTGTGAATGTTTTATCCTATTAAATTGGTTTGCCCTCTTATTTCTTAATAACATTTGTTGAAGAGAAGAAAATTTGAATATGAGTGATGTCCAGGTTTTCAATATTGTCTTCTATAATTGAAGCTTGCTATTTCATCTCTCAGATAAATTTCACCTAACTCAATTTTATAAAAATTTTATCCTATGTTGCTTAGTAGAAACATTTGTATTTGCATTTGGGTCTATATTCTGTGTGTGTGTGTGTGTGTGTGTGTGTGTGTGTGTGTGTATGGTATTGGAGATTGAACCAAAGGGCAGTCTGCCTCTGAGCTATACCTCAAGTCCTATTTATTATATATGTTTTATTTTGAAACAAGCTGCAAAGGGCCTAAGTTTTTGAAGCTGGCCTTGAACCTGTGATCCTCCTGTCTCAGCCTCCCAGGTACTGGGATTACTGATGTGCACCACCACATCCAACTTGTAATTTATTTCTAATTATTTTTTGTGAATGATGTGATTTACCATTTCAAATTCACTTTTAATTTGGATATCTAGTTGTCCTGAAACCAATAGTCTTTTGTGAAAAGACTATTCTTCCTTCTATTGAAGCATAGTAGCTCTTTTGCCTAAATCACTTAAGCATATGGATCAGTTTTGGATTCTCTATTCAGTTTCCTTTTACCTATTGGTGCTTTTTAAAGCCAACACAGTGTAGTACTAACTACTATACTTTTATTGAAATACTTACAATATGAAGTGGAGGAAGTCCTTCAACTGTTTTTCTTTTTGATATTTAATATTTCCATTTATATATACAACTTAGAATCAGCTCTTCAACTCCTACAAGAAAACATTTTGTGATTTTGACCCAGATTGTACTGAATTCATAGATTACTTAGGTAGAAAATCTTCAGTTTCAGAATATTGAGTTTACCCATTCATTCACACAGGATATCTTTCAATTTATTTAGAACTCTAAAACGTTCTTTCCATAACCCTTTTTAGTTAGTTTTAATTTGTGGTGTTCTTACTAGCTTTTGATTCTATTCGTGTGGTGTTGTTTTGGTAAAATTATTTTCTAAATATTTGCAGCTACTACTAAAATAAATCTGATTTTTATGCTAACCTTGTATAATAAATTTTAATAATTTATTACTTCTGGTTCTTTTGTTTTCTTAAAAATTTTATATAAAAATTTTCATGTGCAAGTAGTGACAGGTTAATGTCTTCCTTTTTTGTTGCCACAGCTTGATTTACTCTTTCATGAATGAACACAATACACCATTCCTGGGTATTTTTCCAAAGGGACTGAGTTAGAAAATCATAGTAATATATGCATATCCATGTTTATAGCAGCCCAATTAACAATAGCCAAATAATGTAAGCAACCTAGGTGCCCATCAACAAATGAATGGATTACAAAATTATGGGATATACACACAATGGAATTATACTCAGCAATCAAGAACAAAATTATACTATTTGTAGGAAAATGGAAGGGCCTGGAGAACATTGTTAAGTGAGATAAGCCAGTCACAGAATGTGAAGGGTTACATGTTTTTTCTCCTATGTGAAAGCTAGTAAGTAACTGGAATACACGAAGGACTCTTTAGATAATGGGGGAGAAACCCCAGTGGAGTGAGGAAGGGTGGAAGATGAGGGAGAACTAATGAAGGAAACACTTGTATTGATATTATATACATATGTGAGAATATAAATGTCAATTTCAATACTCTGTATGGGGAAGGAGCAAGGGGATGGGGAGAGAACCAGGGGAAAACCCACCAAGTGCTATGTGCATGGATGCCACTATCTCTACGAACTACATTATGATGTGAGATTATAATGAATTGATTAAGGTATAAAAAAGAGAATTTCTACTAATGTTTATAGAAGTGATGAAATTGAGCATCCTTGCCTGATTTCAATCTTGGGATAAAGCATGACTATTTCAAAATCAAATATGATTTTAGCTGTAGAACTTTTATAGATTCTATTTGTCTGACAAATTATTTTTATAAACAGTTACCTGTTTGTTTTTCAGTATAGGGGATTGAATTCAGGGTCATTGTATCTCCAAGCTATACCCCAGTCCTTTTATTTTTTGTATTTAATTAGGGTTGTTAGGTTTCTGAGAGTCTGTCTTTTTTTGTGTGTGTGTGGTACTGGGGTTCCTGGAAGCCCTTTTACCTCCGGGCTATACTCCCAGACCTATTTTATATTTTTGAAACAGGGTCTCATTGCCAGCACAGCTGGATTCAAACCTGTGCGAACCTCCTGTCTCCACCTCCCAAGCTTGGGGATTACAAGCGTGGACCACCACACCTGGCCTGAGAGTCTTTCTATGTTACTGAATCTGTCCTTGAACCTCTGTTCCTTTTGTGTTAGCCTCCCATGTACTGCGATTACAGGCATGAGTCCAAATGGCCAGCTGAATTTTTTTTAGTGTATCAAAAATTTGGAAATATTTTATTTCCTAGTGAGTCAGCAAGGCATTCAGTTGTTGTTAAAAAAAAACTCACTTCCTTACAGAAATAGTTTTTAATTTTTAATGAATTTGTAAACAGAAAAGATTTCATTTCAAAATAAAAACACAATTCCAGACTATAGAGATGTTTAGAGTTATTACATTTATCTAAGCAATATATATATACAGTTCAGTTGTAAGATATTATCTAAATTTCTGTGACAAACATGTTTTTTTTTAAATTCCAAGAACATTACACAGATAATGTCAAGTCCTTAGGATAATCTAGTGGTTACCAAGTTTTTCTTAAGTTTTAAAACTTTAGATGATGTTATTTCTTCCTTTTTTTCTGTAAGATGAAAAGTTTATTTTGTCTTTTACTAGAATCAAAACTAGTGAATAGTAAAGTATAAAATTAAACACAATTTATAATGGACATTCCATTCAAAGTAAAAAATAACAGTAAAAGTGTATATATATAAAACTTTATCAAAAGCACAAAACAATGGCATATTTGTGAGAAAAAGCTACAAACATTAAAAAATTTATAACATACTTTTATCTTAAAATTAAATCACATTCAAGTTTCTCATCCTTAATGTAAAACTAGTTTTAACTTTTCCTCAAACATAGTATTTTAAGCTAATTTCCATTAGTGTACATAAAATCTTGGTAAGCAAGTTGGTCTTTTATATGTTCAAACACTGGAACCTTTGGTTGCTACCATACTAACTGGCTTGTAAACAAGAACTCAACCATTTAAAAGATGAAGTGGATGAAAGTGAACAACTTGCAAGCTCCAGGAATGGAAAACCCCTAAGAACGCACATTTGTGAGTGTTTACAACCATCAGAACTGTGACTGTAGAATGTTCATGCCATTCTTCTGAAATGAGATCTCAAATCATTATAGTTAAAAAATAAAAAAAACAATGGTGCTGCAATCATCTGCTCTACTTCTATTCCTCAATTCATGCTTAGAAACCTTTCATGTTACTTCGTTTCGTCAGTTTTCTTGCGTTTGGGAGGTTGGGCCTCCTGACACTGCCTACTGTAAGAGGCTGCCTCTAGTGCTAATTTCTGGTTTATCAATATCCAATCAAATGTGTAGTCATATTGGAAGTTTAGTTTTTTTAAAAGGATGCGGAATAACTGCCTCAGATATGAGTAATTTGGTGTTTCTTCAAAGCTCAGGCTATGGCAATAATTTAAATACAAAGCAAATTCCATAGGAAACCCCTGACATAAAACCTCAACAGGAGTAGACATCTTCATTTCACAAATTTTTTCACATTTTTCTTTCCTTGTTGCAGCCGTTAGTCCTTGCCATGGGAGGCTGCTTCTATTAAAATACATCAAAACATACCCTATTGATTCCATGTCATCTCGGCGACTCTGCTCAATACCAAGATGTGCATTGATGCTAGCAAACCGGGCAGTGCCAGTGAGGCCTTTACCTTCTCTGTATGGTATGTGTTCCATTGTTCTACTGTCTCTGTATTTTTTGGCCAAACCAAAATCAATAAGAAATAACCGGTTTAATCGTGATAAAGATGAGTCCTGAGAAGTACTAACAGTCATGCTTCTTTTTCTCTTCCCCATTGTGGACTCTGGACACTTAACAAAATGACGCCCCAAACCCATTAGTAAGTTATCTGGCTTAATGTCTCTGTGTATAAAATTTTTCGAATGCAGATACTCAATTCTGCTGATCATCTGGTCAGCTAACAGAAGTACAGTTTTCAACGTGAACCTTCTTAAACAGAAATTGAAAAGATCTTCAAGACTGGGTCCCAGAAGATCCATGACTAGTGCATTATAGCCTCTTTCTGGACCATACCACCGTATTTCGGGGATCCCAAATCCACCCTGAAGAATCCTATAAAGTCTGCTCTCATACAGCAACTGGGGATGCTTGGCATTTTGAGATTCTAGCTTCACTGCCACCTTCTCGCCATTGGTGATATCAATCGCCATATAAATGTCCCCGAAGCCCCCGGCCCCGATCTTGTTTACCAGTTTATATTTCCCTCCGACAAAGAATTCTGTCTCGGAGCTGATGGCGCTCGCCATCTTGAAAAACGAAGATGCAGGCTGAAGCCAAGCCCCAAACCCTCGAAGGACAGGAAGGAAGTCTCAGGGATTCAGGCACACGGGGCAAGTCTACGGAAAAGGAAAAATTAACCAGAAATAAAAAACGGAGACCTACGTGGTATTATAGAACCCAAAATTGGCCAAAGGATACCTGATAATGAAGGCCGCCACCGCACAGTCAGTTCTTTTGGCCTGTTCACGTTTGTTGACAGGTTCTCGCGAGAGGCCCCTTCTTTCTGGACAGCCGGGTGCCTCTCTTTCGTCACGACGTCGCCTGGGATTGAAAAGGGGGCGTGGCACGTTTGGGTGGCGATACCACTTGCTGCCAACTTGTTACTCCAACTGTTTTCTAAAATCATTAACCCAATTGTAAATTTTCTCAAGTGGTTCTTCTGTGTCTATTAAAATTATCATGTATATCTCCTTTTAGCTTAAAATGATTTTTAAATGCTGAAAGAACTTTCCATTCCCTACATGAGGTATAATTATTTCTATATCTTTATGGATTTTAAAAATCATTGTGAAGATTTTCACATCTTCAAATTATTTACAAGTGAAGGATAGTTATCTTCATATTTCTTTACTTTTGATATGCTGACTATTGATATCAGAACAGTTTATCTGGCTTCAAAACAAGATTTTGAAAGCATATTTTCAGAATTTTCTTGTCTTCTTTTTTTGTACTGGGCATTGAATCTAGGGGCATTTTATCTCTAAGATACATCCCCAGTGCTTTTTATTTTTATTTTTTGTTTTGAAACAGAGTCTTGCTAAATTTGTAAGGCTTAAATTTCTGAGGCTGTCTTTAACCTGCCATCCTCCTGGCTCAGCTTCCCAAGTGCAGGGATTACAAATATGCACCACCATGCCCGGCTTATTTTCAGGATTTTTAGTGTAAGTTTGGTATTTTTCTTACTTCAGTGTTTGACAGAATTTATATTAAGACCTTTTGGGTCTGAAGATTCCCCCCCTATCCTCTGGGAAAATTCTTTACTTACTTTTTAAGTCCTTTTATAAATATTAAGTTCTTCATATTTTCTATTTCTTCTTGTTGCAGTGTTGGGAAATTGATCTTTCCAATAACTTTACCAATTTCATTTGTTTTAATATTCGTTGGCATATAAATTTCATATATTCCTTATTTATTTTAATGTCTATAGAATCCATACTAGGTTCTCTTATTTATTTCATTTTTATATTTTTATTGGTGCATTGTAATCTTATATCTTAATGGGGTACAAGATGGTAGAGGTATATATGTACACATCACTCATTTAGCCCTTCCCCAATTTCCACCCCATTCCTTCCCCTTCCCTCTTTCTCATGTTTGGCTCATGATTGACTTTGATATGTATGTGAATGTACATCATGTACATTAGAAAAATTTCCTCTTCCCTCCTCCCATTTCCCTCATTTAGGCTGCCTTCTTTACTCATCTCCAGTTTCTCCTTCTTTGTCTCACGTCCCTCCTATGACCCATTTTCTCCCTATCTTCCACATATAAGAGCATCTGAATTTTTTGATATTGGCTATTTGTATTGCCCTCTTTTTATGTGTGCAGTACTGGAGATTGAACTCAGGGACATTCTTTTTTTTTAATTCAGTTTTTTTTTACAAATTTTTTATTGAACATAAATGGTATACATTTAAACTATATTTGGTGCCCTCTCCTTCCCCAGCCCCCGTTTTCCCTTCCCCCCTCCCACCAATGGTTGTCCAGGTTAACCATGTCATATTCATAATTTTACACATATTCAGATGTAGACCCTCATTAATCAAGATCAGCCTTCCTCCTCTCCTATCTTTCCATTCAAACTTTGCTGGTATTTCCCCTCCATTATCTGGAGCCCCACTGGTATCCTTTGTGTTTCCTAGTTTGGGCATATTAGAGGAAACATATGTACCTTCTCCTTCTGTGCTTGGCTGATCTCACTTAACATAATGTTCTCCAGGACTTTCCATCTTCTTGCAGATGATATAATTTTGTTCTTCTTTATGGCTGAATAGAATTCCATTGTGTGTGTTTCCCAAAGTTTTGCTATCCATTCATCTGTTAATGGTGGTCTGGAACCCAGGGTATTCTATCTACAAGTTACACTCCTAGTCCTATTTTTAATTATTTATTTTGAAAGAGGGTCTTATTATGTTGTGTAGGGCCTAAATAAGTAGCTGAGGTTGACTGAGAACCCACCATCCTCTTCTCTCTGCCTCCAAAGTACTGGGATTACAAGCTTGCACCACCATGCCAGGCTGCTTTTCTCTTTCTTAATTATTCTAGCTTTATGGGTATTTTATGATTTGCCTTTGTTAATTTCCCTATCATTTGTCTTCTGTATTATTGTCCTTATTCTTTCCTTCAGCATATTTTGAGCTTATGTTTACTCCATTTTTATATTTCCTTAGGGTAGAAACTTAGGCTAAATACCGTTCTGTTTTTGTATTATATCCATTAAGTCTGTATGTTTTTCCTAAAGCTGCATTTCACACATTTTAACATGTTTCCTTTATTTTTGAAACAAGTAATCACTCATCTCACTGTGTTTCCTAGGTTGGGCACAAACTCTTAGAATCAGGTGATCTTCCTGCCTCAGCCTCCAAAGTAGCTGTGACTATGGGTGCATAACATTGCATAGGGATTGTATATTGTGTTTTAATTTTCATAGAGTTTTTCTTTATAAAGCCTTTCTTTATAACCCTTATGGGTTACTACTGACAAAATATTTGTTTCACATATTTAGGCATTTTATAGATTTCTAACTGTATTTAATTTCTAGTTTAATTTCATTGTGTTCACATAGTAAACTTTATGGTGTTGAAATAGTTGGAAATTTATTATTTTTATGAACCAACATATGAACTATTTTGTAAGTAATCCATTTGTACTTAAAAGGAATATGAATTCTGTACCAGTATTGGGAACTGGCCTAAAATATATTTAAAATAGTTTGGAGCCGGGCATGGTTGTGCACTTTTGTAATCCCAGTACTGGGGAGGCTGAGACTGGAGGATTGTGGTTCCCAGACAGCCTCAGCAACTGAGTGAGGTCCTCCACAACTTAGTGAGACCCTGTTTCAAATGAAAAAGAATAAAAATAGGGCAGGGAGTGTAGCTCAGAGGTTGAATGCCTCTGGGTTCCATCCCAGACCTGTAAAAAAA
Organism: Muscardinus avellanarius; assembly: GCF_963383645.1. Classification (NCBI taxonomy): domain Eukaryota; kingdom Metazoa; phylum Chordata; class Mammalia; order Rodentia; family Gliridae; genus Muscardinus; species Muscardinus avellanarius. The sequence goes on from NC_137792.1 coordinate 99,414,404, forward strand.
TAGTTTGGTATTAATGCATTAAAAATGGGTTTAAAAATGTAAAAAGAAAAGCAGTCAGGGCCTGTTTACTGCCAGGCACTCAGGCAGTTGTTATAATACAAAGTACCCTCACTAAAAGTAATTAGCAAGTGGATAGAGGAGTTGTGACCTAGGACCTTCATATTCTCAAAACAGGTTTACATAATAAATGACATCTAGCAAAAGCTAAAAATTTCTCAAGAGTGTGGGAGGAGGGTACTGACCTCTGTGAAAGCGGAACACATACCAACTGGCCGCTGACCATGTAAATCATTTTGTTCCTAACAAAGAAATCTAGGCTTATCCCTGCAGTAAGGCAGAAAGGTATATAGGCAGAGCCAGAAATCCCCATAATCATAACAAAAAGGGCGTGCATGGAGTTAATGGGCAGACTTACACCTAAGTCAAAAGATTACTTGGTAGAGCAAGATAGAGGACTATGTATCTATAAAAATTGTTTTGTATTTAGAACTCTGGTGACTTCTTTACAAGTCACCCTCCTATACTGTCTTGGGTATAGGGCTTTATTAAACTTTGTTCTATCTTTCCATCTTCCTAATAAGAAAGTAGCTTAAACTTACTTTAAGTTTAAAGTTCGGGCTAGAGTTCATGCTAGAGTTTTCTATACCTAGTTCAGAACAAGAACCCGTGGTTATGTCTCTCTCACCATTACAAATTCTGCATTTGCTAAAAATGATATATATGCATATATTATATATAGTGCTCCACAAATAACTCTCATGTGTTTTTTGTCTGGTCTTATGGTTCTTTATGAAAAAAAGGATAGCTGTATACTAGTTATTCAGCTTCACAGAAGTTAAAATTTGCCTTCAATTTTAAAGGTTATATTCACTATATAAAAATTCTAAGTTTGTGATAAAGGTTTCAGTAACTTTAAGAGACTTTAAAAATTTAAAGAGATTTTAAAGTAACTTTAAAATCCATTGTTTTTAACTTCACTGTTTTTTCTTTTGAGAACTTACTGATATATTATTGCTTCTTTTGTGAAGATAATGTTTTATGCAGATATTAATTTTTGAAGTAGATTCTAGACCCTGGCTATTGCAGATTCTCCATGCTTCTGGATCAACAGGAAAATAATGAGGTCACTCTTTTGGATATGATTGATCTTGCTTAAAAAAGAGAAACTGTAGCTTCACAATACAGGTTAGAAGCACTATATAAATAAACCATAGGTTCTCTGGGAGGATACATAATAATTCTATGTTTAGTAGTAAATGCTGATGCAAAGCTATAATAAAAACAAAAGGCAAGATTACTCAGGATTCTGATCCTTCAGGAATGAATGGCCTCTGATGTTATGGTTTGGACTGTGACTGTTACAGTCTGGGGGAACTGTCCCCAGGGACCTTTGTTAGACTCCTGGGAATAATTCCCAAAAAAACACAAAATCGCGGGTTCTTGTCCTGAGCTAAGGATAAATATGCAATTGCCCGGACTCTTGCTGAAGATTTAATGGAGTTTATTAAAAAGATAGAAATACAGAAGACAGTTACAGCCTCATGTTACCCCTTTGTTACCCAAGGGGTAACATGAAGGGGGTGCTTCGAATGAAATCACCGAAATACAAAGCACGGAGCAGACTTTATACATGATATCCTCCATCTTGTTTCATGTAATTCTGACATAGTAAAAAGTCCCTGTAAAGCTCCTCCCTCCTCCCCATACTTTTCCCTCTGAACTGAGTTTATACCCATTTTTCTCCTTTCAGGAAGGTCTACCCCTTCCTCCCATCCTAGCTAGATTATCCAATTATGTAAACCTGTCTTTAGATTGAGGATGAGGAAGTCCTAGTTCCCCTCTCCTAAAGACTTGTTAATTACCTTTAGCTAGGTTAATTTACATTGGAATAGTTGCCTGCTTCTTGGCAGAAACTGAGTCCTTTCACAGATGTGCCCCTCAGCCAATTTTTGAAACATATTTATTAATAATCAGAGCTGTCTCAAATCTTCCTAGGCCATTCCCAATACTGGTACATCTGAGTTATAGTACCTTGATGAATAAAGGTAAAGTAAATAGGAGGTAGTTTGAATACAATAAGGAAGTTATACATATATAATTATTAAGTTAGATCCTATGGATAGTTAATGAAACAAGAAGGTTAGTAAGAATGTATTTTTATTTTTTCATTGTTATGTATTTTTTACATATTAACTATTTCCTTCCATCTCTTCTACTGCCCATTGTTATTTTATATGCTAATTATTTTGTGGATAAACTTAAAATATAGACTCCTTACTGTTTGAAATACTCAGTATGAACACTATCTAAATTAAGGAATGATTGATATCAGCCCCCAAATAGATAGTGATGGGTGTCCGTATTTAGATGAGATTACTTTTGGTATTTTGTGTGTCAGTTTTTTGCCTTGGCAAGATGATTTTATTTTTCCAAAAAGGGTGCCACCAGAGAAGTCAGGTATGTAAGCACATTAAACCTGAAGCCCATCCATTTTTATTCCTACAGGGAATTTCTGCACTGTACACTGATTGGTGGGACCATGGTTTTACAATCTCATGTGACTGGCTACTTCATCTAGAACAGAATGCAAGGGGAGGGGTTTCCATTTGCATTTTTTATAGAAATGCTAATTTTAAAAAGGACCAGAGTTTATCTGAGGTTACAAAATGGCAGGTGTGTCCCATTTGACAGGTGATGGTGAGAATATTTTGCTTGTGTGAAGGACAGTTGTCTTGGTAAATAAAAGTAGCAAGTGGATTTTTATAGCTGTATGGAAGTTCAAAATTCATGAAATTGTGTGTGTGGTGTATGTATGTGATACTATTAGCAGGCAAAAGAGGCAGACTGTTTTATTTATGAAACTGTTTTCTTGAAGCTCCAAAATTCTATTCTCTACATTTTGCTATTGGGTCTATATTTTGGCTTTTCCCACTGGCTCTCTGATTATCTCTGACATTAATGGTTGTGAGAAGGAGACTGGATGTTTACAAGAGAGCTTAAAATTTTGCTTCTTTTGTATTTTTCTTTTCTGCAAAGTGCCACCCTAACCAATTATCTTGATTACTGTAGCATTATAATTTTTTTACGTGGTACTAGCAATGGAACCCAGGGGCATTCTACCTGCAAGCTATACCCCCGGTCCTATTTTTTATTCTTTATTTTGAAACAGGGTCTCACTAAGTTGCAGAGGGCCTCATTAAGTAGCTGAGGCTGTCCAGGAATCGCTACCCTCCTGTTTCCGCCTCTCAAATGCTGGGATTACAAGTGTGCACCACCACACCAGGCTTACTTAATGTAGCATTATGAAATAACCCATTAATTCTCCATAAAGCTATTTATTCTCCTTGAATTTTTCTTTATTGTTAAAATTGCTATATTTCTTTGGTTATTTTTAACATATTCCAGCTTTATATTTTCCTGTTTCCTTATAGTATTTTAAAGTAATATTTAGTAGCAGTTTTTAAAATATCAATGAGTCACCATTGTACAATATTTAAAAAATAAAGGAATTTTAGTGCTTTATTTCACCAAACCTCCCATAATACCACCTCCCCTTTTATATGCAACTATTTTAGCAGGCTATATCTTTGAGCTATTTTTTCTACTTGTCTATTAAACAATAATTATATCTTAAGAAGAAATATGCAATATCTTTTAGTATGTTTTATAGTGCATGACATACTTTGTTCTAATTAGACTGTAACTTGCTTTTATTTTAATATTTTTCAGTGTTAGTATTTAAGTCTAATATCTCATCTATATAATGAATAATATTTAATTTTGGAATAAACTATTGTTTATTTTTGTTATTCTCACCTTCTTTCATATCTTCAGTTTGGGATTTTTTGATGACATAATTTAATCACCAAATTTGTAACCATTTGTTCTACACATAGACTTTTTTGAGTGATGAATTATGGTTGCAGGCTCTAGCTCTAGGGATAATTTTAGGATGCCATAGAAAAGAGATGTTAATTTTATGACTTAGGTGAAAATCTAACCTCTATGATGACTGAGATATATTATATATTACATAGAGGCAGATATTTTCAGCAAAAGCATGCTTTACCGTTAACATATGATAACTGAAGTTTCAAGTGACTTGTTTTTACAAGCTTGTGGGTGGGGCTGATGGCTGCTAGTAGACAGAAAAGTTTAACACCTTCTGCTAAGTGATTCACACCTGAGACATTTATGGAAAGTATATGGAAGTGTCTCCGAGATGTTTCCATTTTCTCTTCATCTTAAGATTTGGTATCATCACATATATGTGGAAATGAGAGTCCAGTTACGATTTTGTGACCTGTGGGAGCTCTTTCAGACCCAGCATTTGCTTTAAACATCTTGTAGGCTGAGCAGAAACTGCAACACGGATGTGCATCTGATATGAAAGTAAAAATTGTCAATACAGCTAGTGCGGTGGTTCATGTCTGTAATCCTAGTACTTGAGAGGGTGAGACAGGAGGATCACAGGTTCAAAGCTAGCCTAAACAATTTAGCAAGACCTTATTTTAAAATAAAAAGGACTGGTGGTGTAGCTTAGAGGTAGAATGACCCTGCCTTCAATCCCCAGTACCAAAAAAATAATTTAAAAAAAGATGAAGTGATTCCTTAAACAATGGCACAGAAATATTTTACATTTAATTCATATCTCTTCATAAGTCTCTGGTGTTTATTCGAAGACATATCCCTTCATTTTATTAGACTCTAGGGGTTCATATTTCTGAGGTAAAGATTAAAACCTGACCTCTGAGAATGAATCTGCATTATCTAGTTGCCATAGAAAACTGGCATTAACTGTAATAGCATGATATACTTGTGGTTTCTATGACAACTGGACTATGCCATCTTACCTGGGAGCAGAAATATTTAACTTGGATGTTTACAAGCAGCCAGTGTGATACTTTCACTAAAAGAAGATAATTTTGGTGTCTGCTTTTACTGTGAATGTGTATGTTTATGAGGGTGAAGAGAATAATTGAACATAGGTTGCAAAAATGGACTGATTATTCCTGTTGTGGGGGAGGCTGGCAGCCACTATTGAGAGGAGACTGAAGTGGCTGAGTCACCATTTATTCTGTCCCTTCCTTGTTTCTGTGTCCTCAGGTAACATCTGTAGAGTGAGGCTCTGGGATTTTTTTGTTTCTGTAAAGCAGAAATTCACAATGCTTTTTACCTATGCATCCCTCTCTGAGAACTATTTTTGCAATACCCCTAAAAATATATATCTTCATATATATTATATATAACATATAATATATATATATATATATATATATGAAGGTAAATTATGAGTACATAAAATTTCAGACAAATAAAATGTGAGATATAATGAGTATGTTAGAAGTACTAATATTTTTTTCTGGTTTCCTATGGACCATTCACATACCTCCCATGTATCCAAATGCCGCTTATGAAATTGCATCTCTAAAAAAATTTTCAAATTATTTTGTTACTAATAAAAATTTGTAAATTACTTTCCATTGCTATGAACATAAATAACAAATTCCTTAAGTCTCTGGCCCCAGTGACTGGATTTTTTTTTTTTTGTAGTACTGGTGATTAAACCCAGGGGTATTCTAAATATAAGGTATATTCTCAGCCCTATTTTTCATTCTTTTAATTTTGTTTGTTTGTTTGTTTGTTTTGGTGGTACTGGGGGTTGAACCCAGAGGCTTTCTCCCAGACCAATTTTATACTTTATTTGGAAACAGGATCTCACTAAGTTGCAGAGAGCCTCACTAAGTAGCTGAGGCTTCGAACCTGTGTCATCCTCCTGTCTCTGCCTCCCAAGCATGGGAATTACAAGCGTACGCCACCATGCCTGGCTTCATTCTTTTAATTTTGAGATTGGGTCTCCACTAAGATACAGAGGGCCTCACTAAGTAGCTGAGGGTGGCCACAAACGTGCAATCCTCGTGTCTTGATCTCCCAAATACTGGGATTATAAGTGTGTACCACCACGCCTAGCTCTAAGTGATTGAACTTTGATCGTGATATTTTTTCTATTAATTAATTAGGTTTCAAAGAAAAACAGCTAATATTAAAGTACAGTTATGCATCACTTAACATTGTGAACATACCTTGAAAATGCATCACTGGGTAAGTTCATCCTTAAGTGAACATCATAAACTGTATTTACACAAACCTAGGTAGCATAGCCTACTACACACCATACATATATGGTGTTCCTTGAGTCATGATAAACAAAATAAGAGAGTAAATGGAACACAAGACAGAATGCTATAATCGAGAAAGGAGGTAAATTTGTGATGTATGAGGCTGTTGCAACCATAACATTATATATTGCTTTATACTAAATTTTATTGATTAGTAAAAGGAGTACACACTAATGACTGACAGTATAGTATAATATATAATATAATATATATATATATAGAGAGAGAGAGGGGGGGCATATATATACCCTCTAAAGCCACGAGCCCAAATACACCCTTTTTCCTCTAAGTTATTCTTGTCAAGTATTTTGGTAATCACAATTAAAAACTAACACATTAGGTATTGCTGCTCTAACAAACTGTCACAGACTTAGTGGCTTAAGACAACACACATAGTCCAGTCATGGTGGTGCACACCTGCAATCCAGTACTTGAGAGGTTGAGACAGGAGAATCACAGGTTCAAAAGTATAGAACTGTTCCAAGGTTAATAACAAAAGAAAAATTTGAACAGAGTAGAGGATACTTCAAAGTGCTCACACAGGAAGGAGAATATTCCCACCAGACAGACTGGAAAAATTCTTAATTTACTAGGTATGTGGTTGAAAACAAAGGATATCTTGCCTCAGTAACATGAAATAATTGGCTTTGGGTCCAATATAAATTCCAACATCCCTGCCAAAAGTACAAAAGTAATGTATGAGTCAAACTATTTCCAAATAACTTAAGTACATCTCAGAACAAACTCAAGAATACATATAGAAACACAAAAATATTCAATACCCCAAAGTAGAATCCACAACAACTGACATGCATTTAATGTTTAATAGGCATTTGATGAAGTGGAAAAACACAATATTCAATGAGAATAATCAATACATAAAAACTTACTCAGAAGTGGCATTAGATGATTATTATGACTACATTCCATATCTTCAAGCAGTTATAAAGTGAAATGAAAAATACTTTTTGAAAGACCAAAATTGAAATTCTAAGATTCTAGTGAAAATGATGTCTGAGATGAAAAATATACTGTATTCCCATTTAAAGACCTAGCAAATAATAGCGTGGATATCTACAAACTAATACCCACCTAATAACACAATAATGAAGGAGAAAAAGTCAGAGGATGGATGCTTCTCCAAGACTTAACTACAAAATTACATTAACCAAGACAGTGTGATAATAGAGAAAATAGACACATAGATCAAAGAACATAATAGAGCCAAGAAATAGACTCACATAGATAAAGTCAACTAATCTTTGACAAAGGAGCAAAAGGAATTCAATGGAGAAAAGATAATCTTTTCAAAAATAGTGCTGGAAGAATGGAACATCGAAATGCAAAATAATGAATCTAGACATAGATTCTCTTTGTATAAACACACTTTGTATGAAGTAACTCAAAGTAGGTTATAGACCTAAACATAAAACACAAAATTTTAAAACCCTACTAGATAACATAGGTGTAAATCTAGATGATCTTGGATTTGGTAGTGACTTTTTATTTATTTTTATTTTTTTATGGTACTGAGGGTGGAACCCAGGGGCTTTTCTACCTCCGGGCTATACTCCCAGACCTATTTTTTTATATTTTATTTGGAAACAGGGTCTCACTAAGTTGCTGAGAGCCTCACTAAGTAGTTGAGGCTGGCTTTTGAACCTGTGCGATCCTCCTGTCTCTGCCTCCCAAGTGATGGGATTAGAAGTGTGCGCCACCATGCCTGGCTGTGACTTTTTATTTTTATTTTTTATTATTTTTTTAATTTTTAATTGGTGCACTGTATTCATACATCAGAGTGGGATACATACTTTTGTAGACATACATGCACACATTGCCCAGTCAGCCCCCACCCGATCCCCACCCCATTCTCTCCCTATCCCTCCCTCCCATGCTTGGCTTAGTGATTGACATCTAGTATTATAGCAATTTATCAAAAATTAAAAATGATAATCTCACATAACAGTTTCATTTGTCTGATACCAAGCTTTTGATGACTTAAAGATAACATTTCAATATTACTTTTTGCTTTCTTTCTTAACAGAGAATCTATTTTTTCTATTTTTTAGGTGAAACTATCATATATTTATATATTTATTTTTCAGAAAAAAAATCTATCCTAATATGGAATATGGACTCTAGGTACCCACAATGATCTTGAAAAAGAACAAAGCTAGAAGATGTATATTTTCTGATTTCAAACCATATAAAGCTACAATAATTGAAACAGTGTAGTACTATTCTAAAGGCAGATATATAAACCATTGGAGTTAAATAAAAGCCTAGAGCTAAATTCTTCCCTATATTGTCAAGTTATTTTTGACAAGGTTTCCACGAACATTTGGTGGTGGAAATAATAATCTTTTAACTAAATATTGTTGAAAAATAATAATTACATGGAAAAGAATAAAATTGGACCCTTACCTAATCCCATATACAAATATTAACTCAAAATAGATAAAAGACCTAAATATAAATCTTAAGACTTTAAACTTTTAGGAGAAAATCTGGGTCATAAAACCTCACATCATTGAAATTGGCAGTGATTTCTTGGTTATGATTTCAATGGCACAGGCAACAGAAGAGTATACAAACTCCCTAAAAAATAAAAAACATATTGTATATCCAAAAACAATGTAAACAGAGTTAACAGTTACTAATAGAATGGGATAAAATATTTCCAAATGCTATATCTGAAGGTATATTAATATTCCAACTAGAAATCCTAAAAATTAACAACAATAAAGGCAAACAATACCCTTTAGAGATATGTAAAAGACTAACATAAATAATGAATCTCCACAGATAACCAATCTTAGTTGTCTGTTGGATGGAAAATCTTGTTTCTCTAGTTCTGATGTGTGTTACCTATTTCTTCTTTGTAGTTAATCTCTTTGAGTATTTTCTCTAGCGCTGGTTTTGAAGACATAAATTCCTTCAGTTTCTGTTTGTCATGGAAGCTTTTTATTTCTCCATCTAATTTGATAGAAAGTTTTGCTGGGTAGAAAATTTTTGCCTGGAAGTTGTTTTCTTTCAAAATTGGTAATATGTTACTCCAAGCCCTTCTGGCTCTCATAACTTGGTTTGGGAAGTCTGGAGTGATTCTAATTGGTTTGCCTCTGAATGTCACTTGGCCCTTTGCTTTTGTTGCCTTTAAGATTCTCTGCTTGGCTTCCACATTGGTCATTTTGACAATTATGTGGCGTGGGGATCCTCTTCTCTGATCCTGTCTAAAGGGAGTTCTATAAGTTTCCTGGACCTGTGTATCGACCTCTTGCTCTATGTCTGGAAAATTTTCTGCTATTACTTCCTTGAAGAGATTGTTGATCCCTTTGGTTTCACTTTCTTTTCCCTCCTCTATTCCAATTATTCTTAGGTTAGCTCTCTTAAAATGGGCCCATATTTCTTCAATATCAGATTCCTGCTGTCGGATATTTTTTTCTAGATTAGAAACTATGCATTCATTTTTGGAATGATCATCTTCTAAGAGCGAGATTCTGTTCTCCATGTGTTCTAAACGGTTGTTTGTGCTTTAAATTGAGGCCTTTACTTCATTAATTGCATCCTTTATCTCTTTTTGGCTCTCTCTGAGTTCTTTTCGAAGCACCTCTATTATTTCTACAGTTATTTTCCTGATTTGATCGTCTAGAAATCTCTGATTTTCTGTTTTATCGGGTTCTGATGTTGTGGGGTTGTGAGCATTCATTTCTCCAGTATTATTCCTCTTTCCCATGATTTCGGAAGTTTGTGCCTTCTCTGGGTTCTTCCCTTGGGTCACTATGACTTCACTTAAGGTGCTCTGGATCTCGAGTCAGTAGTATCTCAGACCCCACTACTCCTTTACTGGGTTGTATCACAGAGTCTCCGACCCAGAGAGTCGATAGAGGCTGCTTTAGACTGTGGGGGGTGCCAGGTTGCACGTTCTCCTATGGTGTGATATCACTGCCACCGCCCCTCTCCCACTGGGTCAAGTCCCAGTGAGTACAGTACTGGGATTTCTCCGCTGTGGCCCACAATTTTACTCACTGTTCTTGAGTACGCAGATGTAGCTCTACTGAATTCGGTGAATTCGGTGCTGTTGCCGCCGGTGGCAATATGGCGCCGCTGCTACGCCCTCGGCTATGGGGCTGGCGTTTTTTTTTCTTGGTTTTGATTTCCACTCTGAATCCCTGCAGCGTATGCTGAGCTCAGCCACTGGAAGCTTTAGATGCCCTCTGCGCCGAGAAATCCCGCCTGGCTGTTCTGCAGCGGCTCCCCTCGGCTTGCTGTGGCCGTTCCGTGAATTCGCTGGTGCCGCCGGCAGTATGGCGCTGCTGCCGCGTCCTCGGGCCTGAAGCCGCGTCCTCGGGCGTGAGGATCTCCTCTCTGGCTCTGTTCTCAGTCTGCTTTCTCTCTGGAGCCTGGTGATTTTTTTTTGTTTCTCTGGTGATGTTGTTTTCTGGCTTTGAAAGGCGCTGATTTTGTGGTAATGGAGATTTGTTGTTAGCGGGGCTCTTAAGCCCCGCTTTTCTCGGTCGCCATCTTCCCGGAAGTCCTGGCTGTGACTTTTTAGATAAAACACCAGAAGCACAAAAACACAATCTATGAAAGAACAATTAATAAGCTGAACTTCATTAAAATGTTCCATTACATCAAAATAAGGAGCAGATTGATATATAGTTGGGAAACCAGACAGGGAAAAAGGTAACTTGTGAATTAATGATATAATAGTACCTGTTAAGGAGAAATAAGTCACTGAGTTACCATTTTATTCTTTCTCTTCTCTGGTACCTTGGTCTTAATATAATACATAGAGTGAGAGAGCTGTACTATCTCTGAATTCTGTAAAGCTCCCCTGGTTAAGAATTATCTTCCCATGTACAACTAAAATATATATCATTATTTACTATATAATTAATTTTGAAAAGCATAAGAAAAAGTATTCTAATATTTATTATAAAATTTGAGACACAACGTATGAAGAATTATATAATAAACATGTATTTACCCCCATGATACTATTATGATTTACTTCCCTTGCTTTTTAACTTATCTACTTATTTATACATCAAATCCACCTATTAATCAGTAAATTCAAAGTAAAATGTATATCTTTAGAAGTGTTTCAGCATGTGTATAACTGGTATTTAATATTTGCATATAAGCCAGGCATGGTGGTGCATGCATATAATCCCAGCATTTGGGAGGCTGAGACAGGAGGATTTTGCAGGTTCGAAGCCAGCCTCAGCTATTTAGTGAGGCCTCTGCAACTCAGTGAGACCCTGTTTCAAAATAAAGGTTAAAATAGGGCAGAGGGTGTCTCTCAGAGGTAGAATGCCCTGGGTTCCATCCCCATCCCCAGTACCACACACACACACACACACACACACACACACACACACACACACACATATATATATATATATATATTTTTTTTTTTTTTTTTTTTTTGCAATCCAGTACTTGAGAGGTTGAGACAGGAGAAACATGATTGTTGACATGTTGTTGAAACATATTTGTATATAAGATTTTCTTTTTATGTAACATTTACAGAAGATAAAAAATCCTTAGAAGATATTTTCTTTTTTTTTGGTGATATTTTCTGAGGGTTATTGTATACATATTTGTGTAACCAGGACTCCTTTCAAGATAAACAATTTTGCCATTATTATAGAAACTTCCTTATGTCCCTTCTCTATTAAATTCTTCTCCAACCCCAAGATCTCTGGCTTTGATTTTTTTTTTTTTTTTTGCCCTGGAGTTCAGCTCTACTTACAACCTAAATTTAAAAACACCTAAAATAGTCTTACATATAGGTAAATATTTACAAAATTACTTCTTTATTTCTGAGCCCCAGTGAATAATTTTTACATATCCTAAATTTGCACAAACATTGCTTTGGGATTTACTCTCCTAAAGTACAACTTGTATTTAATCATAATAATGAAGTTTCTAAGTGTTTTCCTTCAAAACCATTCTTCTTTATGATTTTTCTGATGCAGGTGTATTACTTTGTTAGTAGATGCTGCCAATATTTTTTAAATTATGCTTCTAAAGAAATCATAATCAGAGCTGGGCATCTTGGGCACTCTTGTAATCCCAGAATTTGGGAGGTGGAGACAGGAGGACCACCGATCAGAACAGCTTCAGCTACTTAGTGAGACCCTGTTTCAAAATAAAGAATAAAAGAAATAGGGCTGGAGGTGTAGCTTGGAGGTAGAATGCCCCTGGATTCCATTCCCAGTACCGCAAAATAAAGAAAGATAATCACCCTTATTTAATCAATACACATCAAATACATGTATGAAAATATCACAATGCACTTCATAAATGTGCAGTTATTATGTGTCCATTAATCATAAATGAAATTAATAAACAGACAAATTAAAAGCCTCAACAAGGATATAGCTGAGAAGGGCTTCAAGCTGAGCTCTGCATCAGGTGAGGGTGCTGGCTATGTTTACAGTTGGATAGGGTTGCTGATCAGGCTCCATGGTCAACTCAGGCTGCTAGTTATACCCTGCATTTGGTTGGAGCTGAGGACTGAGATCTGCATCAGACCAGTCGGGGTCACTGGCTGGGCTTACTTAATGTTCAGGGCTGTAAGCTACATGCTTTGCAACTGGGTAGGATCACTGGCCATGTTCCGTGCTGGGACATAGCTATACATTGTGCTCAGCAATCAGATGAGGCTATCCACTGTGCTTCATGGTGAGACATGACAGACCTGTGATCCTCCTGTCTCAGCCTCACAAAGACTGAGATTACAGGCTTGTGTCAACACACTTGGCTGTGTTTCTTTTACTCTTGGGTATACATTTAAGAGTGGAATTAGAGAATCATAGGGTAAATTTATATTTTCTAACATAAAGCATAAACAAGCAACCACCCCACTATATCCTGAAAAACGAGGAGCAAGTACAGAATGAACCTAGACATATGATTTCTATTTCTTCCTTATTTAATTCAGTTTCATTAAAGTTTAATTTTATTCTAGCCTGGAGTATATGGGGTGTTGAATAGCTTCTTCCTATAAACTCTATATTTATAGATCTCTTCTCCATATACTTTGCCTTATAACTTAGCAGAAACTCTTATCAGGAAATGAACCATATTTTGTTCATCCATTGATTCTGAATTTTCCCATTTGATTGAACTGGTTGATGCAATATTTCTGGTGGTGACAGAATCAGAGACATGGAATAAGCACTTCTGGCATTTCAGCTTCAATTCCTATACTTTATCACCAGGAGAATATGGCAAGACTAGGCTAATGGAATATAAAAAGAAATTGGACCATAGTCAAGATCTTAGTCATCTGGAAGGAGGTATACCCAGATCAGCCAACAGCCACATAGTACACATATATCTAAGTGAACTGAGACACAATCAGGAAACTTGCCCAATTGAATTCAATTAAAACACTCACCCATAGACTCATGTTCTAAATCATTCTTGATTTTACATCATTGAAGACTGTTGATTTTTTGTGTGCAAATTTTTATGGCAATATGTAATTGATTTGAGATATAATGTTAAATTGATACATCTTCTAAAAGAATGCTAGGAATTGAATTATTTTTAGGATAATATAAAGCTGGGACTAAAAAAAATTAGTTTCAAGACTGGAAGAAAAATGGTGTAAGTGATTTTTTAGTTAAAAAGATGGCATGAACCCTATAAAATAACCTGCCTTCAACTTTGGACATAAAAACTCTGGAGGAAAAAATGATAAAAGTTTCCATATAACTCCTTTATTCTAAGAAAAAGAAGCAAAACTTTCTTATGTAGCACCAACTGATTTTTTTGGCATTTCATATTAATGAGTACCATTTTTATAACAGCATAAATCTTTATCTTCAAAAAAGATACATGACAGACAAAAAGGTAGCATATAAAACCCATTGTATCAATAACATTAAATTTGAACAGATCAAACAATCCAAGTCCTTGCTGAGGGATAGGTAGGTGATAGGGAAGGTGATGTGGGCTATATTATATCCTAAAGGATATAATAAGGATATAATATAGTTTTTTTCTGAGTTGATGAATTGTTCAAAAATTGACTTTCATGATGGTTGCATATTATCTGTGAATATATTAAAACTAGTGAATTCTCTAAGTAGGTGACTTGTATGCTATGTGAATTATATTTCAATAAAACTGTAAAAAAACCACTTTGCAGATATGGAAACTATGAGTCTGAGACTCTCAGGAATCTACTTAATGTCATATAGCAGGGGTAGATTGGCCATACGGTGGTAATGTATTTGTCGGGTTCTCACTAGCCAGAGATTCTATGTTTAATTTTAGTACATCTTTTAGTTACTTAACTCATAGCTTCTTTATCAGTTGTTGTGTGCAGATTTTGAAGGGCACATACTCCCAAATGTGACAGCTCTAAATAAATCTCCTGTGGAAACTGGAATACATAGCAAACTAATCAGATTGACTTCTATTGTGAGAAACCATTTTCCTCTTCTGTAATTGTCACATGATTTTTTTCAAATATTGACCTGCACACTTTTTCCCTAACTATGTCTTTTAGTTTCTGGTTTGCCTTTCCATAAACTTTGGGGACTCATATTCATTAAGTTCTCTTTCTGATGTTATTTCAATTTGACCATGAGTTACTGATTTTCTTACATATACAGACCTACCTGGCCTCATTACAGACTTTGAGACTACTCTGACCAAATACATCATCTCTGTTTGGACCCTGTATAAGAGGAACACAACTTATGTTTTCTTCTTTAATTTCAGTGTCTAACAGTTTTATTGGGACTTATTAATTGTAATTATTCATTCAAACATTGATACATGGCATTGTGAGGAATATGAGCAACAAATGTATATCCTAAGGTTCTACTCTAAAGAAGTATAGAAAGGAGACAGAAATCTTGTGAACCAGATGAAAATTTTCTTTTTGGGATGACTGTATTTATTTATTTATTTATTTATTTATTTATTTATTTATTCATTCATTCATTTATCAGTACTGGGGATGGAACCCAGGGGGCATTCTACCTCTGAGCTACATCCCCAGCTCTATTTCTTATTCTATATTTTGAAACAGGGTCTCACTGAGTTGCAAAGGGCCTCACTAAGTAGCTAAGACTGTCTGGGAACTGTGATCCTCCTGTCACAGCCTCCCGAATGCTGGGATTACAAACGTGTGCCATCACACCCAGCTTTGTTTTATCTTTTTATTATAGCATTTTAGCTGAGGCAAGAACTGATGCAAATTACTAAATGCCTGGATTAGAAGTCAGAAGTCCTACGTGATCACATTTTTGTGCGTTTATGTTTGAGTCTTTTTGGTATGTGATTCAGACATGAAGAATTTACAGAGATAAGTATGTTGCATATTCATTTATTCTCCAGTTACTTGGTTATTTGATTCATAAAACTGTTCCTGAGTAGTGGATGTAAATCTGAAGTTATGTAGCATTATGAGATCTTGTCTAAAGCCAGCATGTATCATGATGTAAGATTTCCATTGCATAGGACAGCAAATAATACCTGTGTTGGATGGGTAGAAGAAATTTTAACTACCATATACAGCATCTTTAAGCCACTGTTAAAAAAAAAAAAACTTTGCTCTCTAATGTTATTTCTTTGGTTGCCTTCTAATACTTTATCTATTTATCTATGTCTATTTTATCTATTTATCCATCCATTTCTTTATGTATTGAATTGGGCAGGGGTGGCATAAATATATGAGTTAGTAGTTATGGCTCTGCTTTTATGAATGAATTTCTACTTCCTGTTTGCTATAGTAGGTTGACAGCCAGAAGATCTTGTTTCCTTGACAACTAAAACCATTTGTTCTAGGAGGACCCCATCTATTTTAGGAAGCAGAAAGAGTTATCAAGGATATTAACAGGCAATTTGTTTGGGGTGCTAACATAAACATCAAACTTATTATGTTTCTATTATTACTGTGTGTTGAGGGAAGGGGAATTTGTTTAGGCATACATGGGCTTAGTTTCACCTGTTGCATGAGTTAATGGCAATCCATGCTGGGGGGTTACTACTGGATGAGTCACTAGCCTTTATTTCCACTTCCTAGTTTCTGTGTTCTAAAATAACTATAGTGGGAGGGCCATATGGTGAATGAGCTCTTTTAAGAAGAGGTTTGCAAACATTTCTAATCATCCTGTGCAAGGAAATGTATTTAAAGATAACTTCAAAAGATGTATCTATATTTGTAATAGACAAATGGCCTCCACAATTATCCATTATAAATTAAAAAGTCCTTATAATAAAATGTGTGGGCTATTTGTATTTACATATATATTGGCATAAAGTAATATTGCACATTGTGAAACACAAAATTTGGACTCAGTAAGGGATAAGATGCACATGATATCAATTAAAATTTTAATATTTCCTTTATGGATTCTCAATGGAACAGATTGTAGATTTTCTAGGTTAGCCCACGCTGTATTTTATAAATCACTGCTCTAAAGAATATATTTAGTTTAGTCACACCCCTATACAAGTCTATAAATGGATCCCTTAGCATGAAATAAGTCCTTAATTATATTATCTGTGTGGTTCTATTTTTGGTAGTTGATATTGTTGATGTCACATTTATTACCCGCTTATTAATTGTGTTTCAAAAGCATGACAATTTTATCCTATTTCACGTTGGCTAGGTTAAATTATGAGGCCAGAAGAGAGGGCGCTGGCCATCTTGTAACATACATGCCCCTTTTCCAGTTACTCAATCTTGCTCTACTATGGTTTTTACTGTGAAGGGATTTTGCAGATGTCATCAAAATCTCTCATCAGTTGACTCTAAGTAAGCTAGATTACCCCAGCAGGCCTGAATTTATTCGGTGGAAGCCTCCAAAAGATGATTTAGGCATTTTCTGAGTCAGACCCCAAAGAAGAGCTGAGTCTACAGTCATTCACCCTTTATGACAGTCCTTTTCTAATAGCCTGTTGACAACTGCGTCAACTCATACTCATGGAATTCCTTTCTGCATGTGATCCTCCTTCCCCATCTGTTTGTCCTATGGATTTTGAATTTGCTTCACCAGCCCTAATAATCACATATTCCATTCCCTTCTAATAAATATTTTGTGTCTGACTCTCTTTCACTATCCTACTGGAGCTGCTTCTATTGGTGAAACCTTCTAGCTAGAAAACGAAAGGATGACATGGTATCTGAAGTACTTATACTGAGGTTTTATGTGAAATGATATATGGTTAAGGGAAAATCGGGTGGTAAGTAAGAGATGGCTAAAGAGTCATCTCTATTCCACATTTTGCTTTAATATACTGGAGGAGGGGTTCTGCCAACCCCATTTCTCCTTTGACTTCCTGTTAGACCAAAACTGCTTATAGTAACAGAAACAGGAAGTCTGAACGAAGGAGAGGCATATTACATCTTTCTCTTCAGCTTCCTGTTTCTGTTATCCTAAAAGACCTCCACCCATGCAGGGATATGTAGAAAAATAAAACTAGACTCCTATCTGTCACCCTGCATAAAAGTCCACTTGAAATGGATCAAAGACTTAGAAATCAGAGAAGAAACTTTGCAATTACTAGAAGAGAATGTAAGAACAATTCTCCAATATGTAGGCACTGGTATAAACTTCCTCAAAAAGACTCCTAAAGTTTAGGAAATAAAACTGTAATCAGTAAAGGTGATGGCATCAAATTAATAAGCTTTTGCAGAGCAAAGGAAATAATCAAGAGCACGAAGAAAGAGCCTATGGAAAGGGAGAAATTTTTGTCAGCCACTCCTCTGAGAAAAGACAATGGACACTGAATTGAATAGACACTTCTCAAAATAAGATATACAAAAGGCCAACAAATATATTTAAAATGTTCAACATCACTAGCAATCAGAAAAATGCAAATCAAAACTACACTGAGATTCCATCTAACTCCAGTTAGAGTGGCAATCATCAAGAATACAAACAGTAAGTCGGGTATGGTGATCCAAGCCTGTAATCCAATTACGTGGGAAACTGAGAGATAGGAAGATCATAGGTTTGAGGATAGCTTCAGCAATGTAAGGAGACATTCAGCAACATAGTGAGACCTTGTTTCAAAACAAAAAATAAACAAGGCTGAGGTATATTGTAGAGATAGAATGCTTCTGGATTCAACCCCAAAACAATATTCACATACACACACATACACATACTACTACTACTACTACTACTACTACTACTACTGATGATGATAATGATGATGTTGATGTTGTTCTTGTTGTTGTTGTTGATGATGATGATGATGATGATGATGAATTAAATGCTGGCAAGGAAGTAAGGAAATAGGAACTCTCAATCATTGTTTGTGGGGTTATGTTAGTACAACCACAATCCACAATGGAGATGAGTATGGTGGTTCCTCAGAAGACTAGGAATAGAATCACTATATGTCCCAGCTACACCATGCCTCAGTATCTTTCCAAAATAATTAAAATTAAAATTCTATAGTGATACATGTACACCTATGTTGTAGTACACTGTTCACAATAGTTAAATTATGGAACTAACCTAGATGTCTGTCAACAGATGAAAAGATAAAGAAAATGTGGTGGATATACACAACTGAGTTTTCCTCAATCAGAAAGAAGGACAAGAATAAAGTTGCCGCACGGGGCAGTGGAGCGACAGTGCGGAGAATGCGCCTGCTGGCCCGCGAGACATGAACCAATGAACAAAGCATATGGCACAAGTGAAGATAAATGTCACTCTTCCCTTTTCAGTTGAATTTCGACTTAGACCTGTATGGGACATCACCTCTGATCTGTTCTTTCAGTAGTTACTGACTTTGATTAAAGGAAGGTCTCTGAAGATTTGTATCAAATGACGTCAATGGCTAGCTTGTTTTCTTTTACTAGTCCAGCAGGGAAGCGATTATTGGGCTGGAAGCAAGGTGATGAGGAGGAAAAATGGGCAGAAAAGGCAGTTGATACTTTGGTGAAAAAACTAAAAAAGAAAAAAGGTGCCATGGAGGAAATGGAGAAAGCCCTGAGCAGTCCAGGACAGCCGAGCAAATGTGTCACTATTCCCAGATCTTTAGATGGACGCCTTCGGGTTTCTCACAGGAAAGGCTTACTCCACGTCATATATTGCTGTGTTTGGTGATGGCCTGACTTACAGAGTCACCATGAGCTAAAGCCATTGGATATTTGTGAATTTCCTTTTGGATCTAAACATAAAGAAGTTTGTATCAACCCATACAACTATAAGAGAGTAGAGAGTCCAGGTAGGTTTTTTTCTGCTGAGAAGAATTGAAAACAAGAAAAAAAAATCTAATCTGATTTGTGGACAGTTAGATATATTAATTAAAAGTCCATGTTTTTTAGAGATTTAATTTGAGAAGGAATATTGGATTTTGATTTAGCTTTTGTTTTATGTAGGTGAAATAACTCTGAAGTGGTGTATCCTAATTCACTATTAAGCTGTAAGCACCCAAATTAAAAAAAAAGAATGAACAAAATTATGTCATTTTCAGAAAAATGTATAAAAACAAATATTATGCTGTGAGATGTCAGTCGCAGAAAGTCAAGGGTGCCATGTTTTCTCTCTTATATGGAAGCTAGAAAAAAATAGGAGAGAAAAGAGATTTCATGAAAATGAGGACAGACCAGTAGAATAAAGCTTGAGAAGGAGAATGAGACGGAGAAAAGAAGGCTTGAAAAAGGAAACAGATCAAATCATGTATGGGGAGGAATGAGGTAGGTAGCAGGATGGAGTCCAAAGGGAAACACATCAAGTATTGTCTACATACATGAAATGATCACTTTGAAAAAAAATGTTTTTGGTGGTACTAAGGATGAAACCCTTCTACCTTCGGGCTACACTCCCAGACCTATTTTTATATGTTTTATTTGGAAACAGGGTTTCTTAAGCCAGTGAGGCTGACTTCGAACCTGCGCAATCCTCCTGTCTCCGCCTCCCAAGTGTGGGGATTACAAGCATGTGCCACCACACTCAGCAGCACCAATAAAATTTTAAAATAGAGATGGGGCTCAGTTTCATAGTTTCTCTACAAATATTAAGGACTATTATTATTATGCTAGACCACAATTTGGGAAGAATCTTCCTGAGAACTGGAGAGTCCAGTACCATTTGAGCAATTCCTTTGGTTCAAATACAGAAGTCCTAATTCTTTAAGGGAATCATTCCTCTGAGTTATTGAGATTGACACTGAAAATTATATATATATATATATATATATATATATATATATATTCAATAAAACTGTTTCCTTTTAATCAGAGTCTGAGACAAGTCTTACAAAATATCACCATTGTTTTCCCAAGCTTTTGAGTGATGAGTGATAGTTGTCTCTGAACTTCAAACACTTAATTTGACCAATTTCTTATTGCAAATTGTATTTAAATATTTTATGTGGATTCCATCCATTTTCTATGTATTTTTTTTCTTTTCGGAAATTTTAACTGCGAAGTATTTATGTGTTATTCTTTTTGCATGTATTTTGCCTAGGGTTTGCAGCATATTTGGAATCTATGGCTTGATCCCTTTATTTTAGAATATTATTTTCTATTTTTATTTTCAATGTTTCCTCTGCCTATTCTGTATCTTCTCTCCTTCTGGGACTACTAGTACACATCCATCAGCCCTTTTACTATGTCTCATCTCTCTCTCTCTCTCTCTCTCTCTCCCTCCCTCTCTTTTTTTTTTTTTTTTTTTTGGTGGTACTGGGGTTCCTGGAAGCCCTTCTACCTCCGGGCTACACTCCCAGACCTATTTTTTACATTTTCATTTTGGAAACAGGGTCTCCTAAACCAGCGCGCGCGGCTGGCTTCGAACCTGCGCGATCCTCCTGTCTCTGCCTCCCAAGCACGGGGATTACAAGCGTGCGCCACCACGCCCGGCGCCCTCCCTCTCTTCTTAAGACATAATTTACATATCCTAAAAATCTGTTTAAAAGTGTGAAATACTGTTTTAGAATTGTAATAAAGTTATAAAAAATATCACCACTATCTAATTTTAGAACTTAAAAAAAATCACTGTAAGCCAGGTGTGGTGGCACACACCTGTCATCCTAGTGCTTGGCAGGCTGAGACGGGAGGATTGCAGGTTTGAGGACAACCTCAGTAATATAGCAAGACTCTCAGCAACCTAGTGAGACCCTGTTTCAAAAACAAAAAAATAAAAATAAAAAGAACCGGGGATGTAGTTCAAAGGTAGAATGCTCCTGGGTTCAATTCCCAGTACCAAATAATAATAATAATAATAATAATAATAATAATAATAATAATAATTCACTATGAAGTAAATTCCTATAACCGTTGGAAGTGTTTTCCCACCCCCATTCTTAGCCTCTTAGTAATAACTACTTTCTGTCTTTATAAATTTGCCTAATCTGGATAATTATTATCAATTTAATTATAAAAGATTTGTAAATTTTTTGTGGGTCTGGGGATGGAACCCAGGGCCATTCAACCTCCGAGCTACATCCCCTGCCCTATTTTTGTTCTTTATTTTGAAACCAGGTCTCACTGAGTTGCAGAGGGCCTCACTAAGTAGCTGAGGCTGTCTGTGAACTGTGATCCTCCAAGTCTCAGCCTCCCAAATGCTGGGATTACAAGCATGCGCCACCACGCCAGGCTTAAAATATTTGTAATTTTATAAATGGTTTCTTTCACTTTCCAAATTGTTTTTCAAAACTCATCCATATAATAGCACGTATCAGCACTTCGTTTATTTCATTGCTGAATAATATTCTATTATATGGATTGACCACATTTCATTTATCCATTTATCAGCTGAAGGATTTTTGGGACGCTTCCAATTTTGGACTAATACAAAAATCATATAATTTTCATTCTTGCCCAGGTTTTCATATAGACATGTTTTTATTTCCCTGGGGTATATAACTAGGACTTGAATGTTTGTGTCATAGAGTAATTCAATTGAACTTTCTGAGAATCTGACAACGATTTCCCAGTATGTTTGTGCAATTTGGTAACTCATCTGAAATATATGAAAGATTCCATTTTCTCCACATCATCCCCAACATTTGTCATTGGCTAATTTTTATTATGCCAAATCTACTTGTTTTGAATTGATACTTCATTGCGGTTTTGATTTGCATATATCTAAAAATTAACTCATGCTCTCACTGCCTCCAAAGCCAATTAGCAAGGCCAATTCTCATTACAGGGAGAGCAGGGAAGTAAAATTCTTGCTCTGGGAGGAAGAGCTCATTATCAAAGGAACTTAAAAACCTGGCTCTAATATACTGGCACAAATCCTGGGAACATATGTGGGAATGGATCTTGAGGATTTGAATGGGAATTACGGAGAACAAAGTTGCATTATTGACATGATACCACAGCAGGACTTCTGTACAGCAATCACTTCCTGGGAGAGAATGACTGGCTGGTTAACTTACTATATAAAGGTGCTAAATTAGGTCGCTCAGTTGTAGTGAAACCCAGTATTTGTAGCCACCATCTGCTCCTGCAGTGTCACACAGTGGAACTTGGAAACAGGTGAAATGGTGCTGCCAGGTTGATACTCCTGTTTGTTGTGCTGTAAACAATAAATTGGTTTTGTTCTGATCCATTGAATCTTGTTATATTCTTCTGGTACCTGTAGAGTGTGACAAGCTAAAATGTTTGCTTAGTAATTTACTCCACAGTCTAATGACTTTATGCCCTCCTGTATGTAGATGGGTTTCTACAACCACTGACATAGTGGAACACCTATATAAACAGTGACTTTGTGGACAAAAAAAAAGGTAATAGGAACATGGATAAATTTGGTAATGTAAGGAGACTAGGAGGAAATGTGTTTACCCAAATAATAGAAGGAAAAGGTAAGTGGTCTGTTTTTTTCCCCCGTGGCACTGGGAATCAAATTCAGGGACATTCTACCTCTGGCATACACCCCCCAGCCCTATTATATTTTTATTTTGAAACACAGTCTAAGTTACTGAGGCTGCCCTCAAACTTATGATTACAGGTATGAACCACCATATCCAGTTAGTGACTTACTTTTTGAACATGAGTTAATGGAAAGAGAGTGAGTGGTGAGAGGTCAGATTGCAAGTAAGTTGTCTAAATGGTGGCTTCTCCTACAGAATAGGACACAAGGGTAACAATCTTGATTCCAGGAAGAAAGACACAACTTTCTCTTATTTGAAAAACCACATGTAAACCAGGCATGGTGGTGCATGCTTGTAACCCCAGCATTTGGGAGGCTAAGACAGGAGGATCACGGTTCGCAGACAGCCTCAGCTACTTAGTGAGGCCCTCCTCAACTCAGTGAGACCCTGTTTAAAAATAAAGAATAAAAAAAGTCTGGGGGTGTAGCTCAGAGGCAGAATGCCCCTGGGTTCTGTCCCCAGTATCATATCCCCCCCCCCCTTAAAAAGAAAACCACATGTAAAACAATCCACTAAAACTGCAGCATGACCCAAACAGAGCAGTAATATGCACTCAGAGGCAAAGGAGAGAAACCTGAATCCCCTTCTGTCAAAAGACTGGGAAACTGTCAGTTGGTGCATCTGGCCAGAATAATAACTGTTAATGCTCTTAGAGGAAATAGTAGCAAAACCCCATGACTCATGCCAACTATTCAGTCAGGACAGAATCATATTGCAAACATGGCTTTTCTCTTTGAAATTCTATTTCAATGAAAACAATTTGACCAATTTGGGATGAATACAAAGGAGGAAGCTTCTCAATACACAATAGCTATAGTTGCTGCAAACTGATTTTACCATGGACAGAATTATAACCTTGATAATGAGCCTCTTATCCAGAGAATGACTGATAAATATTCAAGCTCTGCCTCTGTAATGTGGAAGTAGATGGACTTTGTTGTTAGTATCCAGTGGCCAAAAAATGGTCAAGATAAAAACAGATTCAGTCTCAACCAAGCAAGGTTTCTGGAATCTTGGCTAAAACAAAAGATGGGACTAAGAATAGATTCCCTATAAAGCGACAAGCCACTAGTCAATGTGCATTTGGCTCTAAAATGGGTATTTCTCAAAGAAGAGTTTAATGTATTTAAGCACTAAAGCAATTTGGTTCAGGTAGGAGTTATATGGGTAGAAAGAAGGGGCACCAACAGACAACTGTCTTTCCAGTTGAAACAAAATTATATATAAAGCCAAGTTCCTCAATAGAAATCAATCTCTCTTTATAAAAAGCAAGTTAGAAGCCAATCAGGTACCAGAGAACAAGTTTTTCCTTCAGTATGTGCACTACTTGGACCTAAACCCTGGATCCTGATCTTAAGGAGTGATGCCAAGTTCTCTCTGTCCCGGGTGGAGACTGGGGGCTGTATGCTCTTGTAAGGGTACAATGAGGTCGAGGATAAAGACAGATGTAACCTACTGTAGCTCATTTGGATGCCAGTGACGTAAATACTGTTATATGAGATTTTTTGAGGGGCAAGAGGCCCTGTTGCTTTGATTGTATTTGAAAATGTAGTGGATGGCATACTACAGATTAACTCTAACTGGGTATAGTCATTTGGACTTCTGTTATGCTCCACTGCTAGTAAAATATTGTGTGATATATAATGCTATTGCTATTTTACATGCATGTACTCCAAGTATTCATAAAGTCCAAAGGGGAATATTACACCAAGACTGACAACTAAATCTCCAGTTCTCTCCTATATCGTATTATAGAAACAATATAAAACTACAGGATAATAAAAAGTAATTAAAGACTTAAAAGTGATAGAATTATTGAAAGCTTTTATATCCTAAGACAGTGTCCCTAAATGGCCAATGAAAAAGGATGATGGGAGATGGAGGCTTATGATGGATAACTGTCAATTGTATTCAGCGACTTAAGTCCCAGATTCAAATGCAGGATTACTATGCTGCTTCCAGAGACCTGAATTTTATTGCTGTTTGCCACCAATGGGAATGCAGAAACACAGAATAAGTCCATCTCCATTCTTGCATGACTTGTTTCGAAACTTAAATGATATCATGCTGATAGGCTCTGGTAAAAAATAGGTGGCAGTGGCTGTTTCCTGACTCAGATAAAATTCAAAAGGTGGCTCATTAATCCTGACAGAGTTCAGTCACCTAAGTCAAACTGTGAAGAGCTCTGTGGACTGAGGCTCAAAGATCAATCTCCAATATAGTAAAGAGAAAGTTATCCACTCTATGGTTCACTGCTACCTAAAAATGTCCAACATTTAATTTGTTTGTTCAGATAGTGGTGACATGTAGGCAGACTGTTGTGTCCTATGTATGTATTGAGCAGAAAGTCTAGCAAATTTATCTGTGTACAGCTGTAGAAGGCAAGCTGGGAAAGTATAATTGGTCTATAATGCCTCAGAGGTCCCTTGGAATTACAGGTGTCTGCTACTGATGACTGTGCTTATTTGAGCTTCTATCATAAACAGACTACCTCCACCTTTGGCATTCGGAACGAACTGCCTTCATGGCTGGGAAACCTACCATACTCCATTTGGAAAACCACTACACGGCTCTACTAGACTGCTACTGGGCAGTTGTGGAGAATGAGATTCTTACTGAGGACTGCCAGGTAAAATTTCACCCAGACATCCTAACCTTGGGTTTATTCCACTCGCTTGCTAACAACCAAGATGAAGATCACCAGTCTTTTTTTATTAAATGGAAATATGGAATTTGTGTCAATACTTCCTCCTCAAAAGGCTGCACATCTTTAGGGGATATTGCACCTCAACTTGCTTTCACAAAGAAAGCCATTAGCTAGCTGGTGACCATACCTCCAAGAAGTTTCCAAGGATGGTTGGCCTTGCATTACTGATGACCTAGACAAAATAAAAGCTAAAAATGTTACTGGACATCATCAATCATTAAACTTTAATGATGACCCTGGAAGACTTCATTGCAGTGAGGGTTGATCAGCATAATGGGCTGATTTAAATGTTGTCATTCTTTCCCCAGACAATACTCTGCAGAAAAAGTCATATTGTATTTTTTTCTAACTCATGGGTTATGGCGAACAGCTTAGCTTTCTGACTGAATTCATAAAGGATGGCCACCAATATATGAAAGACATTCCTGTATGAAGCCAGGAGCTCTGATAATCCATTGTTGCAACAAGATAGTACATTTATGTATCTCCATGTGAATGCTAGGGCAAGTATTCATACTTAGAAAAGCCTAAATTAAACAATGTGGCCAAATAAGCTTACATAGTCTTAGGGAATGGTAGTGTTATGTGGATTCATTACTGGACAAGACAAGCGACCTTGCCACCATAATGGGGTCAAAAAGAACTACATTTGTGTTACTTGTTAGTAGGTACACAACTCTGAGCCCTGGTCATGCCTGAAGAAGCTACTTTTGTTCTCTGCTGCCATCTTGTGACTTCTTCTGGTGTCTAACAGGCATCAAAACCTATTCCAGCCAAAAAGTTGCTATTAGTTGAGGGGAGAAGGGAGCAGGGTGGGGCTCAGAGGGAAATGCACAAGTGCTGAGTGCATGTATGCTTGTATCACTCTCTATGAACATCACTATGATATATAATTCAGAAATAAATTTGATACTGATAAATTTGATAAATTTAAAAGAAGTTATCATTACTGTGTGGCAGATTCTGACAACAATTAAGTCTTAGTTTTGCTGTTTGTGTCACTTATCATTTTCCAGTGCATGCTGTTGATGGTGAAAGAGACAGTATGACAATGGGTATATCCTTCAATATGTATTCTATGTACCTTTTCATGCCCAGGCTGCTGGTTTCATCAAGAGGCAGAATGTATAGAGCATAGTGGCAAAAGTCTGTGCTCTAAGTACTTGGGAGGCTGAAACAAGAGGATCACACATTTGAGGTCAGCCTCGGCAATTTAGCAAGACCCGTGGCAATTTAGTAAAACTCTACTTCAAAATTTTAAAATTTAAAAAGAGAACTAAGGGGACTACAGTTGTAGAAAGGAGGTAGAAAGTAGAACGTCCCTGAGTTCAAACCCCAGTTTCAAAAAAGAAAAAAGAAAAAGAAAAAAGAAAAGAAGAGAAAAAGGATAGAGGCAGAATGGATTTTAAAAGCCTCAATTATAAAATATTTCTGGGAAAGCCGTGTTGCCTGAACTGTGGATTAGACCTCATAGAGTATATGGTTATTACGTGAAGCTCTTCCTGGCAAGGGAATATTCCCTTCTGAATGGTTGCTTGGGGAGATATTAGGACAGAAGGTATGTTAGTCAACCTCTCATCACTGACAAAATACTTGATAAAATCAACTTAGAGGAAAAATTCATTTGTCTCACAGCTTCAGAGGTTTCAAACAATGGCTGGATCCATTGTTTCTGGGGCTGAGGTGAGGCAGTCATCATAGATGAAGGGTATGGCAAAAACAAAGCTGATCACCTCTTAACAGCCAGGAAACAGAGGGTGGGAGGGGCTAGAGACAAGAATGCTCTCCCAGGGCATGCCTCCAGTGACCTACTTTCTTCCAACTTGAGCCACCACTAACAGCTCTGTCACTTCCCAATAATGCCATCAAATTATTAATCCATCAATGGGTTAATGCTTTGATGAGGTTAGAGTCCTTATAATCTAATCACTTCCCCAAGGTCCCACTTCTGAACATTGCTGAATTGGGAACCAAGCCCAAAACACGTGTCTTTAGGGGATACTGCATATCCAAACCATATCACAGGAGTCAAAAAACCGAACAGGGAGACCAGTCCTCTATTCCATGCTGCAAAATTTTAACCACTGCTCTTTTCCCCCACTAATTTTAGTTATAAAGTAGAGGTTACTTCAACTTATTGCTTCTAATATTGCCTAGCTTCAATCCTTGGACATGGTGCATCAAAGGTCATAATGGTGGATCTATTGGTAGAATCTGTGAAGCTTACATTGCTCATGCATTTTCACCATTCAGGCAGAAATAGGGGATATCATGCATCATTGAAGGTCTTACCATTGTATTACAACAAACATATCCCTTGTTATATTCAAACAATTCTTGGTACAGAGATGAATGGATGAGGTAGTAAATTCTAGATTAGAATAAACAGACTGTGGCCATGGCGGGATTAAAAACAAGTACCAGGGGTGGGGCTCCTGATATCCTGGAGAGTGTTAAGTCTGGGGAAGCAATCAATGCCCTATGTCCTCTTCAATCTAGTACTATAGCTTTGCAAATATTCCTATGATCTATCCATCTGGATCAAGTATCAGCAGTGCTTGACTGACCTACATGAGGTTTGTCATTCCTATACACACGCCCAAGAAACAGAAAATTCACATGTCCATGTCTAAACAACATAAATCCTTCCAACCATGTATACTTTGACCACTGCCACCTTATTTATAAGTCATCATCAATGCAAATCCACACAATTATCCTGATGAACCAGTGGCCTATGCTATGAAATTTACATCTACTTGATGACACTGCCCAAGTAGTTTTGTCAAATCAAAAATATAAAAGGTGATCCAAACCAAATATAAAAAGTTACTCTGAAGTTGGGTATGGTGGCACAAGACTATAATCTCAATACTTGGGAGGCAAGGTAAAGGCCAGTGCATGGCAACTTAGTAAGACCTTTCTCAAAATAAAAATTGTTCTGGCCGGGCGTGGTGGCGCACGCTTGTAATCCCTGTGCTTGGGAGGCTGAGACAGGAAGATCGCACAGGTTCAAAGCCAGCCTCAGCTACTTAGTGAGGCTCTCAGCAACTTAGTGAGACCCTGTTTCCAAATAAAATATAAAAAAGGTCTGGGAGTATAGCCCAGAGGTAGAAAGCCTCTGGGTTCTACACCCAGTACCAACAAAAAAAAAAAAGAAGAAAGAAAGAAACCATGGCCAATGAGATGGCATTGAACATTAGAAGATGAGAAAATGAGTCTAAATTTCCTTGTTTAAGTTGTAATAGTTAACAGGCTGTCCTCCCGGACCTTATATAGACAAGACAGCCATACTGGAGATGGGGCTTGTTTGCTGAGGAGATTGTCCTTGGGGACTAAATATGGTCCTTCCTCCCATAGTTCACTCTTTTCTCTTCTACTACCACAAACAGAACTCCACAGACTTCATCTGGCCTAACATGGACTGGAACCCTAAAATATCCAGAACTGTGAGCAAATAAATTTCCTTCCTCTAATTTGTTGTAGTCGGATTTTTTCTGGTTAGTGAGACTGTTGACTGAAGCAAGTCTCAACAGGAAATAGTATACATAGTCACTGTATTAGCCCATCTTGGGAATCATGCTTTTGTCAGCTTTGAAAACTTTATTATATAAGTAATAAGCCAAAACCTCTTGGTATATGTATGAGGTCATCAAGCTCAGTATTTAAAATAAATATTAGCTGGGGTTCGGTTCATCCTTTCTTTAGAGTGGCTACAATAGCTTTTCTAACCATAATTCTCAATAGCATGATTGCATAATGTATACTTTTTATCCCTGAAACTTTAGACTCTGCTATATTAGATGTCCTAAGGTCCTAAGACGGAGTGTTTCCAATAAGTGAAATAGGTTGGATTTTACTTAAAGTAAAGCTACATCTAACACTTGATTACTCTAATGTCCTCACAGCAGTGGAACATCAAAAAGAAAACAAATTATATGCCAATAAGTTAAACTGGCCCTCATTACCATGTGTCAGGGGCCAGCTGGGGGTGCAAGGGAGATTTTGGCAGTGAGATCCCTAAAGAAATAAGAGCACATAGAGTTTCCATTAGTAGGGAGACAGAAGCTTTATTCTACAGACCTGTGTATTATATAGGATTTTGGGCAAAATGACTCAGATCCATGCCAGCATGATGTGCCCATGCATGTTGCATTTTGCTGCAGCTGTAGGGGTGTGATGAGTAGACCATTTCTAAGAGTTCCCACAGTGATAACAGTTCTAACATGTCTAAAAAGCTAAGTTTAATCTAAGTTTCAATAGCTGTTTGCTTCCTGACCGAAGCCAAGCCTTTCTCTCTCCAGGTCTGCCATTTTGACACAATTATTTCTGAAATATATCTATTAATAATCAGAGCTTTCTCAAATCCTCCTAAGCCATACTGGTACACTCCCCCTCTGTCTAATAACTTCCTGACACCTGTCAGGCCAAAGGTAGATACAGAAAATACACTTTGACTTTTACAATTTTACAAATATTTAACATGAGCTAATTTCCATCAGTTTTCTCCCATTATTACTATTACATACATGTACCCATAGCAAAGGAATAAGGGTGATGACTCATCAAGCTTCTTCGAGCTGAACAGGGGTGACATAAGGGGAGCCCAGATTAAGGTACAGGTGTATGTAATTGGCATGGGGCAATCAGATGGGTCCGCGCGGTGTGTCTCTTTGACTATCCAAAGAGCTTTGATAGATGTTTTTGTCAGGCTCTGTCTCTAACACCATCTGATGTCGGAAAGCTTTAACCCTATGAGACAATACTCACAATACAGGTTAACCATGAAAACCAAAAACATAGCACTTAAAAATGAGAAGTCAAAACCTGTTTTGGTGAATTAAGCTGAAACACACAAAGGTGGGATATATTTAGTTTATTTTGCACCATGTGAATCCAGAAATTAGTACTGTGAAGACCTGGAATAGGCTTTGAGGTAATTTGAATAAAGATTTTAGATGATTTCTTATATGTTATATCATTAGGGTACTTTTTTGAATTTTAATATAGATGCCAGTATCTAATAGAGTGGCTAGAGGCTGAATAACAGAAAAATTGGTATTAAAAGGCTTTGACTGATTTGTTAAATTTTTAAATCTCGACTATTGAGCTATATGAGAAAATATTGTTTTTGTATCTTTTACCTATATTACCAGTCCTATGGGAGAACTATGATTTGCCCAGCACTGAAATATTAAGGAATTTTATATTGCCACTGTGTCATTGCTGTAGCTAGAGCCTGTAAGATCTGTTAACACTTAAACATGTAACAATTGGAAAAAGACCAAAAATGAACTGCCTCATTGTTTAATTAATCCAGAAAAATGAGTATAAGTAGGAAAAGTGAAAAGACACAAATCTGAGTGCCTGTATAATCCTGGAACTTAATGGTTTTAACTCCATTGAAGACAAACTTAACTGCATACTTTGGAAACTATGGGCCAAACATAAGTTTAAATAAAATGGCCTCCAGAGGTCTAAAGAGAAGTAGGCTTACTAGAAACGTATTTACTTTTAACTATTAAAACCATCTTCTCATATACAAACAAACATAGCACAAATACCCTGTAACTTACCACAAAGACTCTGCAACATCCTTTAACCCTCTTTATTTTTCTATCCTGGTCCTCTCATTCCCATTTGGGACAATCTTACAAACTTACAAACAAATAAACATTCCATCAACGCTTTACAACTTACTTTAACCCTCTGATTTTTCTTTTTTTTTTTTAATTTTATTTTATTGGTGCACTGTATTCATACATCATAGTGGGATACAAACTTTTGTAGACATAAATGCACACATCGCCCAGTCAGCCCCCACCCGATCCCCACCCCATTCTCTCCCCATCCCTCCCTCCCATGCTTGGCTTAGTGGTTGACATCTAGTATTATAGCAATTTATCCAAAATTAAAAATGATAATCTCACATAACAGTTTCATTTGT
The DNA here is from genome assembly GCF_963383645.1 of Muscardinus avellanarius. Taxonomy (NCBI): domain Eukaryota; kingdom Metazoa; phylum Chordata; class Mammalia; order Rodentia; family Gliridae; genus Muscardinus; species Muscardinus avellanarius. The sequence goes on from NC_137792.1 coordinate 99,446,103, forward strand.
CTGATACCAAGCTTTTGATGACTTAAAGATAACATTTCAATATTTCTTTTTGCTTTCTTTCTTAACAGAGAATCTATTTTTTCTATTTTTTAGGTGAAACTATCATATATTTATTTTTCAGAAAAAAAATCTATCCTGATATGGAATATGGACTCTAGATACCCAAAACAATCTCGAAGCAAAAACAAAGCTAGAAGCTGTATATTTTCTGATTTCAAACCATATAAAGCTACAATAATTGAAACAGTGTAGTATTGTTCTAAAGGCAGATATATAGACCATTGGAGTTAAATACAAGCCTAGAGCTAACTTCTTCCCTATATTGTCAAGTTATTTTAGACAAGGTTTCCACGAAGATTTGGTGGTGGAAATAATAATCTTTTAACTAAATATTGTTGAAAAATAATAATTACATGGAAAAGAATAAAATTGGACCCTTACCTAATCCCACATACAAGTATTAACTCAAACTAGATAAAAGACCTAAATATAAATCTTAAGACTATAAACTTTTAGGAGAAAATCTGGGTCATAAAACCTCACAACATTGAAATTGGCAGTGATTTCTTGGATATGATTTCAATGGCACAGGCAACAGAAGAATATACAAACTCCCTAAAAAATAAAAGAAAATATTGTATATCCAAAGACAATGTAAACAGAGTTAAAAGTTACTAATAGAATTGGATAAAATATTTCCAAATGCTATATCTGAAGGTATATTAATATTCCAACTAGAAATCCTAAAAATTAACAACAATAAAGGCAAACAATACAATTTAGAGATAGGTAAAAGACTAACATAAATAATGAATCTCCACAGATAACCAATCTTAGTTGTCTGTTGGATGGAAACTCTTGTTTCTCTGGTTCTGGTGAGTGTTACCTATTTCTTCTTTGTAGTTAATCTCTTTGAGTATTTTCTCTAGCGCTGGTTTTGAAGACATAAATTCCTTCAGTTTCTGTTTGTCATGGAAGCTTCTTATTTCTCCATCTAATTTGATAGAAAGTTTTGCTGGATAGGAAATTTTTGGCTGGAAGTTGTTTTCTTTCAGAGTTTGAAATATGTTACTCCAAGCCCTTCTGGCTCTCATGACTTGGTTTGGGAAGTCTGGAGTGATTCTAATTGGTTTGCCTCTGAATGTCACTTGGCCCTTTGTTTTTGTTGCCTTTAAGATTCTCTGCTTGGCTTCCACATTGGTCATTTTGACAATTATATGGCGTGGGGATCCTCTTCTCCGATCCTGTCTAAAGGGAGTTCTATAAGTTTCCTGGATCTGTGTATCAACCTCTTGCTCTATATTTGGAAAATTTTCTGCTATTACTTCCTTGAAGAGATTGTTGATCCCTTTGGTATCACTTTCTTTTCCCTCCTCTATTCCAATTATTCTTAGGTTAGCTCTCTTAAGATGGGCCCATATTTCTTCAATGTCAGATTCCTGCTGTTGGATATCTTTTTCTAGATTAGAAACTACGCATTCATTTTTGGATTGCTCATCTTCTAAGAGCGAGATTCTGTTCTCCATGTGGTCTAATCGGTTGTTTGTGCTTTGAATTGAGGCCTTTACTTCATTAATTGCATCCTTTATCTCTTTTTGGCTCTCTCTGAGTTCTTTTCGAAGCACCTCTATTATTTCTACAGTTATTTTCCTGATTTGATCTTCTAGAAATCTCTGATTTTCTGTTTTATCGGGTTCTGATGTTGTGGGGTTGTGCACATTCATTACTTCAGTGTTATTCCTCTTTCCCATGATTTCGGAGGTTTGTGCCTTCTCTGGGTTCTTCCCTTGGGTCACTATGGCTTCACTTAAGGTGCTCTGGATCTCGAGTCTGTATTATCTCAGACCCTACTACTCCTTTACTGGGTTGTATCACAGAGTCTCCGACCCAGGGAGTCGATAGAGGCTGCTTTAAACTATGGGGGGGGTGCCAGGTTGCACGCTCTCCTATGGTGTGATATCTCTGCCACCACCACTCCCTCACTGGGTCAAGTCCCAGGAGGCACAATACTGGGATTTCTCCTCTGTGGCCCGCAATTTGACTCACTGTTCTTGAGTACGTAGATGTAGCTGTACTGGACTCGGTGAATTCACTGCTGCTGCCGCCGCCGGTGGCAATATGGCGCCTCTGCCACGCCCTTGGCCATGAGGCTGGCGTATTTTTTCTTCTCTGGTTTTGATTTCCACTCTGAATCCCTGCAGCGTGTGCTGAGCTCAGCCACTGGGAGCTTTAAATGCTGTCTGCGCCGAAAGATCCCGCCTGGCTGTTCCGCATCGGCTCACCTCGGCTTGCTGTAGCTGTCCGCTGAGTTCGCCGCTGCCGCCGGCAGTATGGCGCTGCTGCCGGGCGCGTGTGTCTCCTCTGTGGCCCTGAGCTCTGTTCTCAGTCCGCTTTCTCTCTGGAGCCTGATGGTTTTTTTGTTTTTCTGGTGATGGTGTTTTCTGGCTATGAAAGGCGCTCTTTTTGTGGTAATGGAGATTGGTTGTTAGCGGGACTCTTAAGCCCCGCTTTTCTCGGTCGCCATCTTCCCGGAAGTCAACCATCTGATTTTTCTATCCTGGTCTTTTGTTTGCCATTTGGGACAATCTTAGGATAAACCTTACAACATGCTTTCTTAGTCTCACAAAATTTCCTTTCTCTGTCTTTACCAAAATATAAAGAAATACGTCTATAGACACTCTACATCTGTCTTTTGTTGTTACATACAAGCAAACCCCCCCAAAAAACCATACCATTTAATAATGTTGTTCATATACCAGCAATTTAAAAAAAACTTTTAAAACATTTGTTACTTTATTTATTTATTTATTTATTTATTTATTTGGAGGTCTGGGGATGGAACCCAGGGGCATTCTACCTCCAAGCTAGAGCCCCTGTCCTATTTTTTATTCTTTATTTTGAAACCAGGTCTCACTGAGTTGCAGAGGGCCACACTAAGTAGCTGAGGCTGTCCGCGAACTGCGATCCTCTGGTCTCAGCCTCCTGAATGCTGGGATTACAAGCGTGCGCCACCACACCCGGCTCTTGTTACTTTAAACCTTATGAAGTTAAGAGCACTTTAAAGTATTGTATTATGCATTTTCCCAATTTAATAGTTGAAGACATTAGGTAAGTATCACTAGCACCTTAAAATCTTAATTTTGTAGAAGGATAACTGTCTCATAGATTACCACAGAAATACACATTAAGTAAACTTTACTAGTGTCCTAAAACATTAATTCTGTCAAAGAAAATATAACTATTTAATCACATCTCACAGGGGTCTAATTGCACAGCTTTTTAGGAGTTTACATTTTAGCTAAGACTGGTTGAAAATAAAAATAAAATAAAACTTTGAGCAGTAACTTTAGTGATGCCAGCGAAAAGACAAAGTTGGTTTCCTGACATTATATCTCCTTGTTACCAGAGGAGCTGAAATCTCTGGTATGGCTAAGAATGGGAGACTGGAAGGTTGCCCTAGACGCAGCAGGCTGAATCTTGAGTAAAGAGATGGTTTAGGGCTGGCCTGATATGCCCCCCACCCTGGCTAAGCTTTTGGACCTTGGGCCAGGAAAGAAGGGCAACACCTTAGATCTGTCCTCCGAGATCTCACTGTGATCGCCTAAAACTCTTTTAGTCTTAATTCAGGTGGTAGGGATTGGGAGGACTCACTGGGAACCTAGGACTGGGGACCCCCAGGGATGCTCAGCCGTTTAATGGTCCCCCTTTTCACCATGAGCCAAGCCTTGGAAAGCGTTTTTGGCCTCCTGGTTGAGAGCATTTACTCCAGAGATGCCCTTGTTCTCCACCCATAAAATAGCCAAGCCCAGGCTTCTGTGCTCAGCCAAAATTCTTACATGGCTTTTGCCCATCTGTCTTTCCCATTTCAAGACCCTATTAAACTGAACTGGCAGCCCGCAGTCCCCATTAACATTACCAAGGCTCCTCTCTCTTTATCCAGGTGGTGGAAGCCTTGGAAAGGCAGCCCGGGGTCCCATCATTGGGGGTCTGGTGCTGAGGCCCTCCGATCCCTTCGGATCTAGGGGCAATCAGACTTACAGTGGTCCCCCTGCACCTAGGGCAGGGTGTTGGCAGCTGACAAGATTTTGAGGGCACTGGCTCTTATAAAGCCTCGGCTTCCCACACCTGAAGCAACCATACGCCTGTTTTTTTATGGGGGCAGCATGCATCTGTACCTGGGTCCCAGTGGAATTGGCATTTAGACACATGGTCACCAGGATTTCCTCATGATGTTTTTCTTCCTGTTTTTCTCTTTTTAAATCTCCCTTATAGCAGACAGAGTTAGCAGGCTGCACTAATTGTTCCAGTGTATATTCTAGTGAGAGCGGCTGATGGACCAATTTGACATCTTGTTGTTTTGGCTCTAATTGGTCTTTAGATCTTGTTTTAGCCAAAGCTTCCACAATTGTTTCAACCCTGCCATCCTTAAAGAAATCTGGGTGGTCTAGGAAGCTAAGGAACAGCTGAAGATAAGGTACTTCTATCCATCTTTCCTCCTTTTTACAAAATAGATCTAGTTGCCGAATAGTGTTATTATTTAAACTTCCCTGAAGGGGCCAGATTTCTCCGTCCCCCAGCACATACTGTGGCCATACTCGGGTGCAGAGAAATATGAGATTTTTTTTCCTTAGCATTTTGGTGTCAAACTTTTCCCAGTTTTGGAGAACACAAGTGAGTGGAGATCCAGCACTCACTTTGGATAGCTGGGATCCCATCTGAGAGAGAAAGAGTGGGGTTTGAGTGGCCTGTCTGGGCAAGGTCGCCCCCCTTCCCAGAGCTTCCCACTCTAAAGCCAATTACCCTAGCATTTAGGATATTGTTGGAATCTCATCTTAAGACAGAGAGAGGTCTGTGTGGCTTTTTTCTCTGTCCAGATGAGGTTCCCTGCACCCCTAAAGCTAGGAGCCCAGCTGGGATGACATGGAGCAGTGAAGTAGCCTCACTGTACACCAGAAAGCCAGTGCAAGCTTGGTGTTTTAGCCACCTCCTTTCTGCCTTGCAGCTGAGCTTTCACCCAACTGTCCTTTCTCTCAATGAGGTTTTCTAGCTGAAATATAGCCATTTTCAACAAAATCTTATTAATTTGCTTCCCTGAAAATATTCTATAATTTTTGGTGTGTCTAAGAATCCTGAACTGCCAAGCAGTCCGGTGTGGCTTCCTCCTGAGCTTCCTCCCCTGAGGGTTTTCTTATGCAAATGAAGCTGAAACTGCCTGCTGAATGCCTGACAATGCCTCCTGAGTGAGGCTGTTCACCTAGCAAGCCTGCCTGGCAGTTATCTGGCTAAAACTTTTGACTCAGGCTTTTTCTTTAGTTCCTGAAGAAGCTTACCCATTCATGCTTTCATTAGCTGCTGGGGACTACGAACTGCCATAGTTCACAGACCTACAGGGTGCACTTGGCCGCAGTTGCTAATGGACATACTTCCTAGGCCCTGCCGCTAAAAATAAAAAAGCTAGCTTATCTCCCTAGAACCTGCTTCCCATTGCCAGGGAAAAAAACTCACTGCTATTTAGAAATGGGTGCTGGATGGCGTCTCCTGTTTGGGTAGTTTTCTGAAGGTGGGCCATGGACTTTTCTCTTTTTAGATTTAACTTTGTATAGGGCTTTTAAAAGTTTCCCATCTGTGATATGGGCAAAATGGATGGGCACTCATTGGGCCTATCATGCCTACGCTATTTAATGGGGAATATTCCCTTCCCCTGGAGATTCTGCCATAGCTAGTCTGTGGCAGGGGGGGGTCTCCACTGTTCCAGAGAGCCCGCTGGCACTGACAATCCAGTTATCTGCCAGGATCTGGTCCCTTTTGGGGGAGGGTTACTGACCTTCAAGATGCAGTGGCTTTTGGTCCACCAGCAAGATAACCTGGAATTCACTTTCAGAGATGCCGAGATGCAAAGGCTGCTTTATGGTTGTTTTAAAGCTCAACAGCTCTACAGCTGGAGCTAAAGCTGCTGCTTCCCACCGACCCACTGGCCAAAAAGTCCCATGAAAAGTACAGAGCCACGTGCCCCACATTGCCCCACGACGTTGGGCACCAAATATGTTACAGTTTGGGAATGTTATGGTTTTGGGAAAACTGTCCCTGAGGACCCCTGTTAGGGTTCCAGACACAACTTCCCTCAAAACACACAACAAAACCCAAAACAGAAAAACTGTGGGTTCTTATCCTGAGCTAAGGGTGAATACACATTAGCCCAGACTCTTGCTGAAGATTTAAAGAAGTTTATTAAAAAGATATAAATACATAAGGAAGTTAAAGCCCCATGCCCCATGCTATTCAGAAATGGCATGGGGGGCGATTCAAGCACATTCACCAAAGGGACAACATGTGGGCCCGGCTTTTTTATACATATGACCTCCATCTTGTTCACATAATTCTGACATAGTCCCCTTATTTCCCTGCCAAGGTGGAGACTAGGTGTCCTTTCTGCCTAGATCTCTTTTCATGGAGGTCATGATCAAAGGTCAGGTCAACCCCCTCCTCCTATCCTAGCTAGATCATCTAATCATGTAGATCTGTCTTTAGACAGGGGAATTCCTAGTTCTCCTATCGACTTGCTAATTACTTTTAGCTAAGTCAATCTAAGTTTCAATAGCTGTTTGCTTCCTGACTGAAGCCAAGCCTTTCTCTCTCCAAGTCTGCCATTTTGACACAATTATTTCTGAAATATATCTATTAATAATCAGAGCTTTCTCAAATCTTCCTAAGTCATTCCCAATACTTGTACACTTCCTCCTTCCTTTTAACCATCTTCATTCCTTCCACGACATTACCTCCCTAGGCCTCAGCTTCACACATGCCTTTCTGGCCAAACTGCAAATCTATAACGTCTCTCTGCTTTATAGATTCTGCTCCTAAAATTCAGTGTATAGTATACTGAATGTGGATCCATATCCATAATGTAGTTTTGGATATTTTGCTGTTTTAATATTTCCTCCACCAGTTTATTGAGCTCATCGTCTATAAATACAGCCTCACATATGGACAAAATGCAGATAAGCTGTATCACACATGGCCTCTACTCCAATTCCCTATGGAGTCCTTTTTGCCTCCAAAATAAACTGAACATGGTCTCTTATGTCTGCCTTTCATTTTTTTAAAATTCAATAAATCTTTTTTATTGGTGCATTGTAGTCATACATCTTAATGAAGTACAAGATATTAGAGGCATATATGCACATATCTCGTTAGCCCTTCCCCAATTCCCACCCCACTCCCTCCTAGTCATGTTTGGCTTAGTGATTGACATTAATATGTTTGTACTGTCCACCTTACTAGCCATATTCTGGCCCTTCCAATTTCTTCTCACAAACCAGTTCTAAAGAGTTACAATCTACATGGTCAGACTTAGATATAGCATTAATTTCACTTCCCTGGCCCCATTTTCTATATCTGTCAGCATTCCTATACTGATAATCTAAAGACTTTATCATATAACTTAGAGGAAAGATTTATTTTCTTAAGGTTTCAGGTTCAATCCATGTGAGACCAAGGGTGGAGGTTCTCAGGGCATAGCAGCAAGAGGTGGAAAGAGAGGGAGCACATGGGCTATACTCCTTACATTATGGAGGCTAGAAACTAGAGAGTGAGCAGTAGTAGGAGGAACCACATATAATCTCCAAAGTTGCATCTCCAGGGACTCATCCTCTCCAGCCACAACCTACTGGCTAAGGCCACATCCCAGATAAATACATTAAAATGGATTTATGCACTGTTGGGATTGCAACCTTCATGACTCAATTACATCAGCTCCAACATTAATAGGTGAGCTCTTTAGGGGACATTTCATAATGCCACCTGTAGAAGAAGCCCAGTGAATTTTACAAAGTTGTGAGTCCTCCTATAAGGGTTGAATAGCCTATACCTCTGCATTTAATTTTGTTAAGGCTTGTTCTACCTGTTACTTGTGGTGTTCTGCCTCTTGCACATGAGTGCAGATAAGAGGCAATCCCCACCACTAGGCTACAATCCCTAGAGTACAGGCACCTACTCCTATATCCTAGTTTTGTATGTATTCAGTGTTACTGTCAAGGGCTCTGGGGGTAATGGGAAAACTCTAATATTCACCAAAAGCATCGGCAACATCATTACCAAGGGCTTAACCAAGGTCTGTGCTCTGGAAAATGATGTATAATAGCTCTTTTCTGGAGGCCCCATTTCCACAGATCCTCCCACATATCTTTGCCCCACAATGGGTGATGCCCAATTAGCCAGTCTTGTGCTGCCAATCGAGGCAACCACAAGGTTAGCCCCCAAAAGAATTTCCAAATATCTGTACAGACATGCAGTGGCCTAGTCCCCTTCAAAAGTATTAAGCAGACTGCCTGGAGCTCCATCCATTGGCTGGAACATACAGCACTGGTCTTATATGAATATGGTTCCACGGTGGGCTGTAAAATCAAAATTATCCAGGTAGCTGGCTTCACATAACAGGAGTCATCAGTATATTATGCTTTGGCAGGTATAGGAGCTCTCCCTTTCAAAGATTTGTGGCATTTTCCACTTCCATTTTCTGAGAGAGCTTTTGCTCAGAAATGTACTGGGCCAGCAAAATATGTATTTGTTCAGACAAATGGTTACTAACAAATCATTCTCACTGTTGTAAAATTGTACCCCACTTTTTCAGAGTGGGTGTTTGGGCTATCCCTATCCAGGGGTTCCAAGTCCAGGACTTTGGCCAACCTTCAATAAGATAGGTGGTCTGCAACATCACTGACCCAGTACCAGTAATAGGCTCATAAGCTAAAAGGGCAACATATACTGATACAAGTTTCAATGAGAGTATCTGGGTACACTCATCCTGAGGAAGCTGTGGGGGTGGCCTTCCACAAAGCCTCAGCCCTGCATTTCAGTGATCCATATCTGTAGCCACCTGGTCTTTATTAATCCACCTGGGGGTTATTATTCCTATAAGCTGCCTTTTGTGGATGTGGGGCCCGGCTTCCCAGACTGGAAGCTGATGGGGTATATCATTTCTTTCCAGAAGTGGACCTGGAACAGCCCGGCTGTCCACTCAGACCCAGCTGGCCTCTGTGACCCGGAAAGAGTAGCCTCCATTGTTGAAACCACAACAAGGTGCTAGGGCCCGCTCCTGCTGCTGGCGGAAGTCTGTTGCTGAGCTGGTGGTGAGCACCCGCCGCTGGACTTAGTTTTGGCCACGTTGGGGGACCCAGTGGAAGGGCACATGTACTGCATAGGTCACAGCCAGTGCAGGAGGCAGGGCCATTCTACTTGGGACTCCAGCCCAAGCCCTGCGCTGCCTTCATTTTGCCTGCCCCACTGGGCTACCAATGAATATCAAAATGTGCTGCATCAGCACATCTAAAACCTGTTGGAATCCTCCTGCAGGGGATGTTCATTGTCCTAATATTTTGGCAGGGTCACTGCCATTGGATAGGCTCTTACTGGGAACCATGGGGAGGCAGGGAGCCTGGGTTGTTTCTTTCAGGGCTGCTGCTCCAGTGGGTCACTGGGGGTCCTCAATCTTGTCAAGTGTCAGGGACCCTGTCAGGGGCCAGCTGCGAGTGCAGGGAAGTTTTTTCCCTGAGATTCCCACAGAAGAGAAAATACATGGATTCACCATTAGGAGGAGTACAGACAGCAGCTCTATTCTATAGACCCGTCCTCTATATACGGTTTTGGGGGAAATGGCCCACGTCCACACCTGCATGACGTCCACAGGCTTGTTGCGGTTTTCCCTGTCATATGCGTCTATACATACATACATGCGTCTGCGGGGTGAGCGGGGGTCCTGTCCTCACTGCCAGCCAGTACTTTTTCTGGGTACCACACCATGCAAAGCTAAGGGTGGTTGCTACATAATGAGAATGAGGAGGAATGTGTCGGAAACCTTGAAGAATCATCAAGGATTATGTTGGTGTTGTTGTGCCCAGTAACAATGGTAATTAAAGTTACTCTGAAATAACACTTGATTTCTTTCTAATTTAAAAAAATATATATTTATAATTGACCTCTTGGCAAAGTGGAAATAAATACATCCAAAGGTCTTAGATAACAGACTCAGCAATAATTCTAGGAAGCATATCCTTTTACCATTTGTCATGCACAGGCCTGGAACTTTAAAAATAGCCTCTTTCTTTATTAATTCTTTGGAGGCTGGAAGTGAATTATGGAGCACTCAAGAAGCAAATTTCAGATGATGTTTTTCATACTTCAACGGTCTATTCCATTTTAACATTTATGTTGTGTTGTAAGTGGATTTATTTCATACTTCCACTCGGATCCTCCTGTCTCAGCCTCCCAAGTATTGGGATGATAGGCATATGCCACAGTGCCAGACTTGATCTATCTACATTTCTAAAAAGAATTTTGTCCCCACTGGTAAATTCATATATGAATTAACTAAAAAAAAACTTCTTTTCTATCATATGAACACATAAAATCTTCTCTTGGCAAATGTCAAGAACAATGCTTTATTAGTCCCTGTGATCCCCACGTTGCCCCATAGGTTTCCTGAAAGTTATTTCTCCTCTTTAACTGAAGTTTGGTGACCTTGAATGTAGATAGCCACAAACTCAGTCACAGTGTCACATCAGGCCCTGGCAACCATCTCTCCACGTTTTCCTTCTAGGAATGCATCATTTTACATTCCACATACGAATGAAATCATGACTCTTTCTGTGATTGTTTCACTGAACATAATATCCTCCACGTCTATTTATGTTGTTGCAAATGACAGGATTCCAACCTTTTTCTGTGTGTGGTACTTGGATCAATGCCAGGGGCATTCTACCTTTGACCTTTGACATCCCCAGCTCTATTTCTTAGTCTTTATTTTTAATCTTTATTTTGAAACAGGGTCTCACTAAGTTGCAGAAGCCGAGGCTGGCCACAAACCTGATTACAAGTGTGTGCCACCACGCCTGGCAGAATTCATCCTCTTTATGGCTGAATAGTATTCCATTGTGCATATTGCCACATTTTTCCCTCTGTCCCTAAAAATGGACACGTAGAATAATCCTAAATAAAATTCTGTAGAGGAATTCAATAAGATATAGTGTCTACAAATGTAATATGTTGGGCTATCCAGGATACACTCAGAACTGTTATGTGAAGAACCAGGAAAACGGCAAAAAATTCTGTTTGAAAAGACAATTGACAGAGTCAAACACCACAGTGAAACAAGTATTGGAATTAGCAGAAAAAGACGTTAGAGCAGGTATTAAAACATTGGTTCATGATGTGCTGGCTGTTGATTAAAAGAAAAAAACTAAAACACACATGAATTACCACCTCTCACAGAGAGAAATGGCTGCAATAAAAAAGAAAAACTCTGGCAAGAATCGGTGACAATGTAGAGAAACAGAACAATAATTGTTCTTCCTGCTGTAATACGGTATGCTCACTCTCAAAAACAGCTTGATACTTTCTTCAAACGTTAAGCTAAAATTCCACATACGATCAGGGATTTCATTTGTAGATATATGAAAACAGAAGAAATCATGTTTGGCAACTTTTCTGTGAATGCTAGTAGCAGCAGCATTAGCAAAAATGGAAATCAGGCAACCAATATAAGCTAGAATATGGCGCATCCACGAAATTACTATTACTTGTAATTAAAAGCAAGTAAGTACAATACATGGTACCACGTTGTCGTGGAGCATTCTGGCTGTTGGATTAAAATGTCACAGCCTAGGTAGGTCATACTCATTGATTTCTCTGCATTTCTCTGCGTTCTGGAATCGGGGACAAGGCTGATGTGAGGTTCATTGGGGACTGAACCCAAGGAGATAGGAACTCAGAGCTACACCCCTAGCCCTATTTTTCTTTCTTTTTTTTTGTGGTACTGGGGGTGCAACCCAGGAGCTTTCTACCTCCGGGCTATACTCCCAGACATATTTCACGCTTTATTAGGGTCTCACAAGTTGCTGAGAGCCTCACCAAGTAGCCGAGGCTGGCTGCAAACCTGTGCGATCCTCCTGACTCAGCCTAGCAAGCGCTGGGATTTCAAGAGTGCGCCGCCACGGCGCCCGGCTCGTGTTTTCGTTTTGTTTGAAACTGGGTCTTGCTAGGTTTCTGGGAGCCTGACTGCGTGGCTGAGGCTGTCCTCACATCTGCAATCCTCGTGTCTCAGTTGCGCAAGTATGGGATTACGGGACTGTGTAGCGTCGTGCCCGGCTTGATCTGTATGCATTTCTAAACGCGTTTTTGTCCCTAGGTTTGAGCCTCCAGGGCTCCCGCCAGCCCACCCTGCAAAAGCCTCCCCGGGGGAGCTCCGAGACCCTCCTAGATCAGTGCCTGGGTGCAGGCGGGCCAGTGCTCGGTCCCCTGTGAGTGAGCGGGCAGCTCCCCAGCCCTAGAACCTTCAGGCTCGGCCCCTGGACATCCCCAGCTTATCGGCATCTTTCCCGCCTTCCCTCAGTCCTTTCGAGGGAGGGCCCACCGCTCGCTCCTCCCACCGCCCTCCTGCTCGTGCTGCCCCCTGGTGTCTTGGGGTCCTGTCTGCCCAGGGCGCCACCCCTGGCGGCCCTGTCCGCTGCATTCACCGCCCCCCACACCACACCACGCGGCCCCTCCCCTCTCACAGCGGCCACGCGGACCACAGCGCCCCCTGCAGGCCACGTGCAGCCCGCCAGCCCTCCAGCCCGCCCTCGCTACTTCCCAGCAAGCACCGGGGTGGCCGCCATCTTCAAAACCTCTGACGTGGCAACCGGGGTGCCGGGGCTGCCGGTAGTGAAGTCTGACTGGGTGACTCTCCGGCCATGTCGGCCCACAGTGAGCAAGACGGTGCCACAGGATTCCAGAGCGAAGCTGAGGGAGAGGAGGTGGGCCGAAGCTTGGGGTTCCTAGAGGGTGCCTCAGAATCCACTGAGTGGGTGGCCGCCGTGGCAGGGTTGACGGCCCTCCTGGCCTTCCGAATGGTTGTGCGAGCCTTTAGCGAGGTAGAGGATGGTCAGGAAGCTAATGATCTGGCTATCAGGGAGAACAGGAATATACAGCCTGTAGAAGAGGAGGAAGTGGAGGAGGAGGAAGAGGAGGAGGAGGAGAACAGTGAAGAGGAAATATTGGAGGAGGAGGAGGAGGAGGAGGAGGAGGAGGAGGAAGAGAGGGAGGATTACTATTTCAAGTATTGGAAAAAGGAAGACAGAGCATATGAGCTGCAAAATAGCTACTATGCATGGGGGTACGACTATGATTACGAGGGCGATTACAGTGACAACAACGATGACCAAGAGGATGGTGATGATGAGGAAGAAAAGGCTGAGGAGGAAGAAGAGAAAAAGGAGGAGGATGGAGAAGAGGCTAAGGAGGAGGAGAATGGAGAAAAGGCTGAGGAAGAGGAGGATAGAGAAGAGTCTGAGGAGGAGGAGGAAGTGGAGGAGGAGGTGGAGGAGGAGGAGGAGGAGGAGGAGGAGGAGGAGGATGGAGAGGGGCCTGAGATGCGTAGAGTTTGGGAGGATGAGCCATTGGAGCACAACAGTGACGAGGATGATGATTATGAGGTAGAGGAGTACAGCAGTGTGGAGGAATGTGAGATTCAAGAGCCCAACAGTGATGCGGAAGCGAAGGTGGTGGAAGACGAGCATGAGGACAGCAGCGAGGAGGATAAGGAAGAGGAGGACAGGCAGCAGGATGGCCAAGCAGCAGGACTCGGTGAGTTCCACATCATGTTTCTGCCCCTGTTTGGGGTATTTGGTCCCTTTTCTTCTATATTTTCTGTCATGACAATGTCGGGTTGGTCTCCCCACAGGCCACGTGGTGGTCAGATGCCAGCATGTGGGAACCTGAGGAGCTGGAGAAATAACCTGTGGGCTGGGAGCTGGAGAACTCAGATGTGGGAACCCAGGTCTGCAAGGGGCACTGCCCAGTTGAGGGATCCAGGTGGTGGGAAGCAGAATACGAGAGAACCTGCATCAGAGGTCCAGAGGTCAAGGTTCATGAGGCCACAGGAGGCTGTTGCCTCAAGCCTGGGAGGTTGGGGCCTGTGCACCCAGAGAGCAGAGGCTGCCAAGTAGTTCACTGGTCCTTGCAGCCACTGTTGGCGCAGCTGGCTTGCTCTAGAGCCTGTAGGCAAAAAACACTCGCCGTAACATTGCTCAGTTTTGGTTGACAGCTTTTAAAAAATTAAAGGTTCTTGGTAGGATGATAAAAAAAAGTGTGATGACTTGCTACTAGAGCATTTAAAAAGTATAAAAAGTACATTTTCAGGGATTCAGAAACCAGTGAGCTTAACTGTAGAGTTTGTCTTCAAGCCAACCAGTCATATTTCAAGAAAGCTCTGAGAAAAGTAAACATAACATGATCAGACACAGATCACTGGGATTCTTCTCTTGAGAGCTGGATATAACCAGGAGTACAGAGTAAGGGAAAGGAGGGAACATTGTAACTGTGAAATCTATTTAGCAGAAGAAAGATGAGGGCCATGGAAGTATAATATCAGCCAATAGGAACTTGCCCAGATATTGTCTCTCTTTCACATATTTCTATTATCCAGGTGTATCTGCAGGGAGTGTACTGGATGATGAAACTCAGTACAAGCTGGGAAATTTTTTCTGTCATCTTACGGTTGTTCCAAAGTCTCTACCATCACTTACTGAAGAAACACCTGAGGATACTGACGAATATTCCGATGAAGATGCTGGAGGAGAGGAGGAGGAAGAGGACGACTACGAAGAGAACGAGGAGGAGGAGGAGGAGGAGAAGGAAGAGGAAGAGGAAGAGGAAGGAGCGGAAGAAAGTGGATACCTGGAAGAAGCACAGAATAACATCTAAACTCAGCAGAGGACAGTCTTCCTTAGTGATCCAGGTATTAGATAATAGCCTTTAGTATTAACTAGTCATTCTTGACACACCTGTTACTGATATCTTCATTTTTTTTACTCTGTAAAAAATCATTGCTAAAACTTAGTTTTAGAGAATTTAATATTAATAGTCTTTGTATATTAGATAAAGAGGAGGAATATATTCTGATGTGTACTTCATTCTCAGGTACAAGTCCTTTATTCTGTAGCTATAACAATAGGTGAGAAATCTATTAGACCTAGCAATGGAGCCCAGTGGAGAAAAGTCACCAGAGGAAGCAGCCAAAGAGGCTGAGAGATGACTAGCTGGACCTTCATCACTTGACCATGGAAAAGGAGTCTTTTATACTAACAGTGCCCTTAACAGAGTTGCCAAATGTCAGTAGTAAAAGTTAAGCATTTCATATGAGAACACATTTCATAACTAATACATGAATATTGGTTTAGTTTAAATTTCATAGAATACGATGGGTGTGGTGGCGCACACTTGTAATCCCCGCGCTTGGGAGGTGGAGACAGGATGATCCTGCAGGTTCAAAGCCAGCCTTGCTAGCTTAAGAGACCCTGTTTCCAAATAAAAATATAAAAAATAGGTGTCTGGGAGTGTAGCCCGGAGGTAGAAGGGTTTCCAGGAACCCCAGTAGAACAACAACAACAAAAAATCATAGAATAGTCAAACTAAAAGAAAATTAGACTACTACTGAATTTGAAATTAAATCTTAGCTTGTATTTCCTCTCTAAACCTCTTTTTGTCTGTCCTTTTTCTTTCTGAATTTTCACATCTGTGGATATCTGATTACAACCTCACTCTCATTTTATGTGGATAAAAACTGATGGTCCAGAGTTTAAGCAAATGGTTTACGTAAAGATCACTGACAGAACTATGTAAATCATATAGCCTCCCAAGAAAATAACATGCATTTAGGGTGGTGGGCAAGAAGGAAATGAGGTTGACTGTCATGACCGGATGATCAAGGCCACAAAACATGAACAACCTGTCACCTAAGGGTTTGTGTTACAAGAGGAAATTCTTTTGGTTTCCTCATAGTGAGACAATTGATGTTCATAGATTTGACTGATTTAGAAAGCCACAAATGAATGTTTATGGTACATGAATGTTAATTTGCTCTTGTTTCATCTTACAGTTGGAAAACACAGGAAGAAATGGATGCGGAAAGAGAAAAACAAGTTTGTTCTTCGTGAACTTTCTAGTTTTTTTTTTGTAGACTCACTGATTTTGTTCCAAAGTTCACACAAAAAAGACATCAACTGACATCTGACTTTATACTGACCTTTTCTTGAAATATATGCTGCATTTGTTCATTCTAAAATAAAAACTTGTTTCAAACCTGTTAGCTGCAAAATCTTTATACTTACATCTTTGTGGGGGATTTTGGCCCACCTTGCCACTAAAATGAAATTGTTTCTACTCTCACTAACCTACTTTGAATTATTTTATTATAGCCCAAATTATTCTAAAATTTAGGGTTAAATAATTTGCATAATGAAAGATAGAGACACAGACTTTGCCAGATTTTATTAATTGAAACTAATGAATTTTCTAGGTCATTTGGAAACCAAATGTTACTAACATGCTGCTGGTGAGCAGCAGCAGGTGAAACTTATTAGAAATTATAATCTCAGGCTCCACTCTGAACCGGTTGAATCAGATTCTTAGGCAACTTGCAAACAGAGCTTTATAAGTACTTCGGGTTCTTGTGAACTTGTGAAACTTTGAGAACTATTTTTCTCAAAGCTAGAACAATGATAGAAAAAACTGAGCTTCAACTACAGTAGGACTAACTTAACTCACAGACTTAGGATCTGATATAGTTTTAGAGGCCCCGGTATTCACTGCTTGGTGGTAAAACTTAGATGTTAGAACCTAATGGATGCTAATTCATTAGGCACATGTCCTTGAAGGAGATATGAGGATTCTAGCCCCTCCTGTTGCTTTGCCTTCTGCATACCATGAGGTGAGCAGCTCACTCTATCACCTGTTCCTGTCATGATGTATTGCCTCAGCACGGGCCCGAAAGCAACGGGTCAAATAACCATTGACTAAAACTTCTGAAACGGGGTCCCAAATTAATCCTTATATTCCTTATAAATTGATTTAACTCAGATATTTTGTCACTGGAATTAAATGCTAATTAATATAGTATATTAAAAAAAACTGAGCAGGATAGAAAAGTCTGGACTGTGATGGAGATTAAAACTTTTAAGGACCTGAGATAGAAGGGCATCTTAAAGAGTGTGTTCATTTCCTTTGGATGACATAAGAGTTTCCTTCGGATGACACACTGAACATTTTTTGTGGTACTGGGGGTGGAACCCAGGGGCTTTTCTACCTCCAGGCTATACTCCCAGACCTATTTTATACTTTATTTGGAAACAGGGTCTCACTAAGTTTCTGAGAGCCTCACTAAGTAGCTGAGGCTGGCTTCGAACCTGTGCGATCCTCTTGTCTCAGCCTCCCAAGCGCGGGGATTACAAGCACATGCCACTACACCCAGGTCACACACTGAATGGGTTAACAACAGAATTTCATCCTCTCACAGAGTGGAGGCCATCAGTGTGAAAAAGGTGTTGACAGAGTTGGTTCCTCGGGAAGCTCTGAGGGAGAATATGCTCCATACCTGTCCTAGCTTCTGGTGGTTGCCATCAATTTTTGGCATACTTTGACTGCAGATGCATGATTCCTCCATCTTCACACTGTTTTCCCTCCTGTATTTTATTTGTGTTTCTTCTCTTGTGTATAAGGACACCAATCATACTGGATTAAGGGCCCACCTTAATCCAGTAAGCTCCAATAGTAAATTGATACAGTATCTACAAATAAATATTATTTTGGAATAAGACTGTATTTATAGGTCTGGATGTTAGGACTGCTATATATATATATATATATATATATATATATATATATATGTGTGTGTGTGTGTGTGTGTGTGTGTGTGAGACACTATTCATCTCAATAAATGGCAAAGATTGGGTGATGACAGTGACAAGGTAAAGAGAAAGAAAACTAGTGACAGAAAGATGTAATCTGAATGTGTCTGAATTTTTTGTGTGTGTGGAACTAGTATATATATTACTGGGGAAGGAATCCAGGGGTATTATAACACTACGCTAACCCTCAGCCTTACTTTATTTTTATATGGAAACAGGGTCTCAGTACGTTGTAGAGGGCCTCACTAAGTTGCTGAGACTGACCTTGAACCTGTGATCCTCCTGTCTCAAGTGTGCACTACCTAATGCCCAGCACACAATGAAATATTTAGCTGTAAAAAAGGAATGAGTCAGGCATGGTGAAGCATACTTGTAATCCCAGTAATGAGGAGTGGAAACAGGAGGATCACAGGTTGGTGGCCTGCTACAGGTACTTAGTGAGGTCCTCTACAACTTAGTGAGACCCTGTTTCAAAATAAAGAATAAAAAATAGGGATAGGGATGTAGCTTGGAGGTAGAATGCTCCTGGATTCAGTCTCCAGTATCTCAAAAAAAAAAAAAAAAGGAATGCAATCTTGTCATTGGTGGTAACATGGATGAAACGGGGAGATGGTTAAACCCAGGGGCATTCTGCTTCTGTGCTACACATCATACCCAATTTTATTTTATTTTTTTGGAAACAGGGTCTCACTACGTTGCGGAGAACCTCATATCAAATTGCTGAGGCTGGCCACGAACCTGTGATCTTCCTGTTTTAGACTCCCAAGTATTGAGATTACAGGTGTTTGTCATTGCTCCTAGCATCTGAATTTATTTTGTAGTACTGGAGATTGAACACAGGAGTATTCTACCTCTGATCTAAACTCCCAGCCCTTTTAAAATTTTTGTTTTGTTTTGAAACAGGGTTTTTTGTAACTAGGTTGCTGAGAGCCTCACTATATTGCTGAGGCTAGTCTTGAACCTGCCATCCTCTTGTCTCAGCCTACCAAGTACTGGGTTCACAGGTGTGTGTCACCACACCTGGCTCCATGCATATGAATGTAAAGACATTCAAAACAATCACCATTGATTATTAATCCAAATATTTAGAATGAAGGACATTCATAGGATTGATGCATGCAAACATAGCTTGCAGAAACATATGTATGAGAAAGATACATTTCTTATTTATGACAGTGGTTAAATTTTATAAGGTTAGGTAGGCATAGTGGCACATACTTATTCGTTGAGAGGCTGAGACAGAAAGATTGAAGGTTTGAGAGAACTTGAGAAACTTAAGAGACCCTTTTTAAAAAAAATGGGTCTGTGGTTATGGATCAGAGGTAGAATGCTGCTGTGTTCAGTCTCTGATAAAACATAGACACATACATACAAAATCAGTTGTGACTGCAGCCATTTGAAGTTTTGACTATCCAGAAGGATTTCTTCCACTCCCATGATTATGAACAAGATACATCTTGATACATCATTAGTTCCTGACAGGAGAATACTATACTAAGGCATGAAAATAAGAGGCCTGAATCACTGGTGACCTTAGGGCTGAGAGACTAAGAGATGGTGGTTGTATGCGTGGAAGAAGGAGAAAGTGGGCTGCATCATCCACATATCTACATGAAGCCTCTTTTAGTGAGGAACGAAGCTCAAAGTGTAGGGCAGGATGAGTACTAGGGGCTCAGATATGGAACAATGGTTTGAGGTATGGAATCCGTTTCCTCACATAACTGGACAGAATTTTGAAGAGTTCAAATATGGTGGAGAGATGCTAAACTTGAACCCCAATAATCAAACTTTATAGCATTTGCATGCTCATATAATCCCCTCTTGATCTGGGCAGAAACTAACTTAATTTTAACCAATATATAAAATATGGCAAAAGTGATGGGATGTCACCCTTACTATTATGAGGTTTTATATACATACACACACACACACACACACACACACACACACACGCACTTGAGCCACAAACACTTTGTGTGATAATTTATTATATAGCAATAGAACACGGGGCCAATAAGAGGGTAGCCCTTAGAGACTCCAGGTATCCAAGTCTTGAATATCATCCAGCTATTTCTGATTTATACCTGTTATTGACATATTTATGCTCTTAAATTTCTCAGTACACTAAGAATTTTTTTCAAATATGCCCATTATTCTAAAATTGAAACCAGTCAGTCTTTCATGTTGATAGGAAGGCATACTTGTCATAAGAAAGATATGTTTTTAACAGTCTATTAGTTGATTTAAGTTTTTGAATTATTTATATACAAGTCTTATAGACATCAAAATTAACTGTTGCCATGACCCTAAA
Organism: Muscardinus avellanarius; assembly: GCF_963383645.1. Taxonomy (NCBI): domain Eukaryota; kingdom Metazoa; phylum Chordata; class Mammalia; order Rodentia; family Gliridae; genus Muscardinus; species Muscardinus avellanarius. The sequence goes on from NC_137792.1 coordinate 99,466,131, forward strand.
ATGTTGCAAAAATTTCAGATGGTTCAGCATACATGATTAGTTTACTAGCCATTCCCTTCCCTATCACACTTTGTTACTTAATCACAGAATATTCCTCACCTCCTTCTCATACCCTCTTTCTTTAGGGAATGGACCTTTAGACCCAGAACCAGTGCAAAACTGAATTATAGCTATCAAATTCCCTGCCCCTCTACCCATATCTAAGGGCAATTACCCTCTCTTCCATTTTTCAAATTTTCTCTTGTATTATATGCACAGTTCATGATCTCTTCTGCCCCATGCAAATAACCACGTGGAAGCTACAACCACATCAGCTAGATCAGGCACACCTATGTGAAGCCCATTAGGATTGCAAATCTTTCCTAAGAATATTTTGTTTCCCTGACAACCCTCAGGTCTGAACTATCTATATCCTATTTGTGTATTCATTCATTTTTATATACAGATTAAGATGGGATAAGAATAGTTTCTGTTTTTATAATTTATTTTTCCAATAATATAATTATTTATTATATGTGCATATCATAAAATTTAGTATCATCACTGGTTTTATTTTTTTATACAAATCTAATTTTTATAGAATAAAGATCAAGGAGGCTACAAAGAAGCTGAAAATTTGTAAGAACATGCATCTTGACATCTAGTCCCTTAACCTCTTCACTGAAAAGTTTTATTAAATTTTTCTAAAAAATTATTATTTTAATTGTACACATTTGTGGAGTACAATGTGATAATTAGATACACATGTATAGTATATAATAATAATATCAGGGTAGTTAAAATTTATATCTCCTTAAACACTCTTTAAAAATTATTTACCAAGGGATGTTATATGCGTATATCAATGTATCACTTTGTTTTTTAAAAAATGTAAATATTTATTTATATATTTTTACAGTACTGGGGTTGAAACCCAGGAGCATCCTACCTCTGACCTATACCCCCAGCCCTATTTTTTATTCTTTATTTTGAAACAGGGTCTTATTAATTGTGTAGGGCCTCACTAAGTAGCTGATGCTGGCTGCAAACCTGAAATCCTCCTGTTTCAGCCTCCCAAGTACTGGGATTACAAGCATGCAGCACAACACCTGGATTTCAATGTAGCTCTTTGAATCTCACTATCATGTAGAACTTATTATACCAATAAAATTATAAATTATTTAATAAAAATTAAAAGTTTAAAAATATTTAATATATAGTAATTGTACACATTTGTGGAAACAGTGTGTGATATTTCGACACATGTATATAATATATATGGATCAAATGAGTATAAATATTTCCATCTCTCTATCAGTATCAGAGTTGGAGACTTCAAAATACTCCCTTCTAATTTGTTCATAAAGTATATAATAGGTTATCGTGAACTACAGTCTACCAACTGTGCTATAGAACACTAGAACTTACTTCTAACTCTGTTCGGGTACCTGTTTGTTATCTAATCACTCACAATCTTCTCTCCGTCCACCCTTCCCAGCTTCAGAAATCACTATTCTACATTTAGATGAACTTTAAAAAAATCCAGGCCAGGCATGGTTGTACACACCTATAACCCCAGTACTTTGGAAGCTGAGACAGGAGGATCGCAGATCCAAGGACAGCCTTAGCAACTTAGCAAGTCCCTGATTCAAAAAATAAAATAAAATAAAATAGGACTGGGGGTGTAGCTCAGATGCAAAATGCCCTCTGGGTTTTATCCCCAATATCCCCCCAAAAAAAATCCACATATGAGGGAGAAGATGCAGAATTTTTCGTTTTGCATTTGACTTATTTCAATTAACACAGAGTTCTCTAGTTCCATCCAACTTGCTGCAAATGACCAGATTTCATACTTTTGTGTGTGTGTGGTACTGGGGATGAAATCCAGGGACATTCTACCTCTGAGCTACATTTCCAGCCTATTTTTTATTCTTTTTTTCTTTTTTTTTTTTTTTTTTTTTTTTTTTTGGTGGTACTGGGTTTCCCGGAAACACTTCTACTTCTGGGCTACACTCCCAGACACCTATTTTTTATATTTTTTTTATTTGGAAACAGGGTCTCTTAAGCCAGAAAGGCTGGCTTCAAACCTGCGCAATCCTCCTGCCTCCGCCTCCCAAACTCAGGGATTACCAGCATGTGCCACCACGCCCGGCTTACTCTTTATTTTTAAAACAAGGTCTCACTGAGTTGCAAAGGGTCTTAGTCTTACTAAGTAGTAGCTGAGGCTGTCTGTGAAGCGATCCTCCCGTCTCAGCCTGCTGAATTCTGGGATTACAAGAGTACTCCACCGCTCACGTCAATTTGATTCTTTTTTATGGCTGAATAATATTCCATTGAATATACAATATTATATATATCTATCTATCTCACATTTTATAGCCATTCATTTGTTGATGGGCATGAAAGTTGATTCCATATCTTAGCTATTGTGAATAGGAAGCAACAAACATGGGCATGCATATGTGGATATAGTGTTCTTTAGATATTTACCCAGATATAGTAGGTCTATTTTTTAGTTTCTTGAGGAATCTCCACGCTGTTTTCTTATAGTGGCTATACTGATTTATGTTTCTACCAACATCATGTGGGTCAGTTCCCCTTTCTCTATATAGTGTTTTTTATTGTTTAGACTTTTTTATAATATCCATTCTAACTAGGGTGGCATGTTATCTCACTGTGGATTTGATAGGAATGATGGCTAATAAAGTTGAGCATTTTTCATAAATTTGCTGGTCATTTTAATTTCTTCTTTTGAAAAGTATCTATTTATATCCTTTGCCCAGTTTTTTAGTACTAGGGATTGAACCCAGGGGCATCTACCTCAGAGCTAGCCACATAGCCCTGTTACATTCATTTACTTATTAATTTACTTTTGTATTTTGAAATAGGGTCTTGTGAAGCTGCTGAGGCTGGTCTTGAACCTGCATTCTTCCTGTCTGAGCCTCCCAAGTACTGGGAATATAGGCATGTACCACCACATACCACCACACCCAGCTTCCTTTGCACAGTCTTTAAATTGGATTTTTGTTGTTTTTGTTGCTGCTGTTATTGTTACTAAATTTATAAAGTACCTTATACACCTGGAAGTCAATCTTTTGTTAGATATATTGTTTTTCAATTGTTGAAATATTCATACTACCTAAAGCAACTTATAGATTTAATATAATCTCCAGAAAACACCAATAACATTCTTCACAGAACTAAAGAAAAGCAATCTTAATATTCATATGGAAACACAAAAGATACTAAATAGCCAAAGCAAGCTGGGCGTGGTGGCACACGCTTGTAATCCCCGTGCTTGGGAGGCTGAGACAGGAGGATCGTGCAGGTTTGAAGCCAGCCTTGCTGGCTTAAGAGCCTCTGTTTTCAAATAAAAATATAAAATAGGTTTGGGAGTGTAGCCCAGAGGTAGAAGGGCTTCCAGGAACCCCAGTACCACCAAAAAAAAATAATAAATAAATAAATAAATAAATAATATAAATAGCCAAAGCAAGATTGAGTAAAAAGAAAAAATTTGGAGATATAATGACTACCTAACTTCAAAATGTACTATCATGCTATAGTGGCCAAAATAGCATAGTGTTGGCATAACAGACTCACAAATGGAAACTGAGTCCAGAAATAATCCCATAAATTTACAGCTAACTCTTCCTAGACAAAGGTGCCAAAACATTCATTGTAGAGGAAAAAAAAAAAAAAACAGCCTCTTTAAGAAATTGTGCAGGGAAAGCTGGATATTCATATGCAAAAGAATGAAACTTAACTCTTATCTCTTGTCCTAAACAAAATAAACTAAAAATGGATCCAAATTCTAAATATAAGACCTGAATCTATGTAATGATTAGAATAAAACATAGAGGAAATACTTCAGTTGGTATAGACAATTTTTTCGATAAGATCACCAAAGCACAGGAAACAAAAGCAGAAATAGAAATCGGAATAGCCGCCAGGCATGGTGGCGCACGCTTGTAATCCCTGCGCTTGGGAGGCGGAGACAGGAGGATCGCTCAGATTCGAAGCCAGCCCCATGCACTGGCTTAGGAGACTCTGTTTCCAAATAAAAAAATGTAAATATAGGTCTGGGAGTGTAGCCCGGAGGTAAAAGGGCTTCCAGGAACCCCAGTACCACCAAAAAAAAAAAAAAATAGGAATAGCCGAGCGTGGTGGCACAATGCTTGTAATCCCATTACTTGGGAGACTGAGACAGGAGGATCTGGCCCATTTTTTGATTGGGTTATTTGATTTCTTAGTGCTGAGTTTCTTGACTTCTCTGTATATTCTAGATATTAGCCTTCTATTGGAAGAATAGTAGGCAAAATTTTCTCCCATGCTGTCAGCTCTGTTGAGGTTCTTGATAGTTTCCTTTTCTATACAGAAGCTCTTCTGTTTAATGCAATCCCATCTATTGATCCACCTTTTAGTTTCTTGTGCCTTTTGGGTCATGTCCAGAGTTTTTACCTGTGCCTGTGTGTTAGTGTTGGACCTATGCTTTCTTCAAGGAGTTGCAAGGTCTCTGGTCTAATTTCCAAGTATTTGATCCATCTTGAATTGACTATTGTGCAGGGTGAGAAAGTGGGGTTTATTTCCATTTTTCTGCATATGGTTAATCTGTTTTTCCAACACCATTTGTTGAAGAGACTATCTTTTTCCAGTGTATGTTTCTGGCCCCTTTGTCAAAAATCAGTTGACTGTAAGTGTGCGGATCAATTGACTGTAATTCTGCTCCATTGGTATATGTGTGGAAGCTAGAGAGAAAATGGGTCATAGGATGAACTCTAGAAGAAGGAGAAACTGTAGATGAACAAATAAGTGACCTAACTGAGGAGAATGGGAGGGGGGAAGAGGAAAATTCCCTAATGTACATGATGTAAATTCACAAATCAATTGCTAAGCCAAACATGAGAAGGAGGGAATGGGGAGGGAATTGGGGAAGGGCTAAATGAGTGATGTGTGCATGTATGCCTCTACTATCTTGTACCCCATTAAGATGTATGACTACAGTGCAAATTATTAAATTAAAATTAATTTTTAATATAATTTTTTAAAACTTGAAAATTTAAAAAAGAAGTAATGAAACTGAAAAAATGAAATGGGAAATAAGAAACTTCTGTGCAGGAAAGAGCAGAGAAAAGAGACAACTTTCAACATAGAAAATATTGCTTAACTTTGAAAAAGGAATTTTCCGGGTGTGGTGACATGCGCTTGTAATTCCAGTACTTGGGAGGCTGAGATAGGAGGATTGCAAGTTTGAGAACAGCCTCAGCTACTTCATGATGCCTTCTACAACTTAGTGAGATCCTGTCAAAATAAATCATAACAAATAGGACTGGAGGTGTAGATAGAAGATAGAATGTCCCTGGGTTCAATCTCTAGTACTGAAAAGATAAAAACAAAGCAAAGTAATTCCCAGAATGATACTAAGCTTAGATTGGTTTTCTCTGAGAAAAAGTAAAGGGATGAGAGTTATTATATTACATAACATAATTATATGGATAAGGGTATCAATACAAATAAGCTATTTGTTGTGGGATTAGAAGGAAATATAATCTGATATGTCACTTATGGGCTATGTTGCAATTTTCCACATTCACTATCAATTCCACCAGCTCTATTATGCTAATTTGTAATTCAACCAACCATATGTAAGTATTCTTCTTTCTCCACATTCTTGTCAACAATTGTTATCTTCTTTTTGGTAACAGCCATACTTCTTAGAGTGACGACTGGTGATGTTGGACTTTTTATATACTTGGTCACTTTTATATATTTTCTCAGAAATATCTACTGGGATATTGTGTCCATTTTAAAATCAGGATTATTCTGATTCTGATATTTGTTTTTGAGTTTTTTATATACTTTAGATAACCCTAACCCCTTATCAGACACAAGGTTGTAAATGTATTCTTCTATTCTATATATTATGTACTTATTTTGTTTTTCTTTGTAGTGCAAAATTTTTTAGTTTGAATTAGTTTAATTTTCTATTTTTGTTTTCCTTATGAACAAAAATTTTATTTTATTTTATTGTGGTCCTATTGACTGAACACAGAGGAATTCTACCTCCAATCTATATCTCCATCCTTTTAATCTTTTGTTTTGTTCTTTTTTTTTTTTTGGTGATACTGGGGATGGAACCCAGGGGCTTTCTACCTTCGGGCTACACTCCCAGACCTATTTTATATTTTATTTGGAAACATGGTCTCTTAAGCCAGCTGAGGCTGGCTTCGAACCTGCGCAATCCTCCTGTCTCAGCCTCCCAAGCGCAGGGATTACAAGCGTGCGCCACCACGCCCAGCTTTATTTTGAAACAGGATCTTGCTAAGTTGCTGAGAGTCTCCCTAAGTTGTTGAGTGTAGTCTTGAATGCTAGACTATATGCTCATGTCTCAGCCTTCCATATACTGGGATTATAATACAAAACCATAACATCTGGCTAAAATTTTTAAATTAACCATCTTAGGTATTCTCAAAGAACTAAGGCAAAATAAAAAATAATTTCATAAGGAAGGAAATGTGAATAAAAAGATAGAGGTTATAAATAGGAACCAAGTAGAAATTCTGAAGCTGAAAAGTACAATAAGGAAATCAAAATTCACTGGAACATTTCAACAATAGATTTGCAAGGCTAAAATAAAGCATCAATGAACTTGAAAGTAGATCAATGAAAGTTATGTAGTCTGAAAAGAATATAAAAAATAAGAAACATCAACAGAATCTCTTAGATATGTGGAACACCAACAAACACACTACAATACATATAATGGTAGTACCAAAATGAGAGAAAGGAAAGGGGAAGAAAGAATATTTGAATATATAATGATAGAAACTGCCCAAATTTGATTTAAAAAAAATACAAAAAGGGCAGAAGAAAAGTGAAATGCTTATGCATGGGGTAAATGCAGGCAAAAACAAGATTAATCATAGGAATCTGAAAGTAGAAAGATACTGACTAAAGGGTAGCAAGACATGCTCCCCAAACAGGAAAGAAAATCAACTAATGTTACATATGCAGTACAGATAGTATCAGACCCAGACCAGGGCTGCCAGTTTAAAGTCCAGTACCGAGACTGTGTCTTCAAATCAGAAGGTTCTCTTTAAATGCATCTTACTTTCATTATAGTTTAGAAAAGGATAAGCCCATGAATGAGCTAGAATTGGAAGAGAGGCTATGAACTGGGCAGAATTTAAAAGGAAGGGAACATGTAATTTTTTTTCTGTAGTGTCAAAAAATTATTAGATTCTTGCTTAAGAAACCATGTGGTAAAATATGTCATAGAATCAAAACTCAGCAAGGAAGATTCTATCATTGAGTTTGCATAACTGACAGCTCCCTGGTTTGAATATTTTCTTTATTTAAAGTTTTTTCCTGACATTCTGATAAGAATTGTATTGCTTTTAGCCAAAAGCCATTATAATACTTAGAGAAGTTGTGATGTCAGCTTTAATATAAGTGGGAGGATTAAAATAAGTAATGAGAGTTCATTACTAAGAGCAAGAATGACTCATATTTTAAGACTGTGTTCATAAGAGGTATCATCCAATTCATTAATCTCTGATCATTTAAACAAGTTTTCACTTGATTTTCAATGTAATCATTAAAATTATGACTCTATAGGTTATGCCTATATCCATTCTGTATAGTTATTCATTTGAATTACTTTGTGTGTGTCCTACTCCCATAAACTTCAACAATAATTCTACATTAACAGGGACAGAAGGGAATAAAATACCCCCAAATATAGAATAACTTCCCATAGAGGCAAGGGTGAGAGTATCCATCTGCAAATTTGGCAATAGATTCATAGAAGTTCATGTGAATTTGGGAAGGCAAGATAAAGTAAAAACTATTAGAAATATGTTAATTTCATGCCCCATGTAGCTAACCTATAGGGCTCTATTTCTTACATATGTGTATCTTTTAAATATCACCTGTTTTAATACCTTTATTTTTGGGATTATAGACATATAATTAACTGCCCATATTTACATTTAATTATATTTTTATTAGAGTGGGTAGTTATCACATGGGATACCCACACACAGAAGTAATAAGTTCTAGTGTTGCACAGCATTGTGGGTTATCTATAGGTTACAATAACCTGTTATATATTTTATGAAAAAGTAAGAAGAGCCAGAAGGCTCTAAATATAAGTAATAATAAGGAAAGATTAATTACCTTGGTTTGATCAGTACACATCTTATACTTGTACTGCAAATCACATTCTACCTCATAAGTAAATATAATTATTATTTTAATGAAAATTTATTTTTGTGGGGTTTTTTTTGCGGGTCTGGGGATGGAACCCAGGGGTATTCGACTTCTGAGCTACACCCCCTGACCTATTTTTATTCTTTATTTTGAAACTGGTTCTCACTGAATTGCAGAGGGCCTCACTAAGTAGTTGAGGCTGTCTGTGAACCACGATCCTCCAGTCTCAGCCTCCCAAATGCTGAGATTACAAGCATGCGCCACCACGCCCGGCTATGTTAACGAAAATTTTAAAAATTATTTTTGGCGGTACTGGGGATTGAACCCAGGGGCATTCTACCTCCGAGCTAGACCCCCAGCCCTTTTTTATTCTTTATTTTGAAACAGGGTCTCACTGAGTTCCAAAGGGCCTAAGTAATAGCTGAGCCTGTCCTCGAACGGCAATCTTCCCGTCCCAGCCTCCCAAATGCTGGGATTATAAGCATGCGCCACACCTGGCTGAAAATTGAAAAATTTAAAGGGATTGAAATGCTAACTACTCTGATTTGCTCATTATGCATTTTATATAGGCATCACATCAACATACTATATGCCATAAATATGTACAATTGAAAATGATAGAAATTTTTTAAAATATTTGACATATGAATACACCTGTGACATCATCAGCACAATCAAGATAGAGACGTATAATGGAATCCTACAGCCCAGATCCCATATTTTTAACTGGGGACTATACCCAGGGGCGGTCTACCACCGAGCTAAACCCCCACCCCTCTTTTATTTTTATTTTTGAAACAAGGTCTCCCTAAGTTGCTGAGGCTGGTTTGATCTTGTGATCCTCCTGTCTTATCTTCCCAAGTACTGGGATTATAGCCACCACGCCTGGCTCCTTTTTAATTTTTATGCTGAAATATGGTCTAAGTTGTTGAGGGTCTTGCTACGTTGCTGAGGCTGACCTGGAATCCCTGATTCTCCTGTTTACCCTCCCAAATACTGGAATTAAAGGCATGTGCCACCAAGCCCAACTCTCTAGTTATTCCTTAAAACCAATCAAGTTGTCATTTAAAATTAACCAATAAAACATAGCTGAACTTACAAGAAAGTAAAGGAAATCCCTAGAGGTTAAACGTCACAAGTGGGCAAAAAATGTTTGACTTGGAATCATATGCCAATTCTAGAAACTTTACAGTCTGAGTTTTGACAGTTGACATCTTCTTTGGCTGCCCTGCCTCAATCTTCTTCAAAAGCTCTCTTCGTACTTTTTCTTAAATACTGATCTTGATTAGGACCCTCTCTTAGGTTCTCATCTTTCCTCTATCCTGGGTTGATCTCATCTACTACTATTTCAAGTATCACAACTTCAAGTCATCATTTTTTATCTGAATTACTGCAATAGTTTCCTAGCCAGTCCTTTGAAATGAGTCCACCTCTCTTCTGTCTATCCTCCAGAGTGTCACTAGAGTTATAAGTTACATATTGACGTAATTTCCGATTGGGATGATAAAATGTCATCTCCTCATGCTGTTATATAACTGCTACGTTATCTGAGCTCTGCCTTTCTAGCCTCATCTCTCCATTCCATGTTCTATGCCTCAGTAGTCTTGAATAACATGCTATTTTTTAAATATAACTTTATTGGTGCATTGTTGCCATATATCATATTGAGGCTTAGTGTGATAGAAACACACGTGGACATAACACCTGGTACATTTTTGAAGCCTCTACGTCCTCTCCTAGTTTTGTGCATTTACCTCTTCCGTTCTCTGCTTATCTTTCTCTCTCATTTCACTTGATTCCAAAAATTCTGCTCATGCTTCAGAACTCAAATATCAACTGTATTCTCTGTCATTTTTCTATTGAGCTTCTATTCCTTAATGTCCCCATGTTACTACAGCAGTTATCTTACCACATTGCAATGGACTGCCTACTTGTTTTTATTTTTGTGATACTGGGGATGGAAGCCAGGGACATTCTACTTCTGAGCTACAGACCCAGCCCTATTTTTTACTCTTTTTTTTTCCCAAAAGAGTCTCAAAAAAAAAAAAAGAGTTACAAAGGGCCTCACTAAGTAGCCGAGGCTGTATGCGAACCATGATCTTCCTGTCTCAGCCTCCCAAATGCTCGGATTACAAGTGTGTGCCACCATGCCCAGCTAGACTGCATATCTGAATTTCTTTGTTGCTTGTAGATTTCATGGGGGAAGACTATATGCAAAGAAGTGAAGTCAAAAGGAAGAAGCCATTAAGTATCACTAAAGAAAGCTAGTCAGAGGCCTATTGCAGAGAGCCAGTGTTTCGAAGGACTCATTGCTCACTGAGTATCAAACAAACACAATGCCTACCTATACTCATTGAGCAGCCCAGGCCCTTAATATCTCCTGGATTATTGGGCAAGATATAGTGAGAATTACCAGGAGATCTCATGTCGAATCAAGGCTCTGGTGAAACACCAACTGCTGTAATGTCTGCTTTTAATCTCAAATCGTCATTGATGTAAAGGAAAATACAATCTAGAGGTTCATCAAAAGACTAGGAATAGAACCACCATACGATCCAGGTATAGCACTTCTTACTATCTTTCTAAAATAATTAGAATCAGAAGGCTATAGTCATGCATGTATATCGATGTTTATAGCAGCACAATTCACAATAGCCAAATTATAGATGTATTCCTGGCACTTGAGTAGCAGCCTCACTCAAACCAAAGGTACACTCTCTTTGCCTGAGAACAGGGCCAAGAAAATAGAGAAATATGTGTGGCTGACTTTCTCCTGGACTAGAGAGTTGACCGGGTTGGTGAGAGAACCTGCTGACCTGAGGCTGCAAGTAGAGTTCTGCAGTGTAGAACACATCCTGGCACTAACTGATATGGGAGCAGACAGTACCCTCCTTTCAGCAATCCAGATAATTTTACCAGATTTGAGGCTGCTATAAAGGGTTATAGAAGTTGTTTCATTACCAGTTGATGTGCCCTGGTGAATCTGGGAATTGAACATCTGTCTCGTAAGCAGTATGACGTGTATATGTCCCCTATAGCTGAGTACATCCTTGGAGTATATCCTGGGAGTGCTCTGGAGAGTAATATGTAAGACTTAATGCCATTCTGTAAAATGTTTTATTTCCTTGGTTTTCTTCCCCTACTACTTTTTTCCATTAATTTAGATATTCCAGAGTAAAGCTCACATGTTCAGCCAACTATAAGTGAGCCAACCAGACCTGTTTATTTCTCAGATATGCTGAAATCTGAGACAACTATTGGAGAATTCTGCTATGGGTGCATGTGGTAAGGACTTACTAGAGGACATCCCCATCATGTTCCCTTGTAATCCCCCCAAGTCACAAGGATTGTGAATGTACAGCAGTTCAAGTTACCAGGGGGTATAAGAAAATTGGACAAGTGATATTAAGGCTAGAAGAAGCAAGTGCAATCTACCTGACTCATAGCTCATTCAACTCTTCCATGTGGAAAAATGAAAACCCAACAGTTCCTGCTAATCAGGAGCTAAATAAAGTGACACTGCCCTTGCATGTAGTAGTACCTAATATGTCAGAGTTGATGGATTGTCTGTTGCATGAAATGCGACAATTTTATTACGGTGTGGCAAATGCCTTTTTCTCCATTGACACTATTCTGGAAAGCCAAGTGTAGTTTGATTTACTTGGGAAGGACTGATCTTTTGGGCATTGCCCCAGGGATATCTCTGTGATTAGTAGACCTGGTTCTTCCTTTTCTGCTAATAGTCCAAATGGATGATGCAGGTTTTGGATAGGGGTTATGGCAATTATCAGGGATTTGTGGCAGCCCTATACTGAATGTCCCAGCTCCTGTCTGGCATCCTTCTCCATATGGCTACTATATCTCTTTGGGTTCTGCTAACAGTTCCCTCCACTTAATCTTTCAGATGAAAGAAAAGCAAGGGTTCCAGCAGTTAACAGCTCCAAGGAACCTTTTTAGTTTCCTTAAGCCTGCCCACAACTTAGTAAATGGTCTTCTTATTAAACCTTCCTCACGCTTTCTACTTTGAAAAATATATAATTTTCCTGAAACCCTCACCAATAAATGTTGTCGTATAAAATTAGAAAGTAGATGCTAGTAATTACAGTGCATCCATAAAAGTGTAAAAATGGTAAATACCATCAGATGATCCATTGGAATTTGATGTCAGAGTAGGAACTTTCAAACAGTCCCTTCCATTGCTAGCAATGAATCCTGGTGGAAAAGCATAAAGTCATCTGAAACAAAATGCTTTGGCCATTTAAGCAGTGTTTGGAAAATATCTGTGCCAACTTCAATACTTCCTAATCCAATGTGGATACATATCTTTAGCCTCTGCCACAAATATCTGATAAGCTAGCAGGGAACCAGCCAAGAAAATAAATATTGTTCTCACTCCCCTCTGACCTCTTCCTCTGACCTTTAAGAGGTGTCTCCCATTGGCTGAGAGCATTGAATGAAGGCTTCCACTGACACCATCCATGCAGGTCAGAGCAGGGTAGAGAAAAGGAATTCATGGGAATGGGCAAAGTGGAGGCAATGGAAGACAGTTAGCTGAGACATATTGATAAGAGTTGGAGATACATGTAAGAACTTCCTGGAAAGCCTTGCTTCTTTGGTGAATTTGATAAAAGTTATGAACATTCAAAACAATAAAAATCATGAATATATATTAATATTTGATTTTTGTATGAGTTTGCAAGGCAGTTTCAACCCCTGTGGCTTGACCATAGCATACCTAGGAATTCCACTCATACCAAGTTAAGTACACTTTGCTCTGGAGAGTAATATATAAGAGTTAATACCATTCTGTAAAATGTTTTATTTCCTTAGTTTTCTTCCCCCACTACTTTTTTTCCCATTAATTTAGATATTCCAGAGTGAAGCTGACACGTTCAGCCAACTTTAAGTGAGCCAACCAGACCTGTTTTATTTCTCAGATATGCTGAATCTGAGCTATAGTATTGAGTTTGAGCAGCAAGACTCTGAAGGAGAATTCCACAGGCAGAGAATGTGAGGTTGGTCATGTGCTAATGGGTTGCCTAGCAACACTGGCTGGAAGAATCACTTTTCTGGAGTCTCTCAGCAGAATGAATTGGGTTTAAAAGTGTGTATAAGAAAAACAGAGATAGAAATAGAGACAGGGTGACAGAAACAAAGACAAAAAATGAAATGCAGAGACAGAAAAGAGGAGTTTAGTAAACAAATAGAATAAATGAGAGATAATGATAACAGTTTGTGGGGGAGAGGTCTGGAGAGGGGGTAAGCTGTGAGATAAACTCAGCTGATGCAAAAAGAAAAGGGAGAGGATTAAAAGCTGAAAAGAGAAATGTCCAAAAGAGATAGGGAGGGGGTGATGAAGTCAGAAGGCACAACTCTACCTTCCTGGGATCCTTTGCAGATGTTCTATAATGTTACCTTTACAATGAATGTAACCCAGTATATTTTTTGTGATGGTTCTAGGGATCGAATCCATGGCATTCTCTTTAAGCTACACCTCCAGTCCTTTTTTATTTCAAAAGAGGGTCCCACTAAGTTTCTAAGGGTCTTATCAAATTGCCAAGGCCTTGTATTTGTGATTCTCCTGTTTCAGACTACCAAGTACTGAAATTACAGGAGTGTATCACCATGAAGACCCCATTCTAGTTTTCTAATTAAATTTTCCTCATAAATCAAAACTCACAGTGTCAGCAGTAGAAATAACTAGAAATTATTTACTAAGCAATACTATGTCCACAACATTATTCAGGCCAATGAGAACTGTTTGATAATAACCGTATTGATAACTGGTTCCCTGAGAAACAAGTGTTTTCACAGCTATCATTTCATAGGCCCCTGAGTGCAGTTGTCAGGCAATGCGGAAATTGCCATTACTTACATTTATACACATTAAAAAATTAAGGCTCTAAAAGCAAGAGTGGTTTCCAGGGTCCCACATTTAGGAAAAGTAGATATGGGACTCAGTACTCATTACCCGATTCCAAGGTCCAGGGCTAGGAGTAGCGTGTTTCTCTGCTTGTACTTTCCAATTGCACACTAAGTGTCTTGGAGCGGATTGGGAGGCACTTGCTCTCCACCAACTGCTGAGATGGGAAATGAAGAGCTATTTTACAAAATCTTAAGTCAGTGGGAGGGCTTATTATTTCATTTTCTGTCTCTCCAATGTTCAAATGTGTCCATTGGTGTCTTCAAGAACATAACTTAATTGGCTCAATTTGCAGCCAGCATCAACCCCTAGCAATATCCCTAGACACACAACAACTCAGGAAAATCTTGCCTCTCTCATTGGCATAAAAATTACCAATGATTGCAAGAATGTCTCTTGGGCTTAGGGAAGGATGTTTAAGAGACTAATGTGTGACTAGGGGTAGAGGGGCTGAAGTACCACCCTTGCAAAATAGCTGGTAACTTAGTGCCCTGAAGCAGTTGAGTGGTCCCTATACCCTTCCATACCACTCCAGTGCTTAACAGTTGAGATAGACCAGAAATAAGCCCAGGTCCTCTGTTTGGTACCAGGCCTCTCCCCTGCCTTGGTCTCTCCCTTGTCTTCTCTATCATGTACCTACTGAGAGATTAAATTTCAAAAAATTTTCTCACTCAGCACTTCTAATCATTTCTCCAATCATTATGGTATTTGTTTCATCACCTAGCATTCAAGGGTCACTTAATATTGTGCCAGACTCAGTTTATAGCTTTATATCTGCCTCTTATTATGGCCCAAGTTTCTGAAAAAGTGGGATACTTGTTAGTTCTCAAACATACCTCAATATCACATACACTCCCATGTTCTACCTGTCTCCTCTCCCTGAAACACCCTTCTGCCTCTAATGAGAAAGTAATTCCCGCCAAAATCTCCACATAACACTCACCTTTTAATGTGTCAAATTGGCTAATTCAAACACATTTATAATTTTTCCATTTTCTGTAGGTTAGAATGGACCATAAGAGAGATTATCATTGGAGGTTTGCAGGGCAAAATGGAAGCACCAGTCACTTTGTAAATAACAAACTGTCACATATGCCATGGCTCATGTTGATGTAAGGCAGCAGTCACACTTGCAAACATTAAAATAATAATATTGGGCTGGGGGTGTAGCTTGGAGATAGACTGCTCCTGAGTTCAATTCCCAGTACCATAGGGGGAAAACAGAATAAAGGAGAACTGAAAAATGGATGGAACGAGAAAAGTGAGCAATTATCATTTGAAACGCTAGACCATATCCTTAAAAATCCCTTGTTATGTAAGGCAACAATTTTCTTTCAGCTTTAGTCAGTTTGGGAGATGTTTCTGACAATTAGGTACATTGCTAACAAAAACAGGCATTGCTCTTCTCTGGGACTAAGATTTGCTACCAGTATAAAGAGACAATTATACCTAATGATTTTGGAGACTGCTTTCAGCACTAAAAGTTGAAGTCACAATACCTACAGGCCTTTCTAGAATTTTTAACCTCTGAAACAACAAAGAGTGGAGAGAGGAGAGAAGGATTCTACTGTCAGCTTTATCTCTAGTGAGCCAGAAGGGAAAATGGTCAAGAAGATTCCCTTCTCTGGGTCTCACTTCTCCCTCCTGTATTCCTGTGTAGAAGTTAGACAGTTGCTCTCAGAAGTTTGCTATAACTCTGATGTATCAGGCTTCTTTGAATCTCTGAAAGCATGTCCCACCATCAGGCCAGAGCATTTTCTACATTTCTGTTTCACAGATATTTATGTGTTTTCTGATTTCAAACCTGCAAAAAATATGTTTTCAGTCAGTCCTTCAACCTTGACACCCTTATGCTTCTTCCGTAGAAAAGTCCATCTTGTTCCCCTTTGCAGCAGCTAGCCAGAGTTAAGCTATTTTGATATTTTCTTTGGTTATGGCTCAATCTTTTGAAAGGTTTTGATCAAAACTTTATTTTATTCTAATACCTGGAGAGAGTGACCAGTGAGGAAAATAAGGTGCGTGTGTTAAAAATTTTCCTGCATTTCATCATGAAGTACCTAAATATTGGCTCCTCATGCTCCCTCATCCAATTAGCTGTTTTCTCTGGTGCCCTCTTCTTCATTCTTCTTATTTTAAACCCCATCAGTTCCTTACAAATCATGAAGAATTTCATTTATACAGAAGAGATCATGGTGTATTAATGTATGTGTGTGTATATATATATATATGTGTGTATATATATATAGCATAATAAATTGAAAACCTGTATACCCATCACTAGCTTGATAAACAGAATGCTATTAATGTCTTTGAAACCCCACCTTCACCTTCCTAACTCATCCCCTCATTCTTTCTCAGAGATAATCATTATCCTAATTTTTTAAATTTTTTATTGGTGTATTATATTCATACATCATATTGGGGTAAAAAATTTGTGTGCACATACATGTACACATCACTGACTTAACCCCTACCCAATTCTCATCCAATTCCCTCCCCATCCCTCCTTCCCTTACTTGGCTTAGTGGTTGACTTCGATATGTTTAAGTACATTGTGTGTTTTAGAGATTTTCCTTCTTCCCCCCTCCTTCTTCCTCATTTAGGTTTTCTTGTTTGATCCTCTATAGGATTTCCTTTTTCATCTAGAGTTCCTCCTATGGCCCATTTCTCCTTAGCTTTCACATACTAGGGAAAGTATCTGATTTCTTATTTTTTGTGACAGACTAATCTCACTTAGCATGTCCTCCAATTCCATCAATTTCCTTGAAAATTATGTAATTGAGTTTTTTTGATGGCTCAGTAAAATTCCATTGTGTACATATCCCACAGTTTTGTAATCCATTCATCTGTTGATGGACATCTTGGCTGGTTCCATAGTTTGGCTATGGTGAATTGTGCAGCTATGAACATAGATACACATACACTAGTTTGGTAGTTTGGTTTCTTTTCTTTTGGGTAGATACCCAGAAATGTTATTGCTGGATCAAATGGTCATTTTCTTTATATGTTCACTTCATGGGTATGTTCCTTTATTTATTTAATTATTTTGATGGTACTGGGGCTACCTCTAGGCTATACTCCCAGACCTATTTTATATTTTGTTTGGAAACAGGGTCTCACTAAATTGCTGAGAGCCTCACTAAGTAGCTGAGGCTGGCTTCGAACCTGTGCGATCCTCCTGTCTCAGCCTCTCAAGCGCGGGGATTACAAGCATGCGCCACCACACCCAGTGGTATGTTCCTTTAAATTATGTTATTTTATCTACTACTGGAATATATATATATATATATATATATATATATATATATATAGTATGCTTATCTTTTCTTCCCCTTCAATTTTGTTTGTGATATTTATCCATGCTATTGTGTATAGCTGTAGTAATTACTTTTCACTGCTATACAGTTATCTATCATATGAAAACCTCACAATGAATCCATTTTTCTGTTGATGGACATGTGTGTTGTTTCCAGCAGCTCTAAGTCCTTACAAATTTTGGTGTTCACAAACTTCTTATGCATATCCTCTGATGCCCATGTAGAAGAGGTTTTTTTTTTTTTTTTTTTTTTTTTTTTTAGAGCAGTGGTTCTTAACTAGAGTGATTTTTTCCCCTTCAAGGGATAGTAACATCAGAAAATATTTTTGGATTGTAAAAACATAGTGAGTTACTAGCATTGATTGGGTAGAGGCTATACAGATGCTTTTAAACTTCTCAAAATGTATAAGACAGACATCTACAACTAAGAATTATTTGGCCCCAAATACCCAAAGTACGTATGAAAAACCTGGATCAAGAATATTTTCCTAGACATGAGATATCTGGGTCTATTAACTAGGCAATTCCAGTTATATTTCAGAGTGGTCATGTCAATTTATACCCCCACCAGCATAAAATGAGATTTTTACTTGTTGCCCATTCTCACCAGTTCTTGGTGTCTTACCTTCATTACTACTTGCCTGAACTCTTGCCATACTGTCCTAACTTTGTTCTACCATTATCTTTTCCTCCATGGATTCATTCATTCACCAAATTAAGTTTCCTAAAACTCAATTCTTATAAAGCAAATTCCAAATTCCTCTAAGGAATTTTCTGGCTCTACTGCATAATCGGGCAGTCAAAATCCACACAAAAATGGTCCACTAACTTTGTACTTCTAATAATACTGACCTATTAGGGTATCTTCAAATAAGCTCTGCTCCTTCTCTGAGGTCTAATCTATATCTTGTTGAAGATTTACTCTTTTTATGGTCATTAGCTCTTTAATTTATGTGTACATATATTAATTTAGTCAATAATTATTTAATTAACTAAGCATCTATTATGTGCCCAGTAATACCATAAATGTGGTAAGCAGGATGACCAAGACAACTTTCTAAGTGCTCCTCTATTGGAACCCCCCCATCAGACTCTCTGAAATTAGAAATACACCCCCTCAATGACTGATCCTAGGAATCCTTAGCTCTTGGAACCTCATATCTCCCAGGTTTCAATTCTGGGCCCCACTCATAAAGTCTAGTTCTTCTATTCATGCTTGTGATGTGGGTAAGTGGATGAGAGTGGCATCAGGGAACTGGAGAAATTACCTTTTCCCTGCCCACCCTGATAGAACTGACCTTGGTTGTCTAATATACAGATAAATTATCACTTTTGGTCTTTCCTGGGGCTCATAATGCCCTGGGGCCTGTCCCTGATGGATACTGGACAGACCTAGAGAGGCATGTGTTGCGGAAGTATGACAGGAGCCATGTATTCCTCATGTATTGGCCTTGGTCTTAGATCCATTGCAGCTAACCAGGATACCATGGAGCTTTACTTAAGGAGCCCCCAGCCTGAGCTGGCTCTCAACTAATAGAAGAAAGCAGGAAAATACTTCCTATTGTTTCTTTCTTTAGATGTCTATCATCTAAGTCCTGGCTTGGGAGAGTGAAAAAATTTTGGAAAGAAGAACTTCTACCCCATTCTTTATTTGTTCAGTATTCAGAATCCATGTACAACAAAAAGAATTCACCAGGGTGCCCACTTTTTAAAAACACTTTTCCCTGACACTTTAGCTTTTGAGAGTGCTTTGTAGGCCTCCTTGAAGGTGCATGAGGGCTAACAGCTTTGGCTTTCAGTGAGGCTGGGCTTTGGTACATGTCCATATGTGACTAAGGAAAGTCAATGATATTGATGCTACTTTGTTTATACATTTTTTGATGTTTTACACTAAATCTTAGGAGAACTTCCTTGCTATGATCTCAAACCAAACAGTTCTCCCTACAACTGGTCATCATGTGTCACAAACTTGTCATACTGCCAAGAGTTGTTTTTCTGTTAAATTTAAAATTGCTTCTTGCCCTCTGAAAACACATTAATGAATTCAAGGATTCATTTTGAGGCATTTTCTTGCCAAGCTATATCTAGATGATAGCTGTCTGGGTGGCATTTGCAGCAATCTAGTTAACTCACAGCTAATTTGAAAAAAATAAGAGGCTTTCAAACTTCATTTATATCTGCTTTGTTCTAAACAAATTGTCTAAATGTTGGAAAACAATTTTATTACTTTTCTTGAGGTATCACTAGGAGTATGTTATTGTACAAGACAGGTTTGTTTATTTCTTTTCATGCAATTTGAATAAAATTGCATGAAATGAAATAAATAAAAATTTGTTCACTTCATTCCATGCAATATTATTTGTTTCATTTAATGTAATATATAGAAATTTATTAAAAGAGTAACTAAATGCATGCCTGGCCCTGATATTACAACTAGCAACACAAAGAAAAAAACATATTCTGTGACCTCAAAGGTGCTCAAGTCCAGTGGTCAGCAGAAAGTATATTAGTTGGCAAAGCAATGACTACCATCCAGTTGCATGAGTTCAATAACAGAAGCAAGAAAGCACACAAGAGTAAAAGGTAAGCTTAAATTTAAAAGATGATATATTCTTATAGAAATGATGACATAGAAGTAAAATCTTCAGCCAGAAGGAATGGTAGGTTCAAACAAAGTCATAGAGACATAAAAGAGTATTATGGAGTACTGCCAATGTTTTAGTATAACTGAAGCAAGGATTTTGTAAGGTAGATTAGCGGGAGTTGAGGGAAAAAGTAGGGGCCAGAGAAGTGTTGGCAGCTGAGTAGTTTAGACTTCATCATTAAGGCTATGAGAATCCATCAAAAGGATCTAATTTAGAAAGTGATTTGTGTTTTAGAAATGCCAATCTGGAAACAATGTGGGGAATGGATCAGAGAAGGGAAGATTTGAGTGAAGACCACAACAGTAACCTATGTGAGAGATGTTGAGGTAGTTGTAGAAGGTATGTTGAGAAGAGTATAGAATTGAGAGTCAATTGATTGGACATGGGCTTTGACTGGATGCAGGGATACAGGGAATGTAGAAAATAGAGGAGACAAAGAAGAAGTGGGTATACTAAGTAAGTAAGCCTGAGTGTGAATAGGAAAGGAAGATAATGTCTTCACACTAAATCAATGGTGAGAGGATGAAGAGGAAGAAAAGAGAATAGAAAAGTCAATGAATGGGAGGTCTAAATGTAAACTGATTCATTTCAGTTATGTTTTATGATTTCCAATAAAGTTTTATAACTTTTTGTAGCAGTCATGCATATTTTATATTGAATTTATTTTTAGGTTTCTAGGTATATTATATTTTTAGTATTACACATCTATATCTCTGTTAGGTCAAAATTATTAATCATTTCATTCAAACCTACTACATAATTACTGCTTTCCCCTCTGCTTGTTCTTTAATTATAAGAGAGGTATGTTATCCAACTATAAATATTTATCTTCATAGTTATTTCAACTTTTTTTCTGGTACTAAGAATTGAACCTAGGGGAATTCTACCTCTGATCTACACTCCCAGACCTATTTTATTTTCTCTTTTGAAACAGGGTCTCACTAAGTTGCTGAGGCTGGCTGTCAACCTGCAATCCTCCTGTCTCAGCCTCCCAAGTACATGGGTTACAAACAGGTGCCACCATGCCCTGCTGAAATTTTGGTATTGTAATGTTGGAATGTTAGATTATGTCATTAGGTGGCAATAAATATTAACACAGCAGGTACTAATCGGTAAATAAACAATTAGAGCTGGACATTTTAAATCACCACGCTTAGAACCTGAAAATTCAGGCAAAAAATAAGCAATTATGTAAAAGATTTAAGTGCAATACTAAAACTGAGGTATTTTATAATATAAAAATACAGACTCAACAAACATAGAATACAAATTATTTTGAGCACAGCAATCATTTACAGAAATAGGCCATGACATAAGAAAAAGGAGGCTTCAATAAATTCCAAAGAATTAAAATTGTAAAAACTAACCTCTCTCATAATAATCCTTTTGCAGAAATGAACACAAAGATAACTTTGAAAACTCAAACTTTTGGAAACAAAATAGCACACTATTCACCAACTTTTGGTTGAAGGAAACTAAGAAAAACCAAACACTGAAAAAATTAAATGTTAGTGTTTCTCAAAGTTGAAATTATATTTTCCTCAAAACCAAGGTACTTGGCCTAAAGAACCACACACACACACACACACACACACACACACACACACACACAGATATAGATAGTCAAGAAGGTCCAGAGGCTGCATTGCTGATAAGAGTCCCAAACTAGACATTAAACAAATTCTATACATACTAATTACATATGTATATAAATTGTGGTATATCTATAAATACAGTATCATATAGCAAAGAAAATGAAGAAAACCTAGGCTACATACAAAGTGAATTAATTTTAGCATAAAAAAATAAAACCCAGACAGAAAAGAATATATACTATTTGACACCATTTTTATAAAGTTCAGAACCAGGCATGCATAAATAGATGATAAAAGTATTCAAAATAACTAGGAATATATCCATAAGGAAAGAATATGAAGGACTTCTGGGGATGCTGTTCATATTTTGTTTGACTCAAAGAGTGGTTACAGAAATGCTCATATTATAATTATCCCTTCTAGAATATAATTATATTTTATGCAAATTAATAATTATATAATTATATTTATAAGCAAATAAGTATATTTTACAGGTTTTTAAAAATGTCTATGTACCTTTTACCTGAAATTAAGCAAGTGTTTTATATTTATAGATCAGTCTTATTTTCATTTATAGTAGATTATAAACATTCCCTAATCCCTAAAACTTTAAAAAATAATTTTAAATACCATATAATAACCCATTCTTTATACCCACAACATAATCCATTAGTTTCTTTTTCTAACATGCTACTGTTGGATTTTTAAGTCCATTCTCCTTGTCACTACTAATATGAAACTTCAGTGATCTTCAGTGATCTGACCTATTCACAAATACTTGCTATTTGGGGAGGTCTCACTACCTTCCCAGGGTAGGAATCCTTAAGTGGAAACCCTGGCTTCAAGGTCAAGGTAGAAGTGTTTGTTTTGGGGGATTTTTTTTTTTGTTTTTGCCTGCCTGCCTGACTACACTCCCTTCCTCCTCTTCCTCCTTATTCTCTTATTCTCTTTCTCTCTCTCTCTCCCTCCCTCCCTCCCTCTCCCTCTGGATTGAACTGAAGAGTGTTGTAGTGTTGCACATTTGAGCTAGACCCTTGGCTCTGTTTTTTTGAAAATTTTGAAGCAGGGTCTCACTAAGTTGTCAAGTGTCTCACTAACTTGCTAAGGCTGGCCTTGAATCTGGGATCTTCTGGTTGCAGACTCTAACTCCTGGAATTACAAGTGTACCACAGCCCAGCAAGGTGGAGCTTTTTATATTCTTTTTTACAGTACTGCAATTTATAACTGTGTGTGTGGGGGGGAGTTCTGGGGATTAAGCCCCAGGGCATTCTACCTCTGAACTATACCCTCACCTCTAGTTTTTATTTTGAAACAGAATCTCCCTAGGGCAATGAGAATCTCACTACTTGCTGAGGCTATCCTCAAACCTGTGATCCTTCTGTCTAGCCTCCCAAGTTCTAGGATTTTATGTGTGTACCACCTAGTCTGGCTTGCAATTTACTCCTTTTAAATAAATTTCTAATTTGAGATATGGAAACTAACATCTGTGTTTTGATTATTTTCCCATTTATTTTTCATTATATTTTTGGGGTGCTGTGGATTGAACCCAGGGCCATTCTAACTCTGAACTAAATTCCCAGCCATTTTTACATTTTTTGTTTTGAAACAGGGTCTGGGTAGATTGTTGACAGTATTTCTTTTTTTTTTTTTTACAATGGACCAATAAATGTATACTTTATTTTTATTTTATTTTTTGCTGGGATAAATATTTTTATTTATTTTATTACTGATGGGTTATAGTCTCATATCATAATGTAGATTGTGTTGACAATGGCATACATTCACACAGTACTTGGTGCCCCCCACGCTTCTCCATTACCCTCCCTCCCAATACCAAGTGACCTGATTAACAATGCTTTATTCACATGTATACACATAGTGGCAGGTAGCATTTCCATTAATGAACCTAGCCTTCTGCCTCTCCTCCCCTTCCTCCTTAGCTCTACTGAGGGTCTTCTCCATTATCTACGGTCTTTCTGGTATCCCAAACACTCCCTAGCTGGGGCATATTAAAGAAAATATTATGTCCCTTCTCTTTCTGTGCTTGGCTAATCTCACCAAGCAAATATTCTCCAGGTGTTTCTGTTTTCTTACGAATGACATAATGTTGTTCTTTATTGCTGAGTAGAATTTCATTGTGTGTATTTCCCATAATTTTATAATCCATTCATCTGTTGATGGACACCTAAGTTGGCTGCTTACAGTATAATATTTCTAAATTCTTGAGGCTGGCTTTGAATCTGTGATCCTTATGTCTCAGCCTCTCAAGTATTGGGATTACAGGCATGTGTTACCGTGCCCAGCTGTTACCACTTATTTTTTTAATTAAATCCACATTGAAATATTGCTATTATTTATGGGGTACATGTTATGTTTTGACACATGTATACATTGTATGTAGTTCGAAAAGGGGTAAGCATCTTTATCACCTCCAACATTAATCATTTTTGGTACAAATATTCAAAATCCTTTCTTGTAGCTTTTCTGAAATAATGTGTCATTGTCATCATTAGTCATCCTACTGTGCAAAAGAATGCCAAAACTCATTTATTTTATCTAATTAGATCTTAGTACTCATTGATCAACTTTTCCCTATCCCTCCTTCTGCTCTACTATCATCAGCCTCTGGTAACCAGCATTTATTCTTAACTTCTATGAGGTCAACGTTTTTCAATTCCAAACAGCAATGAGTCACACAGTATTTGTCTTTCTGTACATATCTTACTTCATATAACAAAGGAATATCCACTCTACAAATTTTGTTCCAAGGATAGGATTTCAACCTTTTTATGGCTGAATAGTATTCTGTTGTATTTATGTACCATATTTACTTTATCCATCCATCAGTTGATGACTGCTTATGCTGTTTCCACTTCTTGGCTTGTGTGAGTAGTGCTTGCAGTGAACATGGGAGTATAGATATCTCTTTAGCACACATTTCATTTCTACTGAATATATATCCAGCAGTAGTGTTGCTGGATCACATGGTAGTTCATTTTTATATTTTTGAGAAAATTCCATACTATTTTTTTGGAAGTGCTGGGGATGGAACCCACAGACATTGTACCTCCGAGCTACATACCCAGCTCTATTTTATAGTCCTTTTATTTTAGAAACATGCTCTCACTGAGTTGTAAAGTGCCTTGCTAAGTAATTAAAGCTGCCCCAAAACCAAACCACGATCCTCTGGTCTCCACCTCCCAAATGCTGGGATTACAAGCATGCGCCACCACGCCCAGCATATTTTTAAAGTGGATTTACTAATTTACATCCCCAAAAACAGTGTGCAAGTTATCTTTTTTCTACATCCTTGCTAGTACTTTTTGTTTTTAGTCTTTTTTATAATAGCCATTTTCTTGGGGTGATGCATTACCTCCTTTTGGTGTTGATTTGCATTCCCCTGATGATTAGTGATGTGAAACACTTTTAATGTAATTGTTGGCCACTTATATGTTTTCTTTTAAGAAGTATCTGTTAGTCTATTGCCTATTTTAATTTGAGTTTCTTGTTTTTTGTTATTTGGAGTTTGGATTTCCTTATATATTTTGGATAGCAACCCTTCATCCCCTATGTAGTTGGATTGTGAAAAGGGTTTCCTTCTGGGTATCAGAAAGCTTGTATTAATCTTACAATGGTCCTCAGTACATTTTTATATTTCACCCAAGTGCCTTTTCTCCTAGTTACTGTACATTTGTATCCTTACCAAAGTTTTCTCTGCTATTCCCTCAAGTTGTGTTCTACCAGACCAAGAGAACTGCTTTAAGATGGGCTTATCAATATACTCTATTGTGTGGTAATAGCAGTAATTCATAATAAGACATTTAATTCATAAGCAACTCTAGTCCCTCAACTTTTCAAAAGCATTGTAAAATATCCTTTTATTCTGTAATCCTTGATACATTATCAGTAGAGCTTATCAAGAATTCCAGATGCTCTTCATATTCAACTCAACAGGAACATGTGATAAATAATGAAATGTGAACATTAGTAGTCTATTTCTAGAATGAGACATTTGATAGCCAGTATATGATCCTTAAGCTATCTTTCCCCTTGCTTCAGTGATCATGAAAGCCAGATGTTGAGATGATATCTTCAAAGACAGAGGGAACTTAAAACCCTGAGTACTCCAGAGATAGAACTGTCTCCCAAATGAATGCTAATTCATTTGAAATTAAGAACTGGAAATCAAGCTTTTCTGTGAATGTGATACCGGGAATTCAACCTAGGGGCATTCTACTTTTAAGCTAAACCCCCAGCCCTATTTTATTTATTTTGAAACAATGTCTTGCTCAGTTTGATAAGTTGCTGAGCCTGGCCATGAACCTGTGATCCTCCTGTGTCAACTTTCCAAGTAAAGTAATTACAGAGGTTTGCCACCATACCCAGCTGAAAATCAAATTTTGTCATGCTAATTTGCTGAAATATGGGAATTCATCTATTTCAGCAAAGCCTAGCCTATCTTAACAATAATACATCCTTTTTTTCTGCACACCTGTCCATATCTGGACATTATAAAACCCATGTATATCTCTTCCTCCATGTTTCATAGGTAGCTTGAACTCTAAATATCCCAGTTTTATATGGTAGTCTCATGAATATCTTTTGTGGCCATTTTCAATTTATATGACTGCATATTAAATTGTGATTTGATTATGACCTAGAAGCCATTTGTATTATTTCCTTCTATCTGTTCCCAAATCCAAAGAGTCCTCATTCATCAATTCATAGAATATTTATTGAATGTATATTATATATAAGGTAATTTTAGGAGAATTGGGATATTACAATGGAAAAAAAAGTCATAACTCCTTGCCAGTATGGAACCTACATTCTAGCAAGGGATGGTCCAAAACACACAGGCAAAATAATTTAAATGCCTCATCCTTTAGATGATGTTAATGGAGAAAAGTAGAGTAAAGGCGAATACAGAACACCTACCAGGTGTTCAAGATTGAAAATACTATTTTAAGCAAGGCAGGCAGGGCAAAACTCATTCTGAAGGTGGCATCTGAGCAGAGACCTGAAAGATTTAAGGATGTAAACCATGTGGGAGAAGAGGATTCTAGGAAAGGGGAAAATAAGAGGAAAACTTTTAAAGAGAAATCATGCTTGGTGTATCTGAAGAAAAGAGGTCTTTGAAACTAGAACAGAGTGAGGGGGATAGCAGAGTGGAACCAAAGGTAATATGAAGTGGATGTCCATTTAATCTATTTTTATTGCCAATATCACTGGTGTAATATCTGCAAAATCATTGCTAAATCAAACATCATGAATATTTCCCTATATATTGTTTAAAGAATCTTAAAGTTTAAGCTCTTAGATTTTGGTCTTTGACCCATTTTGGAATAATTTTGTATAGAGTTTAATGTAAGACAAATTTGGTTTTGAATATTTTATATTTGCTTTGTTAGTCATGTAAGTAATAATGTTGAACAGAAATTTAATTTATGATCTTCTCAACTGTTAAGAATTATGCCAGAAACTAAGAGAGGAGAAAATGTTCAGAATTTGCAGCTCACAGAAAATAAGGACTTGGAAGGGTTCATCAAATTTGTTGATTAGAAGGCTCATTGAGATCAGAAAACAGTGCCATCTTGAGGCGTAGAGAAAGTGTAAGGATGGCCACTCTTTCAGAAGGCTTTGCTATGTGTCTTGTCTGCCCTTTATTTATTTTTATTATTTTTATTAGTGCATTGTTGTCAGATATCTTAATAAGGTACAAGATGGTAGAGGCATACATGCACACATCACTCATTTAGACCTTCCCCAACTCCCACCCCATTCCCTTCTCCCTACCTCCTTATGTTTGGCTTAGTGATTGACTTTGATATATTTATGAATATACCTAATGCATATTAGGGAATTTCCCTCTTCCCCCCTCCCATCCCACTCAGTTAGGTCGCCTTATTTGCTTATCGTTTTTCCTTCTTTGTCTAGAGTGCCTCCTATGATCCTTTTTCTACCTAGCTTCTGCATATTAGGAACTTCATCGATTTTTTTTTTATTTTTGTAACTGACTAATCTCAGCATAATGTTCTCCAGTTCCATCCATTTCCCATCCATATTCCCAACATAGTTTTGTTCTTCTTTATGGCTGAGTAAAATTTCATTGTGTACATATTCCAAAGTTTTGTAATCCATTGGTCTGTTGATAGAAATCTTGGATGGTTCCATAGTTTGACAATTGTGAACTGTGCAGCTCTAGAACATAAATATGCATGTATTATGTTGGTAGTTTAATTTCCATTCTTTTCGGTAGGTACCCAGAAGTGGTATTGCTGGATCATATGTGCCCTTTATTTTGGTAGTCTTGTCTACCAAATTATCAAATACTTTTCAAGTTTTGTATTGAAAAGGACCCAAAAGATTAGTGTCTCCACATGTACTTCAAAGAGGACACCCTCTTCCCTGAAGTGATGTTATAACTTGGGCATTAGCTAGAATTTATGGATAGTCAGATTTCAACTTAGAGTAGGTTCTAATAAAGGATACATCAGAGGCAGGTAGATTCAGGAGCCACTCAGTTTATGAGACCTTGAAAAAAAATCACTTACTCTGATTCTCAGTTTCCTCATCTGTAAAATTTGATGTTGTGGCTGGACATGATGGCACATGCTTGTAATTCCCGCGCTTGGGAGGCTGAGACAGGAGGACCGCACAGGTTCGAAGCCAGCCTCAGTGGGCTTAAGAGACCCAGTTTCCAAATAAAATATAAAATAGGTCTGAGAGTTTAGCTCGAAGGTAGAAGGCCCCTGGGTTCCATTCCCAGTGCCACCAAAAAAAAAAAAAATTGAGGTTGTGAACATTAAGAGATCAAGCTAATAAAGCATCCAAAGTAGTTACTGGGTCAGTAATTGCCAAGGAAAGATTGATAAAAAAAAGAATAATAGATAGCACAGGCACTGACGGAATGATGTGCCTTTAATTTGGGATTATCAAGGATGAATTACATGAATATATGGTGTGAATTTAATGGTTCGACCAGCTGAGTGTTGACGTTTTTTCTAATCTTTATAATTCTAAGAATCCCAAGCAATAGAAATGTAGATACAAAGATTACTATTGAGATCACACTGCAAATAGTGGAGTCTTTGGGTCTAAATGGGATCCTTTTGGAGCAATTTTCTGTAAGGTGAGGGTCTATGCCATCTGAAGGACAAGGGCGCATGGTATAGAACATTGCCTCTCATTTGAGATTGCCCTGCCTGCTGTGCTGTCTGCTGCTGCCATTACTGTTTTCCTGTCTTAGCAATCCATGATCTTCCATCAACCAATTATGCCCCTGAAATTACTGATTTTTTTTACTCCTTGACTCAGTCAACTGAGATTTCCCATACTGATCTCTTATTTACTTATAATTTTATAATAGTCAATTCTCATTTCTAAAGAAGACAGTAGAAGTCAATACAGTGGCCAGGCACAGTGGTGCATGCCTATAACCCCAGCATTTGGAAGGCTGAGACAGGAAGATCGCAGTTTGAGGACAGCCTCAGCTACTACTTAGTGAGGACCTTTGCAATTCAGTGAGACCCTGTTTCAAAATAAAGACTGAAAATAGGAATGGGGGTATATCTCAGAGGTAGAATTGTAGAATGCCCCTGGATTCCATCCCCAGTACCACACACAAAAAGTCACTACAGTGAGAAACAGTGCTTCTTGATTAGGCTTTTATGTGTGGCTTCCAATACCTTTTCAGTTTGTCCTCCATCCTTATCTCCATGATATATCTTTCCACTGTGCCCACTTCATATCACTGCTGTTGACCCCAGTTGAAGCTATAATATAATACTTGACCTAAAAGTTTCTTTCTTCGTTTTTTTTTTTTTGGTACTGGAGATTGAAACCAGTACAAGCTACATCCTCAGCTCTTTTTATATTTTAATTTGAAAGAGGGTTTCAATAAGTTGTGGAGGGCCTCACTAATTTCCTGAGGCTAGCTACAAATCTGTGATCCTCCTGTCTCAGACTCCCAAGTACCTGGGATTACAGATAGGCATGTGCCACTGTGCCTGCTGTGGACTTTTGTAATAGACTTCTAATTCATATTTCCCATTAAGTGTTCACCTCCTCTTTCATCCATTCTGTCTCTAAGCTACTGCCTTCCCAGCTCTCTCCTCTCTGCCCTTCCTGTCATGCATACTTGGATCTAACTTAGTGATGTTACTGGCTTTTCCCTAAACAACTCTTATTACAGATACTCAGTAATACTTTTGCTGTG
Organism: Muscardinus avellanarius; assembly: GCF_963383645.1. NCBI lineage: Eukaryota > Metazoa > Chordata > Mammalia > Rodentia > Gliridae > Muscardinus > Muscardinus avellanarius. Next base: position 99,496,015 of record NC_137792.1, read on the forward strand.
AAAACTCCATATTCTTTTAAAGCCAAGAACCCTCCTGTCAAAGTACCCTGAAAGGAATCTAACGGCATGTTCAATGTATGGCTCTCCTTGTACTTTTTGTGGTACTGAGGATTGAACTCAAGAGCACTCTTCCACCAAGCTACATCCCCCAAACCCTGCCACCATTTTATTTTATTTTGAAACAGGTCTCAACAAGTTTCCCAGGCCTGGCTTCAAACTTGCAATTCTCCTATATTTCCTCCATTCTTATTTATTTATTTTGGTATTAAAGGTTGAATCCAGAGGCATTCAACCTATGAGCTACATTTCCAGTCCTATGTTCTTTCTTTATTTATTTTGAAACAGGGTCTCACCAAGTTGTTGAGGCTGGACTTGAACCTGAGACCCTCCTGTCTCAGCCTCCCAAACACTAGGATCATAGGCATGTACCACCATATCTGGCTCTTTAGCCTTCCTTCTCTTTGCCTAATACTCATTTGCCTTAAAAGCCTAGGAGCTTCATTTCTCATTTTATATATATATATATATATATATATATATATATATATATATTCTGTATTTTCTCCATAATATTTCTCAATTTTAAAATAAATTATATTTTCCACCATGATTTATCCCATGAGTACCTGTGATATTTAACATATAAAGAAACCCAAACATATTATATATTGATTTTACTGAAAATATTAACATCTGATATATTAAAATGTAAATTATAGAAGTCATTTTTAGGATACATTTAACAACGCAAAAGTCTGAGTGGAAAAATGAGGCTACAATTAAAATTCTATGGAATGTTGCCTAGGCTTTCTTAATCAACATGGAGCCACATTTGCTCACCTAATGTCCCTTTCACTTTATTTTTGTGTCACTGGAGACTGAAGCCAAGGGCTTTCGACATCGGAACCACACTTTTAGAACATTTTCTTATTTTAAAACAGGATCTTCTTAAGTTGCTGAAAGTCTCACTAAGTTGTTGATGCTGGCCTTAAAACTATAATCATCCCACTTAGGCTCCTGAGCAATGGGATTACTTTGTGCTCCACCACACCCATCTCCCTTTCTCTCTTCTCTCTCTCTCTCTCTCTCTCTCTCTCTCTCTCTCTCTCTCTCCCTCCCTCCCTCCCTCCCTCCCTCCCTCCCTCCCTCCCTCCCTCTCTCTCTTGATGGTACTGGGGTTCCTGGAAGCCCTGCTACCTTCAGGCTACACTCCCAGACCTATTTTATACTTTTTTTTTATTTTTGGAAACAGGGTCTCTTAAGCCAGCGTGGCTGGCTTCAAACCTGAGCGATCCTCCTGTCTCCGCCTCCCAAGCGCAGGGATTACAAGCGTGCAACACCATGCCAGGCTCCCTTTCTCTTTTTAAAAATCTCAAACTTAGGGGCGTGGGGGTGAGGGTATGCTGGCTTAAGAGACCCTGTTTCCAAATAAAAATATTAAAAAATAGGTCTGGGAATGTAGCCTGGAGGTAGAAGGGTTTCCGGGAACCCCAGTACCACCAAAAATAAAGTCAAACTCATGGGGGAATGTTCCTATTTATTTGATTTATTTCTTGACTTTTGTTTTAACTAATATATGCCTTTGGCTTGTTGCTAGGCATTGTAAGTTTTTAAAGAAATGAACAATTATCTAGTTTACTCTTCAAAATGTAGGTATATTGAATCCATATAATCTCTTGAATTTGGTGAACAGGCTAGATTAGATTCAGGGGTGAGTATGGCATTTATTTAGATAACATCCATTTTCACAAAACAAGATGACAGGATCTCCCCACACCTGCTCCTCTGACAGCTCCATGTTCCTGATGTTGTTTATGAGAACATTGCTCATTATAGTGAATTGGTTCCCCTAGACTTATTTTCTCCCACACAGAGTATATTGAGTTAAGGTGGAACATGAAATATCAATATGCCTTATTGGACAAACAGCCACCAAGGTTATGTTTGTTAATACTAACATAACTAAAGTGAGGCAAAGGACATTAGGAACAGAATACACACGTATTCAAGTGCGTAAACCTATGCTGAAAGCTATTACATCAAGTAAACCTTTGCTGTGAACTGAGAGATTCTATTCATAAGTCAGATATGGAAATGAAGTCCAGAGTGGCCCATCTTGTATTCCATTAAAGTGAACTTTGTTAAGGGGGCCTTTTTTCCACTGAAATACATTATTATGACACTCTGTTTATGCAGAATTCACTTTGTCTTTATTAAAATAAATAGAAATGCTTGTTTTAGTTAAGGATCATTCCTGGAACTTAATTTACAAAATGTGTTCTCTATATAATTTTGCTGATCAGAAAATGATGACCCCACTCCAGATGACAAAATAATTTAATCCTCAACACAGCCCTCAAAGGTAGATGCTATTATTCTCCCTAGATATTTTAGCTAGAAGGGGAGAAACTTTAGTAAAGGCTGGAAGTTAGATCCAGAGGTTCAAAGTGACACTTCTTTGGTTTGCATTGCAGCTCTGCCCCTAATTTTGTGATCTTAAGCAATTTACCTGCCTTGTAGTGCTTCAATTTTCTTATATCCTTTTTTATATCCAGAGTGAGATAGTTATAGGACTTCCTTACACAATAAAATGTCTTAATATGGAATCATCTAAAACTACTGCAAAGTGCACAGTCAATGCTGTACTGTGAAAAAAAATGCAAACTATTTTTCTTCCTCTGAATTTAAATGGCTATTTTCTAGCCATCCAGTAGAATGGTGGCAAGGGACATCATGGCTTAATGGAACAGAGTGGCCTTATCCATAGCTCCTTGGATGAGCTGTATGAGTGTGGATGGTGCCAGGGACAAGGGGGGTATATAGATTGGTTGGAGAATGCAATCCAGACAGAATGAGTGCCTGGGTTGTGTTACAAATGTCTCTTTCCCAACCAGGATCTCTTGGAGTCCAAGAAATGAGAAAAAGCCTTTTTCTACATAAACAAGGTTCCAGGAAAAGTTTACAACCCCAAGGGATATATGAAGTACTAAGCTCAACTAATTGCAATTAATTCAATTCTAAACTACACTTTTACCCTCTTAATTAAAAAGTAGCAATTTACACAAATAATAGTACATTAATAGTTTTACTTTGAAAGCAAGATTGCTACTTAACTTAGCAGTGGAGTAAAAACCTTGAGTAAGGTGGGACCACCTTATGTGAACGTTAAATTTCTGATTGAACTTGGTGGCTTATTGTCATCTACCAATTTAAATGTTTCAAATATAGTTTTATTCAAAGTTTCAGCCCATATTGAACTAACATCTCTCTTTTACTTTTCAGACACACTTTCTGGTGGTTTCTATAGCAACAGCTTCAGCATTTGTACCTTCCCACCTTCCCATTAGCAGCTTTTTTTTTTTTTGCTATTCATGTGGATATTGCCTTATTCTCAGTGAAACACACAAGATGCAGAATTTCTTCATATTTCTATTTTGCTAAAATGAGGGATGAGTACACTAAGAACAATCACCCCCATAGAAAGCAAAGAAGAAATTTAGCTGAACAACATAATACATGTTGGTTTGAATAAGGCTCAATTTCATGGCCCTTACTTGGAGTTGGATTCTAGTCTCTGACTACTCTAAGAGTTTCACAATGCATGAGGAAAAGTGTAGCCCCATGCAGGAACACTAGGAAGAGTAAGGAATTATAAGGGCCCCCTAGTATACAGTGGTCCTCATGCCTGTGAGCAGGTAGACTCAATGTGATCCTGTGTTTTTTTATTCAGTCTTATAAATAATATTTATTGAGAAAGCACCACTTGGCAGGCACTTTGCCATTCACAGTTAGACACATCTTCTGCTCCTGGGGATGTGATAATTTAGTAGAACTACAGATGATGAAACAAGTGATTCCAACATGTTGTGATGCTGTGATATACACCAGAGGGGGTTCTTAAAACCAGGCTTGATGGTTTGCAAAGAAAATTGGGTGGTTGGGCAGGGCTGGAAGTGTTAAACTTCACACTTTTTTATATTTTCTTCAACTCTGACCCAATCTATAAGCAAGTCCTATTTTCAGAGTAAAATATAAATCCAACCTCTTTCAACATCTTTGCCTTTTTCACTGTGGCCCAGGTCACCATCATTTCTCAGGTGAACTACTAAAATAACCTTATAACTGGCTTCCCCAATTCACATTTTTACTCCTGGGGCAAATATCACAGATTAGCTCAGTAGTCTCCACTTTAACCAGAATTATAACATGCCTTAATGAATGACAGACGTTAAAATAGGAGACCATATTTCTTGAACCTTATGGCCCTGATTTTACACATGAATAACTTTCTGCCAAGCGAATAAATCTACATGAGATTCAGAAGGGGAATGAGGGTCAATCTATGAATCTTCTGTGATTTTTGGTTTCTGCTAGTGAGCATAATTTTTGGAAGCATTTCTTTCTTTTATAGCAAAGTAATAATGGTCCTAGGGCAAAGATCCTGGTTTTGTGTATATCAAAAGACAAAGATTTGGGGTGGGGATCAGGTAAGGGCTAATTGGGTGATATGTGCATGTAAGTCTCCACAAGTCTTTTTTCCCATTAAGATCTATGACTGCAATGAACCAAAGAAAGAAGGAAAGAAAGAATGAATGAATGAATTTATTAAAAAAGACAAATAATAAAATATTAATTTTGTTTATATAGATGGAGCATAAAGCAGTGTGTGATCTTAGAGCTAAAATGTATAATGATCTCAGCAGAATCCATTTGGCCCCAGGGCCAGCTCTTCAGGTGATGCCTTCATCATTCTTCCCTCTCCCCCACCCTTCTGAGTATACCAGTTATGTGATGGTGTTTGGAAAAATAATTTTGGAAATTCAATCAAGAGTTTGTTCTTCTGGTCCTTTCAGGACCTTTCTTCCTTTCTACTTGTGTGCTGCTGTGTGGTTTAAGATAAACCTACTTGCTACCATCTATATTGAGACCCACCATATGATCTGGCTAGAACACTCTTGGGTATATTTCCAAAGAGACTAAAATAAGAATTGCTATAATATACGCAAATCCATTTTCATAGCAGCACAATTCACAATAGCCAAATTGTTAAATCAACCTAGGTATCCATCAAAAGATGGATGGATTACAAAATGTTAGGATATCCATTCAATGGAATTCTACTCAGCAATCAAGAAGAACAAAATCATGTCATTTGCAGGAAAATGGATGGATCTGGAGAACATTATGTTAAGTGAGATTAGCCAGTCACAAAGAGTGAAGGGTCCTATGTTTTCTCTCATATGTAGAAGCTAGGGAGCAATTGGGATACATGAGAGACTTTAGAAAATGGGGAAGAAATCCCAGTGGAATGAGGAAGGTGGTCTAGGGGAGGGTGGAAGGGGAAGGCAAACTAATGAAAAACAATTGCATTAGCATTATATACATATGTGAAAATACCAGTGTCAATCTCAATCTCCTGTATGGGGAAGAGGGTCTGGGGAGAGATTCAGAGAAAGCCCGCCAAGTGCTGTGTGCATGTGTATCACTATTACTGTAAATTACATTATGCTCTGAGACTATAATGCAACAAAGTATAAAAAGAAACATGGAATCTTGATCCTATTATCTCCTTGACTAAATGTTCCAATGGTTTCCTATGCTGCTTATGATAAAAGCCAACTCATAATTTCCTTTCAGTCACAAATACTTCTAAAGTAGACAAGCAGAGGAGGACACATAAAAATGTAAAGCCATGTCATATTCACAGATTAGAAGAATCAATAGTTGAAATGTCCATACTACCCAAAATATCTTCATATTTTGTGCAATCACTATTAAAATGCCAATAACATTTTCCACAGGAGTAGGAAAAACAATTCTATAGTTGTTATGGCACTACAAACCCTCAGAATAACCAACGTTATCTTACAGCAAAAAGAACAAAAGAGGCATCACACTACCTGACTTCAAAATATACTACAAAGCATGGTATTGACATAAAAAGACACAGACCAATGGAACAGAATAGAGAGCCTAGAAGTAAAGCCATACATCTGCAGCCAAATGGTTTTCAACAAAAGTAGTAAAAACATACAATAGAGAGGGAAAGAATGGTCTCTTCAATAAATGGTGTTAAGAAAACTGGATGTCAACATGCAGAAGTAGAAAATGATAGTCTTTTCAATTATAATGTTAGGAAAATTAAATATTTACATATAGAATCATAAATGCATGCCTAAAATGATAAGTATTTGTTAGCAGAGAAATGTTTTAACCTGATTTAAACATTATGCAATGTATACTTGTATCATAATATCACATGGTATCAAATAAATATGTAAAATTTTTATATATCAGTAAAAATTAATTTAAATTTAAAAAGAATATTTTCACCAAGGGCACCACATATGGTCACAAAGGTCTGGCTGTGCAAAATTCACCATTTGCATAGGATCCCTGTTTTTCACCCCTTGGGAACAAAACACAGGCAAAATATGCCTCAAGACCAGCTATTAACAGTCTTGCTGATGGACAGAGTAACTAGTGGTAGCTAAGTCCCAAAAGTAGAAACAGAGAGCATTTCATTCATGCACTAAACCCTCCCTTCCTCTGAAGAATCTCTGCTCCCTAGGCTTATCTCCCTCTGTACATATTGAGCTTTGTGTTTGTGTGAGGGGGTGCTGGGGATTGAATCTAGGGGTATTATAACTCCAAGGTATACTCCCAGCCATATTTTATTTTTTTTATTTGGAGATGGGCGGGGTCTCACTAAGTTGCTGAGAGCCTTGCTAAATTGCTGAGGCTGTCTTTGAACCCCTGATGGTACTGTCACAGACTCCCAAGTATTAGGATTATAGGCGTGCAGCACAATGTCTGGCTTCACTGAGCTTTTAAAAGAAGGTTCTTTCTGTACATATCAGCCCAGCTTGCTTGCATTCAGAGAAACAGTCACTGCAGATAAATTTTGTTTTTTCCACTCCACAACGCAACCAGGAAAGCTGAGGACCCCTGGTGGCTAGACATGGTAGCACCAGGAGCCTTTTCAGATAGATACTGTAAGAAATCTGATCAGGCTGAAGGGATGAGGGGAATGAAGTCCCAGAGCCAGGAACTTGGGCCAGATAAGGATTCTTTTCTGTCCGAGTAGTTCTGTTATAAAAAGGCATTGTTATCACATTCATATTTCTACTGAGAAAACTGAGATCCAGAGGCTGTGGCACTAGATCTTCAGATTTGTAGTCAAATGCCCTTCCTATTATACTATCCTACAATCAGCCTCTTGGATAAAAACCTTAATGTTACTGAAGCATTTTCTCTGTTCATGCTCTTCCATGGGAATGGAGAAAGAGACTATTAGAAGGTTCTATACATGTTAAAAAAAAAAAAGAAGGTTCTATAAATGTTAAATGGCAGGCATCTGCAGACTTTGGGTAGAGAGCTATAACCTACACAAATTATGGATGCCTGGCAGATGTGAAGATAAACTTTGCAAAGTCATAAAATTCTAGTAATTCTTTCCTTTGTGACACTGGATTAAAGTTGTTCAAGACAATGCATACCATATATGAAAACAATGCCACAAAGCTTTTGGACTGGCGTGGCATCAGACAACAGCGAGGTTATCCTGCACTCCCTCCTAATACCATTTCTTGGGGAAATACTTTTATAAGGCGGGGGGGGGTCTTTACAGTTACCTAATCTACTTTTCACTCGAATAGGATAAATACTTGACCAATTTTAAGAAGAATAGTGGAAATTCTTCTTAGAAAACTACAGACAGTTGGAGGTCTGAGACCAAGTTAGCTGATGCAGCCCCAGAAGCGAAAGTTGTTATATTATCGCTCCTGTTTATCACTGCAACCAGTAAAGGCTGATCCTACCATTAAAAAAAAACAAAACTACAAGCTGGGCATGGTGGTGCACTCTTGTAATCCCCACTCTTGGGCGGCTGAGACAGGAGGATCGCACAGGTTCGAAGCCAGCCTCAGCTACTTAGTGAGGCTCTCAGAAACTTAGTGAGACCCTGTTTCCAAATAAAGTATAAAATAGGCCTGGGTGTATAGCCCAGAGGTAGAAAAGCCCCTGGGTCCCACCCTCAGTACAAAAAAAAAAAACTAGAGACAGCTGTATTCAGCTTAGATTGATGTCAGGAAATTTAAGAGATTCAGGAAGCCACAAAATGTGCCCATGAAGCTCTTGTTTTTTTTTATTTTTTGAGTTCTAGAAATCATATTTGATTATTTTTTCAGATTGCTATGTCATTTGTTCTTTGTCTTTCCCTGAAGATATTTCAAAGTTTATCTGTTAGCTTTTGAATTATAGGAAATCATAGTGATTAGAAACTATATCTCATAATTTGGTATTTTATGTCCTTGTGAATTTGTTTTTGTTGTCTTATTTTCCCCCTGGCAAACAATGAAAATATAGTTTTCCTTGTGTGCCTAGTTATAATTGACTATGCACTGCTAAATTACTGAAAATTTATTTCTAAGACTAATTTCAGGCATAGAAAAACAGAATCTACCTGCAGTCAGAGTAGTTTCCTTTGCTTTTGCAAATGTCTGGGGATACTACCTATAAAAGACTGTTTTAATCCAAGTTCAAGGCTTGAGGTTCTTTTGGTCACCTAGGTGATGGTTAGCTAGACTGCAAGTTATGGAAGGGCTGATTACTTCTGGTTTGCAATTATCCTAAAGCGGTAGTCACTCAGAGTCCGAGCTAAATTCCCTACTCATTTAGATCTTGGGCTTCAACTTTTTATCTTATTGCTCATAAGGCCACCAAAATTATAACTCAGTCTCACAACTCTTCTGGATTCAGCGAATGCCCTTAGGCAAAAGTGGCTTTGCGTGCAGGCTTTCCTGTCTCAGTTCTTGCTATCTAACTTTTAGCTTCATCAACAAACAAAATTTCATTTTGCATTCATTTAGTTTTTTTAGTTATGCTCATTGGAACAGTTAGTTCAAATGGCCTAGAGGCCACTACAGAAGTTGAGGTGCACAATATTCCCCCTAAAACTCATCTCCTTGTCTCCAGTCTCTCTTCCTTCCATCTCCTCCTCCACAAAGTCAAGTTTTTTTCCTAAGGTACCATCTGTGTCATTCTCTATATAAATCTTTGAAAACTCTACCATTGGATCTAAAATAGAAATCAAATTCCTAGCCAGTGATGGTGGCACACGCTTGTTAATTCCAGCATTTGGGAGACTGAAACAGGAGGATCTCAGTTCGAGGACATCCTCAGCTACTACTTAGTGAGGCCCTTTGCAACTCAGTGAGACCCTGTTTCAAAATAAAGATTAAAAAAATAGGGCTCAGCCTGGCGTGGTGGCACATGCTTGTAATCCTAGCATTTGGAAGGCAGAGAGCAGAGGATCAGGGTTTGGTTTCAAGGACAGCCTCAGCTACTTAGCGAGGCCCTCACAACTCAGTGAGACTGTTTCAAAAACTAAAAAGACTAAAAAATAGGGCTGGGGATGTAGCTCAGAGGCACAATGCCCTGGGTTCCATCCCAAGTATCACAAAAATAATTAGGTTGGGGTATAGCTCAGAAATAGAATGCCCCTGGGTTTTATTCCCAGTACCACACACAGAAAAATAAATAAATAAATAAATAAATAAATAAATAAATAAAAAAGAAATCAAATTTCTTAGTTTGGACAATCAGATCCCAAACTCTTTCTTGCTTTATTAATTTACTTTATAGCATTTATTGTGCACTGTATGTGTTCCCTTACTAGGCTAGATGCTGACTGTTATCTTGCCTTTTTTATTTTTTTTATGGTAGTAGAAATTGAATAGTCAGCCTCTAGCCTGATCCTCTGGTCTCTGCCTCTCAAATCCTGGGATTACAAGCATGTGCCAGGCCGAGCCCTAAATTGCAGAGGCTGGCTTTGAACCTGTGATTTTTCTGTCTTAGACTACAAATACAGGGACTATAAGTGTGCACCACTGTGCCCAGCTTTTTATTGCCTTTTAATCTCTTTTATCTCGTCTTATCTTCCAACTCATCTATCGGTTTAGCCAAACTACAGTACACATTGTAATGTTGTGGAGAACACAGTTGGACCAGAACACAGTTGGGCTAATTCCTAAGGCAGTTCACTTACCCCTAAACTATGACACCATATTAAGTTTATGTCTGTTTGATTTGGATATTGATGGATATGTTAATAAGTTAAATAGACAAAACTTCAAGAAATATAAATTATGGTGGTATTTTCATATTTCTGGTTGCCTTTTTGTGCCATTTGCTATGTAACTCTGGGATGTATACTCCAGAAAAAAATTTATCACTGTCATCAAATTTGGGAAAGCCTTCATAATCATAAAGGTACCTAAGATCAAAACTTTTACTTCAGCTCCACTTTCCCTAACAAGTAAGTGGCTGATTGTGGACTTTTGATTTTAGTGTGCTGGAAACAACCCACTTCCAAGCAAATCTACTCCCACCTGCTGGTGATTGCCTGAAATACCAACCAAAGATGACTCAATGAAAATTATATTATGGAAACAGGCAAACCTGGAAACAGGGTGCTAGTTTTGGCCCCTTCCTCTAAGAGACCTTGGGCTATTCCCTTTCCCTCCTCTAGATCTCAGTTTACCCACATGTAAAATTCAGGTGCTTGGAAATAATAATCTAAAATGGCCCTTGCATTTTTGAAACGGAAGAATTTTTTTCTATAGGGATGCCTGTGTGACCAGGGACCAGGGGCACAGTATTAACAGCAATAGGGATGAACTTAACTGATCCACTTCTGTATGCAATGATCAATGATTTTGGTTTCTTTCACTTTTATTTCCTACACTTGCACCCATTTAGGAAGGAAGATTTGCTATAATATAAGCAAAAAGATGGAGAAAATGAGACAGAAAACAAAGGCATGGGTGTGCGCTAATACTTAAAAAGAGGCAGGGAACTATAAGACACATTTTTTTGTGGTACTGGGGTTCCTGGAAACCCTTCTACCTCCGGGCTACATTCCCAGACCTATTTTTTATTTTTTTTTTTATTTGGAAACAGGGTCTCTTAAGGCAGCTGAAGTTGGCTTTGAACCTGCGTGATCCTCCTGTTTCCGCCTCCTAAGCATGAGAATTAAAAGTGTGTGCCACCATGCCCGGCTATGAGACACATTTTTAAAAATGATTCTAAATGGCTAAAAAGGGAGGAGTCAGTAAAGAGTTACAACTATGTAATTTGTAGGAAAATGGATGGAACTAGAGATTATTATACTAAATGAGATTAAGATGTCTCAGAAAGTGAAGAGTCATAGGTTTTCTTTCATATGTGGAAGCTAAAAAAATTGGAAAATAGAAGAGATTTCAAATAAATAAGGAGAGATATCAGTAGAATATCTGGAAAGGGGTTTGGGATGGTAAATGGGGAAGGGAAATCGGAGATCCGAGAAAGGAAACAGTCCAAACAATCCTTTGTACACCTGTAAAGCTATCAATAACAATTTCAATATTATGAATGGGGAGGAGGAGAGAGTAGGCAGGATTCAGAGGAAATGCACTAGATGTTATGTACATGTATGTGTCTATCGCACTAAACTTCACTATGATGTATGGTTACAATTAGCCAATAAAATTATATTAAACAAAAGAGTATATTAAACAAAATCAGTAAAGAGTTAAAAATCTTTAGCTGTGCAAAATACTCAGCAACTGAAAATTTGTAAATGCCAGGAACAAGCAGTCCTGAGTCATTTTAATGAAAGCTTAAGGAAAGGGGAAGGAGAACATGTTTCTTTTTTGAATGTTCCAGTTAATCAGAAATGAGTTTGAAGTCCATTTCTATTTCAACACTTCTAAATGGCATGCCTTAGGAGGTCCAGTGCTAGTGGGTATGTCTGAGCCGTATTTGTTGATTGTCTGCCTGACTTAAAAATTCTGGAGAGACCTATTCCTAAATTTGCTTTGTCACGGGCCTGCAACAGGAAGTGTTGAGGGGATTGAGTGGAGACCTTTCCTCAAACTCTGAAATTATTCTGCCCCCAGGCAGTGTTTAATATAGTGGAAACAAGCTGGGCGTGTTGGTGCATGGTTGTAATTCCAGTATTTGGGAGACTCAGATAGGAGGTTTGCGGACAGCCTCACCTACTTAGTGAGGCCCTCTGCAACTCAGCGAGACCCTGTTTCAAAATAAAGAAAAAAAAATAGGGCAGGGGGTGTAGATTGGAGGTCAAATGCCTCTGGGTTCCATCCCCAAACCTGCAAAAAAAAAAAAAAAATAGTGGAAATAAGCCAGGCATGGTGGCGAATGCTTGTAATCCTACCTTTTAGGAGGCTGAGACCAGAGGATTGTGGTTCATAGACAGCCTCAGCTACTTAGTGAGGCCCTCCACAACTTAGTGAGACCTTGTTTCAAAATAAAAAATAAAAATTAGGGCAGGGGGTGTAGCTCGGAGGACAAAGGCCCCTGGCTTCCATCCCTAGAACCACAAAAGAAACAACAACAACAAAACAAAATAGTGGAAACAATAGCAGCCTTCCAGTTAAAATGGCAGCCACATGATGGGGCTATCATATGGAAATATTTGAGTGGTGAGTGGCCTGCTTTTCCAGGGGCTAACTTCCTTAAACAAAGGATATACTGACCTTTGCCTTTTTTACCCCTTACACTAGAGTCAGCCAAGACACTTATCTTCAAATTTGCATCTCTTAGCTCTTAGGTGGGGTTAAGTAGGGGGAGAGGTTCCAGTTAGTGAAGCTACCCTTCCAGTTCTCCAACCTTTGTTTTGGAGCTTTAAGGATGGGGCAAAGGGCAATGTAGGAAATTTAAATTTTCGAGCTACTCCTGCGCTCTTAAAATCCAATTTCTGTCCTGATGGGGGAGTACTCCTGTGGGGGCCAGAAGCCTGCCAAGAAACCCATAGGTGATCTTCCTGCAACACCGCCTAGCCCTCCAGTTGGTCCCTATGGAGAGGTAATCAGATTTACTGGAGACACAATGATCTAAGAATGACTAGCAGTCAAGTACCTCAAAAGGCATTCCAAAGGCGCCTTTCAGAATGCAGATTCAGCCATGGAAGCCAAATCACTGCACTCACTTTAAAGAGCACATAAGTAGACCCTCTACATTAAGGCACAATTCTCAGAAGTTCTCTTTGCTTCTGCCTGGCCTATCTCCCATACATTATTTGTACATTAAAGTTAGCTAGAAATGCACAAAACCCTCCCTTCCCAAACACTCCCTAGTCCCAAATTAAGGGATAAGGTCACAACTGGAGAGGTGCTTGCTGTAAACACTGACTACAACAAAAACCAGACACAAGCCACTAAAATTAACACAGGAACTTTGAACATTTATGTCTTTAGGTCCACAGGACTGTAGCTCTCACTGACCTTTGTAATAAGAGAAGACATACACATCCCACAGTCCACAATAGAATACTACACAGCTGAGGCACCCACCTGACTTCCATTGAAAAATCATGTAAAAGAGTCTCTCTTAGGGAAAGAGGTTAAAATGGTTGTTAAAAGGCAAGAGCCTTACCATCTTCCAACGTGCCAACTCTTTCTTCTTAACACTGCTCCTCCATTCATTGTGTAGGGCGTCAGCAAACCGAACCTTGCGTGGTTACAATTTTCATCCCAAGTGGCAAGGTGTGAAACAGACACTGTTCAAAGGAAAAGCACATTTTGCAATTTTGCAGTGGTACAGGGCGGGGTACTCCCAGCTGCTGATCACCATCCTTCTCCTTTAGCAGGCAGAAAGAAAGTTGGGGTTGGAGCTGGAGCTGAAGCTGCCTCTAGGAGGACTATAGCAGCTTAAAGGAGGCGGGGAGGCGGGGTGGTCACTTACAGACTTACAGACTCCGGCAACATTACATTTTCCATGCCTCTTTGGATGATTTCTGCGACTTACTGGATGAGAAGGCCAGCTCTTGTCCTAATGAGAGGGAGCAAGCCATTGGCCCTGCTTGGTGCCCACCCAATTACAGCCGGAAGTGGCTGCAGGCGCAGGCGCACTTAGAAGCAGCTCAACACGCCCTGAGGGTGTTGTAAGGAGTAGAGTTTCTGGTGGTGGCTTCTTTCATTGCTCCTGGGCTCTGGGCTTTTCATATACTCTTGCCATCTGAGATCCTCTTACTCTAGGTACTTTGTCCTTAGAGTTGGCTCCAGGAGTAGTTAGAGCCTCCACATACTTTCCTCTTGTTTGTCAGTACACCACACACCACTATTTCTCTTTTTCTCAGTTGTTGATTTTCAGGTCCTCCCCTCCTTTGAAGCTCTGGGAATAAGGCATCTGAGACATGCTGTGAGCCAGTGTGCTCTCCTGTTCATCAGAACCTGGAGAACAATACCTCCAGTCCCACCTCGAGATTCCACTTAAGCCTTGACCTCTCTTCCAATGATCTGAGGTCTTCCAGGACCTATTAGACTAATTGCTCAGCCCATTCTGATAACAGCCAGCTTCATCCATTTGGAAGGTCCCAGTACATAAAGGCACAGAGAGCCAGAAATGGTGGTGCAGGCTTGTAATCCCAGTACTTGGAAGACAAAGCCTGGAGGATTGCAGGTTCGTGGCAAGCCTCAGCTACTTAGTGAGGCCCTCTGCAACTTAGTGAACCTGTTTCAAAAAAAAAAAAAAAAGACACAGAGAAATCACATTGCTCCTGGGTAATGTACCCCAACCAAACAATCCTCCTTGTCAAGTGGTTTAGGTGTGCTTTTTTCCCCTCCCTCATTAGTGGTTTCAGTTCCCTGCCACCCCATAGAATTGTTGAAACAAGCCGATCACAATCTCCCTCTGAAATTTGGGAGTACCTCATCTTCCTGATACTACAAAGGTGCTTCCCACATTCCTTGAATTTTCATTCAGTTCCCAAGTGCCACCCCCTTGTAGCTCTTTAAGGAATACAGTGCCTTCCTCCCAACAGTTGAGAGTGTTTGAGACAATTGCTGTGGATCTTTTCTGTTCATTGTTCAGTGTTGTGTGTTTGATTGTCCCTATTACTTTAAGGCAGAATCTTTCCCTCATCAGTGGAATGAATAAAGGTCATTAAAACAAATGTCAGGCCAGGCGTGGTGGCACACTCTTGTAATCCCTGCGCTTGGGAGGCAGAAACAGGAGGATCACCCAGGTTCGAAGCCAGCCATGCTGGCTTAAGAGACCCTGTTTTCAAATAAAAATATAAAATAGGTCTGTGAGTGTAGCCTGGAGGTAAAAGGGCTTCCAGAAACCCCAGTACCACCAAAAAAATTTTTAATTGACATAACACAGAATAGCCAAACCATGACTGAGGACACAGCTGGTCAGCTTTAATTAATTGCTGCTTGGCTAACTAGTGGGTTCCATGATAGACTGAAGGCAATCTAGAATGAGACTACCAGTTGGTGATGTGGGAGGGCATGCCTTTGACCTGTGTGGCACTGTGTTGTCTTCATTGGGTTTTGATTTGAAATTAAATACCCAAGTGTGATTCGTCATCAAATTTGGTCTGATTTGGCAGGTGGTCTCTGAGTCTCCTACCTGTAAAGGCAGTAGCAACATATCCCCTAACCCATAAGCACTTGAGTCCTACATACTAGCATTTGAGCTCATGACCCCTGGGTCATGATCACTGTATCTGTTCTGGTAATCATTGCTGAATGCTTGGTGGGAAAATACATACATTATAGCTTTGTATCTCTTGGATGGACCCAGGAATTGCCCTTTGTTAGAGTTTTAGAAAGGGCAACCACTATCCCAGGGAGAATTAAGCATGGCACCCTGGTTGCCTAATAGTTGTTGTTCAGGAAAAGGTAATGACCTTGCTCATCTGTACACAACCCCTGTGACACCCAAGGATATTGAAATGCTCATCCATGGTGGCCCATGGCCCAGGTACTGAGAAGGAAAGAAAATGGGGGAGCATTTGATATTGAACTTCTAATGCAAAACCCCAATTCAATGTCCTTTGGCTTTTCTTACTGTTGCTGTTGTCTTACAATTCAAAGGGCTACTCTTGGGATCATAGGCTTTGGTGGCCCCTTCCTGAGCTTTAAACAAAATGACCTACTGGTGGTGAACACTGACACCATGGGAATTGGTCCCTGGAGAAGGAGACAGCTACCTAATAAGTAGGCTACTAGGTACCAAGACTTTTCTCCATAACCATCCAGAAGGTGTGGACCACATGTGATTGATAGAGATAAAATTCAAAAGTATATATTTGCTTGCTGGAAATCCAAAACATTCTCAGAGAATTTGTATGGAGAGAAAAGACAAGAAAAATTCCTTGTGGCAGAAATATCAGGGCCATAACAGAAGATGGTTTCAGTCTCTTAACCTCTGGATTGTGGACCCAACAAAGTTCTACTGTGACACCCTGTTTCTTATGCCATCGTTGCAACAGTTCTGATCATCATAGTTATCTGGCACCTTGGTGGGACAGTGATGAAGTTAATTAAAATCTGACATAATTCCAGAGTCCTTAAACTTTATAAATCACCTATTTCCATAGGTAATCCCCCTAATCCTGAATATGCTAATTCAAAGCTCTCTTGATGAAGAAATATATAAATATGAGCAGGTAAAAGAGAGTACCTCTACCCACTCAGCAAAGCATATCCAATTACAAACAGTCAAATAGAAGTAAAAGAGAATGAAAGCAATTGTTTCAGTCAGCATTTTCATCACTATTTCCCACACACCTAACACACAAAATTAGAGGAGGGTTTATTTGCTTACAGATCTGGAGATTTAACTCTATATGTATATTTCATGTTATACTGGCCACCAAGCAGAAGCCAGTGTTATAGGCCCTTAGGCCATGGTGTTGGAGAGGAGAGAGAGAGAGAGAGAGAGAGAGAGAGAGAGAGAGAGAGAGGAGAGCAAGAGGAACAAGATATTACACTTGGACAGGATCAGGACACACACACACACACACACACACACACACACACACGTACTGGGCCATACCCTCAGGGACCTTGCTGGAGCAGCCCTAACACACATACTACACCCATCCACAACCCCAGAGACCCACCTCTGAGCATGGTGGCCTCCAGAGCATAAAGTCTGAGGGGCATTTTACAATCGAAGTATAATAGTAATAAACCTGAATTGGGGGGGGGGGATACAAACATTTAAAAGAGAAACAAAGGTTTCACTGGGCGTGGTGTCGCATGCTCATGAAACAGGAGGATCACTGTTCGGGGACAGCCTCAGCTACTACTTAGTGAGGACCTTTGCAACTCAGTGAGACCCTGTTTCAAAATAAAAAGAATTAAAAAATAGGGCTGGGGTGTAGCTCGGAGGTAGAATGCCCCTGGGTTCCATCCCCAGTACTGCAAAATAAAAGAAAGAAAAGAATGAAAGAAAGAAAGAGAAATAAAGAAACAAACAAAAAAAAGCGTTATAACTTAACCTGATTGGAAATACAAATTTTACTAAAATATTTTTGTACAACCAAATGATAAGAGTATTGATTAAGCTGCGCTCAGTGGTGCATACCTATAATCTCAGTACTTGGGAGGCTGAGACAGGAGAATCACAGGTTTGAAGCCTGTCTCAGCAACTTAATGTGGCCCTCAGCAACTTAGCAAGATTCTATTTCAAAATAAAAAGTAAAATAGGGTTGGATGTGTAACCTCTTACGGAAGTTTATGAATGGAAATTATGGGGCAAATAAGTATGCCTTATAGTAACTATTAGAACTATTGTCTTGCCTATATTCCCTGTGGTCTTAACTCTCATTGTCCTAAAATATCCCATAGTGGGCATGGAATCTTGGACCCCAAAAATAATAAATTAAAATGAAATTAAAACTGGGTTTGGTGGTGCACACTTGTAATCCCAGCATTCGGGAGGCTGAGACAGGAGGACCATGAGTTGCAGTCAGTCTCAGCTACTTAGTGAGACCCTTTGCAACTCAGTGAGACCCTGTTTCAAAATAACGAAAAAAAAAATAGGGCTGGGGGTATAGCTCAGAGGTAGAATGCCCCTGAATTCCATCCCACGTACTGCAAAAATATTAAATATTTGTATTTACAAATCAGCTTGACAAAATGGGACCCCCACAGGCCCTTCGTATTAAAATAGTTAATATGACCCACTGGAAATTAAAAATAGGACCTCAAGAATTGGATTGAAACTTATTATATAAGACTTAAATGAAGGAATAATTATATCCACTGATTATATATTTAAAAGTCCAGTTTAGCCTTTTTTTATAGTACTGGCAGTTGAACCTAGGAGCATTCTACCTCTGAGCTACATCTTCAGCCCTTTTTTATTTTTTTTTTTGAAACAAGGTCTCATCAGATTGCTGAAAGTCTCACTAAATTGCTGAGGCAGTTCTCTTGTCTCAGCCTCCTGAGTACTGGGATTACAGGCCATGTGCCACCACACCTGGTTTAGCCTATTCTTAATCCTGAAATGACTGAGTGGTGTCTCATGATGTATTATTGTAACCTTAATCCTGTGATCCTGTCTATTAATCCTGTTGAAATGACTGGTTTCTTCCAATATGCACCAGGAATTATTTTGCCATTTTAAATGTGACTGATATGTTCTGTTCAGTGCCTGTGTAAACAACCTTTCAGCTGGAGTTTCTTTTCACCTCTGAAGGGGCAGGATATATATTTGTCAGGCTACTCATGGGCTACCGCAGCAGTTTTGCCATTATACACCATCTTTGCCAGTACTATCTTAACGGTATCTGCCCTTGTCCAATGTATGATATTATATTAATTACATCCTCCTCCAAAGAAACTTAAATGGGGTTTCCCCAACAAAAAACTCTAGGACCCATCCTAATCTAAATCGGTAAAAAAAAAATCCCTCTTATTGCCCCCAAGAGTTCATTTCATTGTAGAGGCCTTAATAATCTTCTTTCATGTTCCCTGGGGTCTCTTGACAACCTATGAAGGTATTAAGTTAACCAAGGGCTTCTGATATAAGAATCTTGCTTTCTCTGCTTTGCACTGTACACCATAAGAATGACAATAACCAGCCATATACTAATGCACAAGGTAACAGATATCAGTATATGTCCAATTGATTCTCATTATTTGTGATAATTATGTTTTATAAAATCACTGCGAGTACTGACTTAGTGAATAGTAAATCTTTGTTATATAGTAAATACAGGGTTATGTCCCTGTGGCCATCTTGTCACGTTTATCAACCAGTCAATAAACAACCTGTTCTATGTGTGCTTCTGTTTAAATAACATTATTTAACATCACTGATTCACTCACATTAATATATAATATATATTGTTGGCTCATTTGCACTGAAGAACATATATTTTCCCCATAAGTCACATCATAGCTTTCTTGGGCTTATAGTAACACCAGATAGCACTTTAGCACCAAACTTAAGGAGTTTTGCAAACAGTGAAATCAAGGATAAATACTAAATATAATTTTACTAAATATACTGCAAAGTATACTTGTCTATAATACCAGAACTGAGAAAAAATGTCAGAGCACTGCCTTGTCCAGCCTCAGCTGGGAACATGTGCATCAGACACCGCAAGGTTTTCGCTGTTTTATACATGTTCATGAATGAACTCCAGAGCACTGTAAGTTATTAAGTAGGCCAATTCTCATATGAGGAATTTACAAAGAATGACTGAGAATGGGATGTACTAAGGTTACTGTACAACACCACAACAGGATACTCCTTATCCCATTTGGAGTTCCAGACATCACTGTTATGACCAAGGTGTTCATTTTGTTTCTGAGAATACATAATGTTAAGCTCTTCAATAAGACATTCAATGGAATATCTGCCTTCCTTGCAGGTTTCAGGCAGCTAGTTTAATTGACAGGCATATTGGGCTCCTCAAAGAACTCCTTTTTTGTGGTACTGGAGATTGAGCACAGGCATTCTACCTCTGAGTTACACCCCCAGTCCTATTTTTATTTTATTTTGTAATTTTTTGTGGTACCAAGGATTAAACCCAGAGGCATTCTACCTTTGAGCTATACCCCCAGCTCATTTTATTTCTTGTTTGGAAACAGGATCTTACTGGGTTGATGAGAGTCTCACTACTTGCTGAGGCCGTCCTCAAATATGTGATCCTCCTGTCTCAGCCTTTCAAATACTGGGATTACAAGAGTGTGCCACCACACCCAGCTTATTTTTATTATGAAATACGGTCTCAATAGGTTGCTGAGGCTTACCTTGTGCTTGTGATTCTCCCATCTCAGCCTTACATGTACTGGGATTACAGGCATGTGCCAATATAGCTGGCTCAAATAACTCCTTTTTAAGTTACGAAGTGACATCCCTCTAGGTGTTACTATCACCCAAAGACATTGATTAGTCTAAATTTATGCCTTCTAAAACATGTATTCCCTACATTAATGCCACACAGGTTCCTCAGTGGCCTTTATTGGCCATAAAGAGGGATACCTCTGAAGTTCATGTTTTTGTTGGACACCTTACCATGTGACATTCTCTGTTTCTCCCTAGAAATCTCAGTCATCACAAGGGTTTATACTGATGTGAAAGGATCAAAAAGTAAATTATGGAACATGGCATAAATTAATATTAATATGTGATGCTTTTACATCTGTTAAAATTGAGAGGGCCTGTAATCCTTCATAGATTAGCAAAATAATCTATTGCCAAACACCTTCAAAAGCAAAAATTGCCATATATTAATGAAATTTGATAAAATAATAATTATGTATAATAAAATAAATATAATTGAACTTTTATGTCAAAGGAATGACTTAAACTCTATTATGGAAACCATCATTTTGTAATCTGGTAGAAACTTATATTTCCTTGTAAAATTAGAAAGTCTTGAGAATTTGTGTCAGTGAAATAAAGCTTTCCACTACCAATCTAATTCTTTCCCAGTCTTCCCTATGCTAACAGATGACAATCCTGTTCTCTAAATTTCTCCAAGAAAACAAATAAACAAAAAAATTGAGAGGGTCTCAAGTGGCCTAACTTAAAGTTCCATGTCCCATTTCATGCTTGCAGGTAAGGTGCCCTAGCTCAACAGCACCCCTTATTAAATGGACCACATGTAGTTACTGCTAAAGAGTTTCAGTTCCTTGCCATGCTTATTCAAATGGTCTAGTCACATCCTTCCCCAAGGACCAGGTGTACTTCATCCTTTTAATACCACAAAGTTTGTCTCCTACAGATCCTGGTGGTTTACTGTATTTTTTAGTGCAACTCAGTGTGCTGTGCTGTTTATTCTTCAGGTCTGTAAATGTATGTGACAAGTAAATTGCTATTGATATCATTTGTTGCATGTTGTATGTCAGGTGGTTGGCTATTTCATAAAGCTTAAGGCAGAAGTACCTCACCCACAGGATGAAAAGACTTGCAACAGGGGTACAGGAGGATGGTCGAGACACAATATATAGACAACAGAGACATCAATTTGAGTCCAAAATTTAGCCCATACCCAGGGTATGTGTGTCTTTATATGTGAGTACCTGTGACATGTATGTTGAGGGGCATGGGGATACTTTTTGATGCCACTGTTAAAAATGATTGACTCAGCTTCTTTAGAGATTAGACAGCGCAATCTGTGGTTGAATAATTGTATAGCCAGAGATGGATGTGTTTTCGTACTTACCGTTTTGAAACATTTGAAGATATAAGGTATTTCTCTGTTTGATTTAAAGTGTTTTTGAGTCTGCTAATATCTAAATAGTGTTAGACAATGATCCATTTACATGCAGATCACACAGAAATATATATCTGCTATAGCCACAAGTCCTGAGCATTGGCACATAATTAAAATATGGTTGGTACCAGATGGAAATGTGTTGATTTAATTCAAGAATAATTCATGCTCACACTTTGGAATATTTAAAAATTAAATTTTATGAAGAATAATTAAGAATAGGCTTTTACATGATAAACCAGAAATGAATGTGTGACCAGGGTGAACAAGGATAGTTAGGCAAGGTGCCAGGCTGATAGGCCTGCAATTTCTTACAGTCCCACATGAGACTATTAGTGAACACACACACACACACAAAACACACACACACACACACACACACACACACACACACACAAATTTTAAGGGACTGGAGTTTCTTGGTCAGCATATGAGAGATTCTGAGAATCCCAGTGCTGCTCAGGGGTGTTTGCATCCACAAACTGCTTTTGGAGGTAAATAGCACTGCTAATGATCTCAGGTATTTTGGGTGAATACATCAGAGATCTCTGTAAAAGACAGCCCTCTGCAGGGCTACAGATGTATATTTACATGTATTCACCTCAGATACTTCCAGGCTGGAAATACATGATTAGTGAGAGAAATGACAGCTCCCAGTAAAGATGTCTTTGTGAAGACAACCTTTAACCTCAAAAATCCTAAATGGCTTCATTGGGTAAGGTCACAAATTTCTGTGATGTGAGCAAGGCTCTCTCACACTCTATCATATGTTACATGCCCAGCCCTAAAAACAGAAGCATACAAAAGCAGAGTTGACATGAATATGACAACAAGCTGCCCCAGATCCAGGCTAGGTAGTGGAAATGTGACTCTGAGGCTGAGAACATTGACCATTTGGTTCATCTCAGGAGGGAACTGAGGATGGAAGATTACTTTTCCTAGGTGAATCAAGTACCTCTGGAAGAAGGTCCCTATGAAACTGGAGAGTTCTGTTCATGACGATTGCATGATGGGGCTCAGCTCAGCTTTTCTGAGCTCATTCTCTGCCTAGATTGTACAGAAGCTACTCAGATTTTCTCTTTCTTAAGTTTTGGGGGAAATTGTCTCTTGGTGTGTTGGTGGAGACCTTTCTCTCTCCCACGTAGCCACAGGAAGCCCAATGCTGCTACCCAGTGCTGCTACCCAATGTTGCTGCCATCTGATTCCTTTATCTCCTTTCTATTCTAGATATTTTTGGGATTTACCTGGTTTCTCGTTCTGAGTTTTTCACCAAAATTTCCCAATATCTTTCTCCTTCATGTAGATCTGCTGCTTTAATTCACTCTCAGGGAGTTGCCACAATGCTGTGGGATCCTTAGACACACTGTTTTCCTGTCTTTTGCTGTTTTTTTCTTTTGAGGAGCAACGTGGCACTTACTAATGACCAGTGACCTCACTGTCAAAGGAAAAACTGTAAATGAGGCTATGGTTCAAAAGTTTGGGGCAAGGTGCTGACAGGATATGATGTCCATTTGAGACCAAGTTTCAGATGTTAGCCACATCCACACACTTGATACCTTTGTGTTATGCTTAATAGAATTGAATAACAGAAAAACAGTCCAGCCAGTAAATTGATCCGTGGCATTCCCCAGGCTCTGTCTGTCTCTGGACCCTACCTTCTTGACCCTGCAGAAACCTGCAATAGAGATCTCCTAGACAGCTAATACCCAGGTCTTTTGCTATGGCCCTGGAATTTTTCCAGCTTCTCTGCTTTCATATGCAAGGGGCATCTGTTGTTTTGACACTTCCTTATGAAGGCATCAAGCCTAAAGTATAACCCCTGGATGGTTAGGAAAGCAAAACTAGATATGACTGTGTTCCTTGAGTTCAGAGTTTTCTGCTCCACCTGCCATTCTCTATATGGAGGGCTCTTGAGCATACATTTCTTATATCCTATCCACCTCTCATATTCAGTTTGTTCAAAACTGAGTGCATATTTTTCTTTGTCCTTTCTACTTGACTTACTCAGATACTTCTTTCTCTTCTCAAAGTCTTAAACCCCCACCAAGCTTTATTGGTTCTATGTCTGGAAAACATTGCAACTCTGTTCTCTTCTATTGATCATAAGCCTCTCAGATCAGGCTTCTGAACTACTACATTTTAAAAACCAAAACTATCACCTTGGGCCCTGAATTTAGAGATGGATCACTTGACTCTTGCTTTCTCTTCTCTTCATTGCTTCTCTAGAGTATGAGCACATAAGTTAGAGCCCACAGGTTCCAAAGTGAGTGTGCATATGGGGACTGAGAAGGTGGGATAGATAACCTTACTCTACCCCACCTTACTCTACAGTGATAGCAGTGCCTCTTCTAGGTGGTATCTCTATTGAGGAGACCAGGACTCGTGAGGAGAGAGGTCTGGGTTTATGGGAATTCAGGTGTTAGGACATAGACAGTTCCCTCTTCTAGAACACCAGCATTTGAATCAATTGTGACAAACACTGGTGGGTGTCACAAAGTAGGTATTTAATTCCCCCCTTTCCTTATTTTCATGCCTCTCAGCAAAGGCTAGCCAACAAACACTATATACTCTCCCAACTGTTGTATAGTCATATGGCCATCTCAGTAGGCATTCAATACCAGGGGCAGGAAGCAGGGACAAGGGCCAACCTCTGTGAATTGTCATATATTGATAGCCCACATTATCTCTCAGGTACCTTACCACTGTCCTTCAAACAAATGGATTTTTATACCTAATACCTCACATGGAGAGGAGTGGGTTGCAGTAAACATTTTTCACATGCAGACCTAGGACATATGAGAAAAGGTGGATCTCTCTATTGATTTGGCCAAACAGTCAATGAAGGTGGGAGTTCCAGGACTACTCAGGATCAATTTTAGACATAAGGGGACACTACAGTCTCTATGTCTGGGATTTCCATGTATGGATGTGTGAATGTGAAGAGAGGTCCATAATTGAAACAGCTGTGCTCTGAACAGAGTGAGTGGCAGAAGTGGAAGGAGCAAAGAACAAACAGAATAAGATGGTGTGAGGTGCCGGTCCTTGGAGGTAATCTCCAAATGGTCAGCAACTACAGGGTGTTCTAGAGAGGAAACCCAAGGTAGAGGGGCAGGAGAAGGAGAACAGACACTGTTGAGGCGAGGTGAAAGATTCTGGGAGTATGTAGCTTGAAGGAAAGAGGATCTTGGTAAAGATTTATAGCTTGGAAGAGGATGGGACTCTAAGAATCAAGGAACAAACACTATATTACACGAATTGCATTCACTTTAAAGAGGAAAGATGCAGCATGAGAGTGAGAACTGACAGAGGAATAGGGAACTCAGGACAGACAGGAAGAAGTATGAGAATAAGGAATAGTTGGACAGAACGTGTTACAGGTTTAATACACAATGTCCCCAGGGAAAATTCATATATTTGCAATGCAGAAATGCTCAAAGATGAAATAATTGAATCAGGACTCTGATATTATCAGTGGATAAATCTATTGATAAAATAATAATTTGAATGAATTTACTGGGTAGTAGTGTAAGCAGGTAGGGTGTGGCTGGAGGAGGATGTGGGGCAATGGAGGCATGGCTTCCAGATACAGGAGGACTGTATCTATTTCTGGAAGCTTCCTGTTGCTCTGTCTGTTCTGCCTACCATGAGATGAGCTGCTGTCCTCTGCAATATGCAGTGCCACCAGTGATGTCTGTCTTGGAGCCATCCATTAATAAGTCCACTTACAATGGATTTATCTACTAATGAGATTACAACCCTCATGACTTAACTGTATTAAATCTGAGCTCTTCAGGGGACATTTTATATCTGACTATAACTCCAGGGCTGCTGAAGAACTCAGGCCCAGTTCAGAATGAAAAATGCATTTAGTCCATTCCAAGAGTTCCCAAAGTCTTAACAGTTCCAGCATATTTCAAAAGTCCCAAAGTCCAAGGTTTCCTTTTGAGATTAAAGGCAACCTCTTGGTTGTGAGCTCCTATGAAAGAAAATAAAAATAAAAAGCAAGTTACATGCATCTAACATACTATTGCACAGAGTAAACATTTGCATCCCAATAGAGTAAAATAAGACCAAAGAAAGAAGGGATAGAGCCAGAGCAGTATGGAAATCCATCAGGGAAAGCATTTAACCATGTGGATTTTTTTTTTTTTTTGCGGGTCTGGGGATGGAACCCAGGGGCATTTGACCTCCGAGCTACAACCCCTGCCCAATTTTTTATTCTTTATTTTGAAACCGGGTCTCACTGAGTTGCAGAGGGCCTCACTAAGTAGCTGAGGCTGTCCGCGAACCGCGATCCTCCAGATCTCAGCCTCCCGAATGCTGGGATTACGAGCGTGCGCCACCACGCCCGGCTTACCATGTGGATTTTTAATGGCATCTGGGACACATGGTGATGAGAAGCGATCTCTAAGAGCCCTTGGCAGCCCCGCTCCATAGCCTGGTTGATTGCAATGGGCAACTTACTTCCTCTTTCAGCCTGGCTCTATCACTTGCAGCTTGCAGCCTTTCCTTATGGTGGTTCCACGTTTCTGATATTTCTAACTGATGATATATATTGCAATTTTAGCTTCATCCTCACAGCTTCACATATTGCTCCATTTGAGCCTACTTGCAGTTACTCCAACCATGTCACATGTTGTCCGGCTTTCCAGGCCTTCCTTTCAAGTCTGGGGTGAAGCCTCCATGCCCCCTCTTTTTTCCAGCAAAGCTAGCATTATGTAAGCATCCAAATCAACCACAGGCAGGAAAGTTAGTTCTAATATTTCCAATCACTGCTACTGGGCCTAACTTAATCATGGCAGCCACCACCGGGGCCCTTTTGCTCCTTTGTTCCGCACTTGGGCTTAGAGAACTGTTTAACTAGATTCCTTTCTTTGTTCCTCTGCAAAGCATCCAGTCTTCCTTCAGCCATCTTACTTTCTTTCATGACAACATTTCTTTGGACCCCAGCTTTAACGCATGCCTTCATAGCCAAACTTTAAATCTATAAAGTCTCTCTGCTTTACCTTCAACTCCCAAAATTCAGTGAACAATTTGTTGAATGTGGACATTAATATGCTTAATGCAGTTTTGGTGTTGCTGTGTTGCGATTTTCTCTGCCATTTTATTCACTCTGTCATCTTTAAATTTGGTCTTACTTGTAGTTTCAGGACACAGGCAAAATCCTGATAAGTTCTTTACCAGAATGTAACATGTATGATCATCTCTACCACATAAACATATACTTAGTCACACACATGCACACACAAAAATATGCTCACATACCTATTCACAAATGGGCATAAACACTAACATGCTCTCACACAAATATGTTAATAAATTCATTAACTCTTTCATGCCCATTTGTTCCCAAATTCAAACTCACATTTTATTTTTTATTTTTTCAGTACTAGGGATAGAACCCAGGGCATTCTACCTTTGAGCTACGCCCCTAGCACTACTTTTGATTATTTTTCAAACAGGGTCTCACTCAGTTTCAGAGGGCCTCATTAAATAGCTGTTGTCTGTGAACTGTGATCATTCTGTCTCAGCATCCCAAATGCTGGGATTACAAGTATGTGCCACAAGCCTGGCTCTCACATTTAACATGCACACATAAACATGCTTGCACATTTACTCAAATAAAAACATCCTTTAAAATTTACTTAAAAACAAATATACTCACATACATGCAAACATTCACTCATGCTCATATAGAAACAAACAGGTATGAGTACACATTTATTTAAAAATACAAATTACAGGTGTGTATTCTTGCACCCATCTTATACTCATATTTTGGCAAGTTCACACAAACATATTTACACATTCTTTTATATATGTGAATATGCTAATATCTATGCACATAATTTAAAGTTGACTCATATACATATATACTCATATACATTCTCACAAGCTTGCTTACAAGTTTTCTAAAGTATATCTACATATTTAAAACCTCACATGAGCCAGGTATGGTGATGCATGCTTGTAATCCCAGGATTTGGGAGGCTGAGACTGGAGGATCATGGTTTGCAGGCAACTTCAACTACTTAGTGTGGCCCTCTGCAACGCAGTGAGATCCTGCTTCAAAATAAAGAATAAAAAAACAGGGCTGAGGGTGTATCTCAGAGGTAAAATGCCCCTGGGTATTCCATCCCCAGTCTTGCAACAAAACAAAATAAAATAAAATAAAATTCTTTGTATTAGCCTTTTCCATCACTGTGGCCAAAATACCTGATAATGACTACTTAGAGGAGGAAAAGTTTATCTCATTGTTTAGAGGTTCGTTTTCTGGTTAGCTACCTCAAAATCAGAAATATTCAAATGGCAGGCATGCCTAAAGGAAGCTGGTCAGGGCATCCAGAATGCAGAGTGGGGGCCAGGTTTAGAATCTTAGTTCACGGCAAACTGGATCTTCTTCAGTAAGGGTATTTTGGGTTGCATCTCGATGGTCCCCCCAAGCTCATGCGTCAAAGTGTAGTCTCCAGGCATAGAGAATGGCTGGAAGAGGTGGGTCACTGGAGATGTGGCATAAGAATATTTGTGTGGGTACATGTGTAAGTGAGTGAATGGGTGGGGGCCAGGTTTAGATATAGTCCTTAAGGCCACATCTCAGTGACCCATCTCTTCCAGCCATTCTCTGTGCCTGGAGACTATACTTACTGAAGAAGATCCAGTTTGCCATGGACTAAGATTCCTATTTTAGCCCCTGTCAAGAAAAAAAGAAGCTCCTTATGTAACTGTGCTAACAATTAGGCTTCTCCATTAAAATGAAAATAGTATCTACTGGACTGAGTTAAATCCAGCCCTATTAGAATGACAACAACTCTGTGCCAAAATAGCCACCTGCTCTGGGCACTGTGCTAAACTTGCCAGAACCTCAAAAAAAAAAAAAAAAAAAAAAGCTTCTGCTACTTCTTAGTGGAGTGACCAACATTCTTAAGAAGGAAAATTTTCTTGCTTTACCTATGGACTGAACACAGGTATGAGGAATCAGACACTGGATGATCTCAGACTAAAACTCCTATTCAATAATTCCAGTTTGGGGAAGATGAACCAGAATAGCTAATGAGATCAGCAGTATTCAAAATTCCTCAGCCATAGTAAGCAGACCCTTGACAAACATTTTCCTTAAATTCCTAAAGTCCATGCTTAATTGGTGTTTGCTTATTTAGCTGCTATTTTGGCAAAATCAGTGTTAAAAAGTCCAATGTCAAAAGATGTACCATTCCACTAGCTGCTGTTCTGTTGCACTATGCCTCATTTTATATGAAACAAGGCATAGAAGAGCCATAATACTGCACAAAAGCCAACCAACTATCCAAACAATTCAATCAAATTAGTCTCTTCAAGAAGGGGGAGTCCTGTCGGGCGTGGTGGCGCACGCTTGTAATCCCTGTGCTTGGGAGGCGGAGACAGGAGGATCAGGCAGGTTCGAAGCCAGCTGTGCTGGCTTAAGAGACCCTGTTTCCAAAAATAAAATAAGTCTGGGAGTGTAGCCTGGAGGCAGAAGGGCTTCCAGGAACCCCAGTACCAGCAAAAAAAAAAAAAAAAAAAAAAAAAAAAAGAAGTGGAAGTCCTTAGAATTTTGGAATTTAGTAGGCATATAGGAAGTCAGGGGATTTTAGTATCATGGGATTATGAAAACAGATTTTTTAATATAGAACTTGACCCAGCAGAGAGATATTTATGCAAAATCATTAGTGATTAACATATTGACATATATCTAGGCACTGGGCCTACTGCATGGGAGGATAAATATACAAAGAAGAGCCATATCAGAACTGCAATTTCACTTCATGCTTCAGTATCAGGAGTCATTAATTATGACTTCACAATGGTGAGTACCTCCACAGACCTTCCAATTACTTACCTATGCAAGGTACCAACCTCTATTAACATGGGAGGTTCATAAAGTAGTTTTTATGCCTTTGGAAATGCTACTAGTTAAACAGTCAGATCAAGGTTCCTACAAAGAACAAAGTAAACACAACAATGGGCATTATGAATTACCCTACAGGAATAGACATAGAAAGGTACAATAGACTTTCATTTTTAATTTTTATTTTTTGAAGTACTGGGGATAGAATACAGGGGCATTATACCTCTGAACTACACCCCCAGTCCTATTTTTTATTCATTTGAGACAGGGTCTCAGTGAGTTGCAAAGCACCTAACAAAGTAGCTGAGACTGCCCTTGAACTGCAATCTTCCTGTCTTAGCCTCCCAAATGGTAGGATTACAAGCATGCACCACCACGCCTGGCAGATACGATAGATTTTTAAAACAAGGCTATTGTGAGTACTTGGAGGATTATGGCCATAGTCATGATTATCATGTATATATGGCATAACAATACCTTACTTACGTGAATAACAAAATGATGAGTCTACTAACAAAGATGTTGTGACCTTTGTTGGTGTACACAGCCACCAACCCAATTACCACTTCTTACCCACATGGGGGCACAAACATTGCTGCCCACAGAAAAGGAGCTTTCGTCTGGTATTTTTGCTTTCCCTTTCTTCTTCACAGAAAACCAGAAGTATATTCCTTTCTCTCTTGATCTTCACAAGGATCTAATGTGGATTCTGGAGCCATCCTCATCCTGAATCTACTCATCATTCGGCATAAACCAAACTCTCCCTCATTATAGGGAGAGAAAGCTGTCCTCATATGTTGCCCAAGTACTTTAATACAGGCACTGTGGAATATCGTGTACCTGCTTCTAACACCCACAAGATGGAACTAAATTATTTGTAGATCAGCTAACACTGTTTGAGTGATACTGAGTGGATAAGCAGATCTCTTCCTGCTCACTACAGATGACCTATTTCTTTTAACTCCCACTCTGTTGTTGTGCCCTTTGCTTTCCTGAGACATTACCGTTCCCACCATGTGTACTGGATGTCCATTGATGGATCAGCCTATCCCTGGCAATCTATAAACTAATATGGGCAAAATATTTCTAGAAACAACATATACAACACAGGAAGACACACAACATGGGTCAAAGTAAGGATATTACTAGAAGCATCCATTTTGGCTAAATCAGACCATTACATACTTCTGATAACTCATTAAAGTCTTCTAAGCCCTGTGAGCCAACTTTTACTTTAAGTCAGATAAGATCCATTATTATTAACTAGTACCATCAAACAGAGCAAAGGGCCATTGCATAACTGCAATATCAAGTCTCATTTAAGGAATTTTGATAGATAGTACATTCTCAATATTACTGCCAAGACGCTTGTAATTGGTATAACCATATTTAAGAGGTATAATTCAAAGCTATCAAATACCATGGGATCACAAAGACAAATATATATCTTTTAAAAATCCCTGGGATAATGACAGATGTAAACCCTGCTAACCCTTTACAATTATTGGCTTCTTTTTCTATGAATTATTATAGTATTTCTCCCTCTCCAATACAAGCCCTATTAATTGAGGTATACAAATACTTACAGCCACATGGCCAAAGGAACTTTACTGTGGACTTCTTCCCTAGTTGTTGCCAATATATACAAGAAAAGAGAAATTATTTGGATTAAGACATATCAAAGAGTCAATACTACAACCAGATAGGATATTCTTTCCTAACCTAACAGCACAATAGCAATTTCAGGATTTATATACCATTCAATGGAAGTAGACGCTCAACAACTGCAATTCTATCTGCCAAGAATAAACAATCATAGATCATAGGTGTTACAGTAAAGACATTTCTTGTGAACATATATTTGGTTACATAGAGATATTTATCTTTCCTCTACATGTAAGGTTTTCCATTTAAATAGATAAATAATTTATAGCAATTACAAAAGTTTCCAGGACTACAAAGATGGCCATTAACAAGGACTTGGGGAATCTTTAGGGGAAATTGCCAGTTTTATTTTCCTGGGGGTGGAAATTCCTTTACAAATATATATATTCAGATGGACCTAGTGGTGCACACCTTTAATACCAGCTATTTGGGAGGCTGAGGCAAGAGGATCACAAATCACAATTGCAAAGTCAGCCTTGGCCACTTAGTGAGACCCTTCTAAAAATAAAAAGTAAATAGGACTAGTGATATAACTCAGTAGTAGAGAACCCCTGGGTTGAATCCACACTACTGCAAAAAGCAAAACCCAAGATCATATGTATTTCATCACCTAGAAAGCACAAACAATAATGAGAAGCCTGGTAGCAAATTTAACCTGGAAGGATGTTTACTGGTATTAGTAATACCAGAACCTCCCAGGAGGCCACCCTGAGGTTATTAATGATATTATAGGAAGGTTTCCCCTAGAACAGAGGTGATGGAACAGGTGACCCTTTTCTGAGAAAAAACAGCATTGTGATAAACAGGGAGAGAGATGTACTAAAAATACGGTACTTTTTTTTTTTTTGCAGTACTGGGGATGGAACCCAAGGTCATTTGACCTCAGAGCTACACCCCCTGCCCTATTTTTTATTCTTTATTTTGAAACAGGGTCTCACTAAGTTGTAGAAGGCCTCACTAAGTAGCTGAGGATATCTGAAAACCTCGATCCTCCTGTCTTAGCCTCCCAAGTACTGGGATTACAAGTGTGCGCCACCATGCCTGGCAATATGATACAACTGACATCTGTTTTTGAAATAACTTGGCCCACATGTAAGGATCCCATATATGAGTGTCCTTTAGTATTGTATGGCTAAATTCACTGCTAAGAATATTTGAGAAGTTTATCCCAGGTCTATAAGAACATAGCAACGTTATTGGCAGGAAATCACAGCAACAATGCACAACAATCCAAACAAGAAGAAATATACAACTGCCTACCAAACCCAAACTGCATGTAGCCTTACTCACAGCAGTAAATAAGATGTCACATTTAGCCAAATGTTGGCCTTTCTTTCAATCCATCATTTTGGTACACTTGGTACATTTATAACTCTTTCAAATCAAGCTATCCCACAAATCTCATTATCAAGATGGGCCTATTATTCTGATCATTGACATCCACCAACTCAGAGGCTAATCACGTGCAAATATATGGACATTGGTGACATGAGCACATGCCAACTTAGTTGATTTAAGTGCTAAATGTAAGATAAAGAGAATGCAAATTCATTAACCCTGACATTATATATTTCTATTCATATCACCTGGATTTGCACTAAGTCACACAAAATTATCTTCATAGTACCAAAATGCAACAGAAGGACACTAGTGGGTCTCTAAGGGAATCAAATGATTTCTCCTGTCAAAAGCTTCACCTTGTTCGACCTTGAAATCGTGCTTCTTGCACTTGAGTTTGAACCAACTTTCTATATTTTTATTCAGCTCTTGGGCCTCCCAAGAACTTTCTACGACAAACTGTGCAACTCTTAAATGCTGTGGGCATACTCATATTTATGTATCCACTCACAAACCATGCTTGCACATTGGCTCATAGGATTATGTGAAACTTTACTTTCACACATTTATGCTTACATAAATACTCATAGATCACAAAATTTGCAAATTGACAAATTCATATGCATATACCCAAATGCTCACTTGTACAATTCAATGATACATGAACATTAACACAACACAGAGACACAACACCCAGATTCTCACTTAATTCAATTATACCTACACATTAATACAACACAGAGAAACATGATCATACACACTCACACAAGCATGCTTATATGCACTAGGATGTTCACTAATTCACAAATATTCATACATTCAAATGCACTCTGATAAATTTTTCATACATACTAACACAAGTGAATATGCATATACACTAACTTGTACACAGAAATTTAACATTCATATAAATGATCATAAATGTGTTCATAAGCTTCAATACCTAATGTATTAAATCACATACATATATTAACAATGATAAATTCGTATACGAACTGTGTGGCACATTCACTCACACAGTGAGATACTCAAACATTCATTGACTCATGCTTAGACACACATTTACTAATACACAGGAACACATAAACATATTGAACCTTACATGCATATATATATATATATATATATATATATATATATATATATATAATGTTATCATTTGGATATAGAATATCCCCCTAGAAAAGTTCATGTGTTAGCAGTGCAGAAATATTCAGGTCAAATTATTGAATCAAATTTCTCATTAGTAGATAAATCTATTGATAGATTAATAGTTTGAATGGAGCTGGGCAGGGTGTCACACACTTGTAATCCCAGTACCTGGAGGCTGAGACAGAAGGATCACAGGTTTGCAGACAACCTCAACTACCCAGTGAGGCCTCTGTAACTTAATGAGACCTTGTTTCAATTTAAAAGAATAAAAAATAGGGCTTGGGTTGTAGCTCAGAGGTAGAATGTCCCTGAGTTCCATCCCAAGTACTGCAAAAAAAAGTTTTAATGAACTTACTGGGTAGTAACTGTAGCAGATAGGATGTGGCTAGAGGAGTTAGATGACTGGGGTATGGTACTGAAGACTGTGTATGTTCTGGTTCCTTCCTCCCTCTCTCTCTTTCTCTGCCTCCTGCTGCCCTAAGCAGCTTTCATCTACCATACACTGCCACCATGATGTTTCTGCCTTGGAGCCACTAAGCCATGGACTGAACCTCTGAAACATGAGCCAAACAAAAGTTTCTTCTCATCAAAGGAAACCATCAAGAACCTAAAGAGAAAGCCTACAGAATGGGAGAAGATCTTTACCAGCCACTACTCTGATAGAGGGCTAATATCCAGAATATACAAAGAGCTTAAAAGACTCTATACTAGCAAAACACATAACCCAATCAAGAAATGGACAACTGAACTGAATAGACACTTCACAAAGAAGAGACACAAATGGCCAGTAGATACATGAAAAGATGTTCAACATCATTAGCCATCAGGGAGATGCAAATCAAAACTATGCGGAGATTCCATCTAATCCCAGAATGGCAAGCATAAAAAATCAAATAACAAATGCTGATGAGCTTGTGGGGAAATAGGAACACTTTCACACTGTTGGTGGGATTGCAAACTAGTTCAGCCACTATGGAGATCAGTGTGGAGATTCCTTAGAAAACTGGGAATAGATCTACCATATGATCCAGCTATTCCTCTCCTGGGTATTTGTCCAAAGGGGTTGAAATCAGAGAACTACAGTAACATATGCATACCCATGTTCATAACAGCACAATTCATAATATCCAAAATATGGAACCAACCTTGCTCTCCATCAACAGATGAATGGATTGCAAAATTATGAGAAATACACACAATGGAATTCTACTCAGCTATGAAGAGGCACAAAATCATGTCATTCGTAAGAAGATGGAAAGACCTGGAGAACATTATGTTAAGTGAGATTAGCCAAGCACAGAAAGAGAAGGGACATATGTTTTCTCTAATATGCCCTAAATAGGGAGCACTGGGGATACCAGAGGGACTCCAGATAATGGAGGGGAAACCTCAGCAATGCTAAAATAGAAGGGTAGGAGACGAAGAAGACTAAGGTTAATTAATGGAGGAACTACATTTTAATATTTGTAAAAGTATGAATGTAGCATGGTTAACCTGGACACTCATTGTTGGGAGGGGGAAAGGAGGTGAAATAGGGGGTGAGAAAGGGCACCAAGCACAGTTTGAATGTATGCCATTTTCAATATGAACAACATAAAAATAAAAATAATTTAAAAAACAAAAAACTTTCCCTTCTCTATGTTGTTCTCTCAGGAATTTTGGTCAGAGTGATGAAAAGGTTAATTAATACTAAGAAACTATTCAACAACTCACATGCCAAGTATCACATACATGGAGTAATTCATACATTTTATAATATACATAAACACTCAGTTTTCACAAATTCATATTTATTATCACATACTATTTTCATATGCACTTGCTTTCACTCTCCCAATAATATGTTTATATATACAAACATGTTTACTATTCACTCACACATATGTGCTAATATACATGAAAATGTTAAAGAATCCACTCAACAAACACATACACATTCACTGACTCATAAAAATTCTCACAATTTTATTCATACATAGAACACTCATATTCACTTATGTGCACATATTCACTTTTATGTTTCTTTCTGTGGTACTGGGGATTAAACCCAAGGGCAATCCACCTCTAAGCTATACCCCCAACCCTATTTTTTTTCAAACAAAGTCTCACTAAGTTGCAGAGGGCCTTACTAAGTAGTTGAGGCTGGCCATAAACGTGCAATCCTCCTGTCTCAGCCTCCCAAGTACTGGGATTATAGGTGTGCACCACCATTCCCGGATCACATATTTACTCACATTCACACATTAACCTGCTTCCAACAGAAACATTCACATATTTACTATTCACATACAAATATACTCATATATCATCCTACTCACACTTGTATAATCACCCATTCACTCACATATGAATATCTTTATACATTTACTCACACCAAAACACAATCCTTCATACACATGGCTGTGCTCATGTATTTACCCACATATTAACATCCTCAAGGACATGCTTATACATATGTATGCATTCATTCAGAGGAGAAACTGCTTGCCCACATGAATATTCTTATATATTCACTTACAGAAATAGACACCCTTGCCGGGCGTGGTGGCGCACGCTTGTAATCCCCACGCTTGGGAGGCTGAGACAGGAGGATCGCACAGGTTCGAAGCTAGCCTCAGCTACTTAGTGAGGCTCTCAGCAACTTAGTGAGACCCTGTTTCCAAATAAAATATAAATTAGGTCTGGGAGTTTAGCCTGGAGGTAGAAAGCCTCTGCGTTCCACCCCCAGTACCACCAAAAAAAAAAAAGAAAAGAAATAAACACCCATATATATTACACACTCACAAATTCACTTGTATAAAGATAAGTTCACTCAAAAGTCACTCACATACTCATTAATTAACTCTCTCAAAGACAAAATAATTCTAATATGCTCACTCACTTTGTGAACATGCTTCCACACAGGTTACACTCAGAAACATGTAAGATGATATGCTCACACCTGTAATCTGTCAAAAATAACTGGCTAATGTATTCCCACATATACTACCATCAGCACACATATGCACTCATGCACATGAACATGCTCATGAATTTATTCACATACAAAAAACACTTATATACCTCACATAAACAAATTCAATACCTACAGAGACACAATCATATACGCTATATGTGCCTATACTCTCCCATTCACTTAAATAGGCACATTAACATGCAAATGGAACATGTTTACTCATTTACCTCACCCAAACATGCCCACACTCATCATGAACTCTAAGATGCTCTCACACTCTCAGATGCATTCACACACTTGTATTTAATTCATATATAACAAACTCACATAAATAAATAGCATATTCACTAACAACAGTCACTAACACAAACATACTAACACCTATGTATGTGTTTACAAATTCACTAAACCCTTGAATATGCCCATTTACTTCAACAGTCAAATATTATTACACTATTATACTGCAAAGCATGTAAAAATTCACAAATACTCATATATATGTACATTTTCACATATTCACTCATATTAGCATTTACTCAAATGAACATAACAAGTTACTCATACATTTATACTGACATGATCACTTACTCACACATATAGCCTAACACCACATACTCAAGAGACCTTGATTATATATTATCATTCTAACATACTCTATGATGGTTAATTTTATTTACTTTCACAAATGTACATATTCAGATATACACACTCACTTAAATTAACATGCATACAGTTTACTCATTCAAATGCATATACTGATGTAATCAGTCATATATATATACATACTCTATAATATATTCACACTCAGATATTCTAACACACACATATATAACCCATTCACTTGAGAATACTCACACATTTACTTATACACAAACGTGAATAAAGATTTGCTTACCCTTCAAACACTCTTTGCATTTATACAAACACATTCATTTTCCCATGGAAGTTATCCTGATCATGTGCAACAATATACTCACATATTCACTGTTACATAAAAACACATTCACTATCACATATATAAATTAGTCAAAGATAGTCACGCATTATTAAGAGCATATAAAAATACTATTTACTACTTTCTAATATAATAGAATTCTATATGCTAACAAATTATATAGATGAGACCATACAAATATTGTTTACAAAATTAATATATGAATTAAATAACATACTTTTAACCCATGAGCAGACTCATTTAAGCTATCACAAAGACATGCTCACATATATAAACAAGCACATTCACATACTCACAAAATATGCTCATTCACTCACTGAAACATGCCCACCAATTCCTTCACAAAGAATGTGAATCCACATAAACATGCTAACATCCTCTTTCGTACAAATCTGCTGAAGCATTTACCTAATCATTAGATTATATTCACCAGTTCTCACAAAAGCATAAAGAACACATTCAGATACTCTCATTCATACGTTCAATTGCAATGCACCTTCTTAAAATCAAGAACATGCTCACAGAAACATTCATTCATACAGAGACATGCACACAGCCACCATATAATTTTTACATTCACCTATGGAAAAAAGACACTCAGGTGCAGTTACACAGGGTCACATTATCCCTGACAAATAAATTCATATGTTAATTACCTGCTATACATCCCTCAAGCTAACATGTATGTCATTAATGAAAAGTTGTACTAGGTAGACTTAAATTGGCGAGGAAGGTTTTATTCAAGAATGTTGTATAAGGGAGAAAAGATTAGGATCAAATTCATACACAACAGAAACAGCTAAGAATTTAAAGTTGATGGGTAGCATGATGGGAGTTAGTGAGTAGAAAATTGCCAAGAGGACCTTGGTTAGAGATCAAGGGTACAAGGATACAAAACTTGAGTAAATTTTAAGAGTGGGGAAATTCTCACTAAACTGACTTAGTAGGATTTTTGCTAATACTGGGCTTGGCTGTCCAAGGATGGAGCAAGCACAAAGCCTAGAAAACAAGGGTTCAGTATAGCCTTAAGTTTTGTCCAAGGAGGGAGTTCTTATCAGTCACTCATCTTGTTCAAGTCTAGAAGAGGCATTATTCTTTCCTCTGAAAAACATTTTCTCATTTGGTTGCCTTTTGTTCATTAAGGGCCAGTTGAATAATCTACTGACACTTGGTATTAGAAAACATTTTCTGGATGGTGTGAACAATTGAGCATTTAAGTAGGAAGATTTCTATGAAAATAAAAAAGATGAATATTTGAAATGGGATACAAACCCAGTTCTTGAGGCCACAAGACAACCAATTTAGATTTCTAGATGTTACACATGAAGCATATTAGAGAGTGAAGTTAGGATGATAAGGGCAATCTGATGGATTTCTTTTTTTTGCAGGTCAAATGTTTTTGATGGCATCTATTACAGGCATTATCTTTTTTAACAGTAACCACAATACAAACTAAAAATACTGCTTGTTTGTATTTCATTTTAATAGCTCATATGACATAGCAGTTTTATTAAACCAATAATATTTAATTAATATCATTTGTCAGATATTTATCAACAGCATGTGTGCTTGATCTTTTTAAATATTTGGGTTAGTCTTTGATACTTTTATTGATGTATTGTAACTATACATCATAATGAGATTCAAAGTGATAAAGATATACATACATACAGCACTTGGTGTGTTTCCTTCTGGATCCCACCCCACTCCCTCCTCATACATGTTAGTGAGATTGGTAGAGATATTCTCATATATGGACATAGCATTATTTGAAATGTTTCCTTCATTAAGTCTCTTTCTTTCACTCCCCATTTCCCTCCCCTATCCACTTTTACTATATACTATTATCTCTTCTCTTTTATTTTAGTCCCTTTGGTTTCCTATTTTCTTTCTAGCTTCCCCATATGACAGAAAAGATATGACACTTGACTTTCTGAGATTGGCTGATCTCACTTAGTACAATATTCTCTAGTTCCATCCATTTTCCTGCAAAGAACATAATTTTATTCTTCTTTATGGCTGAGGAAATATGCATTGTGTTTATACACCACATTTTCTTTATCCATTCATCTGCTGATGGACACCTAGCTTGGTTCCATAATTTGGCTACTGTGAATTGTGCTGCTATAAACATGGGTATGTATGTATCACTATAGCCTTCTGACTTTAAATCTTTGGGAAAGTTACCAAGGAGTAGGGTATTTGTGTCATATAGTGGTTTCATTTCTAGTCTTTTGAAGAACCTCCATACAGATCTTCATAATGGTTATACTAATTTACAGTCCCACCAAAAGTATATAACAGTACCTATTCCACACATCCTCTCTAGCATTAATTATTGTTTTTATTTTTGGTGTACATCATTCTATCTGGAGTAAAATGGAATCTCAATGTAGTTTTGATTTGTGTTTCCCTAATTGCTAGTGGTATTGAACATTTTTCATGTATTTTTGGTCATTTGTATTTCTCCTTTTGTGAAGTATCTATTTGGTTCTTGACCATTTTTGATTGGGTTCATTGCTTTCTTGGTATTGCTTTTTTTTTTTTTTTTTTTTTTTTTTTGCGGGTCTGGGAATGGAAACAGCCCCTGCCCTATTTTTTATTCTTTCTTTTGAAACCGGGTCTCACTGAGTTGCAGAGGGCCTCGCTAAGTAGCTGAGGCTGTCCGAGAACCATGATCCTCCTGTCTCTGCCTCCCGAATGCTGGGATTGCAAGAGTGCACCACCACGCTTGGCATGGTATTGTTTTTTTTTTTTTTCAAAGTTCTAGGTATTAGTCCTCTATTAGAGGTTTACTGTTTTTACCATTTCCATCTTGAAAGAGAATACTTGGTAAAAAAAAAAAAAAAAAAAAAAAAAAAAACTTTACCATCAGCCTCCAAACATAATTCTCTTAGATCTGTTCTCTACATACTTTTATCAGCCCCACCAGATGGTGTTATAATGATTTTTAAAGCATTAAAAATAATTTTGATGGTGCTGGGCATGGTGGCGCACGCTTGTCATTTCCACGTTTGGAAGGTGGAGACAGGAGGATCGCGCAGGTTCGAAGCCAGCCGCGCTGGCTTAAGAGACTCTGTTTCCAAATAAAAATATAAAATAAGTCTGGGAGTGTAGCCCGGAGGTAGAAGGGTTTCCAGGAGCCTGAGTACCACCAAAATAAATAAATAAATAGATAAATAAACAAATAAAAAGGGTTGGGAAGAAGTCAGAGGAAAGATGTTGAGCCTGTCTCACAAGCCTCAGGAAGCTCTGAATTCAGCAATATTCCACATTCCAGACTACCTTCATGGGAGGTGAGAACTAAAGGCAAAAAACTCAGTAATACTTACAAAGTATTACCTTGTAAGGTAAGTATTACCTTTACCTTTAAACAGTAAGGCTGAAAAACGGCGTGGGGGGGGCAATCAACCACAGACAGGAGAACAGCAGTGCACACCATGCAAGCTGCGCTCTGTGGACAGACAGGAACCTTTGGAAATCCTGAAAAATCTTATAATGAGCAACCTGAAACCTATTTTCACAGAGATCGAGATCACCAGCCAATGAATTACGCAGCCATGTAAATACAGGACAGAGAAGGACAACCACATCCAAGTCCCCATCCATCCTGAGCCTTGTTCCACCGGGTACCTGGAGGCCAGGGAGGTGAGTGCAGAATCTCCAAGGGGTAACTGAAAAGAGACCATAAAAAGGGGGAAGGAATACAAACAGGCTGTGGCTGCTTGCCATACAGGAAACTCTGAGGAATACATGAGGTCTAAAAGCTACAGACCAACCCAGCCTTGTCTGTGGAGAGCATCAGTCTCATGCTTGCATTGGGACCGAACCCAGCGATACTTGGCACCTTCGCTGGCAGGGAAAGACACTGGGCCAGGATATCAGTCCACTGCAAGAGACTAAAGAATGGAGGCTGCAAACCTGCTGTAAGTTCCTGAGCAAGTGAAAACACTAAGAACATGCTTTTGGAACTTACTGTAATAAGTGGACATTAAATGGCTGAGAGTACCCATGAAGAACCAAGAGGGTAGCAGAGCCAAGTACAAAAAGACCCAATTAACTCACAGTTGCAGATAGGAAATCTACTGTCATTTGAATTGGTGTTTTCATATAATAAATGCATCTTTAATCTCTGATTAATATTTTCCATATTTTGGACATTTTCAACCATTTTATCTTTGAACATTTTTTCAGTCCCACTCTTTTTCTCCTAATGGATTCCAAACACAAATGTCACATTTTTCTTATTGTTCACCAAACTTTTAGGATCTGACAATTGTTTTTCAGTTTATCTC
Organism: Muscardinus avellanarius; assembly: GCF_963383645.1. Taxonomy (NCBI): domain Eukaryota; kingdom Metazoa; phylum Chordata; class Mammalia; order Rodentia; family Gliridae; genus Muscardinus; species Muscardinus avellanarius. Next base: position 99,537,769 of record NC_137792.1, read on the forward strand.
TGTTGTTTGGCTTTATTATAGTTCAGACCTCAGGGTCGTTAGTTCTGTCATGTACCATCTTCCACTTCACTCAGAAACTCATCTAGGCGCATTTTTCGGTTGTAAAATAATATCGAAATAAAAAGAGGCCGCAACTACTACTCCACAGATATTGAAGGAATAAGAAAGGATATTGTGAACAACTCTATGCTCATAGATTTGATAATATAATGTGAAATGGACATATAGTATGTTCCGTTAATATTATGTCAATTTACTTACATCAAAGACATATCTACCAAAGATCACATAAGAAGATATCATCTGAATAGAATCATATATTAATGGAATTGAATCAATAACTAATAACTTTAAAAAACAGAAACCACAAGACATGGCTGATTTCATTTTTCAACTACACAAAAACCTGGAGTCAATCCCCATTCATACTCATGTGTACAAACACACACACACACACACACACACACACACACAAATGAAGGCCTATTAATCAGCTGGTTTTTCTGTTTTTTCTTTTTAGATTTTTTCTTCTACTTTGATTTCTGCATGGTTTACTAAGATGAGCACAGGTTGCCGGGCGTGGTGACGCACACACGCTTGTAACCCCAGCATTTGGGAGGCTGAGACCAGAGGATCGTGATTCGTGAACAGCCTCAGCTACTTAGTGAGGCCCTTTGCAACTCAGTGAGACCCTGTTTCAAAATAAAGAATACAAAATTGGGAAGGGGGTGTAGCTCAGAGGTCAAATGCTAGTGGGTTTCATCCCCAAACCCGCATAAAAAAAAAAGATGAGCGCAGGTATGTGAATGTGTGTGTGTGTTTGTGTGTGTGTGTGTGTGTGTGTGTGTGTTTGAGAGAGAGAGAGAGAGAGAGAGAGAGAGAGAGAGAGAGAGAGAGAAAGAGAGAGAGAGAGAAAGCGAGAGAGAGAGAGAGAAAGAGAAAGAGAAAGAGAAAGAGAAAGAGAGATAGAAACATATGTGCCATTTGTATTTTTTCTTTTTTGCATAGGCTAAATATGCCATTTGAAAATTTTAGATTATTTTCTAAAATTCCCTGCTATCATTCCTGCAAATATTCTATATACTCAGTCTCTATAGTTGACTTCAACTGAATATTTTTATGTGATAAGATATACAAATTTTATAATGAATACTTCATTATCTTCTAAGAACTTTTGAAAGATATTCTATTTATATTTTTGTATGATATTTTGTTATAAATTCTTAATTTTTGTTAATCTATGTGTGTTGTTTCTTTTATTATATCTTTAATGTTTCTGTAAATAATATTTAGATGCATAAGTACATATAAAGCATTCTCTGTAATTTTATAATTTGATAGTGTACCAAGTGTACCCTAACTACTTGCTTTCATTCTATGTCTTTTGTCTTTTTAGGCATGACCAGGTCAGGAGATTCTAGTTTGTTATTTAAGAAGCTTTTGCCCCTAATTTTCTCTGGGATTACAACGTGTACCATTATTTTCTATATTAATATTGTATAAAAACTGTATCAATTATACTCTACCCTTTTTGTGTGTGGATTGAATCTAGGGGCATTCTACTTCTGAGCTACACTGCCAGCACTATTTTATTATATTTTTTATTTTGAAAAAGGGTCTCATTAAGTTGTGGAGGGCCTTGCTGAGTTGCTGAGGCTGGCTACAACCCTGCAATCCTCCTGTCTCAGCCTCCTAAATTCTGGATTACAGACGTGTGCCACTAAGCCTGGCTTCTACTCTTTACGTTTTAACTTGATATTTTGTTGGTATATTTGGATCTTTGTGGTGGATAAGTACTATAACACTGTTGGTTAATAGTATTTTTAAAGTCTGTGCCATAGATAGCATCTCGCTTATAATCAATTTTGTTACTATTTTTTTTTTTTTTGCGGGTGTGGGGATGGAATCCAGGGGCATTCGACCTCCGAGCTACACCCCCTGCCCTATTTTTTATTCTTTATTTTGAAACCGGGTCTCACTGAGTTGCAGAGAGCCTCACTAAGTAGCTGAGCCTGTCCGGGAACCGCGATCCTCCTGTCTCAGCCTCCTGAATTCTGGGATTACAAGCGTGCGCCACCACGCCCGACTTTGTTGGTACTATTATTTGTGTGTGTATTTGTGTGTTTGTGTGTGTGTGTGAACATGAGAAACTCCTCATTCTTGTATACAACATAGGGAATTTAGTAAGTTCTGGAAAACACACATTGTTTATTCACATGGATGTTAGTTATTATAAAGGTTTCATATTTAGAAAAAAAGGAAATTCTTCACTACTTTTAGTTCAAAACACCATTTGTGATTATGATAATTTGCAATTATGGGTACTATTGGATGTGTTTCTTATACTAGGGTAAGAGAGTTAAAGGAGAATCTTTGAAAGAAAATGGATCTACTAGTCTGGAGGAATAACCTAGAATTTGTGAAATAAATGGAGTTTGGAAATGAAAATATTCACTCTAGTTTTGAAATAACATGGAGATGATGACCTCTTGAATTTATAAATCACTTTTTCTCAAGTGCTCATACTTTTAGTTCTGTAAGTTGGAAATGGCCTTCGAAGATGAGTACTTGAAGGTATAGGTGTTGTGACTGGTTATTTGATTCAGGAAAAATTGGGAGGCAGAACTTCAACACTGAAATTTTGGTAATTGGAAAATATTTATTTATGATCATATGGTTTGGAGAGCAGGAGGAATATATATAGGAAGTATTCCACTTAAGATTTTAACTTAAAAATATGTAGGCAATCTGGATGTGGTGATGTATACATGTAATCTCAGAACTTGGGAGGCAAAGTAGATGGATCACAGGTTTGAGGTCACCCTCGTTAACTTAGCAAGATAGTAATATAGTAAGAACCTGTTTCAAAACAAGAAAATAAAATGGGCTGAAAGTGTAGCTTGGAGGGAGAATGCCCCTGGGTTCAATTCCCAGTACCTAGAAAAAAATGTAGGCACATTCAAAAACATGTGCGATGCTTTAAAAAGCCTTTTTTTGGACTTCCGGGAAGATGGCGACCGAGAAAAGTGGGGCTTAAGAGCCCCGCTAACAACCAATCTCCATTACCACAAAATCAGCGCCTTTCATAGCCAGAAAACACCATCACCAGAGAAACAAAAAAATCGCCAGGCTGCAGAGAGAAAGCAGACTGAGAACAGAGCTCAGAGTCACAGAGGAGATAACGGGCCTCATGCCCGAGGACGCGGCAGCAGCACCATACTGCCGGCGGCAGTGGCGAATTCACCGGACGGCTACAGCAAGCCGAGGTGAGCCGCTGTGGAACAGCCAGGCGGGATTTTTCAGCGCAGGGAGCAGTGTGTGTGTGTTCACTCTGGCAAATGTATTTGCAGTATGGTGGGGTGGCTGATCATTCCTGTTGTTTTTAAGTATCTGGCTTGTTCTACTGTGTGGCCAAATCATCGATTATTCTCCTCTTTTCTTCTGTCTTCAGATGTCACCTGTATGTTCAATGCTAAGTAGTCTTTGAATTCCCTAAAGTTGAGGCTCCTAAACATATGATCCCTCATCCTTCTCCAATAAAAATATGCAGATTACTTTGCAAATATGTATATTTCCTTATAGTTATGTAACACATTATACAATGCTATGTTACTGATATAGTAATAATTATATATTATAATGTGTTATATAATTAAAAGTATATGTAAATAAAAACACATATAAATGTGTCTTAAGATTTTTACATTATGAAACATAATATTTGAAGTTAAGAGTGACCTAAAACATTTAAATAAATTATAACCATGGCCATTTTTTAAAAGGATTTTTAAAAAGAATTTTTAAAAAGGATTTTCCAAGGTGTTGTGGCACAAGCTTGTAATCCCCACGCTTGGGAGGCAGAGACAGGAGGATCGCGCAGGTTCGAAGCCAGTCTCGCTGGCTTAAGAGACCCTGTTTCCAAATAAAAATATAAAATAGGTCTGGGAGTGTAGCCTGGAAGTAGAAGCATTTCTAGGAACCCCAGTACCACTAAAAAAAAACAAAGGATTTGCCGGGCGTGGTGGTGCAGGCTTGTAATCCCCACGCTTGGGAGGCAGAGACATGAGGATTGCGCAGGTTCGAAGCCAGCCACACTTGCTTAAGAGACTCTATTTCCAAAAGTAAAAAAGTATAAAATAGGTCTGGGAGAGTAGCCCAGAGGTAGAAGGGCTTCCAGGAACCCCAGTATCACCAAAGAAAGGGATTTTTCCAGTAGCAAACTTTTTTAATTCAAAGAGGTACATGTCCAACATTGAAACATACCTTGTCAATAAAGATCAGTAGAATAGTTTGGTAAAATATTTCTAAGAAGTCTAAAAATAGATGAGAATCTGACTGAAAAGAAATGACAGCCAAACATGGTGGTACATTCTTGTAATCCCAGCATTTGAGAGGCTGAGAAAGGAGGAACGCGGTTTGAGGACAACCTCAGCTATTACTTAGTGAGGCCCTCTGCAACTCAGTGAGTCCCTGTTTCAAAAAAATGAATAATATAGCCGGGTGTGGTGGCTCACACTTGTAATCCCAGCAGTGCTTGGGAGGCTGAGACAGGAGGATCGCACAGGTTCAAAGTCAGCCTCAGCTACTTAGTGAGGCTCTCAGCAACTTTGTGAGACCCTGTTTCCAAATAAAGTATAAAATAGGTCTAGGAGTATAGCCTGGAGGTAGAAAAGCCCCTGGGTTCCACCCCCAGTACCACAAAAAAAGAATATTAAAAATAGGGCTAGGGGTGTAGCTTAGAGGTAGAATGTCCCTGGGTTTCATTCCCAGTATGCAAAAAAAAAAAAAAAAAAAAAAAAAAAGAAATCAATGACAAATGTCTTCTGCCCAGCTCACTAATTTGTTTTTTACATGTTTTTCAGAGTTTTCTTTTTTTTTCTTTTAAATACTTCCATTGGTGTATTTCATCTCACACCATAACACAGTTCAAAATAAGAGACATACATGCATTCAACATTTGGTGAGCTTTTCCCCAGTTCCCTCTCCACTCTCTCACCTTCCCCATATAAGATATTGAGATTAGTGTTGGTGTTCTCACCTATGAACCTAATATCAATGGAAACAATTCCTTTGTTGATGCTCTCTTTATCCTTCCCTTCCCCTGGACCACCTCCCTCACCCTACTGGAGTTTCTCCTCCATTATCTAAAGTCCCTCTGGTATCTCGATTACTCCCAACTTCTTCATATGAGTGAAAACATACGACCCTTCACTTTCTGTGACTTTATGTCACATAACATAATGTTCTCTAGGCCCATCCATTTCTTACAAATGACAAAATTTTGTTCTTCTTGATTGCTTAGTACAGTTTCATTGGATTCATATCCTAAAATTCTGTCATCCATTCATCTGTTGACGGACACCTAGGTTTCACAATTTGGCTATCGCGAATCGTGCTGCTATAAACATGGGCATGTATATATTACTACAATATTCTAATTTTAGTCTCTTTGGAAATATATTGAGGAGTAGTATAGCTGGATCAAAATGGTGGGTCCATTTCCATTTTTCTGAGGAATCTCTACTGCAGCTGTACTAATTTGTATCCCCACCAACAGTATACAAGCCAACTCACTAATTTGTTGAGTTTCTACAATCAAGGCATTTAATTACAATGGAGTCAGAAGCAAAGAACTAAAGTGGACGCCTGTAAGTTACTAGGAATAAACTCTATGATTAAAAAAAAAACAGAGGCCGGGATTGGAGCCTGCGAAGGGGTTAGGCCGCTGCCCGGGCCAGCGAGGCCGGGATCAGAGCCTGTCATGAGGCAAGACCGGTGCTGGTGCCTCTGAGGCTGGGATCGGAGGCTGCCAAGGGGTTAGGCCAGTGCCGGGGATAGCGAGTCTGGGAGCGGAGCCTGCCGTGAGGCAAGGCCTGTGCTGGGGCCTCTGAGGCCGATATCAGAGCCTGCCAAGGGGTAGGCCGGTGCTGGGGCCAGCAGCTGGCACTGGAACCTGTCTAGAAGCAAGGCTGGTGCTGGGGCCTCCGAGGCCAGGATTGGAGCCTGCCTAGGGGTAGGCTGGTGACAGGGCCAGCAGCTGGCATCAGAACCTGCCTTGAGGCAAGGCCGCTACTGGGGCCTCCAAGGCTGGGATTGGAGTCTGCCGAGGGGTTAGGCCGGTACCAGGGCCAGCGAGGCTGGGATTGGAACCTGCCGTGAGGCAAGGCCAGTGCTGGGGCCTCCGAGTTCATGATAGGAGTCTGTCGAGGGATTAGGCCGGTGCCAGGGTCAGCAAGGCTGGGACAGAGCCTGCCTTGAAGCTAGGCCGGTGCTGGGGCCACCGAGGCAGGGATCGGAGCAGCCAGCTGAGGGGTTAGGCCAGTGTGGGGGCCAGCGAGGCCAGAATCGGGGCCTCCCGTGAGGCAAGGCCGCTGCGTGAGCCAGCGAGGTCTGGATCAGTCCACCGGATAGCCAGGCCGCTACTGGGGCCGTCAAGAGTGGGATCGGTACTTGCAACGTGGCATGCACAGAGAAATATTGCAAAAAATAAAAACCAGATGCTTCCCCTAATCAGCAATAACTAGGAGGAAAGGGGCAACAGGAAGAGGTCGAGCTATAGAAAGGGCCCTATAGTGAAGCAATTAAGGTGACCAATCAGAGGGTATGGAATAGTGGAGGATGGAGCCTCTTTAAAATGCAGGAGGTACATAAAAATGTATCAAAGTTATTCATCAAACAAGCATGGGATCAAGGGAGGGGGAGGGAATGGGATGGGGGCTGGATGAGGGCTAATTGGATGATGTGTGCTTGTATATCCTCTCAAGTATTGTATTCCAATGTGATGTATGATTACAATGCACCAATAAAAATAAATTAAAAAAAAAAACAAAACTAAGCCGGGTGTGGTGGCGCAGGCTTGTAATCTCCGTGCTTGGGAGGTGGAGACAGGAGGATCGCGCAGGTTCAAAGCCAGCTGTGCTGGCTTAAGAGACCCTGTTTCCAAATAAAAAAGTAAAAAAATAGGTACTGGGAGTGTAGCCTGGAGGTAAAAGGGCTTCCAGGAACCCCAGTACCACACACACACAAAAAAAATACTAGAAAATAGAAGATAGAGATTAGTAATAACTAAAAGCAAACTAAATCTTCTCCTGTGTCTATACTTTAGCATGGGACATTCTCATTTATATCTAAGAAATCTGGTCCATGTGAATTTTTCTTAATTTAACAATTCATTTTAAAAATACATATGATTAGCCAGGCTTGGTGGCACATGCTTGTAATCCCAGCATTTGGGAGGCTGAGACCAGAGGATCGCGGTTCGCATACAGCCTCAGCTACTTAGGGAGGTCCTCCGCAACTTAGTGAGAGCATGTTTCAAAATAAAGAATAAAAAATAGGGCAGGGGATTTAGCTCAGAGTTCAAATGCCCCTAGGTTCCATCACCAGACCTAAAAAAGAAAAAAAGAAAAAAAATACACATGATTAGTCAGGTTAGGTGATCATACCTGTAATCCCAGTGACTTGGGAAAGTGAAGCAAGTGTCACAAGTTTGAGGCTAGCCTGGGCAATTTAGACCTTTTATCAAAATTTAAAAAAAGAAAAAGGGCTGTAGATATAGCTCAGTTGGTATAGAGCCCCTTGTATCAATTCCCAGTACTGCAAAAATAATATATGATTGAAAAGCCAGGCCTTAGCTGGGCATGGTGGTGCACACTTGTAATCCCAGCATTCGGGAGTCTGAGACTGGAGGTCATGGTTTGTGCACAGCCTCAGCTACTTAGTGAGGCCCTCCACAACTTAATGAGACCCTGTTCAAAATAAAGAATAAAAAAGGGCATTGGGTGTAGCTTGGAGGTCAAATGCTCCTGGGTTCCATCCCTAGACCTGCAAAAAGAAGAAAGCCAGGCCTGGTGACACATGTTTGGAATTCTAGTACTTGGGAGGCTGAGACAAGAAGACTGCGGTTTCAAGGATAGCCTCAGTAAGCAGTGAAACTCTTATCAGACTAGCAAGAATATGTTTCAAAATAAAAATAGGTGGGACTGTAGCTCAGAGGTTATATATGCCCCTGGGTTCAATCCCCAGCATTACACACACAAATATGATTGACACATAAAATATTGTATTAGTTATATTTAATGTGTATATCTCAGTGAGTACGGAGATACATATACAATGGCAAAACAATCACCACCAAGGCCATAAATATATCTGTAAACTCCTCAAATTTCCTCTTGAATTATTATTAGTAGTAGTGGTAGTAATAGTAATATTGCTTTCTTTGATAAGAACACGTAGAATAACATTTTCCACCTTAGCAAAAAACTTACCAACTTATCAGATTTTAAGTACACAATAATTTATTTATCTTGCATGCCTAAAACTTTGCACCCTTTCAACATCACCTTCCTACTTCCTTCCTTCCTCACCCCCTAACAATACTAAATAAATCTCTGCTTCTGAGTTTGATTATTCTAGATTCCACATACAAGTGAGAGCCAATAGTTTCTATCTGTCTGGGTATAGTTTGATTCACTTAACATAATATTCTGCAAATCCATTTATATGGTTGTGGGTAATCGGATTTCTTTCATTGTTTTAAGACAAATAATATAGCATTTTGTGTCTATACTATAAATTCTCTGTTTATCCATCAGTGGTGGTTATAGTGAATTGTGCTGGAATGTTTATGATTATTGGAATATAGATGTCTCTGACATAATGATATCAGTTCTTTTGTATATATACCTGGCTTGTATGGTAGATCTATATTTAATTTTTGAGGAACCTCCATACCAGTTTCGATAATGACTATACCAATTTATGTTTCCATCTTCATTGTATAGGGATTTTTTTCTCCACATCCTTGTCAACACTTAAAGGATACTTTTGGTAATATCAGATATTACTTTTTTCAGAGTCAAAGACAGAGGCTTATTTAGGAAAGTGGGGGAATCACGTTCAAGGGAGAATGTGGGCTATCTCAGGAAGGAGAGATTGACACTAGGGTCTCACAGTTCTTCTTTTATAGGAGAAGCCAATTGGGGAGTGGGTAGGGGTGCATGGCAGGATTTGAGGTCTGGACTTCCTCACAATCCTCAGCATCCATCAGTGGGTGTTGGCTGGGTGGCAACTGAGCTTGACCTTCCCTATGAATCCTTTGTTTACTAAGCATTTCAGGAATCTCAGATGGGGAGAGAGGCCATTATGATTAAGGGTATGTGTCTACCGAGAATATTGCCAAAGAAAGAATAGAACCTGTAGGATTATGAAGTTTCTAGATTTTAAAACTATAGTTTTTCTTTACTTCTCAGTTTGTCTCCTTTTTACCTATTTTTATTTTTCCTAATCCTACCCTCTGAGATGTGGATCTTAATCTTAAGGGTTGGGGAAGGGAAAAGTCCATCTCCTATAGCATTTTCAGTGTTGATAAAAGACAATGCCCTGCCTAGCCAGAGATCAGAAATCTCATCATAAATGACCTAAAGAAGACAGAGAGAAAATGGCCTCAATTGTTGAGTTGGGTCCTTTATACTTAGGTCAGAAGCTAACATCACTGAAGTACACAGCTCCAGAAACATAAGGTTCCAGTAGGTGTTTTTTTTCTATATGTCTAAAGTTTTTGTTTTGCCCATTGTTCAAAGCCTGTCACCAGAGCTTCTAAGTCCACATTTGTAAGCCTGGTTATTTCATCAACAAAGCTGTCTGTATCCATCAGCATTCTTGCTGTCATATTCTAAAGATCTGAGCACATAAAAATTCATTGCCTTATGGTTTGGGGCTCAGTCCATGTGAAGCTGGGGACTGTGGCTATCAGGGCATGTTGGAAATAGAGCACATGGGTTGTGTTCTTCACATAAAGGAGTCCAGAAACAGAGGACAAGCAGGGAAAGGAGGATCTGTATATAATCTCCAAGGCTGCACCCCCAGGGGCCACTTGCTTCAGCCGTATCCTACCGGTCTACTGGGTACCATCAAGGTAAATACATTACAATGGATTTATCCACTTCTGGGATTACAGCCCTCATGACTCAATTACATTAGCTCCAAACACCAATTTGTGAGCTCTTCAAGGGGTCATTTTATATCTAACCATAATACGCTTCATCTACTTTTTTATTTATTTATTTTTTAATTGGTGCATTGTAGTCATATATCAATCACATTGGAGTACAAGACTTGAGAGGATATACAAGCACACATCATCCAATTAGCCCTCATCCAGCCCCCATTCCCTCCCCCTCCCTCCATCCCACGCTTCTTTGGTGATTTACTTTGATACATTTGTTTATGTACCTCCTGTGTTTTAAAGAGGCTCCGTCCTCCAGTATTACATACCCTCTGATTGGTCACATTAGTTGCTTCACTATAGGGCCCTTTCTATAGCTCAACCTCTTCCTGTTGATTAGGGGAAGCATCTGATTTATATTTTCTGCAATATTTCTCTGTGCATGCCGCGTTGCAAGTACTGATCCCACCCTTGACGGCCCCAGTAGTGGCCTGACTATCCGGTGAACTGATCCAGACCTCGCTGGCTCAAGCAGCGGCCTTGCCCCATGGGACGCCCCAATTCTGGTCTCGTCTGGCCCCCACACCAACCTAACCCCTCAGCTGACTCCGATCCCGGTCTCAGAGACCTTAGTAGTGGCCTTGCCTCACGGGAGGCTCCGATGCCGGCCATTTGAACCCGGCACCGGCCTAACCCCTCGGCAGGCTCCGATCCCAGCCTTGGAGGCCCCAGCACTGGCCTAACCCCTCGGCAGGCTCCGATCCCAGCATTGGAGGCCCCAGTAGCGGCCTTGCCTCCTGTCAGGCTCCGATGCCAGCTGTTGGCCCCAGCATCGGCCTAACCCCTCGGCAAGCTCCAATCCCAGCCTCGGAGGCCCCAGCACCGGCCTTGCCTCATGGTGAGCTCCAATCCCAGCCTTGCTGGCCGCAGCACCGGCCTTGCCTCACGGCAGGCTCCGATGCCAGCCATTGGCCCCGGCACCGGCCTAACCCCTAAGCTGGCTCTTATCTTGGCCTCGGAGGCCGCAGCACCGGCCTTGCCTCACGGCAGGCTCCGATGCTGGCCTCGCTGGCCCCAGCACCGGCCTAAACCCTCGGCAGGCTCTGATCCTGGCCTCGGAGGCCTCCATAGCGGCCTTGCCTCACGGAAAGCTCCGATGCCAACCGCTGGCCCAGGCACCAGCATAACCCTTCGGCAGGCTCTTATCCTGGCCTTGGAGGCCCCAGCACCAGCCTTGCCTCACGGCAGGCTCTGATGCCGGCCTCGCTGGCCCCAGCAGCGGCCTAACACCTCAGCAGTCTCCGATCCTGGCCTCAGAGGCCCAGCCCCGGCCTTGCCTCACAGCAGGCTCCGATGACGGTCTCGCTGGCCCCAGCCCCGGTCTAACCCCTCAGCAGGCTCCGATCCGGCCTCAGAGGCCTCAGCACCGGCCTTGCCTCACGGCAGGGTCCAATGCCAGCCACTGGCCCCGGCACCAGCCTAACCCCTCAGCAGGCTCTTATCCTGGCCTCGAAGGCCCCACCACCGGCCTTGCCTCATGGCAGGCTCCAATACTGGCCGCTGGCCACAGCATCGGCCTAACTCCTTGGCAGGCTCCAATCCTAGCCTCGGAGGCCCCAGTAGCGGCCTTGCCTCACAGCAGGCTCCGATGCCAGCCATTGGCCCCGGCACTGGCCTAACCCCTCGGCAGGCTCTTATCCTGGCCTCGGAGGCCCCAGCACCAGCCTTGCCTCATGACAAACTCCGATGCCGGAATCACTGGCCCCAGCACCGGCCTAACCCCTTGGTAGGCTCCAATCCTGGCCTCGGAGGCCTCAGTAGCGGCCTTGCCTCACGGAAAGCTCCTATGCCAGCCGCTGGCCCCAGTAACGACCTAACCCCTCAGCAGGCTCCATTCCAGGCCTCGGGGGCCCCAGCACTGGCATTTCCTCATGGTGAGCTCCGATCCTGGCCTTGCTGGCCCTGGCACCGGCCTAACCCCTCAGCAGGCTCTGATCCCGGCCTTGAAGGCCCCAGCACCGGCCTTGCCTCACGGCAGGCTCCGATCCTGGCCTCACTGGCCCCAGCATTGGCCTAACCCCTCAGCAGGCTCCGATCACTGTCTCTGGGGTTATTATTTCAAAGGTTCCAGGTGTAATGTATCAGACCTCTGCCTCCTCTGTGTACTAGCCACTGCCATTACCACTGCCTCCACCATTTCAAATTCTTCCCAGGCTCTTTTTCCACTCGGAATGTTGTCCCGTGTTCCTAAGCATGCGTGACGGTAGCATTCGACATTTGGTGTAATGTCTCCAAAAAAAAAAAATAAGGTTGGTAGGATCTGGTTTCTGCTTCTCCTGAATACAAGTCTCCACCGCCATCGCGGAGACAGCTTTCAACACCACCTTTCTCCTTGGTCTCCGCTAAACTCTCTCCTTACAGGTAATGTCCAAGATTCTTAACAATATAGAGAAACAGCAGTCCTCCTTCACAGGGAATTTTTCCATAAGTTCCAGTGCATTTAGATAAGTTTTGTCTGCATCTCCAGTGTCCTGGCATCCGCAACGGCTTTCTTATCTCCTCTCCGATATTTTTCTTTTTCTTTTTCTTTTCCTTTTTTTTTTTTAATAAGAGAAGACAGTATATGTGGTTTGAGGAGGTAGTGGGATCAGGCACTCAGTAGCACTGTGACCCGGTCGGTTTTCCCATGGGTCCAGAGTGCTCCGCACTACTCTGCCTGGGGCCCAGGGTCCCTCGACCGGGCCCCGGCTGGCGTGCCCCGCGTGATCCCTGCCCGGGACCCAGGGTACTGGGCCCGGTTTCTCCAGGGGTCTGGCGTGCTACGCGCCTTCCAGCCTGGGGCCCAGAGTCTCGAGACCCGGGCCCCAGCTGGCGTGCCCTGTGTGACCCCTGCCCAGGACCCAGGGTACTGGGCCCGGTTTCTCCAGGGGTCTGGCGTGCTACACGTAGTTTGGCCCGGGGCCCAGAGTCCTGCGACCCAGGCCCCGGCTGGCGTGCTCTGTGTGACCCCCGCCCGGGACCCAGCGTCTTACTGTGCCTGGTTTCTCCACGGGTCTGGGATGCTATGTGCATTCCAGCCTGGGCCCCAGAGTCCCTTCACCTGCTTTTTGATGGTATTTCAATTGCAGTGTGCATTTGCATGAAAAATTGACATAGTACATTGCTTAATAAACCAGGTATCTTTACCCTGGACCATCCAGTTACTAGCATTTCAAATTGGAAACCAAATAGCCAGCCTATTTGTTCATATATGACACTGTGAACAGTCGTCAAAGCACAAAGCCTAAATCACAGCATATACTTTAGCATATTGCCTGCTATGACCCTGTACATTAGTAATAATAATTTGCTTATTATAAATATTATATGCCACTGCTATTTATCTTTTGTTTTTACATATTTGGCAGAGCCATTTATAAACCAAGCTTTTGTGTGTGTGTGTGTGTGTGTGTGTGTGTGTGTGTGGTACTGGGGATGGAACCCAGGGGCATTCTACCTCTGAGCTACAAGCCCAGCCCTATTTTTTATTTTTCTTTTTTTTTGAAACAGAGTCTCACTGAGTTGCAAAGGGTCTCATTAAGTACCTGAGCCTGGTCACAAACCAGGATCCTCCTGCCTCAGCCTCCTGAATGCTGGGATTATACACGTGTGCCACCATGTCCGGCTCCAAACATCTTTTCTTTAGGTTTAAGGTTATTGTATTTTTATCACTTTATGGGGGGCATTTTTAACTCTTTAAAGATCCTGGTTTAGCAATAATATTCCCATAAAAATTTCCACAAAAAAGTAGAAAGAAGCAAAATTCCTGACTTATAGTACATAGGAGAACTTAAACACAATTTAGTTTTTAATTATTAACAGGACTTATAGACCCTCTAGTACCTTACAAGAATAGGATTTTCCATTTTTAGTGTCCAGTAGTCCTGGACCTGCAAAAACCTCAAGAGAGACAGGTTTAATTTTATAGAATTTTATAGCCTCAGAAGTTTTGGACATCAGAGCCTAAAAGCAAAAGTACCATTATAAATTATCTATTTTAAGAAGAATAAGGTGATATCTCATTATTACAGCTTTATATTTTTGTGGTACTAGAGATTGAACCTAGGGGCCTTCTACTTATCAGCTATACCCTAGCACTTTTTATTTTTTATTTTGAAACAGAGTCTCAATAAATTGCTAAGAGTCTTACTAAAATGCTGATATTTGCTTTGAGCCTCTAATCCATCTGTCTTAGTCTCCCAAGCACTAAGATTACAGTCATGCGCCACCACACATGGCTTCTTTATATTTTTAATTTGAATTTCTCTGATAATTAATATGTTGAGCTTTTTTCATGTAATGTTGACCATCTGTATTTTTGAGGTGGGAGGAGAAATTGCTACCCAGGCCTTTGCCCACATTTTAATCAGATTATTATTATTCTGCTATTTAGTTTTATGATTTTTATATGAGTCCAGAATATCTGCTTAAGAGTTCATGTAAGCCAAGCATGGTGGTGCACACTTATAATCCCAATACATGGGAAGCTGAGACAGTATTGCAGATGTGCAGCCAGCTTCAGAAACTTAGTGAGACCTTCAGCAACTTAATAATAACCTGTTTCAAAATAAAAAAATTTAAAAAGGGCTGGGGATTAAACTTGGATATAAAATATCCCTGAGTTTGATCTACAGTAACACACACACACACACACACACACACACACACACACACGTCCATCCAGTTTGGTGAAATTCAAGAATAAAACCAGCATTTTATTCTGAGTCATGTGTCTAAAAATGTAGCCATTTGTCTGAAACCAAGCAAGCTTTGTCATATATAGACCAGTAGACGGGGAAAATTATGAAAAAATGATCCTTCTAGTCCAGGATCAAGGGGCTACATCTAGTGATGAATTTCTTCTTGGCAGAATTAAATGATATACAGAATTGAATGCTACATCATGTGGCAAGATACAAGGAATACATGGGAGAGTGCTGAGTGAATCATTTGGGAGAGACCATGGCAAGAGAGAAAGCAAGAGATCTTTTAGGGGCTAGGCTTGATCTTTTAAAACAACCTTTCCTCACAGAAACTAATCCACTTGAGACTGAACCCACTCTTCCAGATCAATATCAATAAATTCAGGAAGGTGGTATGGTTTAGATATAGAATATCCCTTGAAAGAGATCATGCATTAATGTTCCAAGTTGATACAATTAAATCATGGAGGTTGTAATCTCATCAGTGGATAAATCCATTCTGATAGACTTATTGGGTACTCTCATAGGCAGATAGGGTGTGGCTGGAGGAGGTAGATTGCTGGGGATGTGGCTTTGGGGAATGTGCATGTGTTCTTGAACCCCCTTCCTGAGCTCTTTCTTTATTGTTCATGACACTTCTGACCTAAGACTAGAACTCTTATTCTCTCTCTGCTTCCTGCAACCAGATTTTGAGCTCCACTAGTGTAACCTGGCCTGACATGAACTGAGCCCCTGAAATCTCCAGAAATGTAAGCAAGTAAATCTTCCTTCCACTAAGTTTTGTGGCCAGATCTTTTGGTTCACAGCAATAAGAATACTGACTGAAACAGGTAGGAGCTCAATAACTTATATTACATTTGGTCCCCCCTTTAAAAGATTGTACCACTTCAACATCACCACACTTAGGACCAAGCATCTACTACATGAACTTCTGTTAGACAAATTATTTCCAAATCATAGCAGAAAAGAAGGAAATAAAGTATATTTACTGGTAGATAAAAGGATTATATCTATATCCATAGAAACCCCTAGGGAATTAACTAAAAATAGACTGTTAGAACTAATACATTCAGAAGCATCAACTTAGTCAAAGGCAACCTGTAAGCCTCCCGGAGCTTGAGTTTTGGGGCTGTATGGGCAGCCAACTCAGGATTCTGGGCATGTGTAGCATTATTACAGTTGGGAGGAATGGTTTCTCAGTGTGCATATCCCTTTGGCCCTGTATACTGGACTCTCAGCAATTTGCAGAAAGGTGAAACTGGAAAAAGGCCTCCATGGAGCCTCTTATGTGTGGGCCAATCATAACATTGCCTGTCCAGCCTGAGTCTCAGCAATATTATATTTATCAACTTATTCAACATAGGCAGGCACCTACGTAGATAGTCTCCAAAGGTTACCTAATACTTCCCTCTCTTGGTCTTCCTTCCTTCATTTAAGAAGCTGACTCATGTGATGAACAGTGTTACAGAAATGATAGGGTGAAACACTGTGGCTAGGTCGTAAAAAATATTGTTGCTTCCACTTTGTTCTTTTGAATTGGTCACTCTTGGGAAACCAGATATCATGTCATGAGGATGTGCAAGCAACTTATTGGACAGAACTATGTGGTAAGGAAATAGTACTTCTTTGAAGCAGCCTGCAGGGAACTGTGGCATCTTGTACATTACCTAGTGAATGAGCCTAGTGAATGGGAGGGTATCTTTTAGATCTGGTCAGACCTTCAGAAGATAAGGGTGATATCTAAGATATTAAATATTTGTTGTTTTGATTTACTCCATTTTAAGCTTATTTGTTATGAAGCAAGTGATAATGAAAATACATTTGGTACCATGAGTAGAGTGCTATAGCAACAAAATCTAAAATGCGAAAGTGGTTTTACATTAAATAGAGAGAAGAAACTAGAGTTTGAGGAGAACATTAGTGAAAGTCAAAGGTGCTTGGAATAGACTGTTATCAGAAACATGACCAATGTAGAAAATGCCTGTTAGACCCTAAGGGGAGGTGTGTAAAATGTTTTTAGACACTGAAAGAAAGGGATGTCTTGTCATTTATTGCATTGATATGAGGAACAGAAAATATACCTAACAAAATAGGTGATACTAAGTATTCTAGAGTCTTGTAAGAGCTACAAGGTTTCTTCTTTCTGTGTATAAAAGAAAGTTAAAATAAAGTAATTTATGGTTTTAAAAATCCTTAGCTACTGTAAATAGCAAATAATATTGAAATCAAGAAACTGCTTCCAGATAGAGATAAAAGATCTTCCTGGAAAATATAGTTCAAACTTTAAATTGAGAGGGTAAATATAAAACCTTGTGTTAAGAAATCAAGATGATATGTAGTAGTACCTCAGATAAATATTTAGTAAAACAATAGACTTTCTTAGAAGATGAATGGTTGTCTCTAAGCAGTCTTAGCAGAAGTCCAAAGTGTAAAGGGTTTACGTGAAAGAGATTTGTAGGTATTATGTGGTTTGAATAATGGGGTAGGCCCCAGTACAATTCCTGAAAGGTGCTAAATTAGTTTTAAACTGTATTGATAGAAATTCTACCAGCATCGACCATTAGAAACAGAATATATCTAGTTTATTTATGACCTTTGAAACTAATACACATTGTTTTTCCCCTAGACTCTTCTCATATGGCTACATGACTTTTACCTCAAAAAAGAATAACAAAAATATTGGCATCATAAACAGGGTGGACTAGTTCTGGGTGGGAGGGGACTTTGGAGGTGGTACTTATCTATGTGGCTTAATATTAGGCTGTCTTGTTCATGCTCTATCATTTGGGAAGTCTCAGTGTCATTGTTAACATTTAGAATACTGTTTATCTGTTTTATGTTGCATCTTTTGGGGACCACCAAAGCTTATTGCCCTAAATTGTGGATCTTTACTTCCCAAAATGCTCAGAGGCTATACTTCTAGCCAACCTCGACTTTTCAGAAGAGAAAAAATCTATCACTTCCCAATTTAAGGGAAAGACATTCATAATTGGCTAAAATTATTAGAGGCTGCACTGGGATCAAGGGTGACAGTGGACAGTCAAATTTCCCCACAGCTATCAAAAGCCCACTGGTTATCAGGTGTCGGCTATTAACTAATTTGTGGTCAAATGAAAACAATCTGCAAGGAACTGTGGCATCTTGTCCATTACCTAGTGGATGAGCCATGTTGGAATGATATCTTCTAGATCTGGTCAGACCTTCAGAAGTGGCCTTCTTTATATCACATATATTAATGAGTAATACTCCCCAAACAGGCTCTATTCTAAACAAGGTGTTTTTATTCTCATACATGATTTTCTGCATGATGTATATGGATACATATTTGTGCATTCTTTTTACTGTATATGTTTGTGTACATACACACATATGTATATACATATACACACATACCCATAAGCCATTTGTGGTGATGGTGTTTAAAATTTTTCTTTTGTGTGAAAAACATATTATACATATTATTTATTATAACTTAATATAAATTATGTTATTATATTCAGGGATATAAACTTTCCACACCAAATGCCTACAATTATTCAGATAAATCATTAACTCTTGACCTCCCACAACTTCACTTACCTAGACTGGATAGAACATGTCATATATTCCACACTTTGAAAGCTCCATTCTTGTGCTATTTGTAAGCAACAGAAAGCAGTATGTGGGATCAAGGGGATGTATGTACAAAGAACCCAATCTCCTTTCTCTCTCATGTGCTTTAGATAACAGGGTCCCTGAAGTTTGCTTCCCATGTAACTCCCAAAGGGTTGAAGTTTTCAAAAAGCCAGGCATAAGCCAGGTGTGGTGGCACACGCTTGTAATCACTGCGCTTGGGAGGCTGAGACAGGAGGATCACACAGGTTCGAAGCCAGCCTCAGCTACTTAGTGAGACTCTCAGCAACTCAGTGAGACCCTGTTTCCAAATGAAATATAAAATAGGTCTGGGAGTATAGCCTGGAGGTAGAAAGCCCCTGGGTTCCACCCCCAGTACCACCAAAAAAAAAAAAAAAACTTTAAAAAAGCCAGTGGTGGTGCATGCTTGTAATCCCCACATTTAGGAGGCAGAGACAGGAGGATCACGCAGGTTCGAAGCCAGCCACGTGCGCTAGCTTAGGAGACCCTGTTTCCAAATAAAAATGTAAAAATAGATCTGGGAGTGTAGCCAGAGGTAGAAGGGCTTCCAGGAACCCCAGTACCACACACACAAAAAAAAGCCAGGCATGGTGGTGCACACTTGTAATCCCAGCACTTGGGAGGCTGTGACAGGAGATTTGCAGGTTTAGTTAGCCTCAGCTACTTAGTGAGGACCTTTACAACTTAGTGACACCCTGTTTCAAGATAAAGAATACAAAATAGAGCTGGGGGTGTAGCTTGGAGGTACACCTTGAGTTCCATTTCCAGTACCATAAATAAATAAATAAATAAATAAATAAATAAATAAATATTTCAAAACATGAGCTAAAATGCAAAGAGGAAAGCCTCTACGTCCACACAGTGATCCTTGCCCACTGGTGTTCATGCCCTAGTGTGGGACACTCTCTAGTATGAGAGAGAATTTATGTGATCAATAATGAATTGTGGAAATAAGAGTATAACACTGAGCCTGGACCATAAAAGAAATGATAGCTTCTGTCCTAATTTCTTCCTAATTGCTCACTGAGGAAGCCAGCTGTCATATACATATGGTGTTGTGTCTCCTCCACAATTCTTGTTGAAACTTAAACTCTATTGTGGTGGTAATATGAGATATCGTATTTTGGGAAGTGTTTAACTCACCATGGTTTTATACTTATGTACTTATGGATGGATTTTTCTCTTGTAATGATAGAGATAGAAAGAACTAGTTTAGCCCCCTTTCATAATTTCACTCTACTGCTATGTGAGGACATTTAGATGTATGAAGAATGGGTCTTTCACAGACACCAAACCTTCTGATACATAATCCATGAGTCCCAAGCCTCCAGAACTATGAAAAATAAATCTCTCTTGTTTATTAGTTAACCAGTCTTGAGTGTTTTGTTATATAATAAAAATATCTGAACAGATATCAGAAGGATACTCAAACAGCCCGATGTAGATATACCCAGCCCTCTTGTTCATACTCATGGCAGTGGAAGCAAACCTTCTGAACGCAATCAAACCCTTTCAGTGACTGCAATAACAACATCTTGACTGCAACCTTATAAAATATCTGAATATGAAAACACCCAGCTAAGCCACTGCTGGATTTTACACCACAGAAAATGTGAGATATTACTTGTTTGCAGTTTTAAGCCACAGTTTGGGTACTTGTTATGCAGCAGAAAAAAAATTGATACCAAGAATAGTGTGCTGCACTAACAAAAATTTTAAATGTACAGTGACTTTGAATCTAGAGAGGGCTGGGGCTTTTAGGAGTTTAAGCAATGTGGGACAAAACAAAAAGTAAACACACAAGATTTAAGTAAAAGTTATTCACATATAGATCTTGCAGCTAATATATTTCAAACAAGTTTTTATTTTAAATGAACAAATACAGCAAACATGTCAAGAAAATGTCAGAATTAAGTCAGATATCAGTTGATGACTTTTTGTGTGAACTTTGAAACAAAATTAGTGTTTTAGTCTACTGAACATCCATTTCTGCATCCATTTCTTTCTGTGTTTTCCAACTGTAAGATGAAACAAGAGCAAATTAACATTCATGTACCATAAACGTTCATTTGTGGCTTTCTAAATCAATCAAATCTATGAACATCAATTGTCTCAATATGAAGAAACCAAAACAGTTTCCTCTTGTAACACAAACCCTTAGGTGACAGTATGTTCATGTTTTGATGGCTTCTATTATCTGATCATGTCAGTCAACCTCATTGCCCACCACCCTAAATGTATGCTTTTCCCTTGGGAGGCCATCTGATTTATATGGTTCTGTGGGTGATCTTTACACAAACCATTTGCTTAAACTCTGGACTATCAGTTTTCATCCACATAAAATGAGAATGAGGCTCTAATCAGATGTCCACAGATGTGAAAATTCAGAAAAGAGGAAAAAGGGCAGACAAAAAGAGGTATGGAAAGGAAATACAAGCTGAGATTTAATTTTGAATTCACAAGCATGTGCCACCATGCCCAGCTTGAAATCCTGAACTTTTACTACTAACATTAGGTAATTCTGGTAAGGGCACTGTTAGTATAAGAGACTCCTTTTCCATGGTCAAGTGATGAAGGTCCAGCTAGTATATCGCTTAGCCTATTCAGCTGTTTCTTCTGATGACTTTTCTCCACTGGTTTCCATTACTAGGTCTAATAGATTTCACATCTCTTGTTATAGCTACAGAATAAAGGACTTGTATCTGAGAATGAAGTACACATCAGAATATATTCATTCTCTTTATCTAATGCACAAGTAGACTATTAATATTGGAGACTGAGACCAGAGGATCACAGTTTGAAGACATCCTCACCTACTTAGCAAGGCCCTTTGCAACTCAGTGACACCCTGTTTCAAAAATTAAGACTAGCCGGGCATGGTGGCACGTGCTTGTAATCCCAGCATTCAGGAGGCTGAGACCAGAGGATCGCAGTTAGTGAACAGCCTTAGCTACTTAGTGAGGCCGTCTGCAACTTAGTGAGACCCTGTTTCAAAATAAAGTATAAAAAATAGGTTTAGGGGTGTAGCTCAGAAGTAGAATGCCCCTGGTTCCTCCCCAGATCCGCAAAAAAAAAAAAAAAAAAAAAATTAGGACTAAAAAATAAAGGGCTGGGGGTGTAGTTCGGAGATACAATGCCCCTGGGTTCCATGTCCAGTACCACAAAAAAGCCAAACTCTTTAAAACTAAATTTTAGCAATGATTTCTTTAGTTAACAGGGCAAAATAAAAACAGATATAAAGATATCAGTAACAAGTGTGTCAAGAATGACAGGTTAATACTAAAGGGTATTATCTAATACCTGGGTCACCAAGGAAGACTGTCGTCCTTAAGTCTAGATATTATTTTCTGCTTCTTCCAGGTCGTCTCCACATTCTTCCTCTGCCTCCTCTTTCTTTCTCTCTTCCTCCTCATCCTTGTATTCATCATCATCATCATCCTCAACTCCGGATTCTTCATTAGAATATGTGTCAGTATCCTCAGATGCTTCTTCGATGAGTGATAATAGAGACTTTGGAACAAGCGTAAGATGATAGAAAAAATACCCCAGCTTGTACTGAGTTTTCTCATGCAGAGTACTCTCTGCAGATACACCTGGATAGTAAGAACATGCGAAAAAAGAGACAATATCTGAGCAAGTTTCTATTGGTTGATATTACACTTCCATGGCTCCCACCTTTCTTCTGCTTAATAGATTTCACAATGAGGATTTTCCCCTTCTTTCCCTTACTCTGTACTCCTGGCTATATCCAGCCAGCCCTCAAGAGAAGAATCCGAATGATCTGGGTCTTATCACATTATGTTAACCCGGATCCCGCTACTGGGCAGTCCCCCTTGCAGACCTGGGTTCCCACATCTGGGAACCCAGCCCACAGGTTATACCTCCAGCTACTCAGGTTCCCACATGCTGGCACCTGACCACCACGTGGATTGTGGGGAGACCAACCCAATATTATCACGGCAGAAAATGTAGAAGAGAAGGGCCCAAATCCCCCAAATAGGGATAGAAACACTATGTGGAACTCACCAAGGCCTGCTTCTTGGGCACCCTGCTGCCTGTCCTCATCTTCATTGTCTTCCTCGCTGCTGTCCTCATGCTCACCGTCTTCCACATCACTGTTTGGCTCCTGAATTTCGTATTCCTCCGCACTGCTGTACTCCTCTACCTCATAATCATCATCCTCGTCACTTTTGTGCTCTAATGGCTCATCCTCCCAAACTCTATGCATCTCGGGCCCCTCTCCATTTTCCTCCTCCTCCTCCTCCCCCTCCCCCTCCTCCTCCTCCCTCTCCTCCCCCTCCTCCTCCCCCTCCTCCTCCTCCTCTTCCTCCTCCTCATCAGCCTCTTCTTCCTCATCATTGCCATCCTGCTCTACCTCAAAATCATCCTCTCCCTCCTCACTGTAGCTATCCTCCTCATAATCTCCATCTTCCTCACTTCCCCCTTCGGAGTAGTCGTCCTCCCCATCCTCCTCCACAACCAGCTGAAAATTCCTTTTCTTTCTGACGGCCAGCTCAATCACATCTTGCCCATCCGCCTCCTTGCCAAAGGCTCTTAAGACCACATGGAGAGCCAGGAGGGCCGTTACCCCTGCAACGGTGGCCACCCACCCCGCAGACACTGAGGAACCCCAAGCCTAGGCCCACCTCCCCTCCCTCAGCTTCGCTCTGGAATCCTGTGGCCCCATCTCCCTCACTGAGGGCCGACATGGCTGGAGAGTCACCCGATCAGATTTCACTACCTGGAGTGGTGACCTGGCAGCCACAGCGTCCCGGCTCCGAGTCGACGACTTTGAAGATGGCGGCCACCCCGGTGCTTGCTGGGAAGTAGGGAGGGCGGGCTGGAGGGCTGGCGGGCTGGCGGGCTGGCGGGCTGCACGTGGCCTGCAGGGGGCGCTGTGGTCCGCGTGGCCGCTGTGAGAGGGGAGGGGCCGCGTGGTGTGGTGTGGGGGGCGGTGAATGCAGCGGACAGGGCCGCCAGGGGTGGCGCCCTGGGCAGACAGGACCCCAAGACACCAGGGGGCAGCACGAGCAGGAGGGCGGTGGGAGGAGCGAGCGGTGGGCCCTCCCTCGAAAGGACTGAGGGAAGGCGGGAAAGATGCCGATAAGCTGGGGATGTCCAGGGGCCGAGCCTGAAGGTTCTAGGGCTGGGGAGCTGCCCGCTCACTCACAGGGGACCGAGCACTGGCCCGCCTGCACCCAGGCACTGATCTAGGAGGGTCTCGGAGCTCCCCCGGGGAGGCTTTTGCAGGGTGGGCTGGCGGGAGCCCTGGAGGCTCAAACCTAGGGACAAAAACGCGTTTAGAAATGCATACAGATCAAGCCGGGCACGACGCTACACAGTCCCGTAATCCCATACTTGCGCGACTGAGACACGAGGATTGCAGATGTGAGGACAGCCTCAGCCACGCAGTCAGGCTCCCAGAAACCTAGCAAGACCCAGTTTCAAACAAAACGAAAACACGAGCCGGGCGCCGTGGCGGCGCACTCTTGAAATCCCAGCGCTTGCTAGGCTGAGTCAGGAGGATCGCACAGGTTTGCAGCCAGCCTCGGCTACTTGGTGAGGCTCTCAGCAACTTGTGAGACCCTAATAAAGCGTGAAATATGTCTGGGAGTATAGCCCGGAGGTAGAAAGCTCCTGGGTTGCACCCCCAGTACCACAAAAAAAAAAAGAAAGAAAAATAGGGCTAGGGGTGTAGCTCTGAGTTCCTATCTCCTTGGGTTCAGTCCCCAATGAACCTCACATCAGCCTTGTCCCCGATTCCAGAACGCAGAGAAATGCAGAGAAATCAATGAGTATGACCTACCTAGGCCGTGACATTTTAATCCAACAGCCAGAATGCTCCACGACAACGTGGTAGCATGTATTGTACTTACTTGCTTTTAATTACAAGTAATAGTAATTTCGTGGATGCGCCATATTCTAGCTTTTATTGGTTGCCTGATTTCCATTTTTGCTAATGCTGCTGCTACTAGCATTCACAGAAAAGTTGCCAAACATGATTTCTTCTGTTTTCATATATCTACAAATGAAATCCCTGATCGTATGTGGAATTTTAGCTTAACGTTTGAAGAAAGTATCAAGCTGTTTTTGAGAGTGAGCATACCGTATTAAGCAGGAAGAACAATTATTGTTCTGTTTCTCTACATTGTCACCGATTCTTGCCAGAGTTTTTCTTTTTTATTGCAGCCATTTCTCTCTGTGAGAGGTGGTAATTCATGTGTGTTTTAGTTTTTTTCTTTTAATCAACAGCCAGCACATCATGAACCAATGTTTTAATACCTGCTCTAACGTCTTTTTCTGCTAATTCCAATACTTGTTTCACCGTGGTGTTTGACTCTGTCAATTGTCTTTTCAAACAGAATTTTTTGCCGTTTTCCTGGTTCTTCACATAACAGTTCTGAGTGTATCCTGGATAGCCCAACATATTACATTTGTAGACACTATATCTTATTGAAGTCCTCTACAGAATTTTGTTTAGGATTATTCTACGTGTCCATTTTTAAGGACAGGGGGGAAAATGTGGCAATATGCACAATGGAATACTATTCAGCCATAAAGAGGATGAATTCTGCCAGTCGTGGTGGCACACACTTGTAATCAGGTTTGTGGCCAGCCTCGGCTTCTGCAACTTAGTGAGACCCTGTTACAAAATAAAGATTAAAAATAAAGACTAAGAAATAGAGCTGGGGATGTCAAAGGTCAAAGGTAGAATGCCCCTGGCATTGATCCAAGTACCACACACAGAAAAAGGTTGGAATCCTGTCACTTGCAACAACATAAATAGACGTGGAGGATATTATGTTCAGTGAAACAATCACAGAAAGAGTCATGATTTCATTCGTATGTGGAATGTAAAATGATGCATTCCTAGAAGGAAAACGTGGAGAGATGGTTTGCCAGGGCCTGATGTGACACTGTGACTGAGTTTGTGGCTATCTACATTCAAGGTCACCAAACTTCAGTTAAAGAGGAGAAATAACTTTCAGGAAACCTATGGGGCAACGTGGGGATCACAGGGACTAATAAAGCATTGTTCTTGACATTTGCCAAGAGAAGATTTTATGTGTTCATATGATAGAAAAGAAGTTTTTTTTAGTTAATTCATATATGAATTTACCAGTGGGGACAAAATTCTTTTTAGAAATGTAGATAGATCAAGTCTGGCACTGTGGCATATGCCTATCATCCCAATACTTGGGAGGCTGAGACAGGAGGATCCGAGTGGAAGTATGAAATAAATCCACTTACAACACAACATAAATGTTAAAATGGAATAGACCGTTGAAGTATGAAAAACATCATCTGAAATTTGTTTCTTGAGTGCTCCATAATTCACTTCCAGCCTCCAAAGAATTAATAAAGAAAGAGGCTATTTTTAAAGTTCCAGGCCTGTGCATGACAAATGGTAAAAGGATATGCTTCCTAGAATTATTGCTGAGTCTGTTATCTAAGACCTTTGGATGTATTTATTTCCACTTTGCCAAGAGGTCAATTATAAATATATTTTTTTAAATTAGAAAGAAATCAAGTGTTATTTCAGAGTAACTTTAATTACCATTGTTACTGGGCACAACAACACCAACATAATCCTTGATGATTCTTCAAGGTTTCCGACACATTCCTCCTCATTCTCATTATGTAGCAACCACCCTTAGCTTTGCATGGTGTGGTACCCAGAAAAAGTACTGGCTGGCAGTGAGGACAGGACCCCCGCTCACCCCGCAGACGCATGTATGTATGTATAGACGCATATGACAGGGAAAACCGCAACAAGCCTGTGGACGTCATGCAGGTGTGGACGTGGGCCATTTCCCCCAAAACCGTATATAGAGGACGGGTCTATAGAATAGAGCTGCTGTCTGTACTCCTCCTAATGGTGAATCCATGTATTTTCTCTTCTGTGGGAATCTCAGGGAAAAAACTTCCCTGCACTCGCAGCTGGCCCCTGACAGGGCCCCTGACACTTGACAAGATTGAGGACCCCCAGTGACCCACTGGAGCAGCAGCCCTGAAAGAAACAACCCAGGCTCCCTGCCTCCCCATGGTTCCCAGTAAGAGCCTATCCAATGGCAGTGACCCTGCCAAAATATTAGGACAATGAACATCCCCTGCAGGAGGATTCCAACAGGTTTTAGATGTGCTGATGCAGCACATTTTGCAAAGTGCATGTGCTGTCCTCCCACTGTGTCCCCCAAAGTGTCCAAGACCAAGCCCAGTGGCAGGTGCTCACCACCAGGCTCAGCAGCAGACTTCTGCCAGCTGCAGGAGCAGGCCATAGTACCTTGTTGTGGTTTCAGCAATGGAGGCTACTCTTCCAGGGCCACAGAGGCCAGCTGGGTCTGGGAGGATAGCCGGGCTGTTCCAGGCCCACTTCTGGAAGGATATGAGGCACACCATCAGCCTCCAGTGTAGGAGGCCTGGCCCCACATCTATAAAGTGCAGCTTATAGGAACCATAATCCCCAGGTGGATTCTGGAAGACTACGAGGCTACAGGTGTGGACCACTGAAATGGAGGGCCCCATAGCTGCCTCAGGATGAGTGTACCCAGCAGTTAGTTGCTCAACACAGTGGAGTAGAGTAATAACACCTCCTGGACACCATTGCACATTGTCAGGAAAAGGTAGAACAACAGTTTAATACAGTACTTGCTCTGGTGGCAGCTTCGTTCAAACCAAAGCCAAGAGGATTGTAAATTTATGGGAAAAAATCACCTAAGGACAAATTCATGTTTATAAATGCTTATAAGATCAAGCAGGCATGGTGGTTCATGCCTTTAATCTCATTACTTGGGAGGCTGAGACTGGAGGATTGTATGTTCAGGGATAGCTCAGCCACGTAGCCAGACTCTGAGCATCCTAGGAAGACCCTGTCTCATAAAAACAAAAATAGGGCTATGGGTACAGCTTAGAGGTTAGTACATTCTTAGGTTCTGTCCCCATTCGACCCCCCACTACCCCCACACACAGGAACACACACAGAAAACCCTCCAGAGCAATAATTTTTCCCTTCTGTTACGCATGGTTGGAAAAAGTGGCCCCTAGGTGGTAAATAAGGGTACTACATGAGATTGATATTGGTTAAAGTTTACAAAATTCCAGTTAAATAGAAGAAATAAATTTTAGGAGGCCTATTGAACCAGCATAATGACTATAGTTAATAATAATGTATTGTTCTCAAGAATTGCTAAGAGTAGATTTTAAGTGATGTCACCACAGATTAATAAGTATTGGAGTTAATACATGCTAATTTGCTCAGTTTACCCATTTTTTAAATTTTTTTACTGGTGAATTGCAGTCATACATTTTAATGGGGTATAAGATGGTAGAGGCATACATGCACACATTACTCATTTAGCCCTTCCCCAATCCCCACCCCATCCTTTCTCCCTCCCTCCTCATATTTGGCTTACTGATTGATGTTTGTGAATGTACATCATGTACATTAGGGAATTTTCCTCTTTCCCCCTCCTATCCCCCTCAGTTATTTTGTCTTATTTGTTTATCTACAGTTTCTCCTTATTTTTCCTAGAGTTCCTCCTTTGACCCATCCCAGATTCTCCATATTAGGGAAAACATCCAATCTCTCACTCTTTGTGACTGACTAATCTCACTTAGCATAATGTTCTCTAGTTCCGTCCATTTCCCTGTAAATGACATAATTTTGTTCTTTTATATGGTTGAGTAAAATTCCATTGTGTACATATCCCATAGTGTTAGAATTCATTCATCTGTTGATGGACATCTTGGCTGGTTACACACTTTGACAATGGTGAATTGTGCAGCTATAAACATAGATACGCGTACATTAGTTTGGTAGTTTAGTTTCCTTTCTTTTGGGTAGATGCCCAGAAGTGGTATTGCTGAATCATATGGTAGATTCATTCCCATTCTTCTGAGGATCCTCCATATAGTTTTCCGAAGTGGTTACACTAATTTGCAATCCTACCAACAATGTATTAGAGTTCCACTTCTGCACGTCCTCGTCAGCATTTGTTGTATTTTGAATGATTTTCATTCTAGTTGGAGTTAGGTGAAATCTCAGGGTAGTTTTGATTTGCAGCTCTCTGATTGCTAATGATGTTGAACATTTTTTCATCCATTTATTAGCCATTTGAATTTCTTATTTTGTGAAGTGTCTATTTAGTTCACTTGCCCATTTTTATTGGATTATTTGTTTTCTTAGTGCTGAGTTTTCTTGAGTTCTCTATATATTCTACATATTAGTCCTCTATTGGAGGAATAGTTGACAAAAATTTTCTCCCATTCTCTCAGCTCTCTGGTGAGGTTCTTACTTGCTGCACAGAAGCTCTTCAGTATAAAGCAATCTCACATATTGATCCACCTTTTAGTTTCTTTTCTTTTCTTTCTTTTTTTTTTTTTTTTTGGTGGTACTGGGGTTCCTGGAAACCCTTCTACCTCCGGGCTACATTCCCAGACCTATTTTATATTTTTATTTGGAAACAGGGTCTCCTAAGCCAGCGCTCACGGCTGGCTTCGAACCAGCATGATCCTCCTGTCTCTGCCTCCCAAGCGCGGGGATTACAAGCATGTGCCACCATACCGGGCTGCCTTTTAGTTTCTTAACTTGTACATATATCAGGACATCATGTTACATAGAATAAACATTACGATTTTTATTTTTCAATTAAAGTTAACTTAGAAGCTCAGTGTGGTTGCACATTACTGTAATTCCAGCATTTGGGAGGTTGAGACAGGAGGATCACTGGTTTGAGACCAGCATCAGCAACTTACGAAGATCCTATCTTAATATTTAAAAACATTAAAAATATAGGGATGTGGGTGTAGGTCAGAGGTAGAAAATTCTCTGGTTTCAATCTCTTGTACCACACACACTCACACACTAAAGTTAAGGAAGAAAAAGTATATAAAAGACATTTAAATTGCAAAAGACATAAAATTATTTCTATTTTCAGAGGACATGATCCTATATATAGGATGCCCTAAAATCATATAAAATATTAGAGATAATAAATCACTTTAGCAATGCTGCCACATACAATGATCAGTATATATAAGTCAATTTTTAAATTTATATTAACTATGAAAATCATAATTTAATTAAGAAACCATCTCTAATACAAGTACATAAAGTGAATAAAATATTTAGGAAACTTCGTGTCTATCAAGTGATGAATGAATAAAGAAAATATAGTGTATATGTTTATTATTCAGTCACAAAGTATTACTTATAAATGCTAGAACTTTTATGAATTTTGGACATATGTATTAAGTGAAATAATCTAGTCACAAAGGCCCATATAATATATCTTGATTTATATGTAATATTTAGAAAAAAACATGAAAGAAAAAGGCTATGAAGACATAGAACATATTAGTTGTCGCCTATGTCTGTGTTGGGCTTATGAACAGGGATTGAAAATGGGCATAAACAAACTTTCTGAGATACCAGAAATTTTCTAAGTTTGAATAGAAAACAGACTAGTTACAAAACTATTCAAATTTATGAACTTTACACTTAAAACAAGCAAAATGTTATATCAATTAATTATACCTCAATAAATATGTCAGAATACTGTCTTGCTAATGATGGAGTTTTGATCCCAGGGTCCTGGGCATGCTAAGTATTTTCTCTGCCACGAAGCCACTTACCCAGCCAATGGGATGGTGTTTTTAATGTTGTTTGGATAAAGTGTACAGTTAATTGGAGATCTTGGTGGAGGGAAAATCTCATTCTCCCATATTACTTAGATTGTGTGTTATTTCAGAGTCTATGTACTAACATATTCTGTCCTCTCTCACTTATTCATTCATTAGTTTCTTTTGTTTTTTATGGTACTGGAGGTGGAACCCAGGGGCTTTCTGCCTCCGGGCTATATTCCCAGACCTATTTTCTATTTTATTTGGAAACAGGGTCTCACTAAGTTGCTGAGAGCTTCACTAAGTAGCTGAGGCTGGCTTTGAACCTGTGTGATTCTCCTGTCTCAGCCTCCCAAACGCAGGGATTACAAGCGTACGCCACATGCCTGACCGATTCATTCATTAGTTTTAGCATTATGAATTCTCTGAGTCAATGATTCTGATGATATATTTAATGTACCATGGAAAGAATGTCAGTTTTGTGTACCAGGTAATCTGGAACTTTTGAGTATTTTCACTAGGCTTCAAACTATATGGAAACTGAGATCTCTGTCAGTATAAGTGTCTATGATTTCCATGTTCTGTAGTGGTTCTGAAGACAGACTGAGAGGAATTTGTCTGATAGGGATGCCAGAATGATTAGTTATCCTTTTTGTAAACTGTAACCCACTGTGGTTTTTTTTTTTTTTTTTGGCTTCTCTAGTTGTTATTTGAAAATTCCTAGTATAAACTCTAATATTAATGTATTCATTGATTGTATTCATTCTGAGTATGAATATGTATAACCCAGTTTCCAATGAAATCTTGTAGAGAATGTGACTGCCAGAAATAGGTTAATACTTTCCATACATTTGGCATGGAAAGTAAACTGCTGGACTCGCTAAAAGCCACGTGTTCCTTCAAAGTAAATGTTCCTGTGTCTCTTGCTGGTACCTATTCCCAAATATCCCACTTGTCAAACATTGTCTCAAGGATCTTCAGCACATCCTCAGCACTTTTATTGCTGACCACTGTCTCAAAGACCCAATTGTTCTTTGGCCTGCCTGGTTATACTTTAACCCATACCTCTCCCTACATATTTACTAGTTAATCTTTACCTCCTTCACTCTACTGGTATGCAGTAACATCTATATCTCAACCTCACCCTTGAAAATGAATAAAAGCTGTGTATCTGTCCGGCAGGTTTTTTGCCTAAGAGTGAGGTCCTGCCACGTGCTTCTATCAATCTGCTCTGTGTCTGTGTTATTCTTTTCTTCTCAGGTGCACCACGGGATGGGAACCGACAAAATCTAACATCAAGCTGATTATTATGTTGATCATTGGGTTTATTGATAACTGAAAAATGCTATTTAATAGCTGGAGGTACAATTATTAGGTAGGATTACAAGCAGAAAAGTCAACATACCTATTTCCTTAGTGGCCTTACTGAGGGTCTACCATCAGTGTGTGTATATGTATATTTTCATATGCATGTGAATTTGGGAAGGTGGTGTATTTTATTGAAGAAACTGAATCTGAGAACTGTTTTACTTGGAAGATACTGTTAGCTCCTCATGAATACAGATGAAGAAGCTGAGTCACCAGTTATTCATTCACTCTTCTGTTTCTATATCCTAAAATAGCCTAATACTTGTGCATGGAGAGCCTCAATAGCCGATGATACTTTCATTAGTATTATGTTAATGAACATAGAAGAAAATTTGGACAATGAAAAGGAAAGTTAAAGTTTTCTATTCTTTTCAGAAATCCGATATTAGTTTTATGCTTTTATAAATAGTTTTGGTTTTAACCTTATATATTAATTTTTTCTCTTACCAATGTGGGCATTACTTTAATAAAAAATGAAGAAAACTGTGTGATATTAGGGATTGAATCCAGAGATATTGTGCTTTGAAGCTACACACCTCAGCCCTTTATAATTTTTGTTTTGAAACAGGGTCTTAATTAGGTTGCTGAGAGTCTTAGTTCATTGATGAAGCTGTCCTCAAACCTGTGATTCTCCTATCTCATCTTCCTAAGTACTGGGATTCCAAATGTGCACCATAACACCCAAGCAAAAAATGAGACTTTTAACAAATACAATTTCCCAGTTGTCTTTTATTGAACACCTAAGTAATTAGTTATCAAAATTTCACTTTAATTATGGCAGGCAATCTAAGTATTCATTTAGTATTAGGTACTAGAGTATCCCAAAATACTCTTATTACACAGTACCACTGTGGACCTTCTTTTATTTTAAAAATAAGTTTATTTTCTCTTTATATTTTTAGAAATTTCATGTACCTTTTTTTAATACAGGCTATATCTTTAAAAAAGTTTGAAAATAGCAAAATGAAATTTCTCTGGGAGATTTGGGGAAAACAAAAGTTTTAAAATAAGAAATATAATAAATAAAAATAACTATGATAATACATTTTTCAAAAGTCTTTTATTTTTTTAATTTTTTGTGGATCATATTGAAAATGGCATATATTCAGACTGTGCTTGGTGCCCTTTCTTACCCCCCACTTCATCTTCTCCCTTCCAACAATGAGTGTCCAGATTAACCGTGCTACATTCATACTTTTACACATATTCGAATGTAGCTCCTCCATTAATCAACCTTAGCCTTCTTCCTCTCCTATCCTTCCATTCTAGCTTTACTGAGGTTTCCCCTCCATTATCTGGAGTCCCTCTGGTATTTCTATTTTTTTTTTTTTTTGGTACTGGGGTTCACTCCCAGACTTATTTTATATTTTTATTTGGAAACAGGGTCTCTTAAGCCAGCGAGGCTGGCTTCGAACCTGCGCAATCCTCCTGTCTCTGCCTCCCAAGCACGGGGATTACAAGGGTGCACCACCACATCCAGCATCCCTCTGGTATTTTTAGTCTCTAGTTTGAGCATATTAGAGAAAACATATGTCCCTTCTCTTTCTGTACTTGGCTGATCTCACTTAACATAATGTTCTTCAGGTCTTTCCATCTTCTTGCAAATAACATGATTTTGTTCTTCTTTATAGCTGAGTAGAATTCCATTGTGTGTATTTCCCATAGTTTTGCAATCCATTTATCTGTTTATGGAGACCTAGGTTGGTTCTATATTTTGGCTATTACGCTGCTATGCACATGGGTATGAATCTATTACTGTAGTTCTTGGATTTCAACCCCTTTGGAAAGATACCCAGGAGTGGTATAGCCAGATAATATGGTGGATCCATTCCCAGTGTTCTAAGGAATCTCCACACTGATCTCCATAACGGTTGAACTAGTCTGCATTGCCACCAGCAGTGTAAAAGAGTTCCTATTTCCCCAGATCCTCACCAGAATTTGTTGTTATTGATTTCTTTATGCTTGCCACTCTGATTGGGGTTAGATGGAATCTTAGCATAGTTTTGATCTGCATCTCCCTGATGGCTAATGATGTTGAACATCTTTTCATGTATCTATTGGCCATTTGAATCGCTTCTTTTGTGAAGTGTCTATTCAATTCAGTTGCCCTCCAAAAGTCTTGATGTTCATAAGCATATAATTATGAAACATGCTCTTACTTAGATAAAACTCCACACCTAGGATTTCTTTTCCTTTAGGTTATTTAATTACCCAGGTATCAAATATCAAAATCTTGTCTGCATATTAATAGCTTTTATAAGCTATGTGGATGGTCCAATGGTGGTGGGTTATCAGAACTTAATATAAGATATGCCAATTTATTGTATAAATGAAAACTTATTGTCTAGTGATTTTATTTTAAATGTAAGGGAAATTGTGGAGCTTTTTGCATATTTTAAATCCATTTAGGTATATTTTGTTTTTTAGAGTACTGGAAATTAAACCCAGTGATGTTCTACCACCAATCTATACCCAAGCCCTTTTTATTTGTTTTCAAATGAGGACTTTCTAAATTGTCTAGGGTAGTGTCAAACTTATTGTCTTCCTGCTTAAAACTTCAAAGATGCTAGGATTAGAGGCATGCACCACTGTTTCCAGCAGCATTTTATTTTTGGATGAACCTTAGACAATTTAAAATTTTTGTGTGTGTTTCTGGGTGTTATAGTTAGATATAGAATGGTCCCTTGAATAGCTCATGAATTGTTGTTTGGAGATGATATAATTGAGTCATGTGGGTTATAAACCTAGCAGTGAATAGATCTATTGTAATGGGTTTATCTGGATGGTAGCCTAGTCAGGTAGGTTGTGGCTAAAGAAAGTGAGACCCTGAGGATGTGTCCTTGGGGTTATATATGATTCCTCCTCCCCCTGATCTCTCATTTCTGGCCTCGATGATGTGAGGAGCACAGCCCATTTGCTTTCCCTCTCTGCCTCATGCCACCATGCACTGAGGTCTGCAGTTCCCCGCCTCACATGGACAGAACCCAGAACTGTAAGAAAACAAATCACATTTCCTCTAAATTATGTTATGATTTTATTCTAAGAAATTATAACTTCCTTCCTCTAAATTTTGGGTCATAGCTCCAGGAATACTAACAGATACAGAAAATGGATCAGGACAGTGGGGTTGCTACTAAGTCTGACCATGTGGATGTGACTCTTTGGAACTGGCTTATGAGAGGAATTGGAAGGGCTGGAATATATCTCAAAAAGCAGACAGTAGAGACTGTGCTCAAGAGATTTCGGAGTGCAAACAGGACTCCACAGAGGAATAGAATAGAGACCATGTGTTACACTTTGGCAAAGAACTTACCCAATTATCCATATTTTGCCCATGTCCTGAAACTTTGTATGAGGCTGAATTTAAAGACAATGGGGTTGATTAAACTGGCAGAGGAAATCTGAAAACAACCAAACTGCATTATGAATATTGATATCCGCATTGAGCAAATTGTACATCAAATTTTGGGAGTAGACAGTAAAGTAAAGAGACTTTACAGATTTGCATTTAAGTCAGAAAGGCATGTATAAAGCTGGGACCCAAGGAAGTAAGATGGCTGAAGTCAAATTATTTGATTAGGACCAAAGAAAGGAGTGTGGACTTGATGAAAGCCGACCAGACACTACCCATCATGGGGAAGGGCTCTGCTTTGCTCAGGACCATCCATGATGGGGACAGGCTCTGCCTTTGTCAAGATGGAGGCGAGCTCAGCAGCAGTGATTAAAGAAGGCATGATATTTTTTTCTGTTGGTGGTCCATCTCAGAGCCCACATAATACTGGCTTTGCCAGAAAAAGGGGGCCGTTGAGGCTTCCCCCAAGATTTCAAAGGAAGGGCTGGGAACCCAGGCAATGTGTGGCAGGGTGGTAATCCCTGCAAGCATGCCCAAATGGGGCAACTTGTGAAATTGTCAGGGTGAAGCCAAAGTTGCAAGAAATACCCCTGAGATTTAGAAATGTAGAAAGACCAGGAGGAAAGGCTGCTAGCTTCAAGCCATGAAGTCAGGCTGGAAAAGTGAGTACACTGCCCATTGCAATCAGCCAGGTCACAGGGTTGGACTACTAAGGCTGTTTGGACATTGCATCTCACTGCCATGTACCCTAAATCCCAGAAACGGGGCCGCAGGATTAAATACTTGCCCTGCCGGATTTTGTTATTGATTTGGTCCCATTTCTTTTTTCTATAGCCTTATTCTTCCCTTTGAGGATACAATTGTTTACTCTTTGCCATTGTATATTGGATTCTTGTAACTTGCCTTTAATTATGATCTTTATTATGTTTTACAGGGACTTATAAGAGTTCACTCTGAGTCTCAGAGGAGATTTTGGACTTTGGGATTTTTAGAGACGCTAGAGCTGTTAAGACTGGTAATTCTTAGAAATGGACTGACTGCATTTTGCATTCTCAGCTGGGCATGAAATCTTGAGGGGCCAGTGGTTGAATGTTATAGTTATATATTGAGTGACCCCTTGAAGAACTTCATAAATTAGTGTTTGGAGTTGATGCAATTGGGGCATGAGGATTGTAATCCCATCAGTGAATAAATCCATTATAATGGGTATATCTGGGTGGTGGCCTAGGCTGATAGAGTATGGCTGTAGAAGGTGTGATACTGGGGCTACACCACTGGAGATTATATATGGTTCTTCCTCCCCCTGGTCTCTCTCTTGCTTCTGGCCTCCATAATGTGAAGAGCACAGCCTCCTCCCACAGACATGCCCTGAGATCCTTGGTACCTAGCCTTATATGGACTGAACCCAAAACCATAAGAAAATAAATCTTTCCTTTAAGTTATTTGGTCAGTCTTTAAGATGGTAGCTATAAGAATGTTGACGGATTCACTGGGGGTTAAACCTGGGAACCTACCTCCAACCTACACACCCAGCCCTATTTTATTTTGAAATAGGTTCTCACTAAGTTGCTGAAGGTTTTGCTAAATTGCTTAAACTGACCTCAAAACATCAATCCTCCTGTGACAGCCTTCTAAGTACTGGTGTTACAGAATGCACCACCATACCCCACTGAACCCTAGAAAAATTTTAATTTATTGGGAATTTGTTTGGTATGTTAAATATTTATTTTTATATTTTATTGTGGGCTGAATAGGATTAACACAGCAGGTCTGAGTTGCACAAACTATGTACATTCCAAAGAAGGCCCTGTTTCAGTACTGGCCCTTGGCTGGCTCCTGGGAGATAATCTTGGAGCCCTTGTAATATTGTGATTGAGAGTTTTCTTTTTGAATGGCTGTAATCTGGCTATGCTATACCTACTTGGTTGGTTAAGTTTATCCTAGAAATGTGATTTATTGTGAATGCCTGTTTTTGTTCTAGAGAATGGATTGAAATCTAAATAAGTCTAGTCAGTCATGAAGCTTCTGCCTGTCTACATGAATAACACACAATAAAACTCTGGAATCCAAGACTCAAATGATCTTCACTTATTGGCATATATCATTTCAGGTTAAACTAGGTGTGTCCTCCGTGACACCTCTTGGACACTTAGAAGCTTGTTTCCCAGTTTTTTATACTTTATTCATGCACATTTTTCCTTTTGTTGATTATAATTGGTACACTTTCACTATGATAAACTATGAGTACAAGGACTTCTCAGAGTCATTTGGGTCCTTCTGGTAATCACTGAGCCCGAGTATGATCTTGATGATACCCAGCAGTGTTGGTGTCCGAAGTGGGAATTGTTAAAATGATCCTGATACACTAAAATATGGTGAATGTACTTTTAGGTGGAAGAGAAATAAGAAGGTATAAGAGACAATAATCCTTTGATTCCTGGATAGCTGATAAGGTCCCTATGAGACAGTGCCTATAATTTAATCAATCACTGGAGGTAAAAATTAAATAATAATAGAATTTAAAATCATAGACATAATTCTGAGTAGTTGTCCCCCAAGATATATAAGGAAATTCAAAATAAAGAGAATAAGCTAACTAGACAGCCCAGCTATCTTTATCTGTAGCAGATAATATAAAAGTAAAGGAGAGTTAAAAAGCAGATCCTACTACTGCATGGGACTCAAATTCTACCCAATCTGAGCTATAACTTTTAGCCTCAGAACTTCTAACAAAAGTGAAAATTGTACTGGAACAATATATATCACCTTTATGAAATCTGGTAATGAAGAAGGTAGTCCATTTGGCAGGTGAAGCTGAATCCAAGAAACTACTAAAATTAACGGGTATGATATAAAAGAGATGCCCCCTTTTGTAGGTCAATATCACCAACTTCCTGAAGAACCTAAAGTAAATTTAGATTGGGATCGAGACTTAGGAGCAGTCTCCTTGATTTTGAATGTTTCACAATGGAGAAATATGTTTGGAATTGACAAACGGCTTATTTTTGAATAGCTATGCATGATCCAAATACATATCAGTTTTTTCCTGAGTTGATGAGTAGTTCGTTGGACTGAATGCAAGCCATTGTATAGTTCATTTACTCTAAAAAGGGAAATTCGTTTTTTATTTGACATAAAAAGTGAAATGCCCAAGATGAAAAAAACTGATGCTAATACCTGATTGCCATTCTGGATATGGATATGCCATCCTGGATTGACTTTACAGTGACTGGGATATCCACTTACTCTTACTCAGATCAATGTAAATGCTATGATTCAGGGAGACCTTTTTTGCAGTACTGAGGACCCAGGGGAATTCTACCTCTGAGCTACACCCCATACCTATTTTGTATTCTTTATTTTGAAACAGGGTCTCACTTAAGATGCCAAGGGCTTCACTAAGTAGATAAGGCTGGCAGAGAACCTGCGACCATCCTGTCTCAGCCTCATCCTAAGTAGTGAGATTACAAGGGTGTGCCACCATGCCCAGCTTAGGGAAATATTTTGTACAGTCACCCCGTGTAATCTTTTTGTAAACTCAAGCAGTGGTATAAGAAACTTCATCATATTTGTCATCTCAGCTACCCCTATGGATATCACAGGTGGTTAAGAAAATGACAGTGACTCACCAAAAAATAGAGAAATCCAGTGTTACATCTTAAAAGAGGTTCCCAGAAAGAAAATGCTACTGTCTTTTAACATTATTATATCCTAATGCTCAAAATAATAAAGCCAAATATTTTATAATTATGTTGGTATATTGTAATCATACATCATAGTGAGGTTCAAAGTGATCAAACTTACATGCCCACAACACTTTGTGTGTTTCCTTCCACATTCCACCCCTCTGGTCCTTCTCCTCATCTATCTGAAGTTACTTTTTTCTATTTTTAAAATTTTCACAAATGAGAGAAAACATATACCCCTCTCTTTTATGCATTACTGAGGATTGAGCCCAGGGACATTCTACCTGTGAGCTATACCACCATCCCTATTTTATTCTTTTCTTTCTTTCTTTCTTTCTTTCTTTCTTTCTTTCTTTCTTTCTCTCTTTCTTTCCTTCCTTCCTTCCTTTCTTCTTTCTTTCTTTCCTTCCTTCTTTCTTTCTTTGTTTCTTTCTTTTATTTATTTTTCTTCATTCATTTATTTATTTATTTTTGCAGTACTGGAGATGGATACCAGGGGCATTCTCCAAGCTATACCCCATCCTACTTTCTAGTATTTATTTTTATTTTTTTTTTTTTTTAATTTTTTATTGGTGCATTGTAATCATACATGACATTGGAATACAAGAGTTGAGAGGATATAAAAGCACACATCATTCAATTGGTCCTAATCCAATCCCCATCCCATTCCCTCCCCCTTCCTCGATCCCATGCTTATTTGGTGATTATCTTTGATACATTTGTTTATGTACCTCATGAGTTTTATTTTTTTTTAATTAATTTATTTTTTAAATTGGTGCATTGTAGTCATATATCAATCACATTGGAGTACAAGACTTGAGAGGATATACAAGCACACATCATCCAATTAGCCCTCCTGCAGCCCCCGTCCCATTCCCTCCCCCTCCCTCCATCCCACACTTCTTTGGTGATTTACTTTGATACATTTGTTTATGTACCTCCTGCATTTTAAAGAGGCTCCGTCCTCCAGTATTACATACCCTCTGATTGGTCACATTAGTTGCTTCACTATAGGGCCCTTTCTATAGCTCAACCTCTTCCTGTTGCCCGTTTCCTCCTAGTTATTGCTGATTAAGGGAAGCGTCTGATTTATATTTTCTGCGATATTTCTCTGTGCATGCTGCGTTGCAAGTACCAATCCCACTCTTGATGGTCCCAGTAGTGCCCTGGCTACTCAGTGGACTGATCCAGACCTCGCTGGCTCACGCAGCGGCCTTGCCTCATGGGAGGACCCAGTTCTGGTCTCGCTGGCCCCTGAACCGGTCAAACCCCTAAGCTGGCTTTTGTCCCGACCTTGGAGGCCGCAGGAGTGAACTTGCCTCACGCCAGGCTCCGATGCTGGCCATTGGCCCCTGCACCAGTCTAACCCCTTGGCAGGATTCCAGTCCCGGCCTCGGAGGCCCCAACACTGGTAATGCCTCACGGCAGGCTCCGATGCCGGCCTCACTGGCCCCAGCACCGGCCTAACCCCTCGGCAGGCTCTTATCCTGGCCTCGAGGCCCCAGTACCGGCCTTGCCTCAAGGCAGGCTCCGATGCCGGCCTCGCTGGCCCCAGCACCAGCCTAACCCCTCAGCAGGCTCTTATCCTGGCCTCAGAGGCCCCAGTACCGGCCTTGCCTCACGGCAGGCTCCGATGCCGGCCTCACTGGCCCCAGCAGTGGCCTAACCCCTCGGCAGGCTCCGATCCCGGCCTCAGAGGCCCCAGTACCGGCCTTGCCTCAAGGCAGGCTCCGATGCCGGCCTCGCTGGCCCCAGCAGCGGCCTAACCCCTCGGCAGGCTCCAATCCCGGCCTCAGAGGCCCCAGCACTGGTCATGCCTCAAGGCAGGCTCCGATACCGGCCTCGCTGGCCCCAGCACCGGCCTAACCCCTCGGCAGGCTCTTGTCCTGGCCTCGGAGGCCCCAGTACCGGCCTTGCCTCACGGCAGGCTCCGATGCCGGCCTCGCTGGCCCCAGCAGTGGCCTAACCCCTCGGCAGGCTCCGATCCCGGCCTCAGTGGCCCCAGTACCGGCCTTGCCTCAAGGCAGGCTCCGATGCCGGCCTCGCTGGCCCCAGCAGCGGCCTAACCCCTCGGCAGGCTCCAATCCCGGCCTCAGAGGCCCCAGCACTGGTCATGCCTCAAGGCAGGCTCCGATGCCGGCCTCGCTGGCCCCAGCACCGGCCTAACCCCTC
This sequence comes from Muscardinus avellanarius, assembly GCF_963383645.1. NCBI lineage: Eukaryota > Metazoa > Chordata > Mammalia > Rodentia > Gliridae > Muscardinus > Muscardinus avellanarius. Next base: position 99,578,293 of record NC_137792.1, read on the forward strand.
GGCAGGCTCTTGTCCTGGCCTCGGAGGCCCCAGTACCGGCCTTGCCTCACGGCAGGCTCCGATGCCGGCCTCGCTTGCCCCAGCAGCGGCCTAACCCCTCGGCCGGCTCCGATCCCGGCCTCGGAGGCCCCAGCACTGGTCATGCCTCAAGGCAGGCTCCGATGCCGGCCTCGCTGGCCCCAGCACCGGCCTAACCCCTTGGCAGACTCTTATCCTGGCCTCGGAGGCCCCAGTACCGGCCTTGCCTCACGGCAGGCTCCGATGCCGGCCTCGCTGGCCCCAGCACCGGCCTAACCCCTCGGCATGCTCCGATCCCGGCCTCGTTGGCCCCAGCACCGGCCTAACCCCTCGGCAAGCTCTTATCCTGGCCTCGGAGGCCCCAGTACCGGCCTTGCCTCATGGCAGGCTCCGATGCCGGCCTCGCTGGCCCCAGCACCGGCCTAATCCCTCGGCAGGCTCTTATCCTGGCCTCGAGGCCCCAGTACCGGCCTTGCCTCAAGGCAGGCTCCGATGCCGGCCTCACTGGCCCCAGCACTGGCCTGACCCCTCAGCAGGCTCTTATCCTGGCCTCGGAGGCCCCAGTACCGGCCTTGCCTCACGGCAGGCTCCGATGCTGGCCTCGCTGGACGCAGCAGCGGCCTAACCCCTCGGCAGGCTCCGATCCCGGCCTCAGAGGCCCCAGCACTGGTCATGCCTCACGGCAGGCTCCGATGCCGGCCTCGCTGGCCCCAGCACCGGCCTAACCCCTCGGCATGCTCCGATCCCGGCCTCGGAGGCCCTAGCACTGGTCATGCCTCACGGCAGGCTCCGCTGCCGGCCTTGTTGGCCCCAGCACCGGCCTAACCCCTCGGCAAGCTCTTATCCTGGCCTCGGAGGCCCCAGTACCGGCCTTGCCTCACAGCAGGCTCCGATGCCGGCCTCGCTGGCCCCAGCACCGGCCTAACCCCTCGGCAGGCTCTTATCCTGGCCTAGAGGTCCCAGTACCGGCCTTGCCTCACGGCAGGCTCCGATGCCGGCCTCACTGGCCCCAGCAGCGGCCTAACCCCTCGGCAGGCTCCGATCCCGGCCTCAGAGGCCCCAGTACCGGCCTTGCCTCACGGCAGGCTCCGATGCCGGCCTCGCTGGCCCCAGCAGCGGCCTAACCCCTCGGCAGGCTCCGATCCCGGCCTCGGAGGCCCCAGCACTGGTCATGCCTCAAGGCAGGCTCCGATGCCGGCCTCGCTGGCCCCAGCACCGGCCTAACCCCTTGGCAGACTCTTATCCTGGCCTCGGAGGCCCCAGTACCGGCCTTGCCTCACGGCAGGCTCCGATGCCGGCCTCGCTGGCCCCAGCACCGGCCTAATCCCTCGGCAGGCTCTTATCCTGGCCTCGGAGGCCCCAGTACCGGCCTTGCCTCAAGGCAGGCTCCGATGCCGGCCTCGCTGGCCCCAGCACCGGCCTAACCCCTCAGCAGGCTCTTATCCTGGCCTCGGAGGCCCCAGTACCGGCCTTGCCTCACGGCAGGCTCCGATGCCGGCCTCACTGGCCCCAGCAGCGGCCTAACCCCTTGGCAGGCTCCGATCCCGGCCTCAGAGGCCCCAGTACCGGCCTTGCCTCACGGCAGGCTCCGATGCCGGCCTCGCTGGCCCCAGCAGCGGCCTAACCCCTCGGCAGGCTCCGATCCCGGCCTCAGCGGCCCCAGCACTGGTCATGCCTCACGGCAGGCTCCGATGCCGGCCTCGCTGGCCCCAGCACCGGCCTAACCCCTCGGCAGGCTCTTATCCTGGCCTCGGAGGCCCCAGTACCGGCCTTGCCTCACGGCAGGCTCCGATGCCGGCCTCACTGGCCCCAGCAGCGGCCTAACCCCTTGGCAGGCTCCGATCCCGGCCTCAGAGGCCCCAGTACCGGCCTTGCCTCACGGCAGGCTCCGATGCCGGCCTCGCTGGCCCCAGCACCGGCCTAACCCCTCGGCAAGCTCTTGTCCTGGCCTCGGAGGCCCCAGTACCGGCCTTGCCTCAAGGCAGGCTCCGATGCCGGCCTCACTGGCCCCAGCAGCGGCCTAACCCCTCGGCAGGCTCCGATCCCGGCCTCGGAGGCCCCAGCATTGGTCATGCCTCAAGGCAGGCTCCAATGCCGGCCTCGCTGGCCCCAGCACCGGCCTAATCCCTCAGCAGGCTCTTATCCTGGCCTCGGAGGCCCCAGCACCGGCCTAACCCCTCGGCAGGCTCTTATCCTGGCCTCGGAGGCCCAAGTACCGGCCTTGCCTCATGGCAGGCTCTGATGCCAGCCTCGCTGGCCCCAGCACCGGCCTAACCCCTCAGCAGGCTCCGGTCCCGTCCTCGGGGGCCCCAACACTGGCCTTGCCTCACGGCAGGCTCCGATGCCGGCCTCGCTGACCCCAGCACCGGCCTAACCCCTCAGCAAGTTCCGGACCCGACCTCGGAGGCCCTAGCACAAGCCTTGCATCATGGCAGGCTCTAATGCCGGCCTCGCTGGCCCCAGCATCGGTCTAACCCCTCTGCAGGTTCCAATCCCGGCCACGGAGGCCTCAGTAGTGGCCTTGCCTCACAGCAAGCTCAGATGTCGGCCACTGGCCCCAGCGCCCGCCTAACCCCTCAGCAGGTTCCGATCACTGTCTCTGTGGTTATTATTTCAAAGGTTCCAGTTGTAATGTATCAGATCTCTGCCTCCCCCGAATATTGGCCACTGGCATTGTCACTGACTCCACCGTTTCAAATCCTTCCCAGGCTCTTTTTCCACTCTGAAAGTTGTCCAGTGTTCCTAAGCAAGCGTGATGGTAGCATTCGACATTTAGTGTAATTTCTCCAAAAAAATAAAGTTGGTAAGATCCGGTTTCTGCTTCTCCTGAATACAAGTCTCCACCACCATCGCGAAGAACTCTTTCAACACCGCATTTCTCCTTGGTCTCCGCTAAACTCTCTCCTTATATGTGATGTCTGAGATTCTTAACAATATAGAGAAATAGCAGTCCTCTTTCACGGCGAATTTTTCCATAAGTTCCAGTGCATTTAGATAAGTTTTGTCTGCATCTCCAGTGTCCTGGCATCCATAACGGCTTTCTTACCACCTCTCCGATATTTTTCTTTATCTTTTTCTGTTCTGGGCCCGGTTTCTCCAGGGGTCTGGCGTGCTACTCGCAGTACGGCCGGGACCCAGAGTCCCGCGACCCGGGCCCCATCTGGCGTGCCCAGCCCGCGACCCCCGCCCAGAACCCAGCGTCTTACTGGGTCTGGTTTCTCCAGGGGTCTGGCGTGCTACGCGCAGTTCGGCAGGGGCCCAGAGTCCCGCGACCCGGGCCCCATCTGGCGTGCCCAGCCCGCGACCCCCGCCCAGAACCCAGCGTCTTACTGGGTCCGGTTTCTCCAGGGGTCTGGCGTGCTACGCGCAGTTCGGCAGGGGCCCAGAGTCCCGCGACCCGGGCCCCATCTGGCGTGCCCAGCCCGCGACCCCCGCCCAGAACCCAGCGTCTTACTGGGTCCGGTTTCTCCAGGGGTCTGGCGTGCTACGCGCAGTTCGCGCAGTTCGGCAGGGGCCCAGAGTCCCGCGACCCGGGCCCCATTAGGCGTGCCCCGCCCGCGACCCCCACCCAGAACCCAGCGTCTTACTGGGCCTGGTTTCTCCAGGGGTCTGGCGTGCTACGCGCAGTTCAGCCCGGGGCCCAGGGTCCCGCGACCCAGGCCCCGGCTTTTGTGCGCCGCGCGCAACCCCTGCCCAGAACCCAGCGTCTTACTGGGCCTGGTTTCTCCAGGGGTCTGGCGTGCTACGCGCAGTTCTGCCTGGGGCCCAGAGTCCCGCGACCCGGGCCCCATTAGGCGTGCCCAGCCCGCGACCCCTGCCCAGAACCCAGCGTCTTACTGGGTCCGGTTTCTCCAGGGGTCTGGCGTGCTACGCGCAGTTCGGCAGGGGCCCAGAGTCCCGCGACCCGGGCCCCATCTTAGTATTTATTTTTAAACAGGATCTCACTGAGTTGCAAAGGGCCTCACTAAGTAGTAGCTTAGGCTGGCCTCAAACCATCATCCTCCTGTCTCAGCCTCCCTAATGCTGGGATTACAAGTGTGTGCCACCATGCCTGGATCTTATTCTTTTATTTTGAAAAGGGTCTCACTAAGTTGCAGAGGGCCTCATTAAGTATCTGAGGCTGGCTATGAACCTGCAATCCTCCTATCTCAGCCTCCCAAGTACTAGAATTACAAGGTGCGTCGTCATACCCAGTTAAATACCCTTTACTTTCTGAGATTTGGGGATCTCACTTCATGTGATATTTTCTAGTTCCATTCATTTTCCTGCAAGTGTCCTAATTTTGTTGCTTTTTATGGATGAATAAAATTTTATTGTTTGTATATGCCACATTTTCCTCATCCACTTATCTGTTGATGGATACCTAGGTTGGTTCCACAATTTGTCTATTACAAATTATGCTGCTATAAACATGTATGAATATAGTATACTGATGTTAATTCTTTGGAAAGATACCTAGGAATGGTATAATTGAGTCATACGGTGGTTACATTCTTGGTCATTTAAGAACCCTCCATAATGATCTCCATAGTAATAAAAAATTATCAAGAATACAATTGGTAATAAATGCTAGTAGTATTTTCTGGATTTCTTTTTCAGTGGATTTATGGTTGGTATACAGAAAAGCTTCCAATTTTTTCCCACAAAAAATAAAATACTTAGGAATAAACTTAACCAAGGAGGTAGAAGACCTCTACAAAGAAAATTATAAAACATTGAAAAAAGCCGGGTGTGGTGGCACAAGCTTGTAATCCCAGCATTTGGGAGACTGATACAGGAAGATCACGGTTTGCAGACAGCCTCAGCTACTTAGTGAGGCCCTCCACAACTTAGTGAGACCCTGTTTCAAAATAAAGAATACAAAGTAGGGCAAGGGGTATAGCTCGGAGGTTGAATGCCCTGGGTTCCATCTCCAGACCTGCAAAAAATAAAAATAAAATAAAAAATAAATTAAATTAAGTTAAAAATAAAACATTGAAAAAAGAAATTGAAGAAGACCTTAGAAGATGGAAAGATCTTCCATGTTCATGGATAGGTGGAATAAATATCATCAGAATGGCCATACTTCCAAAAGTGATCTACAGATTCAATGCAATATCCATTAAATTACCAACATCATTCCTCACAGATATAAAAAAAAAACAGTCCTTAAATGTGTTTGGAACAACAAAAACCCAGACTAGCCTAAGTAGTTCTCAGCAACAAAAAACATGCAGGAAGAATCAAAATACTAGATTTTAAAGTATACTACAAAGCCCTAGTAATAAAAACAGCAATGTACTGGCACAAAAACAGATACACAGACCAGTGGAGCAGAATATAAAACTCAGAAACAAATACACACCCTTACAGCCAATTAATTTGCAACAAAGGGGCCAAAAACATACACTGGAAAAAAGATAGTCTGTTAAACAAATGGTGTTAGCAAAACTGGTTAACCATATACAGAAAAATGTAAATAAATCCCACTTTCTCACCCTGCTTTACAAAAAAAGTCAATTCAAGACTTGGAAATTAAACCAGAGACTGTGAGGCTTCTTGAAGAGGCCATAGGTCTAATACTGTAACATATAAGCACAGATAAAAGAATTCTCAGCAAGACCCAAAGGCATAAGAAACTAAAAGACAAATAAATATGTGGGATTTCATGAAACTAAAGGGCTTCTGTATAGCAAAGGAAAATATCAGGAATCTCAACCAAGAGCCAATAGAATGGGAGAAGATTTTGGCCAACTACTCCTTCTATAAAGGAATAATATCTATAACATACAGAAAACTCAAGAAACTAAGCACTAAGAAAACCAATAACCCAATTAAAAAATGGGCAAGTGAACTTTAAAAAGGAAGAAATTCAAATGACCAATAAATGGATGAAGAAAATGCTCAACATCATTAGCAGTCAAAGAGATGCAAATCAAAACTACCCTGAGATTTCACCTAATTCAAACTAGAATAAAAATCATTCAAAAAACAAACAACAACAAATGTTGGTGAGAAAGTGGGAACTCTAATACATTGTTGGTAGGATTGCAAATTAGTACAACCACTTTGGAAAACAGTATGGAGGATCCTCAGAAGAAAGGAAATGAACTAACTATATGACCCAGCAATACCACTTCTGGGTATCTACCCAAAAGAAAGGAAACCAAACTACCAAACTAATGCATGCATATCTATGTTCATAGCTGCAAAATTCACCATAGCCAAACTATGGAACCAGCCAACATGTCCATCAACGGATGAATGGATTACAAAATTGTGGGGTATGTACACAATGGAATTTTACTCAGCCATCAAAAAAAAAAAAAACTCAGTTACATCATTTTCAGGGAAAGGGATGGAACTGGAGGACATCATGCTAAGTGAGATTAGTCAGTCACAAAAAATAAAAAATCAGATACTCTCCCTAATATGCAGAAGCTAGGGAGAAATTGAGTCATAGGAGAAGCTCTAGACAAAGAAGGAAATTCTATAGATGAACAAATAAGGCTACCTAATTGAAGGGATGGGAGGGTGAAGAGGGAAATTCTCTAATGTACATGATGTACTTTAACAAACATGATTGTTAAATCATGGATTTAATTGAGGGAATGGGAGGGGAAGAGGGAAATTCTCTAATGCACATGATGTTCTCCTATGGTGTGATAACTCTGCCTCCACCACTCCCCCACTGGGTCAAGTCCCTGGGAATGCAGTACTGGGATTTCTCCTCTAGGGGCCGCAATTTGACTCACTGTTGTTGAGTGTACTGATGGAACTGTAGTGGACTCGGTGAATTCGCTGCTGCTGCTGCAGGTGGCAATATGGTGCTGCTGCCACACCCTTGGCCATGAGGCTGGCGTATTTCTTCTCTATTTTTGAGCTCTGCTCTGAGTCCCTGCAGGATGTGCTGACACCAGCCCCTGGGAGCTTTAGATGCTCCCTGCACCGAAAAATCTGCCGAATACCGTCCGGCTGTTCTGCAGCGGCTTACCTTGGCTCACTGTCCGCTGCTCCTCTCTGGAGCCTGGTGGGCTGTTAAGTGCGTTGGTCAGGTGCTGTCTTGTGAGCTCGCTGCTGCTGTCGGCAGTAATGCGCTGCTGTTGCGTCCTCGGCCGTGAGGCCGTCGTATCTCCTCTCTGGCTCTGAGCTCCGTTCTGAGTCCCCTCCTCTCTGGGGCCTGGTGCTGCAATGGAAGATGCCCTTAACTTTTGATATATTTTCCAGTTACATTTATTGCAAAGAATATTATTTAGGAAGGAATTCTAAGAACAGTTCACTACTGGTACATCAGTCAGTTCAGTGTGTAGCTCCTGGTAGACTAATTACTGTGTAAATAAACCCTAGTGATAAAATAATGAGAAAGGTACTTGGTTATAATGGATGAGCTATACATAACATATAATGGCCATGTGTAACATGACACTGAGTCCTGCACACAAGCATATTTTATGTTTGCTATCCCAGTGTGGAAGGCAGGAAAAGAATTTCCTTTTTTTCCAAGATAAATGGCACAGCTGCAGACAGGTTTATTTAGTTAAGCAAGAATGCACATTCGACAGGAGAATGCAGATCATCCCCTGAGGGAGAGATGCCTTAGGGGTTCATGACTGCTTTTATATATTTTCTGAGGGGTGAATAGGAAGGGGTATGTGAGGGTCATATTATTTTGTAGTCAAAAATGATTCAGAGTGCTTTGATTATCTCCCAGATCCTCATGAGGCCTTCCTGGACAGGCCAGATTCTGTCATTTTGATTGTAATGCTGCTGGGCTTGTGATCAAGACATGTCTTTGACATTGCAACAGAGCAGGTAGGGCTCATTAGGGTCTGCTATCAGAACACTCATTCTCAGAGCTACCTGAATCTTCTTCCTGACCCCCTTCCAAGATAAAATGGAAAGCTATTAAATAGGTAGAAGTAAATACAGTGAATGTCTGATAAGTCCAATTTCCCATAGGGAATGCCTCAACTTAACTTGTGTAAATATGGTACAGGATAATTCTGATACTGATGACCACATATATCGGGAGATTGAGTTAAAACTTTCTCAGGATAGAATCCTGATAGCAAATGGCTAAAAAACAGAGCTGGGCATAGGTAACTATCAGCAAAATTTTGTTAAATAGTACATAAATTTATTGCAAGGCACAAATAATGTTATATCTAGGGGAGAAATGAGTAATTGAATTAGTACAAAATATTTTAAAAGTTTCATCTATAGTATAAAATACTTCTCTTGTTTTCTAAACTGGTTCCTCCAACTATTAGGCATATAATACTAATACTACTGACATATCTGTTATATAAATGTTATAATAAATATGAATGCATAAAAAATACGATAATTTTGCTCTAAATAATCCTAGATCAAGAACTGCAGGAGCTCCTGGGCAGGAAAAGATTGTCTTCAGAACCAGTCTTTGATTCCATTCCTGAGAGACAAACTCTATACATTGGACTGTCTTATAAGTTTGTTTTGGTGTGCCTGGACCTTGTACCATGCTGTACCAGTTTGAGCATGTAAGTTTTAATTTTTATGATAAATGACTATTTTGGCTCTATAAGTGGAGGGAATGGAATCAAAGTTGGTGAGGTCAGTCACACAAGATTTGCATGTCAATATGACAGACTTCCAAAAAAGTCTCTGGACACCAAAGATCAGGTGAACATCACTTGTTGGAAACACTTCACCTGCATTATCATACATTGTTGCTGATATTTAAGTGAGAATCATTGCAAATCTACTGGAACAGGACATCTGGCAGTTTGACCCTGTTTTCTCTATTACTTTTCTTGATGGTGCATTTGTCTTTAAATATTCTAATCTATTTGAAATGAGTTTTCACTGGAATAAAATTTAATTACATACATACCTTCGAATCCCATGTGTCCTTATATATAAGAATTGAGACTAAGGATGGTCTTATTTTTTATTTTATTTTATTTTTTGATGGTACTGGGGATGAAACCCAGAGGCTTTCTACCTCCAGGCTACACTCCCAGACCTATTGTATATTTTATTTGGAAACAGGGTCTCACTAAGTTACTGAGAGCCTCACTAAGTAGCTGAGGCTAGCTTCAAACATAAGCAATCCGCCTGTCTCAGCCTCCCAAGCACTGGGATTACAAGCGTGTGCTACCACGCCCCCCTAGGGACACTGATTTAAACATACACCAAATGTTAGAAGATTGAAGTCCAGATAAGGTAAGGTATTTAGTTATTTGTTAAACTGCCAAAACTGAGAATTTAAGGAAATTTTAGTATAGGTAGTTCATGTTCAGTACAGTGTATGAATGATGAAGAACACTGTGAAAAGAGTAAGAAATATAGAAGAGAAGAAGATATATGGGGAGATTTGGATAGGTAGGAGGAATGAAGGCAGAGGAAAAGAAAGAAAAAACAGTGAAGAGTGACACTCCTATGGGTATAGGAAAAGAAATACCTCGAAGATTATATATTGAGAAGGGGCCACTAAATGCTATGTATTTTAACATGTTTCATAGAAGGGAATTTTGAGCAGTGTGGTGCACTGCTCAGAGAGGCTGAGACAGAATTGCCGGCCAGGCCCAGAAACTTAATAAGGCTCTCAGGAACTCAGAGAAATTCTGTTTCATAAATAAATAAATAAATAAATAAATAAATAAATAAATAAATAAATAAGGCTGGAGAAATACCTAAGAGGTAGAATACCCCTGGACTGAATCTCCAGGAACATACAAACACACAGAAACACATACACGTGTGCACACACACTCACATACACACACACACAAAGAGAAATGTAGAATCATTTGTGTATAGTAAGCAGAAACTATTTAAAAAGAACTGAGATTTGTACCTTAAGCATACGTAGACAATATATCTTTGACATAATTCACACTTTCTAAAAGGTATTATAATACGAAAAAATATAAACTATGTTGAAATCAGGAATGGAATTTCAAATAATAATGAAATATAATTTGAACTTTAGAACTGAAATAGTATATAAAACTGGAAGGATACAGTCCACATTTGGTGTGTGTGTGTGTGTGTGTGTGTGTGTGTGTGTCTCTCACTTATTTGAAAAATCCATGGTGATGAATACAGAAAAAAGACAAATGTTTGCTTTAGTAACACCATTGCCATATGGCCTGTCCAAATTAGAACTGTGTAATTTGGGGCAGCAGCAAGTTCCTTCCGAGTGCTTCTCTTTACACAGAGACAAGACAATCCTGGGTTTTCTGTTCTCTTTTTGCTGTGAAAATCAGAATACACAAAAAAGAACATTTCACACGTGTGTTCTTTAGTGATTATGGGTGAAGGCACAATTTTCTAATTTTTTGTGGTACTGGGGATGGAACCCAGGGTCATTCTACCTCCAAGCTACACCCCCAGCCCTATTTTTATTCTTTATTTGGAAATAGAGTCTCTCTGAGTAGCAAAGGGCCTCACTAAGTAGCTGAGGCTGTTTGCCAACTGAGATCCTCCTATCTCAATTTCCCAAATGAAGAGATTAAATCTTTTAATACCATGCCTAGCCTGAAGGTATCATTTTCCATATTTACCAACAGTTGTCTATTTGTTACCTATATAGAACTGATTTTACACCAGAAAGTACATTTTTCCAATTGGGAAAGGACTGAATGACTTGATGTATGCAGGTGTGCCTGTACCATCTTGTTCCCCATTAACACGTATGACTAAAATGCACCAATAAAAACTTTTTAAAACCTCATTGCTCTTTCCCAAGCAATACGTTTAGTACTGTGATTACAGGTAACTGTCTATTTCTCTGCCAGCATTTTTTGGTGGTACTGGGGTTCCTGAAAGCCCTTCTACCTCCGGGCTACACTCCTAGACCTATTTTATATTTTTGAAACAGGGTCTCTTACGCCAGCGCGCCAGCTTCGAACCTGTGTGATCCTCCTGTCTCTGCCGACCAAGGGCGGGAATTAAAAGTGTGCTCCACCACGCCTGGCTTCTCTGACAGCAATTTAATATAGAAGTCATAATGCTTATACAGAAATCGAATGCTCTCAAGGAACAGTCATGGATCCTTATTACTACATATGACCCCGGATTTTTGATAGCGGTGTCCTTTATATGTCAAATAAAGTCTGTGCTTATTTCTTTCCTCTTACTGAACCTAGGATTGAAGAGACGTTGGTGTTTGTGTGCTCGTGGCAGAGAAGCAGTGCCTAAGAGACAGAGCAGCTGAGGGAAGTCCTTAAGATAACACAGAGCTGAAGTAGCCGAGACACATGAGCAAACGGTTCTGAGGGATGCTCAGATTGGAAACGCTACCCACTGAGCTACAGTATTGCCATTGCACAAGGGGAGAGGCAATGAGAGATACACTGTGAATCCTGGTACCTGTCTCATTTTTATTCTCTGAGAATGAAAATAGACACTGGAGAAAACTTTCCCTTATGTTGCATGCTGACATGATGCCTGACCTAGCCTGGCCTTATAAGTGTATCCCAGGAAGTGCATGGTGGCTAGAACAGGAGTCCCCAAGAGGAGCAGTTCTGAGAACTGCTTCTTTACAGTGACAGCACTTTTGGCCTCTAAGTTGAATACGCTTATGCACGCTGATAAATGTGAGTGCTCCTGGCCAAACCTCCTGAAATTTCTTTCTACAAATCCTCCTTTATTAACTCTGTGAGAGTCACAGACTGAGCTGCCAGATCATTGGAAGTGTGCAGATTGCAGCATTGCCTGAAGGGGAAAACAGACCTCCAAAATGTCAGAGGGCCTGGCTGATTTGTCAGTGACTGTCAAACACAAGGTACTATGGCTGGGGGTGGGGATCTGTTGCTCCTCAGACACCTGTTCTTCCCCTTGTAGTTCATATGTGTGCATTTCCAAATATTAGCCTGTGTGTGTTGGCACAGGCAGAGAGAGGATGCATGGCCTGCCTTCCTCGATATCTAGAGGATTTTATAGCTGAACAGTTTGCAACTGTGACCTTTCTCCAAAGTAGCCCAAGCATTCATGGGCAATCCACACACGCAAACCAAAGGACTGTTCCTCATGACAGCCCAGGGCACTGTTCTAAAGACCGTATGTCAGGTCTCATCCTACATATTGTTCAGAGGGAACCATCCTGGCCCGTACATTGCCTTGGCACTGTGCTGTAAAGAGAGCCATCACATTGTCAATTTCTAGCATTTTTCAGCTGATTCGTTCATTTAGCCATAGCAGTGGAGTCACGGGTGAGTTTTGCTTCTGGTTCAATGCGGATGTTGTGATGAAAAATGTAATGTGTCATATGGGAAAGACAGACACCTGGTGAACTGAGTGCCATGGCATCTTCAATGTTGACTGATGTGGAAATGAGGGCTTGTGTCTGAGTTGAGATGAGGAAGCAAGGTAATGGCTTGACTGGGCCTTCTGAGTACCAGAAATGGCTATCAGGGTTTCTCTCGACAAGATACAGAAGCTGAATGTGGGTTCTCGGTGGCTACTGTTGGTGACTGTCAGGACCCCCTTGATACACAGAGACCTGTAGCGGTGAGGAAGGGAAACCTAAGGAATGATGTGTATTCTTCATCCCCATCTTTGATTTTTGGGTCCGTTTTGACGACTGACTGATAGAGAAGACTTGCTGTAGCTGACCTAAGCATCCCTTCACAACCAACCGGGCAGTAGGTCGGCCACCAGTAAATGCAGACAGTAGGTGTGATGGCAAATCTAACCTCGTTATCAATCTTAAATATACTCCATTAGTCACTGTAGGAAAAGTTTGATCTATGAAAGGACTATCATGTAAATGTAGCTTGTATGTTCCCTGGGCACTTGTTTAGTCCTGGCCTATGTAATTGGTATCTCTGGCTTGTGGCAAGCGATGATGAATCTGACACTGAGTCGGGATGTATACACCCCCTTTATTATACAACACGATTCTGATTCAGGCAAAACATTTTGGTTATATGACGACTGCCTATTCAATTACGCCCAAAGAGATAGATCAGAGTTACAGGCAGGGATGCTTGAAACCAAGCTGGTACAAAGTCTAGCACGGTTTTGTGTCTGTGGGAGTCTGTGTTTGGTGTTGCTGTATTGATGAGAGGGGGGCGGTGTTTGGTCTTTCCTGTTGTGTGGGAGATGCTGGCAGCTCTTGCTGAGAGGAGCCTGAAGATGCTGAGTCACCAGTCAGTGTTTTTCCTTCCTTATATCTGTGTGCAAAGAAGGCAGCAACAGTAGGCTAGGCTGGCCTTTTGATGATGTGCTTTCACAAACCAGAGGCCTCTGAACTTATTCATGCAGGCATCCATGTAAGAAAGTGCTTCTGCCTAGTATTTTTGAGATATAGCAGAAGTCATGAACGGATTCCACATGGAGTAATAATCAACATGCCACCTAGGAAACACACAGTCAACCAACAAAAGAAGTTGGCAAAATTTTCAGTGAAGTGCCAGGTATTAGATATCCCCAGTTTCAGAGGCCATAACTTCTGTGGTGCAAATACTCAGCTCTGCCTTTGTAGGGAGAAAGCAGCCACAGGCATCAAGATAAACAATGAGGGTCGCTGTGTTCCAATAAAACTGATTAGAGAAAAGAAAAATGTGGCAGGATAGATACTACTGTTTGGCCATCATTTGCTGACCCCAACAGAAAGAATGGATGCTTAAGGATTAGAACAGTTCTGATATACTCTTTCTGTGCCCCAATACATCATCATTTTGCGCATAGCTCACATAGCTCCACATGAATTTGGAAATGAACTGTGTAAAGGGAAAACTGCATCTTTGCCAGCCAGTAGCTTAATTATCTTAGTGGCCTTCCTGTACTTGTGACTTAAGGCCCGGGCTCTTGAGCTAAGGCTCGTTTTCTGGTGAGTTTGGGTGCCTGCCAGTGGATAGTGGTGTTGAGAGGTAGTACCTCATTGCCCCTGTCCAGGATGCTTTGAGAGAAATGGGTAGTTGCTCCTGTCCTTCTTACCTATGTTTGTGTGAATATGCTGTGAGAAGAACCAAGCGGTAGATGATGGGTATCTGAAGATGAAATTCCCTCCTCCTTGACATGCACTGCTGCTGTGACCTGGCCTCTGACACTTGTCCACTTGTCCTTTGCTCCCTGTGATTACTTATGATGCCTCGGGGGATAAAGCAACTTAGGGACAATGGAAAAGTTGCAATTGACCTTCTGCATCCTGGTGCTGACATCGCCTCCCCAGAAAGGCCGTTTACCCACTGGTGCTGGGCTTTGTCTTTAAGGGCCAGAGGGATCAGAGTGAATTTCTTCAATTCCAGGGACATTTGGCATTGAACCTCCTCAGAAAGTTCAACTCCCAGAAGTGTGCTGATGACTTTTCTCTCCTCACAGTCTGAGTCCCAGGCCTGATGTAGCTCCAATTCCAAACTTTGCTTCCATGTACACTCAATATATGCTTTTCTCTTTTCTATGTTTTCAAGAGGTTATTTTGGACAAACTGGTGAAATAACAACACATACTTCATTGAAAATACTTCCACGTGCCGGGAATGGTGTTGCACGTTTGTAACCCCCAGGCTTGGGAAGCGGAGACAGGAGGATCGAGCAGGTTCGAAGCCAGCCACGCTGGCTTAAGAGACCCTGTTTTTGAATAAAAAAGGTATAAAAAATAGGTACTGTGAGTGTAGCCCTGATGTAGAAGGGTTTCCATAAACCCCAGTACCACCATAAAAAATACTTCCATGTGCTAGAATACTGAAGTTAAGTATCTATCGCTAGTCATTACTAGCTTGATCCTGATTTTCTTAGATGCCATGTTAATTTCACTTGATTGGCTTTGGAAATGGCATTTGGCATGCCTTTTTCTATGGATTCCCATGTTATTATCTTCCCAAATAAAACTGTACTAAGTGGTGTTCCAAATGTTTTGGACTTTCCTTTAAGTTAAGCAATTATGACTGTGGACATCTACAGACTCAAATATGTTTTCTTCTGAAATTGTCTTTCTATGTAAATGTGAAAGGCTGCCTAATTCCTTACTTAAAACATTCAACAAACTGGAGCTTGGTGTGGGGCAGGCTTTTTCCTTAGCCCAAGAAATAGTATCTATGAAAACTGCTTTTAAAATAAGACGTGATGGGGAGATATTGGAATCTTCAAGTTTGTCCTATTAAGATTTGAGGTAGTAATATTTCTTGTTTTAGGGCACATCATTTGGGCATTGCTATGAATAGACATCATTTCCATTCAAAACAAAAAGAGAAATCGATGCTGTAGTTGGTTTTCTACATGCCAAATGTTATTTCTTACAGACTGATAAAGTCATCTACGCCATCAAACACAAGGAAAGAAGCTTAGCCCCTCCAGAAAGAAATAATCCCAATTGGGCCCACTATCAAGCACTCAGTATTTCACTGAAAACCCCTCACCAATTCTCTAATATCTGTACCCATTCACCAATAATTGACATGTTTTTAAGCATACTCCTCTTACTGCCTGTCATTATCTAAGGGAACTCCAGACCTAGAATTTCATCCTCTGTGTAAAATTGTTTGAAGCCTTCCCATAGTAAATGAAGAGACACTTACTTCTGACTTTGTATAGCATTAAATCATGGATGTTTCTTGCCAGAAATGAAGTGCAATGGCAAATATGGTAAATTTCAGAGTCATAAATCCATCCTAGGGATTGAAAAATAAATGTTTGGAGTATTATGAATTCTCACATTGCAGGTTAGATTTTTACATATATTTACTCCTTATATAAGGTCAAGTTCCATGGAGAATTTCAGGCTACATTATAATTATTTGGTGATGTCCACTCTCCTATCAGTAAATTATCCTACTAAGTGAAACCAGCAATAAGGAACACTCTGGGAAGGATTCAGAAATGAGATAACAGGGAAGTTTCATGACTTTTCCTGAGGTTTCCCTATATTCTGTCTGTCTTCAAAATAAATCAAATTATTATTGTAGTACAACATAAATCAAATTTTTATTTCTAGTTTTTTGGAATGTACCCCATAAAAGTGATCTACGCTGTGATGTCGATAATTGAGAGTTCTGAAAACTGCAAAATATGCTATCAGTTCATTTTAAAGTTTGTTCATTGACTTCATAAATACTTCTTTGTAAAGCACAAAATTTTGAAAATACAGATGTTTGTTTATACTGAGCCTTTAAACTCTTTGTTACAACTTTCAAGAAGGAGACCTATTATGGCAAAAAGCAAGGATGATATAATACAATACTTTGGGAGGCACATACACAGACATACAGGCTGGCCTTATCATAAGGCGAAGCTGGAATATCTTGCTCACTGAAGAGTGCACCTGAGTGCCTTGTCCCTGGTTGCCCCAGTGTGTTGTTTTTCTTTCAGTGCCCCTGTGTGGAATTCCATCTCTGGTCAGCAGATGGTGCTGTTTCCTGCTCCTGTGAATCTTCAAGAGGAAATTTTAAAGAAAGATGCTTATGGTACAACATTGGGTATACAAACATACATGAATCTGTGCATGCAATGGAATGATGAAGCAGCCTGAACC
Source organism: Muscardinus avellanarius (assembly GCF_963383645.1). Classification (NCBI taxonomy): domain Eukaryota; kingdom Metazoa; phylum Chordata; class Mammalia; order Rodentia; family Gliridae; genus Muscardinus; species Muscardinus avellanarius. Next base: position 99,594,751 of record NC_137792.1, read on the forward strand.
AAGAGAAGGAAACCTCTATGTGATGACTCAAAGTGATGGTAAATCTTATGACCAAAGTAAATGCCAAGATGACATGTATGGAATGATATCATGTCTGGGAAAAGTATCACTGAGCAAAGGCAGATACAAACATACCTCCTTCTTCACTGAGCTCCACGGACCCTTGGGCGTCTTTAAGATTGCACACAGACACTAAGTCTGCCAAGAACTGGATGACCACCTTCTCACTTCTCACTTGGCAATGGCAGAGAATTGGCAAGATAAATTTGCTAGTTTGAAATCACTTATAGGCTCTGTGAAACCAATTTTACGGCTACTTTCCTGAATTCTACAGACTAAATTATTATCTTTGATATTAATGTGTTTTTATTAACATAGCATTAAGGGAGTTTATGGAGAAAATAAAATATAGAGGACATTATATGATGGATGATATAGTACATTATAGATGTTTTCTGTTAATGCTATGGTGCTTTTTCTTCTCATACATTTCCTAAGCATCTATATATACATGCATGTTCATTAGTTACAAATTTTTATTCACTCATCAGTATCTTTGAACACCTTTTGAGGTATTTAAATATTTTATATAGTTTTCACAAGTTGTTGCTTATTTGAAATTGCTTGTAAAATTCTCTGAAGTAAGTTTTTGACCACCTTCCTGAATTCTACATGAATATTTGTTTCCAAACTTTTTGGTATAAAAATTTCCAAAGTCATATTTTATGTAGCTTATGTCTTATAACCTATGAAAACTATAAAACAATGCTACTTTACAGCACAATTTGTAATAGCCAAAATATGGAACCAACCTAGGTCTCCATCAACAGATGAATGGATTGCAAAATTATGGAAAATAAACACAATGGAATTCTACTCAGCTATAAAGAAGAACAAAATCATGTCATTCACAAGAAGATGGAAAGATCTGGAGAACATTATGTTAAGTGAGATCAGCCAAGCATAGAAAGAAAAGGGACATGTTTTCTCTAATATGTTCAAACTAGTGACTATTAGGAATGCCAGCAGGACTCCAGATAATGGAGGGGAAAACCCAGCAAAGCTAGAATGGAAGGGTAGGAGAAGAAGAAGGCTGAGGTAGATTAATGGAGGAGCTACTTCCAAATATGTGTAAAGGTATGAATGTAGCATGGTCAACCTGGACACTCATTGTTGGGAGGGGTAAGGGGAAGTGGGGGGTGAGAAAGGGCATCAAGCACAGTCTGAATGTATGCCATTTTCAATATGATCCACATAAAAATAAAAACATCTGAAAAAATAAAATAAAAATAATGCTACTTTATTTTAAATCCTTCAATTTATTCAATTTAATAATATTGGGCCATTTCATGCTTCAGTAAATATACAAGCATTATGAAAAATATCTTTCTGAAACAAGTTCAATTTTCATATATGATGTTATAACTTTTCTTGTCCTTATTGGAAATAATGAGAAAAGTTTGGTAGCAATCTGAAAGTCACACATCTGGTGATTGGGGAAGCCTGAGACTCAGAATTCCATATTTTCCTTAAAATCTGTTGGATTTGAAAGGACTGATCATGAAAATATCCCACTATTTGCCCTTCCAGAGAAACTAGATAGGTTGCCAACTTGTGATCAGTAATAGCATCTTGGAGATAAAACTTAGACCATAGTGGGAGTTTTTAAACCTGGGAAACAGAACTTCATGTGTCCACTCCTGAAGGCCTGATAGACACATGTTTCTTGCTGGGACTGACCACACAGGCATGGCATCTAAGCTTATTATAGCTACAACACAATGCTGTCTCCCTAATGTTAATGACTGCATGGAACAGAATATATGTGTGCCTCTATACCCTTGTGGTGATTTTAGAGTCCTCACAAATCTGGCTGAATTTATTTTAAATACCTTAATACGTTTTAAGAGAGCTACCATTAACTATATCATTTACTAATGATGTCGGTTCAGCATAAATTTCCTGGGCAGAGCAGATTCTCAAATGTGAGAGGTGCAGTTTTATCTCTTTGTTAGCTTAGAGCACTGTGTACTTTGTGGGGATTGTTTATCTTCTCAGGAACCAAGGCTTTTTTCTCTCAAAATCATTCAAATATACATGTACAAATATAATTTGAACTTTGTTGTCTCTGGCAAAACCAGAGTTTCTGGTTTGCCTTCTTTTGACAGGTGCTTTATCCTCGTACTTTTTCTCTTTGGCTGGCCATTTTTATAGTGATAATAATCTGAAGCCTCTCTCCTGAGAGAATATACTTCACTTTCTTGTGTTATGGAAGACTCAAGTGAAGTTTACAATAGGAAGGCTGAAAGAATTGGAAAATGAGTTTGTATCTCTAACAGGAGAATCAATCTCCTAATCCTGTTTCCATAACTCCTTGTATAAAAAGCTCCTTTCCCCAAAATGCCTGTTCTACAAAGAACATCAAGTGTTATCTCTAACATTTCACTCATTCATTAATTGGATTGGGCATGGGGTGTCTGTGTTCCAGATTGATCAGCTCTCTCCTTCTGAGGATGTATATATACTTCCTGGTTTCTGTAGAAAGCAACATCAACAAGAACATTTTTTATGAAATTCTTGTTTCTATGACAACTGGGATATGTCATTTATCCTGGCGACAGAAACATCAGACAAATTTATTTACAGGCTGGAAAGGACTAGCAACAAAATTGTGTGACCTTTTAGGTGTCTACTATTACTGGGTGATTGTGTGTGTGTGTGTGTGTGTGTGTGTGTGTGTGTGTGTGTGTGTGTGCATATGTTAGGTGGGTGAATTATTTAACAGTAGAGACTATAAGCCTTCCTGTTGTTTTTTTTAAGAGTCTGGAAGTTCCTACCAAAAGGGAGTCTGAGGTGATGAATCACACCTTTTATCCATTCTGTGTTTCTTTGTCCTAAGACGACCCCTAATGGGGAGGGCATTGTTTTAGGAGTTCTTTAAAGCAGAGATTTCCAAGTGACATTTCTGTTTTTGTTTGTAACTTTAAAGATATATTTTATTCATTTTATATATACTTCTAGTAAAATTCTTGTATATTTTAATGGATAGAAAAATTGAACTCAACATATGATGAAATTAACTGAGTAGGATAGGAAGCCCTACTGTGAAACTGTGAACTCGAGGGTTAATGAAATGCTCCAGTAGCTGAAAGAACTGGGTTAACAAGCCAGGTATGGTGGTGCATGCTTATAATCACAGCATTTTTGGAGGCTGAGAGAAGAGGATCGCTGTTCATGGACAGCCTCAGCTACTTAGTGAGGTCCTTTGCAACTCAGTGAGACCCGGTTTCAAAATAAAGAATAAAAAATAGGGCTGGGGGTATATCTCAGAGGTAAAATGTCCCAGGGTTCTATCCCCAGTACTACACAAAAAGTGTTAACAGAGGTCTTCTATTTAAAAGACAATTTTTTCTGTCATGCCACTAAAAAATTCTGCAAATGCCCCCCAATAGAAACATAAGGTACAAGCTCCTTAACAAAAGCTCTGATTCTTGTTTTGCATTTAAGGAAGTAGATGGTGCTAATGTTATAGTTTTCCTGTATTTCTACACTTGAAAAGAAAATCACAATATCTAAAGGATTTACTGCTATTCTTGTGAAAATATGTGCTTTTAGGAAGAAGCAGATGGCAAGAACCTAAGTATCTCATTACCAAATCTTTTCTCTATTTTTATTGGAATATAATATTTGTACATATTCATATGAGGAATAATGTGATGTTTTGATTCATGTATATATTATGTAGTGATCAGCTAAAGATAATTACCATATGCTATCACTATACATTTTTGTTATTTTTATTATGAGTACATTTAAATTATTCTAATTTTATGATACTGGGGATTGAACCCAGGGGTGTTCTACTTCTAAGTTACATGCCCAGCCCTATTCTTGAAACAGGGTCATGCTAAGTTGCTGAGGGCCTCGCTAAGTTGCTGAGGCTGGCCGTGATCCTCCAATTCTGTCTCAGCCTCCCAAGCACTGGGATTACAGGTGTGTACCACCACACATAACTTATTCTATTTTAAGAATATATAAGCTATTATTTTAATTATATTCACCCTGCTCTACATATAATAACTTCTGAACAGCAGAACTTATTCCTCCTATCAAACAATACCCTTAAAGCTACTGACTGATTTCTCCCCATCTCCATTCCTCTCTATTTTACATAGTCTCTGGCACCCATTATTTTACTCTCATATACAGCAAGATCAATTTTTTTGTGGTACTGGGATTAAAACCAGGAGCATTCTACCTCTGAGCTACACCCCAGCCTTAATTCCTTTTTTAAATTTTTGAAACAGTGTTTCACTAAGTTGTGGAGAACCTCACTAAATTGCTGCGGCTGGCTGCAAACCTGTGATCTTCCTTCTCAGCTTTCCAAATACTGGAATTATAAGCATGCACCACCATGCCCAGAAAGATCAGATTTTATTTTGGTGGTACTGGGAATGGAACCTTGTGGCCTTCTAACTTCAGGCCACACTCCAGACCTATTTTCTATTTTATTTGGAAACAGGGTCTCATTAAGTTGATGAGAAAGTCACTAAGTAGCTGAGGCTGGCTTCGAACCTGCATGATCCTCCTGTCTCAGCCTCCCAAGCGCTGGGATTACAAGCATACACCATCACACCCAGCTTGATAGATCAACTATTTAGATTCCACTTAAGAGTGAGATCATGCAGCATTTGATTTTGTGTGCGTGACTTATCTCACTTAACAAAATATACTGCAGGTCCATCCATGTTGTAGCAAAGGATAGCATTTCAGGTTTTCATGGCTGAATAATTTTCCATGGTGTATATGTGCCTTATTTTATTTATCCATTCAACTACTGATGGACGTTTAGGTTGATTCCATATCCTGACTTGTATGAAGAGTGCTTTAATAAACATATTTTCAGCATAGTGGTTTCATTTCCTTTGTGTATATACCCAGAAATAGAATTGCTATATCACATGATAGTTCTATTTTTAATTTTTGAAGAACTTCCATACTGTTTTCTCTAGTGGCCGTAGTAATTTATATTCTTACCAATAGCAGGCAAGAGTTGCCTTTCCCCACATTCTCGCCAACACTTATTATCTTTAATTTTTTAATAGATATTATTGGTATGATGTTATATATCAATTTGTTTTGATTTGCATTTCCCTAACAATTAATGATTTTGAACAGTTTCCACATATATGTTGGCAATCTGTATGTCTTCTTTTGAGAAATGTGTATTCAGCTTTGTAGCCCATTTTTATACTTTTAATACTGCATTGAAATTTTACATCATAGTGAGATTTGAAATGATAGAAATATACATTTACACAGTGCTTGGAACTCTAGCCCATTTTTAATTGGGTTGTTATTTGAGGGGGGTTTGTAGTACTAGGGATAAACTCAGGGGTGCTGTACTACTGAGATATGTCCCAGCCTTTTAAATTTTTATTTTGAGGCAGGGTTTCACTAAGTTGCCCAGAATGGCCTTGAACTTGGGGTCCTTTTGCCCCAGCCTCTGGAGTTGCTGTAATTAAAGACATGCACCACCCTGCAGAGCTCATTTTTTACTCAAATCAAGGTGCTTTTTTAATGTGAGGATAATTCATAGTAAGTTGAAAAGGATGTTAGAATATTTTGTAAGAAATAAGAATTTTAGGGGCACGCCGGACCCTGGAACAGCCGAGGCCTGGGTCGCAAGACTCTGGGCCCTTGGCCGGACCGCGCGCAGCATGCCAGACCCCTGGAGAAACCGGGCCCAGTCGTAAGACCCTGGGTCCCGGGCGGGGGTCAGACAGGGCACGCCGGACCCCGGAAGAGTCGGGGCCCAGGTCGCAGGACTCTGGGCCCCGGGCGGGTTTGCTCGGAGCATGCCAGACCCCTGGAGAAACCGGGGCCCGGTCACAAGGCTCTGGGCCCCAGGGGGGGTCAGGTGGGGCACTCCGGACCCCTGGAAGAGCCGGGGCCCAGGTCGCAGGACTCTGGGCCCCAGGCGGAGTAGTGCGGAGCACACTGAACCCATAGGGAAAACAGGCCAGGTCACAGTGCTACTGAGTGCCTAATTCCACAACCTCCTCAAACCACACATACTGTCTTCTCTTATTAAAAAAGAAAAAGAAAAAAAGAAAAATATTGGAGAGGAGGCAAGAAGGCCGTGGCAGATGCCAGGATACTGGAGATGTAGACAAAACTTATCCAAACGAACTGGAACTTTTGGAAAAATTCCCCGTGAAGGAGGACTGCTTCTTCTTTACATTGTTAAGAATCTTGGACATCACCTGTAAGGAGAGAGTTTAGAGGAGACCAAGGAGAAAGGCGGTATTGAAAGAGGTCTCCGCGATGGCGGTGGAGACTTGTATTCAGGAGAAGCAGAAATTAGGTCCTACCAACCTTATTTTTTTGGAGAAATTACACCAAATGTCGAATGCTACCATCACGCATGCTTAGGAACACTGGACAACATTCAGAGTGCAAAAAGAGCTTGGGAAAGATTTGTAATGGTGGAGGCAGTGGCAATGGCAGTGGCCAGTACTCAGGGGAGGCAGAGATCTGATGCATTACACCTGGAAACTTTGAAGTAATAACCTAAGAGGCAGAATGCTACCACCACGCTCCCTCAAGAATGTGGGACAAATGGTTGGGCAAAGAGGGTGCTCGGAATGGAGCCTGCCAAGGGGTGAGGCCGGTGACAGACACAGCAAAGCTGGGACTGGAGCCTGCCATGAGGCAAGGATGGTGCTGGAGCCTCCGAGGCCAGGATCCGAGCCTGCTGAGGGTTTGGGCCGGTGCTGGGGCCACTGAGGCCAGGATTGGAGCCTGCCGTGAGGCAAGGCTAGTGCTGGGGCCTCCAAGGCTGGGAATGGAGCCTGCCGAGGGGTTAGACCGGTGCTGGCTCCAGCAAGACCAGCATCGGAGCCTGCCATGATGCAAGGCAGGTGCTGGGGCCTCCGAGGCCGGGATCGGAGCCTGCCGAGGGGTTAGGCTGGTGTCGGGGCCAGCTTGGTCGGCATCAGACCCTGCCGTGAGGCAAGGCTGGTGCTGGGGCCTCTGAGACCGGGATAAGAACCTGCCGAGGGGTTAGGCCGGTGCCAGGGCCAAGGGCCGGTATCGGAGCATGCCATGAGGCAAGGCTGTTACTGGGGCCTCAGAGGCCAGGATTAGAGCCTGCCGAGAGGTTAGACTGGTGCCGGGGCCAATGGCCGGTGTCAGTGCCGCTTTGAGGCAAGGCCGCTGGCCGGGATCAAAGCTTGCCAAGGGGTTAGGCCGGTGTAGGGCCAATGGCCAACATCGGAGCCTGCCGTGAGGCAAGGCCAGTGCTGGGGCCTCTGAGGCCGGGATCGGAGTATGCTTAGAGGTTAGACCGGTGCCTGGGCCAATGGCCGGTAACAGTGCCGCCATGAGGCAAGGCCGCTGGCCGGGATAGAAGCCTGCCAAGGAGTTAGGCTGGTGCCGGGGTCAATGGTCAACATCAGAGCCTGCCGTGAGGCAAGACCAGTGCTGGGGCCTCTGAGGCCGGGATTGTAGCCTGCTGAGGGATTAGGCTGGTGCTGGGGCCAGCAAGGCCAGGATCAGAGCTTACCGTGAGGCAAGGCCTGTGCTGGCGCCTCCAAGGCTGGGAACAGAGCCTGCTGACGGGTTAGGCCAGTGCTGGGGCCAGCAAGACCGGCATCGGAGCCTGCCGTGAGGCAAGGCCGGTGCTGGAGCCTCCAAGGTCTGGAAAAGAGCCTGCCGAGGGGTTAGGCCAGTGCTGGGGCCAGTGAGACCAGCATTGGAGCCTGCCTTGAGGCAAGGCCGGTGCTGAGGCCTCCGAGGCTGGGATAAGAGCCTGCCGAGGGGTTAGGCCAGTGCTGGGGCCAATGGCCGGCATCGGAGCCTGCCGTGAGGGAAGGCCGCCACTCGGGCCTCTGAGGTGGGGATCGGAGCCTGCCGAGGGGTTAGGCCAGTGCCGGGGCCAGCGGCCAGCATCGGAACCTGCCGTGAGGCAAGGCTGGTGCTGGGGCCTCCGAGGCCGGAGCCTGTCGAGGGGTTAGGCGGGTGCTGGGGCCAGCTTGGTCGGGATCGGACCCTGCTGTGAGGCAAGGCCAGTGTTGGGGCCTCTGAGTCAGGGATAAGAGCCTGCCAAGGGGTTAGGCCGGTGCCAGGGCCAATGGCCGGCATCGGAGCCTACCGTGAGGAAGGCCAGTGCTGGGGCTTCTGAGGCTGGGATCGGAGCCAGCCGAGGGGTTAGGCCGATGCCAGGGCCAAGGGCCGGTATCGGAGCCTGCTGTGAGGCAAGGCCATTACTGGGTCCTCAGAGGCTGGGATTAGAGCCTGCCGAGAGATTATGCTGGTGCCGGGGCCAGCGAGACTGGGATTGGAGCCTGCTGTGAGGCAAGGCTGGTGCTGGGGCCTCTGAGGCCGGGATCGGAGTCTGCCGAGAGGTTAGGCTGGTGCCAGGGCCAATGGCCTGTATCAGTGCCACCGTGAGGCAAGGCCGCTGGCTGGGATTGAAGCCTGCCAAGTGGTTAGGCCGGTGCCGGGGCCAATGGCCAACATCGGAGCCTGCCATGAGGCAAGGCCGGTGCTGGGGCCTCTGTGGCCGGGATTGTAGCCTGCCGAGGGGTTAGGCTGGTGCCGGGGCCAGCAAGGCCGGGATCAGAGCTTACCGTGAGGCAAGGCCTGTGCTGGGGCCTCCAAGGCTGGGATAAGAGCCTGCCGAGGGGTTAGGCCGGTGCTGGGGATACGAGGCCGGCATCAGAGCCTGCCGTGAGGCAAGGCCGATGCTGGGGCCTCCGAGGCCGGGATTGGAGCCTGCTGAGGGGTTGGGCCGGTGCTGGGGCCAGTGAGGCCTGCATCGGAGCCTGCAGTGAGGCAAGGCCAGTGCTGGGGCCTCTGAGGCCAGGATCGGAGCCTGCCAAGGGGTTAGGTTGGGATCGGACCCTGCCGTGAGGCAAGGCCGGTGCTGGGGCCTCTGAGGCCAGGATAAGAGCCTGCCGAGGGGTTAGGCCGGTGCCAGGGCCAATGGCGGGCATCGGAGCCTGCTGTGAGGCAAGAACAGTGCTGGGGCTTCCGAGGCTGGGATCAGAGCTTGCCGAGAGGTTAAGCCGATGCCAGGGCCAACGGCCGGTATCGGAGCCTGCCGTTAGGCAAGGCCGTTACTGGGGCCTCCGAGGCCAACATTAGAGCCTGCTGAGGGCTTAGGCCGGTGCCGGGGCCAGGGAGACTGGGATCGGAGCCTGCCATGAGGCAAGGCCGGTGCGGGGGCCTCCGAGGCCGGGATCGGAGCCTGCTGAGGGGTTAGGCCGATGCTGGAGCCAGTGGCCAGTATCGGAGCCAGCTGTGAGGCAAGGCTGGTGCTGGGGCCTCCGAGGCCAGAATAAGAGCCTGCCAAGGGGTTAGGCCGGTGCCAGGGCCAGTGGTCGGCATCGGAGCCTGCCGTGAGGCAAGGCTGGTGCTAGGGCCTCCGAGGCCGGGATTGGAGCCTGCTGAGGGGTTAAGGCGGTGCCGGTGCCAGCAGCCGACATCTGAGCCTTTCATAATGCAAGGTCGCTACTGAGGCCTCTGAGGCTGGGACTGGAGCCTGCCTTGAGGCTAGGCTGGTGCTGGGGCCACTGAGTCCGGGATTGGAGCCTGCCGAGGGGTTAGGCCGGTGCTTGGGCATCGAGGCCGGCATCGGAGCCTGCCGTGAGGCAAGGTCGTTATTGGGGCCTCCAAGGCCGGGATTGGAGCCTGCCAAGGGGTTAGGCCGATGCTGGGGCCAGTGGCCGGCATCGGAGCCTGCCATGAGGCAAGGCCTCTACTGGGGCCTCTGAGGCCGGGACTAGAGCATGCTGAGGGGTTAGGCTGATGGCGGGGCCAACGGCCGGTATCGGAGCCTGCCTTGAGGCAAGGCCGTTATTGGGGCCTCCGAGGCTGGGATTGGAGCCTGCAAAGGGGTTAGGCCGATGCTGGGACCAGTGGCTGGCATCGGAGCCTGCCATGAGGCAAAGCCATTATTAGGGCTTCCAAGGCCAGGATTGGAGCCTGCCAAGGGGTTAGGCCGATGCTGGGACCAGTGGCCGGCATCGGAGCCTGCCATGAGGCAAAGCCATTATTAGGGCTTCCAAGGCCAGGATTGGAGCCTGCCAAGGGGTTAGGCTGATGCCGGGGCCAGTGGCCAGCATCGGAGCCTGCCGTGAGGCAAGGCCGGTGCTGGGGACTCCGAGGCTGGGATCGGAGCCTGCCAAGGGGTTAGGCCGATGCTGGTGCCAGCAGCCAACATCAGAGCCTTTCGTGAGGCAAGGCTGCTACTGAGGCCTCTGAGGCTGGGACCGGAGCCTTCCTTGAGGATAGGCCAGTGCTGGGGCCACTGAGGCCAGGATCAGAGCCTGCCGAGGGGTTAGGCCGGTGCTGGGGATACGAGGCCGGCATCGGAGCTTTCTGTGAGGCAAGGCTGGTGCTGGGGCCTCCGATGCCGGGATCGGAGCCTGCCGAGGGGTTAGGCCGGTGCTGGTGCCAGCAGCCGACATCGGAGCCTGCAGTGAGGCAAGGCCGCTGCTGATGCCTCCGAGGCCGGATTGGAGCCTGCCAAGGGGTTAGACCGGTGCTGGGGCCAGCGAGGCCAGCATCAGAGCCTGCCGTGAGGGTGGGCCAGTGCTGGGGCCTCAGAGGCCGGGATCGGAGCCTGCTGAGGGGTTAGGCTGGTGCTGGGGCCAGTGGCTGGCATCGGAGCCTGCTGTGAGGCAAGGCAGCTACTGGGGCCTCCGAGGCCGGGATTGGGGCTTTCCAGAAGGCATGAGGTCTGGATCAGCCCACCGGGCAGCCAGGCCACTACTTGGGCCGTCAAGAGTGGGATAGGTACTTGCAACGTGGCATGCACAGAGAAATATCGCAGAAAATAAAAATCAGATGCTTCCCCTAATCAGCAAATACTAGGAGGAAAGGGGCAACAGGAAGAGGTAGAGCTATAGAAAGGGCCCTATAGGGAAGCAACTAAGGTGACCTTTCAGAGGGTAAGGAATATGGGAGGATGGAGCCTATTTAAGACACAGGAGGTACATGAACAAATGTATCAAAGTTAATCACCAAACAAGCATGGGATTGAGGGAGGAGGAGGGAATGGGATGGGGGCTGGATGAGGGCTAATTGGATGATGTGTGCTTGTATATCCTCTCAAGTCTTGTATTCCAATGTGATATATGATTACAATGCACCAATAAAAATAAATTAAAAAAATAAAGGTAAAAGAGCAAAGTTTGTTTATCCCCATAATGCATAGATCTGTTGCTATTTAAGAAGAATTTCAGACCAAAAAAAAAAAAGAAAGAAGAATTTTAAGTAAGCAATTTTGAGGAAAATAACTATCATATGAGCAAAGACTATATTACTTTTCCATACCACCAGTACATATTGCATAATTCTCATGGGTACCATTTTCTATGGTATTGCATCCTGGACAGAAGTTTGTTATCTAAATTCATTATGCTGCAAAGCTGTTTAGCCATATCAAGGAATACTATAGCACTGATGGCATGAGAGACAAGGTACAATGGTTCTGAAATTTACCAACAGATTAGAAAAAAATCATCATAAACTCAAAAGAAATGGTAGTACAAAATATCACTAAGGATACCACACTCTCATCTGCTGCTATGGCCAGTGCCATAGAACTTGCTAAATAAACCACCATCACAAATGAAGAAAGCCTCTACCACTGGTTTCAATCCTAACATAAAGTAGACTATACACATGAATAGAATGCTTGGTAATAACCTTATGAGTAGTAAATCAGATTACAGTTTTCCAAAGAAATAAGATGACATTCTGCAGTATTCATTGGTATATGATATGTCCACTTACATGTGCCATATACATTAATTATGATGTCTATATAAAGAGCTTCTTGAACACAAAGAGTCCTTGGCTAACATGCTGCTGAAACACTAGCTGATCTTCAGGAAGAAGAGTACCCTGGATCTAAATAGGGTAAGAGTAGAATCATGCTGGATTCAGTAAACACCTGGAAAACCAGTACTTGAGAAACTGTGACAGGAGGATCACAGGTTTGAGGCCAGCCTCAGCAACTTAGTGAGACCCTGTTTTAAAATTTAAGAAACGCTGGGGGTATAGCTTAAAGGTAGACTGCCTAATTTCAATACCCAGTACAACAAAAACAACAGAAAATAATATAATAGTGGAATCATTTTTAGCCAAAGTAAAAAAATAATGAAATGTACTTTTAGCCAAAGTAAATGATTCTAGTATGCTTGGTACGATTATCTAAGCTATAGAGGCCTGGAAATTACCCACTAAGTTTTTGGGGGAAGGAGTGGCTACTAGAGATTGAACCCAGAGGCATTCTACCTCTGAGCTACACCCCCCAGCCCTTCTTACTTTTCTATTTTGAAACAGGGCCTAGCTAAGTTGCTAATGCTGTCCTCAAATCTGTGATCTTCCTGTCTCAGCCTCCCAAGTACTGGTATTACAGGTGTGTGCCATCACACCTAGCTCCAGTATGGTTTTGAGTAAATGTCTGGCAATCAGTCTGACTTAATGACAGAAGGAGGTGACATAGGCCATGTCCTTGAAGGCTAGGCTTCCCTTCTTTTTTGACCTCCTGGGAGTTGATCTAACCCAGATTTTTTTCTGTTAATATAAGAATTGGCATAAAACTCAACTGATTTTCTATACAAGTGGCATACCTTTCTTGGATTTTTTTCAGTAATATTGCCTTGGTAGACTACTTTGTTTAGTACCACAACAGAAGAGTTTCCATTAATAACATTTAGGAAGAAGCCTGAAGAGGTAACCAGTGGTAACCAGTAGTAAGTCGGAAGGCTCACAGTGGTAACCAACTGTTACTAAATACTCCAAACCATCCCTGGGAGACCCATGGAGCCTTCATTTTTTTGAAGCCAATAAGATTAGGCTATCAAGCAACTTAAATATGGAATAACAAGGCTGATAAAAGGAGAAGATACTTTAGTTCCATTTAGACATTATCTTCAGGAACAAAATGACAACATTGTCAAGGCTAAGGCTAGATTTGAAACAAGTTATAGGATCATCTAAGACCAAGATGGAAGGATCAGTGATAAAGTCTATTCCTATATGAGTCCCTTTTCTTTCTCTTCCAGACACAGCATGGGGAAATTTAGTTTCAACCTTGGATTGGCCACTTTATCCAGACCTACCTCTTTAATGGGCATGTTCATCCCTTCATTTTTTAATGGTTCATCATAGTTGTTAGAAGCTGAATAGCTTCTGAAAACTGTAATTTTTCTCTCAGCATTAGTATATCCATCATATCATCTTGTATTAGTGCATCTAGATGATTCATGTGACTCTGCATCTAAGATATCTAAACAATAAAGATTTTGAGGCCAGGTTTTATGATCCAATTGATATTTGATACTAATTCTTGTGTGTGTGTGTGTGTGTGTGTGTGTGTGTGCGTGTGTGTGTGTGTATGCGTGATGTGGGGGATTTAACCCAGGAGTGTTCTTACACCCTTAGTCCTTTTTTTAAAATCTTGAAATAGAGTGTCACTAAGTTATAATATACTGGGTTCAAACCTACAATCCTCCTATTTCAGCCTCCCTACAGGTGTTTACCACCAGGCTCAGCTTGACACTAACTCTTTCTCAACTGATTTTTAACCAAGTAGAAGGCCACTTTTTATTTTTACTTCATAGAAGATATTATGCATTAGTGAATGTCTTTAGGTCACTCAAGGTCATCCCAAGGAGGCCAGTGGTGTTTCTTTGTGATTTTAGGATAAAAACCTGGACATTACTGAAAGGCATCTGGAGACTTTCTGCCTTTCTATAGAAGCAACTGGCCCAGGATTTTGCTAGGGTCCTATTTAGGATCACAGGCATCTGGTGGTGACCTGAGACTCTGGCAGTAAGAAAGTTGGGTTGATCCAAGTGTGGTAGCACATACCTGTAAACCCAGTATGTGGAAGGCTGAGACAGGAGTATCACAGGTTCAAGGCAGCCTCAGCAACTTAGTGAGGCTCTCTGCAACTTAAAGAGACCCTATTTCAAAATTAAAAATAAAACAGGGCTGGGGATTTACCTTGGAGGTAGAATGCCACTGGGTTGTTTGAATCCCTTATATTCCAACATTAGTCCCTGGTTGGATGCATAGTGTATAAATATTCCCCCTCATTATGTAGGTTGTCTTTTTGCTCTGCTATTTCCTTTGTGTACAGATTTTTTAGTTTGATGTAGTCCCATTTGTCCATTTGGGTTTTGTTGCCTATCAGCACCAAATCTTACAGGATTCCCTGTCATTCTGGGATTCCTGTGAAAACATAGAATGAGCACTTCTCCAAGTTATTATCTATCTCAATAATTAACAAGTGAAAGTAGGAAACAAACACTATATATATATATATATATATATATATATATATATATATATATATATAAAGTTATTGGTGCATTTTGATTATACATCATAATGAGTTTCAAAGTGATAGGAATGCACATTTATTCACATAGTACCTGGTGTGTTTTCCTTTGGATCTCACCCCACTTTATCTTCTTCCATATACATGTTATTGAGATTGGTACTGATAATTTCATGTGTGTACACAGCATTATTTGAACTTTTTCCTTCATCAAGTCTTCTTCCCCCTCCCTTCCCCAAGCCTTCCCTTCATCACTCCACTGGAGTTTCCCCCACCTTTACCTGAAGTCCTTTTTGTTATCCAGTTTATCTCTAGCTTCCACACATGAGAGAAAATATACAACCACTTGAATTTTGAGATTGGCTATTCTCAAAATATTAGCATAATATTCTCTAGTTCTATCCATTTTCCTGCAAATAACATAATTTTGTTCTTGTTTATAGCTGAGTAAAATTCCATTGCGTATATATATCAAGTTTTGAATTCCATTCTTCTGTTGATGGACACCTAGCCTGGTTCCATAAACACACACACACACACACACACACACACACACACACACACACACATAACACACAGACATTTCTCAAGTTGTAATTAGAATTTCTGGTTGTCTTAGAATCCTCACTGCTTTTATCTATAATACCTGACCATACTACTTACAGGAAGGAAGATTTATTTGCTAATGGTTTCCTTGGAACTTCTGGGTTCAGTTCATGTGAGGCCAGTGTCTAGATAGCAGGGCATGAAGGCAGAAAGAAGATCACACAGGCTCTGCTCCTCACATCAGGGATTCCAGAATCAGGAGAGCACAAGCAAGGGCACCATGTATATTTCCCAAGGCCACACCTCTAGTGATCCAACCTCACCCTTCTGTCCCAGATCACTACCTGTACCAGTATTGGGAATGGCTTGGGAAGATTTGAGAAAGCTCTGATTAGTAATAGATATATTTCACAAATAATTGTGTCAAAATGGCGGACCTGGGGAAAGGAAGACTTGGTCTTGGTTTCAGTCAGGAAGCAGCTATTGAATTTAGATTGACTTAGCTAAAAGTAATTAGCAAGTTCATAGGAGAGGGGAGCTAGGACTTCCTCTTTCTAAAGACAGATCTACATAATAATCTAGCTAGGATGGGAGGAGGGGATTAACCTTTGTGAAAGACACCTTGGTGGGGGGAGGTACCTTACAGGATAAGGGGAGGAGCCTTACAGGGACGTTTACTACATCCGAATTACATAAACAAGATGGTCATGGGTATAAAAGGTCCGGTCCATGTGTTGTTTCTTTGGTGGTGGGGCATTCACTTGAACCCGCCATTAAGAATGGCATGGGGCTGTAACTATCTTCTGTATTTCTATCTTTTTAATAAACGTCTTTAAATCTTCAGCAAGAGTCCGGGCTATTGTATACTTATCCTTAGCTCAGGAAAAGAACCCACAATTTTTCTGTTTTTCTCTTTCTGTGTTTTGTTGTGGTTTGAGGGAAATTGTGTCTGGGACCCTAACAGGGGTCCCTGGGGACAGTTTCCCTGAACTGTAACAAATTCTCAAACTGTAACATCATCAGTCACAAAACCCTAACACCACCTAGATCCACTGCTGAGATTACAACCAAGCCCTGCTTCCAACATTACTACCTTGTTTTCATGAGGGATAGGGGGATATTCAAAATTCAAACCATTATATATGTGCTTTGCAAAGAATAAGAATAATTTGCATGGCTATGGAAGGAAGCACTGTCATTGACATCAGTTTTCTACATGCTTTATATTCCTTACAGAATAGTAAAGTAGATCAGTCAATCAAAAACATTGGAAGGATGTATCCCAAAAGAACGAGTTGATTTCTGTAAGGCCCATTAGCCAATGTTCAGCACTCTACTGGAAGCACCCCCAGCAATCTCTTGTGCTCATTATCAAGTTTTTCCACATCTTTTCCAGGCATGGTGGTATTAATTACCCATATTTTAAGAGAATTTTTCACTATAAATATTTTCCTTTTATTCCCTGCATATATGCGCAAAGATACCACTGTGGCCAGCAAGTGGCACATGTGATATTGTGCTCTTTTGTATAACTGACACCTGAATTAATCAATGCCCTTAATAGATGACAAATTTTCTGACATCACCACTGATTGAAATCTGTAGGCTCTCCATTTATACATAATAATAAGGGATGAGTTTCTTAGCAAATTTCTGATTTTTGTTTTGGCAATTTCAGATGAGAATATGATTGAGTTTATAGTTATTTCCGTGTTTATTATGTTTCAGAAAAAAATGCTCAGCATCCTGAGAGCATTCTCTCTCAGGATATGTGCTTTAGGAAGGTGTACATACTAGGTAAAATTTATCTAAATCTCTAGACTTCAAGGCCTATACTTTATTCCATAATGTTGGAAAAGGAACAATGCCAACCCTATTTTTCCTTTATCAACCTTCTTAGGCTCTGCCAGGCAGGTTCATCAGAGGGAGAGAGAGAATGGAAGAAGGAGAAACAGAATGTGTTTTCTTTTCTACTCCTGTTTCTCTCAGTGTTGTCCCAGTAAAGGCCCTGCACAAAACAGGGAAAGTAATCTTCTGAGCTCTGGGCCTCAGTTTTAAGGGTATCCCCAACCAGCTCCTGAAGATTTTGCATTAGCAAAGAATAGATAACTATCATCATAGGTATGATGCCTTGCATTTTAGTAGTCCTGACAGTGATCTATAGAAACTACCTTGAGTTAGGCAATTCCAGTACCTCAAAAGTCTTTGTCCCCATTCTGAGTATCTCCTCCTCAAAGTTTATCTATTTTTAGAATAACTATATCTTTCTTATGTTTTGTTCCAGATCTAAGACTACTTCTTTCCACTATTGCTATCTGTTACTTCATTGCTTCCTGTTTGCCTCTTTTGACCTCCAAATAAATCTATCAAATTATTTCTGATTTAAAAAATGTGTGTGTGTTTGTGTGTGTGTGTTTGTACCTCCGGGTTTATCTATGTATATATACATGAATATTATGTTTGGGAGTTTCTTTTAGTGCATCTTGAGTATTCCACTTGATACTATCCATTATTTTGTTCCTTTCAGTTTTCTACTTCTCCAGGCTCTCTCCTGGTACTCCAATTGTGTATCTTTCATGTGGTAAGGGATATAACCTTTAATTGATAGAAAATATCAATCTAAGAAAATTTCAAAGATATGTTCTTCATACTCTCTTTTGTATGATAACATTTTGCTACGTTTGCTTTGTTTTTATTCAGTCATCTGGGATTTTATATACTCTTTAGAGTGCCTATAAAGTATTATTTAAGTGCATATGTATATGCACATGTGTCTTCTCCATAATATTTTATCATTTGATGGAGAAAGTCATGGTCTACTTCCCTCATTGTTCCTCTCTTATGAAGCTATGTCATTAGGTTTCTGTTTACTGTTGATGACATTGTCATTTTTATGTGAAGTTAAGCATATGTAGCATTGTATTCCATATATGTCTTGTACATAATCCGCATCATTTGTACTACATTGATATCTAACATGATCATTTAAACTTAGATTTTTTCTGTGCCAGTGCATTCAGAACCGCATCAGTTTCTGTAATTGATAAACATCATCACTGTTGGCTTAGACTAGATATTTTTCAGTCTGTCCCATGTGTAGCATGTTGGTTATATCCAATTTCATTGTTGTCATTATGATAAACTACAACACAATCACTTATTTTGTGAATGCATGCAACTTATTGTGCACAATACAGGGAAATTAATAGGTTCAGAAAGATACATGTTGTTCACTCACCTGGATATTAGTTATTATAAAGGTGTTGCTTTCAGGGAAAGAAGTTACCCTTGACCTTTCAACCCCCAAAACTGTGATATTATTTTAGTTCCAGGGGATACTGGATGTCTCCACTATGGCCGAATAATAGGATATGAATAGTTAAAAGAGTATTTTTGAAAGAAAGTTGGTTTACTGGACTGGAGAAACTACTTGCATTTTTTTGAGTAATAGTGTTTGAAATGGAGAGTACTTACTCTAGTCTTAATACCCTAAAGATAAAATATGAAATCTATATAGCTCCTTTCCTGAAATGTTCTTGTGTTTCCTTTTGTAAATGTAAGATAGTCATTGAAGGTGCAAGTGAGGCAAGAATGTATTTGCTTTTTTAAATTTTTATTGGTGCATTGTAGTCATACATCTTAATAAGGTATAAGATGGTAGAAGCATACATGCACACACCACTCATTTAGCCCTTTCCCAATTCCCACCCCACCCCCTCCCTCCACCCTCCTTCCCAATTTTACAAATTGTGCCTTTATTTTGATAAAGAGAACTATCTCATATTTTATGAAAATACCCTTTTGGAGGTTTAAAAATTATTAAATCTAGAGCTTACAAGAAACTCTAATAAATAGCTAGTGATCATAGGAAAGGATCACTGGGGTAAAATGAAAGAAGATGAATTGCTGCCTATGGATAATATGACAGGGTTTATATCAAGAAAATTATTTTCATTTTGAATGCCCTGGGTTCCATCCCCAGTACCACTAAATAAATAAATAAATAAAGTCCTTTTTAACCTCTGTTCTATGACATTTATCTTTAGATAAAACACCAATGAATTAGGTAAAAATTAAGTTTGTTTCTCTAGTCAATAGCCCACAGTTATTGAGGGACCTATTTTGAAAACTCTAGTTAAATCCTTTCTCAAGTGATGGTTTAAAACTCTTGTGAAGAAAAAAATAAAAATCTCAGCAAAGGATTCTAAAAATGTCTGTTTATAATCCATATTTATATTTGTGTCTCTCTAGAGAAAGAAATAAGTGAGGTATTCTTATTAATACAAAATAGGAAAATATATCTGCAAGATTATACTTGCAAGTCCAAAGCCCATAAAGCCCATAGTGAGGAAGCAGCTAAACATTTTTATTTTACATACTTTCCTTTGTTTCTCTCAAATATGCATTGCTTTTGTAATGAGAACATAACCATGATGAACATTTTCACTACACGTTGAAGTTACTACAGAAAAGGTTTCACCCACAAAAATCAAGTAGCCAGTCGGGCATGGTGGTGCACGCTTGTAATCCCTGTGCTTGTGAGGCGGAGACAGGAGGATCACGCTGGTTCAAAGCCAGCCGTGCTGGCTTAAGAGACCCTGTTTCCAAATAAAAGTATATTTATTTATTTTATTTATTTGTTTATTTATTTGTTTGTTTATTTACTTTTTGCCGGTCTGGGGATGGAACCCAGTAGCATTCGACCTCCAAGCTACACCCCCTGCCCTATTTTTTATTCTTTATTTGAAACAGTGTCTCACTAAGTTGCAGAGGGCCTCACTAAGTAGTAGCCAAGGCTGTCGGCGAACCGCGATCCTCCGATCTCAGCCTCCCGAATGCTGGGATTACAAGCATGCGCCACCATGCCCGGCAATAAAAATATATTTAAAAAATAGGTCTGGGAGTATAGCCCATAGGTAGAAGGGTTTCCAGGAACCCCAGTACCACCAAAAAAATTCAAGTAGCTGTAAATATTAATATTGAAATAGATTGTATATTTTAAATGACTTTTTAATATCTTATGTAAGCATATGTATGGATAAGATTAAAATTCTGGGGCACATGGACTTGAATACTTATAGTAATCATTCCTGGATGATTAAAATGATGAACATATTTCTTTTTAATTTTAAACATTACTTCAGATTTCCCCTAATAATTTAGAAATAAATAAATGAGTGAATCTGAAAATAACATTTGTACTGGAAAAAGAAACATTTTCAGAAATCTACTTAGACATCATTGCATATACTCATCAATATCAGAACGAATGTGAATATGGTGTGGGTGTATTTGTGTGTATTGGAGTGTGGGAGATGTTTTGGGGATGGGGTTGTTCAATCATATTTGGTGAGAAAGGCATTCAGGTCCTTTTCATGGGAGAATTAAAGTGGCTCACCACTAGATATTTACTATTAGAGTTGAGTTTTCAGCTAACACTTGTGATTTGAAAGCCAAGTTTTTCACTGCATTGCATCAGAGTCCTCCAAACCTGTCAAATCATGCATGCTACTGCAACAGAAACATTGATGCAAAGCAGGTTATCACCAAATTGTGTACATATGTAAATAACATTACAGATTACATCTTGCACATATGAGCATGTGTAAACTAACATCTATACATTCATTTACTATTAAACTACTTTTACACTGTGAAACAAAATTTAAAGTCAATAAATCAAGGGCAAAATTATACAAATGAATTATAATGCATGTCTCTAAACTATACACAGGAAACTGGAAAATATATTATAATACATTGCCACAGTATTTGGGGCTGGCAAGAGAGACTGAGAGAACAATTTTATATTCTAAATTATACCTTTCTATATTGCTTGAAATGTATGTAAATAAATTATGGGAACATCTTGTGAAAACTACATGAAAAATATTTAATTACATGAAAAAAGATTCAAAGATACTGATAAGTGAAAAAATAGTTTTGTGTCATATGTGCACATATGTGTCTATGGGTACATGAGCAGTATGTGAAATGCAAAATCATATTAACAAAAAACATCCCTAATATGCTGTCTTGTTTATGTAATATTCTCTATATTTTATTGTATCATTAAACTCCCTTACTGTTGTTTTTGAATAAAGTATTTTAAAAATAATGATACCAATTTGGTTTGTAGGGTTCAGGCAGAGGACCATAAAGTGGCTTCACAAAGTTCCATAAGCATGTTCAAATCAGCAACTTTCTTTCACTATTTTTCTCCCACAAGCATGGCTTGGTAATGGGTTAGAGTAGAAAGTGCAGTCAGCATTACCAGGAGAGGAGAAACGAGAAGGTGGACATCCGGTCCTTGGCATCCCTCATGTCTGTGCAATCTGCACAGATACTCAAGGACCCATCCACCTCTGCAGAAGAGGAGGCATGCAAGCGTATCTGTCTTCATTCAGTGAGTGGCACTTTACCCAGACACAAAATCATTCAAAGTATGTCATTCTTGAGTCCACTTTGCTTATACCACTCAACATCATTTTGAATCTTCACACAGAGGTCTTCCTCACTTGGTTTAAGCTACTTTGTCATTCCATAGCAAACATGAATTCATGTATGTTTGTATTGTATATCACATGCTGTATGGTAAGAATCCTTCTCTAAAACTTTCTTCTTTAGAGTAACTGGATAATGGAAAAATACCAACTCCTGACCAGAGCTCGATTTTGCACAGGAACACTGAAAGGAAAACATAAACCAGTCCACTGAAGCAACCAGGGATAAGGTACTTAGGTACCTTCAGTCAACACGATGTTCCAGCAAGGCCAGCCTATGCCATCTGAATGGGTTTCCTACAAAGGAGTGTACAGTGTCATATAATGACATGTATTACATTGATCTGTATTTTCTTTATCACAGGAATCCCTTTTGAAAGGTGTAATGGTTTAAAATCTCAGTGTAAACAAGTATGTCTGTACTTTCAGTTCTTTATGCTGCCACAGTTCATGTATGTTATAAAGTCTGAATAGCCTTTGGACACTCATTATTGGGAGGGAGGAAAAAGTGGAAGTGAGGAGAGGGAGAGAACCAAGTACTGTGTGAATATATACCAGTGTCAACATGATCCACATCATGATGTGAGAATATAGTGCAACAATAAAATAAAAATTAACAAAAGAAGTCCATAGCATATTCTTACCCTTAAAAATTCTCATCTGTCTGCTTTAGTGTGAATAACTTTGATAGGTTATACTTCACAAGCTTAGAAATAATAATATGGTTTATTATGTACTAAAAAGGAGTACATTCTGAAGAAAACAAGGTATAGATAAGACTTTTCAGGAAAAGCTAATAAACTTCCCTGTTGCCTCATTCATTGACTGTTTCCAATTTGGCTTCTATTATTTCACATCCAAGAGTAGAAGAACCTAAATATTTTAGAATACTGGACATAACTCAATTGTTTTAATATATTCTCAAATTCTCAAAGGACCATGGATTAAACAGTATCCAGAACTGGTGAAAAACATCTGGTCAAAACATCTAACCTGCAAGGTTAAAATACCCAAACAAATTAATAACACTACTTGGAATTATCCATACTCTAACTCCACAGGCTATTGAGATAAAAAAAATAAGAATAAGAAGAGTCCCAAATTGGTATTTTCCATTCCTAGAATGTATTTATGACTCTGGAATTTGTCATATTTCCAATTGTACTTCCATGCTGGCAAGAAAAATCCATGCTTTAATGCTATACGAAGTCAGAAGTAAGAGTCACATCATTCATTCTCTAAGGGGAGGCTCCAAAAAATTCTACAGAGAGGACGCTATTCTAGGTCTGGACTTCACTTAGAAAATGGAAGGTGGTAAGAGGAGTATGCTTAAAATCATGTCAATTATTGGTGAATGGGTACTGATATTAGGGAGTTGGGGAGGGGCTTTCAGTGGAATGCTGAGTGCTTGCTAGTGGGCCCAACTGGAATTATTTCTTTCTGGAGGGGTTAAGCTTCTTTCCTTGTTTTCGATGGCTTAGATGACTTTACCAGTCTGTAAGTGATAAATTTGGCATATAGAACACGAACTATAGCATCGATTTCTCTTTTTGTTTTGAATGGAAATGATTTCTATTCATAGCAATGCCCAAATAATGTACCCTAAAACAAGAAATGCCACTACCTCAAATTTTTTTATTATACTGGGGTTCCTGGAAACCCTTCTACCTCTGGGCTACACTCCCAGACCTATTTTATATTTTTATTTGGAAACAGGGTCTCTTAAGCCAGCGAGGATGGCTTCGAACCTGCTTGATCCTCCTATCTCTGCCTCCAAAGCACAGGGATTATAAACATGCACCACCACTCCCTGCACTATCTCAAATCTTAATAGGACAAGTTTGAAAAAGTTTGTCTATTACAGAGTTAAAAAGTGCCACCGGGCATGGTGGCACAAGCTTGTAATCCCAGCGCTTGGGAGGTGGAGACAGGAGGATTGCTCAGGTTTGAAGCCAGCTGCACTGGCTTAGGAGAACCCGTTTCCAAATAAAAAAGTATAAAATAGATCTGGGAGTATAGCCTGGAAGTAGAAGTGTTTCCAGGAACCCCAGTACCACCAAAAAAAAGTGTCAAGGATCCATGCCCTGGGCTTCTTGAAGTAACAGGGAAGATTCCAATTTTTCCTAGCAAGCTAGTACTAAAAGCAGTTTTCTAAGACATCCTTTATTAGGCTGAGGAAAAAGCCTACCCTCCACCAAGCCCGATTATTTAGTGTTTGAAGTAAAGAATGAGGAAGGCTTGCACATTTACATGGAGAGACAATACCAGCCTCAGCTACTTAGTGAGACCCTCCACAACTCAGTGAGACCCTGTTTCAAAATAAAGAATAAAAATAGGGTAGAGAGTGTTGCTCAGAGGTAGAATGCCCCTGAGTTCTATTCCCAGTACTGCAAAAATAAATAAATAAATAAATAAATAAATAAATAATGTTACTCTACTACTTTCATTCCTTATTTTTTCTAAAAATTAGAAAACTCCATCAAGTATCAAAGCTAGAACAGGCAAAATGTTATGAATCAGGACCTGGATTTCCAGCCAACTACTGGCCCCAGGCTAGTGTAGATATGTATTTGAATGGAACACAATGTTTGGAAAAATACAAAGCAGGATATGTTTGAAATCCAGTAAAATTTCACCTTAATATCATTTTTATGGACACAAGATTATTTCAGACCTTCTATCTTGGATTTTCTTCTTCATACATTTTGATGTTACTTTCTTCATTGATATGAAATGATGCTATAAATCGGGCATAATATTTCAAATTTTATGCATATGATGTGTATTTCTCATATTGTTTGTTTTCATCAGCTTTTTCATTGCTATGATTGAACTATTTCACAAGCACAACTAGAAGAAAAATTTATTTCAGTGCTCACAATATCAGAAGTCAGTCAATGAGCACCTGTCTCAAGGCAAGAATTGTTCAGTGGCAGGGCTTTTATGGCATGGCAGAGGAGGAAATGCCACCTTCAGCTCATGGTGATGTGAGGAGAGAGTAAGAGAGAAAGGGAGAGAGAGAATGTGACCAGAGATAGATAATAGTCCCTGGCCTTGCCTCCAAGGAAACATCCCCTTAAGCCATGTTCTTCCCATGAACTTGGCTGCATTATCTAATATGAGCTTCTCTGGGGTACTTTTAAATTTCAAACCATAACACCATACCACACCAAAGCATTTTAAGAGAACATTAACATCTTCTTTTACAAAGATATGGAGGTATAAATAGGTGGCATATGTGACTCAAACTGCACAGCAGGATGGCAAGTACAACTTTCCCATGACAGTTACTAAGTAGCCAATTGAATAAAAGCTACAGGAAGATTCTATTCCAACTTCAATATAAAACTGTATGTGTATATGAAATCATGTTGTGACAAGAGTTATTTAGGCACACTTTCCAGTACATGGAAAAATTTTCAAGCTTGAAATCATAGGGCTATTGAGAGAGAGAAAGAGAGAGAATATGAATTTGACTATATAGGTGTGAGAGAGTGAATTTTGCATAGGGTAAGGTATACATTTTAAGTTCATTTATTTCTGGTTGAATGCTCATTAGAAATGCTAAAAAGTCAAAATGATTATGTATTTCATAATTTCACTCTTTTGTAGATTTACTGTTATGACTAAGTCTTTATTAAAAATTATAGCACATTGTAACATTTTAGTCCTCATATTTGTATGTATCTTTCAAAGTGTGAATCATGTTGATTATGTATTGTTTACATAGTCTTAAAATATAAATTTCCTTGCATTTTCTGGTGAAAGTGACTCATCCTGAATATAAACAAGTCATAAAATTCGGTTAAATGAAATAAATGTGCTGTCACATTACTCAAGTGGCCTCTTATAAATATGCCCTTTATCAACAAGTTTTTATATATTTCCAGACATTTCATTTCATTTTCTGTAATTATAGCTATCTCACATTTATCTTTCTCTCCCCCTTTCTTTTGCTGTCTTATATTTTCTTTAACCATCAGCACATGATACTAAATAAGACATAATTTGAATTTAAGTAAATAAAAAATCTCAGAAAGTTTTAAGCTTTTTTTGGGGGGGGTACTTGGGATTAAACTCGGGAGTCATCTACCATTGAGATACACCTCCAGTCCTTTTTATTTTTTATTTTGAAACTGGGACTTACAGCTGGTTATAGTGGTGTACACTTGTAATTTCAGTCCTTAGGAGGTTGAGATGGAAGGACTGCAGGTTTGTGGCCGGTCTCAGAAATTTAGTGAGGCCCTCCACAACTTAGTGAGACACTTTCAAAATAAAAAATAAAATGTCCTGGGGATGTAGCTCAGACATAGAATTCCTCACTGCATTGGTGAGGGTCTCACTAAATTGCCAAGATTGACTTTGAGCCTGCCATCCTCTTGTCTCAGCTTTCCAAGTACTGGAATTACAGATGTCCACCACTGTGCCTGGCTCATTCTTGTGCTTTTACAAGCATCCAAATATTAAAATTTATCCTGAGACACATCTTCTAAAGTTTACTATAATGCACAAATACAAAGTCAAATTAATATAAAGAACAAATATTAATCTTGTCCATACTCTATAAATTCATAATATCTAAGGATAATCAATAAATAAGTTGCATAAATAAGGAGTTTTCCATTTTCATGCTTTTTGGAAAAATAATGATTCCTTATCTACCATTGCACTTAGGTTGACATAAGATTTCTAGTCAAGAGTAGTTTTTTTTGCAGGACATGGTGGTGTACCCCTGTAATCCCAGTACTTGAAATGCTGAGACAGGAGGATCACAGGTTCAAGGATAGCCTCAGGAAGTAATGAGACTCTCATTAACCTGTTTCAAAATAAAAATAAAATAGGGCTGGGGTACAGCTCAGAGATGGAATTCCCCTGGGTTCAATTACTATTACTAAAAACAACAATAACAAGAATAGCTAATGAAATGAGGGAAGGTCCCTAACAGAGGAAAGAGGGATTGGGGAAAAAGACTTGAAGAAGGTTACACCTCAATGGGCATAATATACATAAATTTATAAATGCCAATCACAATGTCATGCACGGGGAGGTGGGAGGTGGAGGGAGTAGGATAGGAGCTGAGAGTTGGCTCATCTAGCTTACCAAGTGCTATGTGTATGTATACCTCTATCACTCTTAACTTCATCATGATGTATGATTACAATGAGCCAAAAAAATAAATAAATAAATTTAAAAAGAGTAGTTTCGAGACTTCTGGGAAGATGGCGACGGAGAAAAGCGGGGCTTAAGAGCCCCGCTAACAACCAATCTCTATTACTACAAAATCAGTGCTTTTCATAGTCAGAAAAAAACATCAGCAGAGAAACAAAAAATGTACTTACAAGGGACAGAGAAAAAGAGGGCTGGAAAAACGAGACACCAGAAAGAAACCAGACCGCAGTGCTGCAGCCAGAGCCGCGGCGCGGAGCAGTGGCGCCATCCTTCCTTGCAGCACCGGGCCCCAGAGAGGAGGGGAACTCAGAATGGAGCTCAGAGCCACAGAGGAGATACGCTGGCCTCACGCCCGAGGACGCGGCAGCAGCGCCTTACTGCAGGCAGCAGCGGCGAGTTCATTGGACGGCACCAGACCAATGCATTCAATAACCCACCAGGCTCCAGAGAGGAGCAGCGGACAGCAAGCCGAGATAAGCCGCTGTGGAACAGCCAGACAGGATTTGGCAGATTTTTCGGTGCAGGGAGCATCTAAAGCTCCCAGTGGTTGGGATCAGCACACCCTGCAAGGAATCAGAGCAGAGCTCAAAACCAGAGAAGCAATATGCCAGCCTCACGGCCGAGAGCATGGCAGTGGCACCATATTGCCACTGGCGGCAACAGCAGCGAATTCACTGAGTCCACTACAGTTCCATCGGCGGACTCAAAAACAGTGAGTCAAACTGGGGCCACTAGGGAAGAAATCCCAGTACTGCAATCCCAGGGACTTGACCCAGTGGGGGAGTGGCGGTGGCAGAGATATCACACCATAGGAGAACGCCCAACCTGACACCCCCTGTAGTCTCAAGCAGCCTCGTTTGACTCCCTGGGTCTGAGACTCTGTGATACAACCTAGTAAAGGAGTAGTGGGGACTGAGATACCACAGACTTGAGATCCAGAGCACCTTAAGTAAAGTCTTAGTGACCCAAGGGAAGAACCCAGAGAGGTACAAACTTCTGAAACCATGGGAAAGAGGAATAACAATGGAGCAATGAATGCCCACCACCCCACAACATCAGAACCCGATAAAACAGAAAATCAGAGATTTCTAGAAGATCAAATCAGGAAAATAACTGCAGAAATAATAGAGCTGTTTCGAAAAGAATTCAGAGAGAGCCAAAAAGAGATAAAGGATGCAATTAATGAAGTAAAGTCCTCAATTCAAAGTACAAACAACTGATTAGATCATATGGAGAATAGAATCTCGCTCTTAGAAGATGATCACTCCAAAAATGAACACATAGTTTCTAATTTAGAAAAAAAATCCGACAGCAGGAATCTGACATTGAAGAAATATAGGCCCATTAAAAGAGAGCTAACCTAAGAATAATTGGAATAAAGGAGGGAAAAGAAGGCGAAACCAAAGGGATCAACAATCTCTTCAAGGAAGTAATAGCAGAAAATTTTACGAACATAGAGCAAGAAGTCAATACACAGGTCCAGGAAACTTATAGAACCCCCTTTAGACAGGATCGGAGAAGAGGATTCCCACGCCACGTAATTGTCAAAATGACCAATGTGGAAGCCAAGCAGAGAATCTTAAAGGCAACAAAAACAAAGGGCCAAGTGACATTCAGAGGCAAACCAATTAGAATCACTCTAGACTTCCCAAACCAAGTCATGAGAGCCAGAAAGGCTTGGAGTAACATATTCCAAACTCTGAAAGAAAACAACTTCCAGCCAAAAATTTCCTACCCAGCAAAACTTTCTATCAAATTAGATGGAAAAATAAGAAGCTTCCATGACAAACAGAAACTGAAGGAATTTATGTCTTCAAAACCAGCACTAGAGAAAATACTCAAAGAGATTAACTACAAAGAAAAATCAGGTAATACACACCAGAACCAGAGAAACAAGATTTTCCATCCAACAGACAACTAAGATTGGTTATCTGTGGAGATTCATTATTTATCTTAGTCTTTTACATATCTCTAAATTGTATTGTTTGCTTTTATTGTTGCTAATTTTTAGGATTTCTAGTTGGAATATTTATATACCTTCAGATATAGCATTTGGAAATATTTTATCCCATTCTATCAGTAACTTTTAACTCTGTTTACATTGTCTTTGGATATACAATATTTTTTATTTTTTGGGGAGTTTGTTTACCCCCTACTGTTGCCTGTGCCATTGAAATCATATCCAAGAAATCACTGCCAATTTCAATGTTGTGAGGTGTAATGACCCAGATTTTCTTCTAAAGGTTTAAAGTCTTAAGATTTATATTTAGGTCTTTTATCTATTTTGAGTTAATATTTGTATATGGTGTTAGGTAAGGGTCCAATTTTATTCTTTTTCATGTAATTATTATTTTTCAACAATATTTAGTCAAGAAATTATTTCCTCCACCAAATGTTTGTGGAAACCTTGTCAAAAATAACTTGACAATATATGGAAGAATGTATCTCTAGGATTTTATTTAACTCCAATGGTTTATATATCTGTCTTTATAACAGTACTACACTGTTTCAATTATTGTAGCTTTATATGGTTTGAAATCAGAAAATATACATCTTCTAGCTTTGTTCTTTTTCGAGATTGCTTTGGGTATCTAGAGTTCATATTCCATATTAGGATAGATTTTTTTCTGAAAAATAAATAAATAAATGCATGATAGTTTCACCCCCCCCCAAAAAAAGAAAAAATATTCTCTGGTAAGAAAGAAAGCAAAAACAATATTGAAATGTTATCTTTAAGTCATCAAAACCTTGGTATCAGACAAAGGAAACTGTTCTGTGAGATTATCATTGTTAATTTTGGATAAATTGCTATAATACTAGATGTCAACCACTAAGCCAAGCATGGGAAGGAGGGATGGGGAAGGAACGGGGTGGGGATCGGGTAGGGGCTATTTGGGCAATGTGTGCATGTATGTATACAAACGTTTTTTTTTTTTTTATCCCATTATGATGTATGAATACAGTGCACCAATAAAAAAAAAAGTAAAAAAAAAAAAGTGGTTTCCAGTCATTGATAGCTATGCTGTACAGGATATTAATTTGGAAACTATATTCTGATAGTCCCTTACTAAGTAGATGATTAACACATTCTTTTAGGAAAAGAAATACAAGGCATGAACTTCTAACTACGTGCACTTTTCTTAAATTTATCCACATGAAGAGCAACACCTACGGACTGCAGTAGTATTTATTGTCACTTTTATTCTAAATCCAAATCAATGAACTTTCAAACTATTACCTTAGAGTTTCATATATCATGTACCCTTTGGAAATTTAAAGGCTCCTAACTGGAAAATGTTAAGAAAATAATGAGTAAAGAAACTTCTTTGTTGTAATGAATGAGCAGTTCCTAACTGGTGATATGTAATTGAAGGGTCACAGAAATGGTCATATGTAATTGAAGGGTCACAGAATATGTCACTCTGAAGTACGCCACTTTGGCACAATGGTTATTTGTGAGCTACAGGCAATTGAGAACCAGAAGATGCAAGAAGGACATTTTAAACTCATTTTTCTTAGAAAACAAAAATAATTAAATCTTCCATGTGAAAAAAGCACTCCCTGTACCAGAAAAGATACATTCTTCAACAGGAAGACATAGCTGAGAGAATTCTGTACAAACAGACCCTATTTAATTATCTTTGTTTAGCCTCTGTTTAAATGAGTATAAAAAGCATTTAGAGCCGGGCATGGTATTCTGGAGGATCGTAGGTTTGAAACCAGTCTCGGGAAGCAGTGAGACTCTCATCAATGTAGTGAAATCCTGTTTCCAAATAAAAATAAAATAGAAATAGATCTGGGAACATAGCTCAGAGGTAGAATGTCCCTGGTACTACACATACACACACACACACACACACACACACACACACACACACACACACAGAGCAAGCATTTTGGAGCCAGCTAGAACAAATCACGATTCAGTTTCCAGTCTCCGCCCCTCACCAAAAAATGTGTTTAGGTTTTGCAACTTCTTTGGGTCTCCATTTCCTTTTGAAGACTTCCATTTCACATAAAAATATAAATATTTTTGCTTTTCTCCTGTTTATCTAGTTTGTTTCAATTTAATTATAAGGCCAGCTGAAAACACAGAGACAAAAATTTGCCTCCTCTTCCATAACAAAAATAACTTTTAAAATTACCTTACTCAATAGAAAGTAACTTTGGTAATTGATAGTTTAGGTATTAGACAAAGAGGAGGATTTTGGTCTTCACTAAGATTCCATTGCTTTCTTAATACTCATTTTGTTGAAAGTTTTTATTACATGATTTAACACATGAAAACTATTATAAACAGCTATGAAATAATACATTTATCTTAGCACTCTTTCAGTTCTTCCAAGTTTAATTCTATGCCAACCAACGGAATAAATACACTTGCAAGTATCACAGGCTAAGAAGCCTCTCCCTGCACAGGTGTCTGGATATTTTTGGCCACAGAAACAAGGGAATTGAATGAGTAACTGGTGATTCAGCTACTGACATCTCTTTTTGTGAGTAGCTGAGGGGTGGATCAGAACCAGGTTTTCCAATATATTAATTCGCTTCCTCAAAAACACAAAGATAGAAACACACACAAAAACAGTCATAGTGATGATAGATTCCTAATATTCTTGTTATGGATGTTTGAAAATATCACCACAAACTGTTTCTGCCCCTGGCCATTAGAGAGCATAAGCCAGTTGTCATAGAAACCAAAATATCAGCATAACAATCAGCTTGACATTAGTTTTCTCCAGAAACTGGGAAGTGCAAAATCATCCTCAGAATTATTCCAATTAATGAGTAAATGAATACTACATTAGAAGAGCTCATACTATTCCACAAAAATGAACATTGGAGTAAAATAAATTATTTTTTTTGTTGGTACTGGGGTTCCTGCAAGCCCTTCTACCTCCGGGCTACACTCCCAGACCTATTTTTACATTTTTATTTGGAAATGGGTTCTTCTAAGCCAGCGTGTGCGGCTGGCTTTGAACCTGCGCGATCCTCCTGTCTCCACTTCCCAAGTGCGGGGTTTACAAGCATGCACCACCACGCCTGGCATAAAATAAAGGATTTTTAATCAATAGGATAAACTGAAAGTAAAGAATGGTTAATCATGCTGATTTTCCTGTCAGACACACCAAACCTGGTCTCAGTCTGTTTAGGACCACCACAGAATCTAAAATAAGAAATATTTGTGTTGAAAAAGATCTCAAAATCAATACATCTCAAAATGTATCTCAAATCTGGTGCAAACACTCAATAGCTCCAGATGACGTGATTCACAAGGTTAACACATGCTTTCTATTGCATCTTAAATTCATCCTCAGACAGAGCTTTGCCTCACAGCTTGGTGATTCACATATGACTCACGATTTTAAAACTAAAATAATGAAAGAGGCAGAAGAAAAAAACTGAATCTGGACAAGATGACGCCAATAAGGACATAAATCCTGAGTAATATGTGAAAATGAGATTTTCTCTCCAGGATATTTGTTGATAATGGACCTACTTTTTTACAGCAGTCTGCAGACATGAAATAAGGTCGTATCCAAGATGTTTGGTAGTTTAGGAACAACATGGTAAGGAAAATATTTAGTTAATATCTAACTTCCAGCTACAGAATTAGGGATAAAAGGTACCAAGAAGCTGCCTAGGCAGTAGTATATTTTTTGAACAAGTATCTATTTATTTGTTTGTTTGTTTGTTTATTTGTTTATTTATTTATTTGCAAGTCTGGGGATGAGACCCAGGGGCATTCGGCCTCTGAGCTACATGCCTTGCACTATTTTTATTCTTTATTTTGAAACAGGGTCTTACTAATTTGCAGAGGGCCTGTCCACGAACCACGATCCTCCAGTGTCAGGCTCCCAAGTACTGGGATTACAAGCATGTGCCACCATGCCCGGCTTGAACAAGTATTTATTAAAGTGGTAATGTGAAGAAAATTATTCCAGCAAAGATATACTGACTTCTATTTCCAGGAAAAAGCAGTATGGATTCACTTTTTTTTCCTTTTTCTTTTTTCTTTTTTTTTTTTTCTTTTTGCAGTACTGGGGATGGAACTCAGGGACATTTTACCTCCAAGATACACCCCCAGCCCTATTTTTAATTCTTTATTTTGAAACAGGGTCTCACTGAGTTGCAAAAGGCCTCACTAAGTAGCTGAGGCTGTCCTCAAACTGCAATCATCCTGTCTCAGCTTCCCAAATGCTGGGATTTCAAGCGTGTGCCACCATGTTCGACACCACTTTTTTAAGTTTTAAATTTTTGATACTTGAGATTGAGCCCACGCCATTCATTATACTTTCAAGTTATACTCCTGACCTTTTTATTTTTTGTATTGAAACAGGGTTTGCAAAATTGCTGAGGGTCTCACTAATTTGCTGAGGCTGGTCTCTAACCTGTGATTCTCCTGTCTCAGCCACCCAAGAACTGGGATATAGACCTGTACTATCATGCCAGAGTTAGAGCCCAGGCCTTTCCACTTTTATACTGCAAAAATATAGACATTAAGTGATAAGATCCTGAGGTAGAGTGGTGGGAATGCCATTTAGACCTATTTGATAATAGACCTACTTGATGCCCAGCTTCTCCTTTCCTTCAAATACCATTGGAATAATTCAACAGACAATCATGAAAGAATTATTAAGGTGGAAGAAAGAAGTCAACAGACAAGGAAACTGAGATTTTGAGGAAAGATACCACTATGAGTCCTCTAGGTTTTCTTTAATCATGCTTAGTCATGTTTTAGGCATCCGAGAGACCTGTATTCAGCTTACAGATATAGAAGAAAATAAAAAGTAAACAAGAAAGGCCTATTGTTTCTGGTCAAAGAAACTGATAGAAAGACACCCTACAAAGACATAGCAGGGAGATACACCCTGCCCAACAACCAAAGCAGTGGTAGCGTGATTCACTGCCATAGAGTAGTCAACAGGGCCCAGCCAGGAATCTGTCCCATACCATACATGGAGCAGTAGCAGGCCCATCAGAGCATCACTGACTAAAGCCTTTTGTTTCATGGAACCATTCAAAGTCATTGAACACACAGGATACCTGGAGAGATCAAGTGGGAGACTAGAAAAGCCAGAAAAAAACCCAACCATAATAGCACTGGCCCCAGCTCTGAATACTAAATAGCCATTTCAACTAAAAGTCATAAAAATTGACTAGCACCTATAAGCTAGATGGATGATAGCTTGTTGAAATTTAATAGTTGTATAGGATCAATTACGTCTTAACAAAATGGTCAAAATCTATAGGACTGGATTAAAAAATCACTCATCCTACCAAGAACAATGGAAAACCACTTGAATAATATGCTAAGTGAAATAAACCAGACAGAGTAAGTCATAGATTATCTCAGTTTTATGTGGAGTCTAGTAGAATAGAGATTAGCAGGGACTTCAGGTGGGAGAAACACAGAGATACTGACTGGTCAAAGAGTACAAAACTTTAAATGATAAGATCAACACGTTCTGGTAATCTAAAGCATAGCATGGTGTGATGGATGTGTCGATTGGATTGTGGTAATCATTACACAGTGCATATGTATATCAGTTTGCTATGTTGTACATTTTATACACCTTGTACAATGTTCAATTCAATATTTTTAAAAGACTAGACAAACCACTCCATAGTGCTCAAGTACAAGGGAACACAGACAGACAATATCAGACTGCCTCTTGAGGGATTATGTTGTTTCCTAGGCAATGGTGAAATCTACAAAGTACTGTATATAATTTGTTAATATGTAGATATTTTACATGCATGTTATGTTAGGATTTATTTTAAAATAAATTCTAGGCACATTTAATGATGAATGCGCAAACTTATCAGCAGAATAGGTAAGCACACATGCATTTTTCTATAAAACATGGCTATTCACGTTAGAAAGAGCTGCTCTAGAAAGACACAGCTCTACTTAGCAACAAGCATAGAAGATAGTCCAATATGACTGACTGAAAGATTCAAAAGCAAAAAGAACCCATATTAAACCTCCTGTGATCCATAGGGTATATGCCAGGCAAGACCATAAATATACTTTTATATAAAATAAGTGAATGTGGTTTTTTTCTTTTCAATTTTTTTGCAGCACTAGGGAGCCCACTGGTCCTCTAACTCTGAGTTATACCCCAAGCCCTTTTCACTTTATTTAGAGACAGAGCTTACTAAGGTACCAAGTGAGTGAAAGTTTTCAGCATTCTTTATAGTGAGAAGAAAATAAAGAAATCCAAGATACTCATTTGAGTCTTCATAGTTAATCACAAAAGATAAATATTGGTAGGACTGCACTGTGTATGTATGTCACTTTTAACATGATTTACATTATAATGTGAGGCTATAATGCATCAAGAAAAACATATAAAATGAATAAATAAAATTGCATGATGCCCACTTAAGTTTGAACTTTAAATATATAATAAATATTGCATGAGATGTGCTTTTACTAAAATTTTGTGTATTTGAAATTCAATATTAATTGGGTTTACTGTAATTTATTGTAATTTATCTGACTCTTATATTGGAGTCATTCACAGCTGTTCATTCTAATTAGAGGGCTATCCAGAGAGATGTGTGTGGGCTGAAGTCCCAGCTCTTCTACTCACTAGCTATGTTGATTTCAGTATCATCTTTCTATTTCCTAGTTTCTTCTTTGTGCTTTCATTTACAGGGGTATTTTTTAACTCCCTAGAAAAATCTTCTCAAATTATCAGCTCTCTCCACAAAACAATTAGTCCATGGTGCAATTGGATAACATTCTTTTTGACAATTTTCTTTCATTCCTTCCATTTCCTACAACTTGAAAGACTGGAGATATCAAAAAGCCCCTGTAACTTCAGTTTTGGGGGGTGCAGGAGATTGATCCCAGGAGTATTTTACCTTAGGGCTGTATCCCCAGTCCTTTTATTTTTTACTATTTTGGAACAAGGAGTAGCTAAGTTTCTGAGGCTGGTCTCAAACATAGTCCTCCTGTTTCAGCCCCCTATGTACAGAGATAATGGGTGTGCACCATCAAACCTAGCTAAGCCCCTGTACCTTTAATTGATACAGGCATGTGGTTTAGAGCTTAGAAGCTGATGGTAGTTATTTCTGGAAAAGGCTTCCATATAATTAGCAATTTTCAGGTATGTGAAGTTGGTATATGATTCTTTCGGTATCTATTGATATCTGTGCTCTGCTCAAGATTATTATTGCAAGATTAAAATTGTATTGTTTCCACAAAAATGAAAACAACTGTAAAAATGTGCAGTTTGAGGGAACAAAATAAGTAATTAGAATGGAATATTATAAGTTCAGTGAAAGAATGAGATGGGGCTAATTATATTAACATGGAAAGAAAAATACTAAGATTGTATACCAGAGACAAAATTGATGTAAAAACCCCATACACATGGTACATAACACTATATTCTTTCCTTGGGAAATAGAACATATCCATTTCCATGGAAGAAAGGATTTCAGTAGTAGCTTCAAAACCAGTAAAATACATTTATCCTCAAATAAGTGAAGGGAGAGGAGAAAAGCTAGATGATAGGATGATGAAAGTCAACTCTAGTTATTAGTCATAAGGCTTAAAATGGTCAATATTAATACAATATAAAATAAAGCTTAAGGATAATACCTTTGAAATGTACATAGAGGACATTTTATATTGATAAAAATTATTCATCAAGAAATCATATATAGAGGACTTGGCAAGATGGCGATTGATGGACGCAGCACATCTCAGTCGCAATAAAACCTGAAATTCAACCACCATAAAGGTAGCTCCTTGACAAAAAAACAAAAAAAACAAAAAAAAACAAAAAAAACAGAGAAAAGTTGAACTAAGCTATGAAAAATTGAATCAGTGGAACAAAATCCAGGAGACAGAACAGGGGATAGCCAAGTGCCCTGTGTGCACCTTACCTTGGGAACTGTATCATTGCGGCTGGATGCACCATCTTGGCCTGTTCATTCTGCACCTGGAAGGCTAGAACTGAAGACACTAGAGATCCTCAGTAAAGAAGCCAATGACTTGATGTGAAGTAAGCAGCTGCAGATCTTCAGCGTCTTAAGCGGTCAGCACCTCACTCCAGGTTTGACAGAGATCTGATAGCTCGGATGCTCGGAAAGAACCTGCAGCAGCAGCAACTATGAGACACAGCCCACCTCTACCTCTTCCTCCAGACACCCAGAGCAGTGCTTCACTAATCCTCCTATATATTCACTCTCATCTCTACCATATATTACATTACTACACTTAAACTCTCATTTTAATTGATCATATCCTCTACCCTATTCTTCCACCCATCACTCTGGCTCCTCCCCTCACCCAACCTTCACCAATGAATACAACACAACTTGCCTTTGTATATTCCAGCTGACACCTCCAGATTCGTACTGCTGAGATTGAACCAAAGAGGTTAGCTGACAGAAAGGACTGACAGACACTAAAGATAAACTAACCACTGCTGACAAAAGGAAAAACCCAACAGCTCACACACTGAGGTTTAAAAACTCATAGGTCTCTCCATCCAACTACTAACCAGGCCCAATCCTACTTAGCCTCCAATATCAAATGAGAATGAACCTATACAATATTTTTAAAAACCTCATAGGTCACCAATTTTTCTGCTCACCCCTCTTGAGCTGACTCCCTATAAAGGAGGTGACAGAACACCAGGACTTAACACTTGAAATGCATCCATTGCAGAGGGCAGAAGGAACCCTAGAGTAACTGCAACCCAGAATTGACCATATAGAGGTATTTAACAGCGGGGTGATAGTAGACACGGTCTTCAAGGTTAGTAACAAAGGGTGATAAATATACAACAGAGAACAGAGAATGAGCACACAGTAGAGGCTATTCAATTGTAAGGCATACCTGGTGGTAAATATATACCTCCATATAAGACACTATTAAAAAAGAGTAAACAGACATAAAAGAAACCTACAGATGGAGAGAAAGTTATTATGAGCAACAAAGACATAAACTTAAGAAACCAGAAATAATGAGAAGGAAGAATAGTAAGGAAACAATGAGCTCCCATAATACCACAATAACAGAACCCACCAATACAGAATTGTATAGATTTCCAGGACAATTCAGAACTTTAATAGTAGAAGTGATACAGGACTTCTGAAAAGAATTCAGAGAGACGAGCAGGAGCAACTATGATATCAGTCAAATTAGATTTCAAGCCCAACCATATCAGAAGAGACAAACCAGGTCATTTTTTTATTGGTAAAAGGAACAATCCAACAAGAGGAAATAATGATAGTGTTAACATTTATGCCCCAAAATAGGTACAGCCACTTTTATAAAACAAACTCTTTGTGACATTAAGTCACACACAGATCCCAATACAATAATATTGGGAGACCACAATACTCCTCTCACACCATTAGACTGATCTTCTAGACAAAAGATCAGTAAAGATGCCTCAGACCTAAAGAATACCAAAACCCAAATGGACCTATTAGATGCACACAAAATATTTCACCAAACTACAGCAGAGTTCACATTTTTTCTCAGCTGCTCACAGAATCTTTTCCAAATTAGACCATATCTTGGGCCACAAAGTGAGCACTAGCAAATTCAAAATAGTGACATATTCCCCTGCATTTTTTCAGACCACAATGGAATGAAACTAGAAATCAACTATAAGAAGACCCGGCATAACCACATCCACAAACAGAGACTGAATACTACAGTACTGAATGAGAAATGGGTAATAGAAGAAGTAAGGGGTGAAACTAAGAAATTCCTAAAAACAAAGAAAAATAGAGACACAACATATAAAAACCTTTGGGATGCCTGGAAGGCAGTATTAGGAGGAAAATTCATAATACTGAATGCTCCCATAAGAAGAACAGAAAATCATCAAATAAATAACCTAATGATATACCTCAAAGCCCTTGAAAAACAGGAATAGTCTAATCTCAAAGCCAGTAGAAGACAGGAAATTATTAAAATTAGAGCATAAATCAATGAAGTAGAGAATAAAAAACACAAAAAAATCAAGAAAATCAAAAGCTGGCTTCTAAAAAAAATAAATAAACAATTCAGGTAAACCACTAGCCACCCTAACCAAAATAAAGAGAGAATCAATCCAAGTTACTAAGAGATGAAAAAGGAGATATCGCCACAAACAGTGTAAAAGTTCAGAGGATTCTTAGAAACTACTTTTAAAAACTATACTCCAATAAAATTGAAAATCTAGAAGAAATTAACAAATTTATAGATACATACAACCTTCCTAGACTGAATCAAGAATATATAAAATTTAGACTGATCAATAGCAATGAAAGAGATTGAAACAGCAATAAAGACTCTACTGTCAAAACAAAACAAAACAAATCAAAACAACCAGCCCAGGACCAGATGGTTTCCCAAATGAATTTTAGAAAACCTTTATAGAAGAGCTAATCCCAAAGTCCTTAATCTATTAAAATCACAATGGCAATCATTAAAATTACAAACAATAACAAATGCTGGTGAGGATGTGGAGAAGTAAAAACTCTAATATTTTGGTGGGATTGCAAATTAGTGCAACCACTTTAGAAAAGAGAATGAAGAATCTTCAGAAGAATGGGAACAAACCTACCATATGATCCAGCAATAGCACTTCTGAGTATTCACCCCAAATATTGAAAACCAAACTACCAGTCCAATGCATGTGTATTTATGTTTATAGCTGCACAATTCACAATTGGCAAACTGTGGTCTATCAATAAATGAATGGATTACAAAACAATGAGATATGTACACAATAGAATTTTACTCAGCCATAAAGAAGAACAGAATTATGTCATTTGCAGAAAAATGGATAGAACTGAAGATTATGCTAAATGAGATTAGCTAGTCACAAAAAGTAAAGTCATATGTTATCCCTAATATTCAAAAGCTATGGAGAAATAGGACATAGGAAGGACTCTAGACAAGGAAGGAAAAAACATAGATGAGCAAATAAGGCAACCTAACTGAGGGAGATAGGAGCAGGGAAGAGGGAAGCACCTTAATGTGCATGATGCACATTAACAAACATATCAAAGTCAGTCACTAATCTGAACTTGAGAAGGAAAGAGGAGAGAGGGAATAGGGTGGGAATTCAGGAAGGGCTAAATAAGTGTTATGTGCATATACTCCTCTACCATCCTGTACCTCATTATGATGTAGGATTATAATGTACCAATGATTTTTTATAAATGGAACAATACCCCCAAATTTATTTTTCAAATCTCTCTTATACTTATTATCCATGTTTATATTAAACCCTCATGGAAAATGCATAAAATCTGAACTGCTTTTCATTTCCTTCTGAGACTACTTCACAGATCTATTAAGTATTTCTTTGTATCTGTTAAATCAGAAACAACTGGAAAATAATATTTGAGTGACAGATATCAATAACAAACATTAGCCTTATCATTGATTATACATAGCCAAACTGATTTCAAATATCTTTCCCCTGAATTAGACAGATTTACTTATCTTGTCTATGACCCTGCTAAAAAACCCACTGCCTTTACCACCTTTCAAAACCACAGGACACAGGTCCATTTTAACTTGTAGCTTAGAGAAAGCCAGCATGAATACTCATGCAATCAGATGGGCAATCAGATCTGAAGACAAAACAAGGGGCTGATCCAGGCATACTTAATTTCTTCCTGCAAGCTCACCAAGCTCATCAACCTTCCTCCTTAAGGCAGGAAAGGCTAGGGAGAGAGGTTACTCTGAAATCAGTTTCCTTCCACAAAGAAATAAGGAATCAGGGAAATGGATGATCTTTATCCCATGCTAATTCCAATTTTCTGCCATGTCTTTGTTCTTTTAACACATGTGTCTTAAATATGAATTAATGTGTAGAAACTCAGGTGCATAGCTGCATTATTCTGTTAATGGATCTTAGAGTCACCTTGCTTCCCATACAGTATATTTAAACGTGTGTGTGTGTGTGTGTGTGTGTGTGTGTGTGTGTGCATGCACTCACACTTGTGTGTGTGTGTCACTGGTGATTGAACCCAGAAGCATTCTACCTCTCAGCTACACCCCCAGATCTATTTTATTTTTATTTTGAAACAGGGTCTTGTTAGGTTAATGAGAGTCTCATTACTTGCTGAGGCTGTCCTCGAACCTACAATCCTCCTGTCTCAGCTTTCCAAGTACTTGGATTACAAGCATGTGCCACCATGCCTGGATATATTTAAACATTTTATTTGTCAATTGAGCTCTGTTCCTGGCACTAGAGCTGTAAATGGCCCATGGATATTACCTATCCACCTGGCCTCCATGCTCTCATAAGCATCTCATAAGCTGCCACATCTGTGGCAGCCAAATATCCATTTACAAACATAGCCTTGCTTTCTCTATAGTCCTAGTATTTTGTTATAAATTTACTCCCTAGTTTACTTCTCTTGTTGTAATATTCACTTATGTTGTTCAATATAGTACACTACAAGTTTAAAGAATATAAAATCCCATTTAGCCAGAAAAATAATAAAATGGCAACACTATTGAAATGCTTTAGATTTGAAAGCAAAACCTCTTTTCTTTATAAATTTCAAGTAAATCCATAAATAATCTCCAAAGAAATTTATAGAATTATTTTGCTTTTGTGTAAAATTAAATGAAAATCCCTAAAATGTGAAGTTCTGTTCCATTTCAGTTAGCTTTTCCATTCCTGTGACCCAAAAACCTAAGAAGCACAACTTAGAGGAAGAAAGGTTTATTTGGGGCTCACAGTTTGAGAGGTCAGTTTGTGATTAGTGAACTCCAAAGTATGGCATGGCAGAGGAAAAGCCATTTTCACTTCATGGAGGTCAGGAAGCAATGAGAGAGAGAAGAGGGCCATGGACAGATACATCCCCCTCCATGCCATGCCCCCAGTAACTCACCTCCTCTATCTGTGTCCCACCTTCAAACCTGGCTGCATTGCCTAAAACAGAAGCTTCTTGCTGAGGGACACTTAATATTTAATGCCGGAGCCAGCCGGCAAAAGTACGGGTTCCAAAGAGAGGAGTGAGGATGAAAGAATATAACTCTAAGAATTTAATTAAAATAATATTTTTAACATAGAAGGATCGCCAGTCCACTCCAGGGTCGATATCTCTACTGGCCAATCATGGGGTTTATTCTCTCGTGGTATTTATAGTTTTTAGCTTCAGGTTACCCAGACAAGAAAGAAAAGTCCAAAGTCTGTCAGGTCAAACAATACCCTGGTGCAACACAAACAACACAAACCTAAGCTCAGACAGAACTATAGCATCATTAGTTCTGAGAGAGTCTTAATTACTTTGAAACTTCCATGACCCCAAACCTTATTGACTCTGGATGGAAGGACAGTCAGAAGTATACTTTTAGTAAAGATAAGGGGAAGACCTTAATGACTCCCCACAAACCAAACCACAACATGTACTATGCTTTTTTTTTTCCTGTTCAATTTTGGCCAAAGGTGTTCCTGAAGTGTAGATAGTACTGGACTTACTTTAGCAGCTACATTCTGAAATATAATCCATTATACTTAGTATAGTACTTTTTTGTAGTGTTGGGGATGGAACCCAGAGGCTTTTTACCTTTGGGCTACACTCCCACACCTATTTTCTATTTTATTTGGAAACAGGGTCTCACTAAGTTGCTAAGAACCTCACTAAGTAGCTGAGGCTGGCTTTGAACCTGTGCGATCCTCCTGTCTCAGCCTCCCAAGCGCTGGGATTACAAGTGTGTGCCACCACGCCCAGCAGTATAGCACTTTTAAAGTCTCAGAAATTGCAGTAGTTGAATGTTAGCTTTCTCATTAGCCTCAATTTTATACAAAGAAGGACCAGGATTTAATTTGGTTTGATTATCATACTACTCTTTAATTTAACTTAGTGGGTACTTCTTGTTTGTCAGGTACAGTGCAAGATTGTGCAGAAATAAGAGAAGCAAAAATTTCTGCAATTGTAAACTTATATCTAGAAATATTTCATGGGTCTAAGTAAAAGATAAAACCAAATTCCAGATTTTAAGCAATTATTCTATCTAAAATTACGTTCCCAGAATACAGCATATGGCGTTTCCTAAGTAGCAGTAATCAAATGCTATTTTATTAAAGGAAGGGGCATGGACAAAATACTGGTTTCACTATTGCCAATCATCTAATGTAACTTGTTTAGATTACAAAACCTATTAATAAGCTCAATGGAAGAAATCTCATTTTAAGAGGTCGATAATGGAATATTATGTAAACATGTGTGTATTAGTTGTGGGGAACCCATTCATGAACCCAAGAATTTTTGTTTTCTTGCCTAATTGCTCTGGCATACTTCCAGCAAATGTTTTATAGAATTGATGGAAGCAGGTATTCTTGCCTGGTTACTGATATT
Source organism: Muscardinus avellanarius (assembly GCF_963383645.1). NCBI lineage: Eukaryota > Metazoa > Chordata > Mammalia > Rodentia > Gliridae > Muscardinus > Muscardinus avellanarius. The sequence continues at coordinate 99,637,675 of NC_137792.1, forward strand.
AGATGAGTTTCAGTCTTTGACTCATGTGTATTGCTGTGGGTCTTCTTTAGAGGCCCTTGTCAGGGTTTGGAAGTAATTTTCTATTTCTGAATTTCTTTTTTTAAGCAATGAGAGTTTACTGTCTTACAGTTCTGTAGTTCAGAAGTCTGACACATATCTCATTGGACTGAATCAAGATGTTGACAGGGTTTTGCTATTTTCTGTAGACTGTAGGGAGAGTCAGTTTCCTCATCTTTTCCAGATTCTTTCAGCTCCTTAACTTTCCTCACCTCCACATTCAAGCCAGCAATGATGAGTAGAGTCTTTTTCACATTGTATCACTCCAACTTCATTTATACCTCTCTTACTTTTCCTCCTCTGCTTCATCAAGGTACAATTAACAAATGAAATTACATATAATATGATGTACAAAATAATGTTTTGAGCCCAGGAAATTAAAGCAAGAATTAACAAGTGGGATGGCATCAAACTAAAAAGTTTCTTCTCATCAAAGGAAACCATTAAAAACCTAAAGAGGAAGCCTACAGAATGGGAGAAGATCTTTACCAGCAACCACTCTGATAGAGGGCTAATATCCAGAATATAAAAAGCTCAAATAACTCTTCATCTGCAAAACAAACAATCCAATCAAGAAATGGGCAACTGAGGCTGGGCCTGGTGACGCACGCTTGTAATCCCCGCGCTTGGGGGGCAGAGACAGGAGGATCACGCAAGTTCGAAGCCAGCCACGCACGCTGGCTTAGGAGACCCTGTTTCCAAATAAAAATGTAAAAATAGGTCTGGGAGTGTAGCCCGGAGGTAGAAAGAAAGAAAAAAAGAAACGGGCAACTGAACTGAATAGACACTTTACAAAAGAAGAGATACAATTGGACAATAGATGCATGAAAAGATGTTCTACATCATTAGCCATCAGGGACATGCAAATCAAAACTATGCTGAGATTCCATCTAAACCCAATCAGATTGGCAAGCATAAAGAAATCAAATAACAAGAAATGCTGGTGAGGATGTGGGGAAAGAGGAACTCTTTTATACTGTTGGAAGAAGTGCAAACTAGCTCAGCCACTATGGAGATCAGTGTGGAGATTCCTTAAAAAACTGGGAATAGATCCACCATATGATCCAGCTCTACCACTCTTGGTTATTTTTCCAAAGGGGTTGAAATCAGAGAACTATAGCAACATATGCATACCTATGTTCATAGCACCACAATTCATAATAGCCCAAATATGGAATCAACCCAGGTCCCTATCAAAAGATGAATGGATTGCAAAATTGTGGGAAATACACACAATGGAATTCTATTCAGCTATAAAGAAGAACAAAATCATGTCATTTGCAAGAATATGGAAAGTCCTGGAGAGCATTATGTTAAGTGAGATTAGTCAAGCACAGAAAGAGAAGGGGCATATTTTTCCTCTAATATGCCCAAACTAGGGAGCACTGGGGATACCAGAGGGACTCCAGATAATGGAAGGGAAATCTCAACAAAGTCTGAATGGAAGGATAGGAGAGGAAGAATGTTGAACTTAATTAATGAGGGGCTACATTTAAATATGTGTAAAAGTTTGAATATAGCATGGTTAACCTGGACAGTCAGTGTTGGGAGGGGGAAGGGAAAACTGGGGTGGGGGGAGAGGGCACCAAGTACAGTTTAAATCTATAACTTTTATTTTCAATAAAAATGATATTTTGACATGTGTATATGTTGTAAAATGATTAAATCAAGATAATTCATGTATCTATCACTTCACACAGTTATATATTTTTAACTTAAGTTAGAACATTTAAGATCTAGCTTCTTAGCCCTTTCCATCTATAAAATACATTTGTGTGTGTGTGTGTATGTGTGTGTGTGTGTGTGTGTGTGTGTGTGTTTCTGTATGTGTGTGTGCATGACGGGGATTAAACCCAGGGCATTATACCTCAAAAATTGAGTGAGCTATACTCCCAACCCAATTTATTTATTTGTTTATTTGTTTGTTTTTGCAGGTCTGGGGATGGAACCCAGGGACATTCAACCTTTGAGCTATACCCCCTGCCCTATTTTTTTATTCTTTATTTCGAAATGGGGTCTCACTGAGTTGCAGAGGGCCTCAATAAGTAGCTGAGGCTGTCTGCGAACCGCGTTCCTCCGGTTTCAGCATCACAAATGCTGGGAATACAAGCATGCATTACCATGCCCAGCTTTATTATTTATTTTGAAACAGGGTCTTGCTAATTTGTGGAGGTCCTCATTAAGTTGCTGAAGCTGGTTTTAAACCTGCAATCCTCCTTTCTCAACATCCCAGGTACCGGTTTCACAAGTGTGCACCACCACACCAGGCTTAAAATACATTATTTTAACTATAATCATCATGCCATGCTTATTCATCCTGTATATCTGAAACTTTATGGCCTATAATCCACCTCTTCCCTAGGCATGCCCCACTTCCAGACCCTGACAACTTCCATTCTACTCTGTACTTCTTTGAGTAAATTTTTAGATTTTACTTATAAAGGATATAGGGCAATATTTGTCTTTCTGCACCTGACTTATTGCACTTCTTATAATGTTCTTCAGGTTCCTTCATGTTGTAACAAATTATATGGTTTTGTTTTTTGTTATGGATAGTGTTCCATTTTGTTCATATGCCACATTTTCCTAATTATTCACCCATCTATCAATATTTGCATTGTTTCAACTTCTTGGCTATTACAAACAATATTGCAGTAAACATGGGGGATGCAGATCTCTTTGATATAGTTATTTTATTTTCTTTGGAGAGTTAACTTGAGGTTGGATTGCTGAATCTGATGTTCGTGTTCTTTTTAATATTGTTGAGCAAACTCCATATTGTTTGTCATAATTCCTATATTAATTTACATTCTTACAAATAGTTATGTGAATATTTCTATAGCATTCATTCTATTTTCTTCACATACTGCCAGCACTTGGTATCCTGTTTTTGTTGGTAATAGTCATACTGAAACGGGGGTTTCTTGAGAGGAAACCCGGCGTTTCCTTGAGATGAAACGGAGTTCCCTAAGAAGAACTCGACGTTTCCTACCGGGTTCTTTTCTACGGTGAGCGAAGAATGACACCCGCAGACCTCTGGAAGGGGAGTAAAAGGTTTATTGGAAGCAGCAGGGAATGGGGGAAGAGTGGCTGAACACCCCCAAAGGGGCTGGAACTCTGGGTTCAGCAGCTGCCTTCAGGACAATACTTGAGAGTAGCCCAAGCTGAATTGCGTTCAGGTGCAGGCTGCTTTCTTCCACAGTCCGTGCGATCTGCCAGAAAAGAGGTGAAGGTCAGCCCTAGGGGCCTGGCTAGTCTTGATGTCCAGCAGAGGCCTTCAGATCACTACTCAAGAGTCGCCCGAGCCACGTGCCCTCAGATGCACTCTGCCTTCTCTCACGGCCAACACGACCTGCGAGAGAGAGAACAGCTCCCCAAAAGGGGAGGGGTTCCCAGAGTGGGTAACTGTCCTGCTGGGGGGACTAAGGCATTGTCAGTGCCTGCGGTTCCTCTTTTGGTTGTGGTGACTTTGGGATTCCAAGGAGAATTTTGGGAAGTAGCTCTCATAATTTGCATAGGGTCTTTGCAAGTCCTTTGAAGGGTCTTCTTTCAAGTGTCAGACTTGTTTGGTGGGTTTGTTGATTAGTAAATCAGATGGCTTTTGTGAAGTTCTGGTCCTTTGTATCTCTGAGCCTTTGGAATTTCAGTTATTTGTCGCCCCTCAGGAAACTCAGGAAACTCAGGAAATTAACTTTTTCTACCAGGCCTTTTCCCTATCTCCCTATTTCCTTTCTATTTCCTCAATACCAACAGTTGTGAGGTGGTATTTCACTGTGGTTTTTATTTGAATTTCTCTGATGTTTAGATATGTTGAGCCTTTCTTCGTGTATCCTGTTCAACATTCCTATGCTTTCATTTTTTTTTTCCGAGTTGGGAATGGAACCCAATGACATTCTACTTCTGAGATACACCCTTAGTCCTTTTTTATTTTTTATTTTGAAACAGGGTCTCACTGAGTTTCAAAGGGCCTCACTAAGTAGCTGAGGCTGTACTCAAACCACCATCCTCTTGTCTCAGCCTCCCAAATACTGGGATTACAAGAGAAATGTCTGTTCAGGACTTCTGCCCATTTTTCATTGGGGTTATTTGTTTTCTTGTTATGTAATTATTTGAATTTCTTACATATTTTGGACATTAATCTTTATCAATTATATAGTTTGCAAATATTTTCTTTCATTATGCTGGTTAGCTCTTCACTTTATTGATTTTTTAATTTTTATTTTTTGCTGTGTATTCTTAGATTGTTTCTTATTCTTCTGAGTTTAAGATTCTTTATGTATCTTCTGTAATTCTGGTTTAGTAGTCATAAATTGCCTTAGTTTATGCTTAACATGGAAGGTCTTCACTTCTTTTTTGATTCTGTTGCTGGAAATAGTAATTATAATGTTGCTGGAAATAGTAATCTAGATTGGCAGGTGTTCTTTTAGAACTTGAAATACATTATTCCATGATCTCCTGACTGTTAAATATTTTTCTGAGAAATCTGATACTATTCTGACAGGTATAGTTTTAAAGATTACTGATTAATTAATTACTTAATTAATTTATTTTGATACTGGGGATTGAACCCAGGACATTCTACCTACAAGTTTCACCCCCTAGCTCTTTTTATTTTTTATTTTGAAACAGGGTCTTTCTATGTTGCTGAGGGTTTACTAAGTTGCTGAGTTTTTAATCTCAACTATTGAAATTTTCATTTCCAAAATTTTCATTTGTTTCTCCTCAAAATCTTATTTTCATTAAATTGTTTATCCATACATTACATTGTCTACCTTTGGTAATTCGGCTGGTTATTTGTAAAATCTTATTGGAATTCACTGCATTTTTGAAATATTATTTTCAGTTGTTTTCCAACTTCTCATACACTTCAATATCTTTTGAATCAGTTAACTCTAGAGCTAGGAACTTTAGGAGATATCATGTTGCCTTACTTTTTTATCTTTCCTGTGTTACTATTTTGAGAGTTGTGCATGTGTTGGAATGGATATCCCTTTCACTTTTATGTGAGAACCATCCTAATAGTGTTGAGTTTAACTTGAGTTGGACTGGCCGCAGGACCCCTAGTAGGCACAGCTGGTGGCAGACTGAATTACTCCTCCTGGTCATTCACTCCCATAGCCAACAGCAAAGAGAACACAATAGCTGTGGCACCTATGAGGAACCCCTAAAGTTTGCCCCTATACCTTATTAGACCACACATTGCTGAAAAGACTGAAGGAGTTACTACAGAGGGTGCACCCAACATACTCTGTTATCTACAACACACCTGTCTGAGCTGCCAGATGTGCCCCATGTTATGGTTTTAATGTTGTTGTGGGTTATTCTTTCTTTATTCAACTATAGTTTAATGAATAGGGAAATTAAAACTAATAGACAGCTTGATGCAACTTCAACAATCTTTATTACAAAATCAATAGGAAAATAGAAAGAGAAGAAAGGCATGCTGGAGAACCCAAAACTAAAACTCTGCCCCCCCCCCATTCCTGGCCTTTAAATATATTTTGTATTGGTATATTCTTATCAGCATTTCTAAGGCAATGGGCTAGTAACTTATTTTTTTGTTTTTGTCAGATGGTGTTTCGTTGCCTCTAGACAGTGCACTTATTAAGTGCAGGGCTCAATAATCTACCTTGTTTCCACCTCCATTGTTTTGGGCTGTATCAGTTGCCCATCAGCTATGGGTGCTTTGAAGCAGCACAGAGAGTTTACCTTTCCTGTACCCAGGCCAGGTCACAAAGGAGAGGAGGTGAACAGAGGCACTGATTGCCTCTCTGTATTTTAGGACTAAAAGCTTCAATTGTTTCTAGGACTTTTAAGGATAAAGGCTTTAATTTCCTTTGTATTCTTACTATAGGTTAGTCCTTAGAACAAAGGGCAGAGAGAGGGAGGGAAGCTCTGCAGTGTAACAGATGCCACCCCTCGCTGTCTGAGTGCCTGCCCAGCACCCAGGCTCTGACTGCTTTTTACATTTTGGAAATTAATACTGGAGCAATTTTCTAATACCAGCACTGTGGGCACTGTAAGATCTGGCTGTGAGGACTGGCCAGAGGAGGTGGAGAACAAAGAACTCCAGCAGTGGCAGGAAAAGTGTCCCTAACCACCCCCCTGACCCCAGCCGATAAACCTATCTGTCCGGCCCCCTGTCAAGACCACCAATGTACAAAAGCCACTGTGTAACTATCCCTCCCTCCTAATGCCCCATGAAAAGCTGGGGTTTCTTCTGATGCTTGTGGACTCTCTCCCCAGTCAGTTCCCTCTCCCAGGCTTTCCTCCAATTAAAGATCCTGTTCTGGTTTGTAGAACTGTGTTTTTTCCTTCCTTTTATCTCTACATATCTAATAGTCACACCCCACTCTTGCTATACTTACAGAGAAGGGAGGTCCTGTTAGATGAATTAAGTTCTTATTTCATAACTCCCCCATGAGCTAAGTTTTTTGAGAGGCCCTGGGCTGACCGGGATAAGCTACTATCCCCCTCGTACTGTAGGGCCAAAGTGGGGCCATGACAGGCTTCATCCACACAGCAAACACGCTAGGCCTGAGTTTCAGTTTCCCAGGAATACAACTAACAGTTAAGTATCAGTTTTGGCACCTGGGTCAGGATGAAAAACTCCCATCCAACCTCAGGAGGCATGAACCAAATGGGAGGCACCAAGTATCCTGTCCAGTTGCTTGTGATAACAGCAGCAAAGATTCCTTTTGGTTTAAAGATAACTCCTTTGTAAATCACAGCCCAAGTGACTGAAATATAAATCACAGCCTACCCAAATGACTGAAATGTATAAAACTGCCTTGGAACAAAGACTCAGGGTCCTTGTCAAGATTCCATTACATTGGGAGGACTTGGACCCTAGCTCGAGCTAGTTCCCCAATAAACCCCTTTCTTTTTTCTTGCATTATTGTGTGTGGTGGTGGTCTCTCTCCCCCTGCGATGCCGGACTTTGAGTATAACACAACCACACCTGGTCAGTTACCTGGGAGACCTGCCCCCTCCTGGTGCCCCTTGGCCAATCAGCGAAAGGGATATTTACCACTGATCCCTGTTGGCTGGGTGCTTTTACTCCTTTATTCTTTAAGTGGAAATATCCACTAAGATTTGAGTAGTACTAGGTCATGACTGGAGTTAGGTGCAATTTCTCTGAGCTAAGCTAGAAATGAGTGTTAACACAGTGACATAACACCCACTGCAAGTGCTCAAAATGCTGGGCTTGATTGTTAGCACCACATACATATAATGCAGCCACTATGGAGATCAGTGTGGAAATTCCTCAGAAAATTAGAAGTTGAGCCACTATGTGATACAGCTATACCACTCCTTGATATCTTTCCAAAGGGACTAAAATTATAATAGCATAGAAATACATGCATATCTATTTTTATAGTAGTACAATTCACAATAACCAAATGATGGAACCAACCTAGGTGTCCATCAATAAATGAATGGATTACAAAATTTTTGCATGTCCACACAATGGAATTCTACTCAGCAATCAAGAAGAACAAAATTATGTCATTTTCAGCAAAATGGATGAACATGAAGAATATTGTTAAGTAAGATTAGGCAGCCACAGAATGTGAAGGGTCATATGTTATCTCTCATATGCAGAAACTAGGGAGTAATTGGGATACTAGAGGGTCTCTAGATAATAGAGGAGAAACTCCAGTGGAGAGAAGGAGGAGGTCTAGAATAAGGAGAGGGGTAAGAGTGAGAATGAATGAAGGAGGCACTTCCATTGGGATTATGTACATAAGTGAGAATATCAATGTTAATCTCAACGTTATCTATGGGGAATGGGGAGTGGTGGGTAGGAGTCAGGGGGAAAGACCGCCAAGTTGTGTTGCTATTGAAAAATTGCTCTGGTATTAATTTTCAAAATATAAAAAACCTGTCAGAGCCTGGGTGCTGTGTAGGCACTCAGGCAGGGAGGGACAGTGGCTGTTACACTGTAGAGCCTCTCTCTCTCTCTCTCTCTCTCTCTCTCTCTCTCCTTTGTTCTAATGCTTAACTTATAGTAAGGATTTAAAGGAAATTAAAGCCTTTAGCCTTAAAAGTCCTAGAGACAATTGAAGCTTTTAGCCCTAAAAATAAGTAGGGACAATCAGTGCCTCTGTTTACCTCTTCTCCTTTGTGACCTGGCCTGGGAAAAGAAAAGGTAAACTCTTGTGTGATGCTTCAAAGCACCCATAGTTGTTGAGCAAACAATACAGCCCAATACAATAGAGGCAGAAACCAGGTAGATTATTGACATCTTGCACTTAGTAAGTGCACTGTTCAGAGGCAAAGAGGTACCACCTGGGTAAGAAATAAGTTACTAGCCCATTCATTAATAAGAACATACCAATACAAAATCTATTTAAAGGCTAGGGATATAGAGTGGGTCAGAGTTCCATTTTGGGGGCTTTCTAGTGTGCTCCAAGGCATGCTGCTTTTTCTTCTCTTCTCTCTGTATTTTCTACTAATTTTGTAATAAGCATCCTCTTTGGCACTTTGGAGTCTAGTGTGTCTCTGTGGATCACCTCAAAACAAAGTGCTGTGTGGATGTATGTCATTATCACTCTGAATTGTATTATCATGTGAGAATATAATGCATCAAAAATATATTAAAAACATAAGCACAGGAATTGAAAAACAAACATGAACAAAAACAAGCCATATACAGAAATAAAGTCAAAGCCAAATAAAGACAACAAAAAGACAACTCCACCAACAATAGAAAAGAATGAGGCAAAAATAATGTCGAGTAAATTAAAAAGTTAAGAATGATAAAAATAAAATATTAAAATATAAAATATAAAAGTAAAATAAAATAGGAAAAATATAGAGAAAAACTAAAAAGAAAGAGAAAAAAGAAAAAATTAATATCCATAGGAAAAAAAGGTAAGCCGGAAATAGTGGCTCATGCTTGTAATCTCAGTACTTTGGAAACTGAGAAGGAAGGATCATAGGTTTGAGGCCAGTCTCAGCAATTTAGTAAAACACTAAACATAATGAAGACACTGTTTAGAAACAAAACAAAATAAGCTTTGGGGGTGTAGCTCAGAGAGAAAAGGAAAACTATATAAAACCAAAACCAAAAATAACATAAAATAGTATTAATTAAAAATTAAAATTTTCTCTCCACTGAGGTCCTTTATTATGCAGGCATGAGTGTTATCTGCAACCTGAGCCTACCAAAGTTTTGTTCTTTGTAGGCTATGCACCCCTTGGAGAGAGCAAATGCTGGGGGCTGTTTGGCCTCATTTCCTTTGTGTTGCTTCTCAGGTGAGATAAGGGAGTTGTTTGTGGTTGGAGCCAGTTTGATTACCTCGCAGCTGTTGTGCACACCAGAATGAGCTAGAGTGAAACTCCAAGCTCCCCAGGCCAAGATTTACCCTGGAGGTATTTTGGCTGCACAGTTTGAGAAGAGGGCAGATACCAAGGTACAGTACAGCATGTTATGAACATAGCAAGTGTGGAACTCAGCTGGCACAGCTTCTCTCTCATGCCCATTGTGTTGGGCACTCCAGGAGCAGGGCGGATGTCAGGGCTGTAGTGTGTCAGGGACTTTGGTACCTTTTGAAATGAACATTCTGAGGGTAGGATCACAGTTATCTATGCAGAGGGGTGGCAGTGGCCCTGTGTAATCCAAAGGCCATGACTCTAGTGTTCTAAGACAGCTCCTGCTTGAATCACATGTGACTGCTCCTTCCCTTGAACTTCATCTGGCTCCCTGAACCACCAGTTTTAAAAGGGAAGGACACATGGTTCACTTATAGATCACAGTTCATTTTTCCACTGCATAAAAATCTCAGCAGGTTTGTGTCCGAGGCTCTCCCCCATCTCCAAACTGACTCCCAAGGGAGATGACTACTGAGCCACTGTAGTAATATTGTGTCAGGGACCTGGAGACAGGTAAATTCAGGACCTTTGATTCTCAGAGCAGTAAGCTTAGATGGGGCCTTCTCCAGATGGTTTCCTCTTACAGTTCTCAAGAATCCTCTGGGAAGGATGGAGAAGTTAACCAGATCAAATTTGCTGTGTAGACCCCAGGCCTATTGTATGTTTAGGCTTTTTGTTTTCTGCAAAGTGCTAAGTTCTGTGTTGTTAGCACTCACTGGGACTTTTCTTCTCTCACCTTTACCTTTATCCCCTGCTGTACTGCTTTGGGATTGATGCTGTGTTGCTCTGTCTTACCCTCTGTTCTGCTATCCAAAGTCTATGGGCTTTCTCCAAATCTTTCCCTACTATTGTATTTTAGCATTCTCTTTTAGTCATGTGCCTCCATATTTGACTGCGCTCCAGCTCTTTTGATTATATCTTGTGAAGCAGTGGGTGCCCCTGGTTCACCATCTTGAATCTGCAGTATAATTTTTATCACTATTTTAGAATATCTTTCTTTTATTCATAAAAATGTTAAGTGCAAAATAGCCTCAGGAAGGTTCTTCTTCAGGAAATTTTCCCGAAAGAAAAGTATTGTTATAGGAGATAGCAACTCTGTGTTTGTGATCCTCTCTGAAGATCTTCTAGTGAGACAAGATATGGAGATGGAAAACAGTGATATTATGATACTGACTCTGTTTAAGCCTAGACTGACTGACATGTGTGTTTGTGTCATAGGTTTTTTTTTTTTTTTCCAGAATAATGTTATTGGGGCATTGTGACTATACAACATAGTGATATATTTATACATGCTCAGATCACTGGTGTCTCCTTCCAGATCCCACCTGTACCAGTATTGGGAAAAGGTTTCAAAATGTATTAATGTACCAGTATTGGGAAAGATTTCCAATTTTAAAAATATATCGTCTGGCCGGGAGTGGTGGCACACGCTTGTAATCCCCGTGCTTGGGAGGCAGAGACGGGAGGATCGCACAGGTTTGAAGTTAGCCACACTGGCTTAAGAGACCCTGTTTCCAAATAAAAATATATAAGGAGGCCAGCACCCATTTCTAAAATGGTAGTGAGTTTTTTTTTCTGTAGTTTAAAACAGGTTCTAGAGAGATAAGCTAGATTGTTTTTAGCAATAGTATCTAGGAAGCATTGCCACTGGCAACTACAGCCACATGCAGTAGTTCCAAATCCCCGGCAGCTATTGGAAGCCTGAATGGGTAAGCTTCTCCAAGAGCTCAAGAAAAAGCCTAAGTCAAAAATTTCAACCAAATTAACAGGCAGGCCTTCTTGGTGAAAGGCCGCACCCAGGAGGCATTGTCTGGCATTCAACAGGCAGTTACAGTTCCAATTGCATAAGGAAGCCCTCAGGGGAGGAAGCTCAGGAGGAGGCCATGCCTGACCTCTGGCAGCTTGGGATTCTTAGGCCCCTCAGAAATTGGAATAGTTACAGGGAAGCAAATTAATAAGATGTTGTTGAAAATGGCAATATTTTCAGCTAGAAAACCTCATTGAGAAACGGGTCAGGTGAAAGTTGAGTTGCAAGGCAGGAGGGAGGTGGCTAAACTTCAAGCTTGCACTGGCTTTCTTGTGGACAGTAAGGCCACTTCACTGATCCATGTCATACCAGCTGGATGCCCCCAGCTGGGCTCCTAGATTTAGGGGTGCAGGGAACCTCATCCAGACAGAGAAAGGCCACGCAGACCTCTCTCTGTCTTAAATGGGATTCCAGCAATATCCTAAATGCTAGGGTGATTTTTTTTTTTTTTTGGTGGTACTGGGGTTCCTGGAAGCCCTTCTACCTCCGGGCTACACTCCCAGACCTATTTTATATTTTTATTTAGAAACAGGGTCTCCTAAGCCAGCACGCGCGGCTGGCTTCGAACCAGCGCGATCCTCCTGTCTCCGCCTCCCAAGTGCGGGGATTACAAGGGTGCGCCACCACGCCAGGCCTAGGGTAATTGGTTTAAAGTGGGAAGCTCTGGGAAGGGGGCCACCTTGCCCAGACAGGCCACTAAAACCCCACCCTTTCTCTCTCTAGCGGGATCCCAGCAATCCAAAGTGATTGCCAGATCTCCACTCGCATGTGTTCTCCAAAGCTGGGAAAAGTTTGATCCCAAAACGCTAAAGAAAGCTCTCATTTTTTTCTACACCCAAGTATGGCCACAGTATGAGCTAGGGGATGGAGACATGTGGCCCTGTCAGGGAGGTTTAAATTATAACACTATTCAGCAACTATATCTATTTTGTAAAAAGGAAGAAAGATAGGTGGAAATAGCTTATCTTCAGATGTTCTTTAAATTCAGAGACCATCCAGATTTCTTTAATGATTGCAGGGTTGAGACAATTCCCAAAATGCAAAGGTTCTTTGGCACTTGAGCCTGGTCACAGTAAAGCCGAACCATCCCAGGCACAGCTTCAGCGGCCTGGGATCCACAGGGTCTTAGTGCTGCCAGATTAGTCTCCAGTTGGTTCTGCCTATGGGCCTCCTTATATCACCTGGAGAGGAAGGTTTAGAGTTCGATCTGTCCATATGCAGTTCTTTCTTAAGGGCTGAGTGTAAGGCTACATCACCAACTCAAACAATAGGTGTTAGCACTCTTAAATCTTTACCTGGTAGAATGGGAGGCCATCCTAAGACAAAGTTTACTACTGCAGGCTGCCAAGTCAGTTTAACAGGGACTTGAAAAGGGAAAGACAGATGGGCAAAAGCCATGAAAGGACTCTGGCCAAGCACAGAAGCCTAGGCTCCAGTCTGTTTAAGGGTGGAAAACAAGGGAATCTCTGGAGTAAATGCTCTCAACCAGGAGGCCAAAAAGGCCCTCCGAGGCCTGGTTCACAGTGCGAAGGGGGACCATTAAAAGGCTGAGCGCCCCAGTTCCGAATGGAACTGGGATCCCCAGACCTAGGTTCCCAGTGAGTCCTCCCAACTACCACCACCTGAGTTAAGACTAAAAGAGCCATAGGTGATCACAGTGAGATTTAAGGCATTGTCCTTCTTTCCCAGCCCAAGGTCCAAAAACTTAGCCAGGATGGGGGGCTTCTCAGGCCAGCCCTAAACCATCTCTTTACTCAAGATTCAGCCTGCTGCGTCCAGAGTGACCTTCCATTCTCCAATTCTTAGCCATACCAGAGATTTCAGCTCCTCTGCTAACAAGGAGGTATAATGTCACGAAAACAAAAGTATTTTTTTTCCTTTTGCTGACTGCACTAAAGTTATTGCTCAAAGATATATACTTTTTATCTCAATCAGTCTGAGCTAAACTGGTGTGAGATGTGATTAAATAAAGTTACTTTCTTCTTTGACAAAAGTAATATTTTTAAACTCTTAAGTCTTTTAAATGGGTTTTTAAATTGCTGGTATCTAAACAACATTATTAACTGGTACAGTTTTTGGTTAGCTTGCATATAACAAAAGACAGATATAGAGAGTTCATAGATGTATTTCTTTATATTTTGGTAAGAAAAATTTTGTGAGACTAAGAAAGCATGTTGTAAGGTTTATCCTCAGATTGTCCCAAATGGAAAAAAAAAGAATGACCAGGATTAAAAAAATCAAGAGGGTTAAAGCAAGTTGCAGAGTGTTTGTGGTAGGTTGCAGAGTGTGGTATGTTTGTTTGCATATATAAAAATGGTTTTAATATTTAAGAAAAAATAGGTTTCTAGTAAGTCTACCTCTCTTTAGACCTCTGGAGGCCATTTTATTTAAACTTATGTTTGGCCCATAGTTTCCAAATTATGTGGTTAAGTTTGTCTTCAATGGAGTTAAAACCATTAATTTCCAGGATTATACAGGCACTCAAATTTGTGTTTTTTCACTTTTCCTACTTATACTCATTTTTCTAGAGTAACTAAACAATAAGGCAGTTCATTTTTGGTCTTTTTCCAATTATTACGTGTACAAATGCTAACAGATCTTACAGCCCCTTGCTACAGCAATGACAAAGTGGCAATAGGAAATTCCTTAATATTACAGTGCTGATAAATTCATAGTTCTCCCACAGGACTGGTAATATGGGTAAAACTTTAAAAAATATTTTCTCATACAACTCAACAGTCACGATTTAAAAAATTTAACAAATCAATCAAAGCCTTCTAAGACCAATTTTTCTGTTATTTTACCTCAAGCCACTATACTAGATACTGGCACCTATAAGGGCATTAAAATCCAAAAACAGTACCCTACTGCCTAATTTCTGGGTTCACATGGCACAAAATATACTAAATACATCCCACTTCTGTATGTTTAAGCCAAAGTCGGTAAAACAGGTTTTAACATCTGATTTAATTGGTTTAGGGCTAACTGAGAAGGATATTAAGAGGAAAACAAATATTAATGTAATGTCATTCTGAATTTTCATGCTTATAAGTTTAATAAAAATGTTCAGACAGTGGAAGATCCTATTCCAACCTCAGTAGTCGTCCCGGGAAACTGTTTGCGTGTGGGACCTGTGCCATGTAATCTTGAATGTAATCAAACGATAGCCAGTCCCATTCCAGCATCAAACTTACATCTCCCCTTAGGCTGGTCAGTTTTCTGCTTTAATTTTTCTTATTCTCTCATCCCTCAAGTCTTTCAAGATTGCTGTTATATAGGTAAACTCGAGATGATTCTACCTATTCCACCAGTGCCCTCCCATAGACGAGTCACTCGGTCACTTCCTTCTTTACCCCCAGATTGTAATGACAATCTCCATCTTTGGTCCCCAGGCCTTGTTGCAGGGTTGTCGACCACATTGATAGCCATCCCTGGATTAGTGTTTGGGGCCTATATACAAATCAATTAACTCCCTTGTTTATTCACTAAAACAATTAATGATTCAGCTTTGGCTTTGGCAGCTATCAATACAGAACTGGGTGAAGTACGCCAAGCCACTCTAGAAAACAGGGCTACCATAGATTATCTGCTTCTGCTTCATTATATAGAGTGTCAAGAATTCCCTGGAATGTGTTGTTTTAACATTACTGATAACTAAAAAAAGACAACCAGTCTAATATCAGACATGCATAAAGAATTAACACAAATTCAACAGTATAAAAGTTTGTTTAGATATGGTTCCTCATGTATGGCATGGCTTATGCCATTTACAACTCCCCTTCTCATCAACCTTGTCATTTTACTTTTTGGGCCACGTGTACTAAATTGTATACTGAATTTCATTTCTCATAGGCTGGAAGCTTTCAGACTTCAGATGGTAATACAGACAGTCCCTGACAAGGACATCTATCGAAGCCCTTTGGATGGTCATAGAAACACACAACATGGACCCATCTGATTTCCTCATGCCAATTACATACATGTGTACCCTAAGCCGGGCCCCCCTTATGTCACCCATGTTCAGCTCAAAGATGCTTGATGAGTCATCACCCTTATTCCTTTGCTATGGGTACATGTATGTAATAATAATGGGAGAAAACTGATGGGAAATTAGCTCATGTTAAATGTTTGTAAAACTGTAAAAGTCAAAATGTATTTTCTATGTCTACCTTTGGCCTGACAGGTGTCAGAAAGTTACTAGACAGAGGGGGGAATATGCCAGTATTGGGAAAAGGTTTCAAAATGTATTAATGTACCAGTATTGGGAAAGATTTCCAATTTTAAAAATATATCGTTTGTAGTGAAGAAAGCCAGGGGCTGTTGGGAGAAGGCTGGCAGATTTCTGCATGGATAATTAGCAAAAGAATAGAAGGAGCCTAGGGCTTTTTTACATTTCTAAAGAGACACAGAGTTCCTCAAGGATGGGAGGAAATCCCAGATCCAGGATAAGCATCTTAACACATCTTGGGAGTGTAACAAAAGGTGTGAAGGTCTGTGCCTGAGACAGGGCTGTCCCCCACACATCTTGGGAGTGTAACAAAAGGTGTGGAGGTCTGTGCCTGAGACAGGACTGTCTCCCCTGCCTCAGAGTGGGTAGATCCGGCTGGGATGGAGACAGAGCAGATACCTGGGCTAGGGCAGCATATCTACATATCAAAGGACCTGCTGACTTGGTCAGGATAAGAACACTCAGCATGAGGGAATTTTGGTGAATTCGCTCGAATTGCCCCCCTGTGCCATTTCTGAATGGCATGGGGCTTGACCTGTCTTCTGTATTTCTATCTTTTTAATAAACTTCTTTAAATTTTCAGCAAGAGTCCAGGCTAATGCGTATTTACCATTAGCTCAGGACAAGAACCTGCGCTTTTTTAATCTTCATGTGGTTTTGTTGGGGGGAATTATTTCTCCCCTTTCACCACAACCTATTTCTTTTTCTTTTCTTTTTTTTTTTGGTGGTACTGGGGTTCCTGGAAGCCCTTCTACCTCCAGGATACACTCCCACGGGCTAGACTCCCAGACCTATTTTTTTAACATTTTTATGTGGAAACAGAGTCTCTTAAGCCAGCGAGGCTGGCTTCGAACCAGCGCAATCCTCCTGTCTCTGCCTCCCAAGCGCGGGGATTACAAGCGTGCGCCACCACGCCCGGCCTCCACCACAACATATTTCATCATAACACCACCCACTCCATTCTTTCCCTTTAATGTTACCCTCATATATGCACATAACATTATTTGAACTCTTTCTTCGTCAAGCCTCCTTTTTCCTCCCTCCCCGTCTTCCTTCCTCAAAATCTTTCCACTATTCGACTGGTCTCTCTCATTTATCTGAATTTACTCTTGTTTCCCATCTAGCTTCCATCTAGTTCCCACAAATAAGAGAAATCATGGGACCCTTGACATTCTGAGACTCATTCATTGCACTCAACATAACATTCTCTAGTTCCATCCATGAGCAACAGACATACTTCTGTTCTTATTTATGTGTTTTAGTTTTTATCAAAAAAGTTTAAGCTGAGCGTGGTGGCACACACTTGTAATCCCAGCATTTGGGAGGCTGAGACAGAAGGATTGCAGTTCAAGGACAACCTCAGCTACTACTTAGTATGGCCCTTTGCAACTCAGTGAGACCCTGTTTCAAAATAAATAAATAAATAAATAAATAAAACTAGGGCTGGGGGTATAGCTCAGAGGTAGGATGACCATGGATTCCACTCCCAGTACAGCAA
The DNA here is from genome assembly GCF_963383645.1 of Muscardinus avellanarius. Lineage (NCBI taxonomy): Eukaryota > Metazoa > Chordata > Mammalia > Rodentia > Gliridae > Muscardinus > Muscardinus avellanarius. The sequence continues at coordinate 99,654,643 of NC_137792.1, forward strand.
AAAAAAAAAGTTTAAAAAGTAGCCAGGCATGGTGGCTCATGTGTGTAACCCCAGCATTCAGGAGGAAGAGACCGGAAAGATCGCTGTTCATGGACAGCCTCAGCTACTTAGCGAACCCCTTTGTAACTCACAGACCCCGTTTCAAGAAATAAAAAGACTAAAAAAATAGGGCTGGGGGTGTAACTCAGAGGAACAATGCACCTGGTTTCCATCTCCTAGTACTGAAAAAATAATGTAGCCGGGAGTAGTGGGAGGCTGAGACAGGAGGATCCCAGTACTGGGCCAGCCTCAGCTATTTAGTGAGGCCCTCTGCAACTCAGTGAGACCCTGTTTCATAATAAAGAATTAAAAAGTAGGGCTGGTATTACAAGCGTTTGCCTCCATGCCTGGCTTACTCACATATATTTTTAACTTCTACATTACACTATGAAACCAATATTATAAATGTATATACTATAATTTTTATTTGCAATTACATTGGCTGAATGGCTGTCTCTTTCTTAAAATACTAACTTACTACTAACTTACTAAGTGAAAGGAGAATGGGTAATCACCCATTTAATAGGAAATGCAATATAATTTTTATCAATGAGTTTCTGAAAAGGGAGGGGTAAGTTAGGAAAAAGATCTCATTCTTCTCATAAAACCATTTTCCCATAAGCTTTTATGCTCATTACTATGAAAAACTATAGATAAATTCCATCACAAGTGAGATGAAGTCGAATCACCCAAAGAAGTTAGAATGTAGTTAAGTTCAAGGTAAACACTGAACATTTATTTTTACCTCATGTTCTTAAAATAAACTTTTCTAATAGTTATTCTCACAAAAGTCTTGTTTCAATTAATATAAGCATTCATTGGTCTTATTTTTAAACTGTGAACTATATATATTGAACCATATTTGGATAATCATCTTATTTACCAAATAGAGGCTTCTTCAATTACCCTTTTTCAACTTCCCAGATTTTGTTCATCTAGCAGTTTGAAATGACTTATCAGTAGCCTTTGCATTATTGGGACCAACTGGAACTATTCTGTGACAGGGGATAAAGCTTGCTTTCTTTGAGACAAATGATTATGTATTAGAGATTAAACTCAGAACAAATTGCTTATTTTCTATAGTTTATATCAAACTAGGTAGGATCTATAGTCATTAGCTTTATGCCATTTCAATAAAATATCTGACAGAGGCTGCTTAGAAAATAAAGAAGATTATTTTGTCTAATAATAATAATAATAGTTATTATTATTTATTTTGGAATCTCAAGTCCAAATTGGGTCATCCCATTGGCTTGGATATCTGACAAGAGCAGAATATCAAGTAAAGAGCATGGGTCAGAGTGTATGATCATGTCAAGCCAGGAAGCAGAGAGAATAGTCAGGCTAGAGTCGCACAAGACCCTTTGAGAATATACCTCCAATGACTTGAGGATATCCTATAAGGCCTCACCTCTTAAAGGCCTAGAAAACACTCCAATACTGCCACTCTCAGGACCAAGCCTCTATATATGGATTTTTTGGGAACAGGTGCCCAAACCATAGAATAGCCAGTTCTTGAATTCACTGACTCTAGCTGTGTTCCACATGGGGACAGATGGTTTAATTATGAAGATACACTCAATATTACTTATAAAGACAGTAAAAAGCCTGGTATTTTAAGAAACAATTCATCAAGTGAAGAATGGATTCTCCAAAAATTACAGGGAAGTTCAGAGATTGTGTAGCATGAATACTCATGTTCAAAACTGACAAAATGATTTATTGCATGCTAAGATTTTATTCATATAGAGACTACATTTGGATAATACGTTAACCTTATCTTTTGATTAAGATTTTTCTTGCAGAAGCAGTTGCAGTTAGTGATAATATAGAAAAAAGCATCAAAGGCAACTCTGTTAGTGATTTGATGCTTTAGAACTTTCCTTCAAGTAAATTGTCATGATTGAGGAAAGTCAGGAATTAACTTAAGAAAAATCAGTTTATATCAATAAAGCAAAAAATCATTCTATATTTCTGAAAAATTATACATTAAAATATTGCATATTAATACAGTATATTTTAATACATTGCCTAATGACAATGTATTTTAATTAAATTTTGAATCCCTTTAATTAAAATATGAATACTTTGTAAAAATATCAAATACAGTGAAGTATTTTAAAATAAAATGGTATTTCCCTCTGAAAATATTTGAATTGGTCCATTTTACTTAAGTTACTAAGTTTGTGTTTGTAGTGTTGTTGATAGCATTTTATTTTTAATGTTAATGGGATTAGTATCAATGTCTCTTCTTGCCTGATATTGGTAATTTGTTTCTGTTTTCTTTTTTTCATTGTTGTTCTGGCTAATGTCTTAGCAAATTTATTGATTAAAAGAACAAGCTCTAGATTTCATTAGTTTGTTCTCTTTTCTGTTTTGAGGTTTGCTGATTTCTGCTCTAATACTTATTTTCTTTATTCTAATTTGGATTCAACATGCTTTTCTTTCTCTTGTTTCCTATGGTGAAAACTTGTTGATTTCACCCAGAGGAATAGTGGGAAATGAGTGTATTACATTTATCTAGAACTGGAAAACTCATTACTTCTTAATAGATTTTATATATGAATGTTTAAAATGTGTATTATTTCTAAATGCAACCTACTTATATTCTATAAAATATATACGTAGTTGTTGCTAGTTATCTTAGCTTGAGCAGCCACAAAATGGAGACTGATACCACAGTTTTCCTGTGAATAGTTCATTTACTAAGTGGTTTTGGTGAGTCAGGGTGAAAAAGTGAGTGGTGAACAAGGAAGAAAGAAAAGTCAAACAATGATGTGTAGCTAAATAGGGCACCACTATAGGTAAGCAGTAACTGATTCCAAGGAATTGAAGTTGGCATCCACTTTTGCTGGGATCAGTAACTGCTACCTCTAAGAAAGAATGTGTGCAACACAGAAACAAATGACAGGATGCTGTCCTTTAAGAAAGGTGCAGAATTAAAGGTACAAAATCACTTAGCAGTGGCATTAGCTTGATCACCTTTGGAAAGAGAAAACGAATGCTGCTGAACTCATACTTACTCACTTTTCTAATTTTGCTTGCTTGGACTCAATAAAACCATCTGCCAAATAAACCTTGCACCCAGCTATCTTTTGTGTATGCTCAGGCTAAGATGACCAACAATAATTAGGTATATATTTTATAAAATATACATAGCACATAAGAATAATGTATTAAACATTTTGAACCTTCATATATGAAAGGTATTAAAAGTTAATGTTTTCCATCTCTGCCACCGGACATTAGATCCATGTGCCAGAACTAAGATAATTGAGGTGAGAAGTCATTTGACATTCATGACATGAGTCATTAGGTACACTTGTTTGTTGAGTGCCTTTTCTATAGTCAATTCTCTTGCAAATAAGCCATTAATATGAAGTACAGAGATGCATGTTATTTCTTCATTTCTTTTGTGTGTGGCACTGGGGATTGAATTCAAGGGTCGTCTAACTTTGAGCTACACCCCATCTCTATTTTAATTTTATTTTGAAAAAGTGTCTCACTAAGTTGTTGAGTTACTGAGACTGTCCTTGAATCTGCAATTCTCTTGATTCAGTCTTTCAAGTACTAGGATTACACGCTTGTACCACTATGACCGACTCATGTGATTTCTTTCCATTCCCATAGTTTGCATACCTCTTACCAAGACTTTGTTTTCTTCAATTTCCAGTTCTTCTCCTTCCAAGACTCTGAATATGCCAGCCAAGTTATTCTCCACAGTCCAAGAGGCCACCTCAGGCCATTATTCCCTCCATATAAAGTGAGGTAACAAGTACACTGCTCATAGCTCTGCCAACTGGAATTTCCCCCCTTAGGGATACTCCAACTAAGACTGAAGTGTGGCAGCAATCTATTTGTATCTATCACCTTACTTTAATGCTGACCTATATGCACCATTAATTGGCCATGGATTACCTCCTACTCTATAAGAGTGTTTTGTGTTAGTCTGCTTTTTGTATCTATGACCAAACAATTTAATAAAGACTTTATTTTGTATCACAATTTAAGAGATTTTAGTCCATAGTCTGCTGGCTTCAAGGCAAAAACATCATGGGGAAAGGGTGTGGCAGAGGAAAAATTCTCATCTTGTAGCAGCTGGGAAGCAGAACGAGGGAGACAGGAAAGGACCAGGAAGAAGTCTATTCCTCATGGACCAGACCTGTTTCCTGCAGCCATGCCTTACCTGCTTATTAGTTTTTCCTACCTCTCAGTAGTCTATTCAAATGATGAATCCATCAAATGGATTAATTCACTGATTAGGTCAAAGCCCTCATTATCCAACATTTCAAAATTGAACATTGCTGCATTGCCTAACACATGAGTTTTGGGGGGACATTTCAGACCCCAATCAATAACAGGCATCATTAAGGCAATGGTCAATGTCATAGGGATTTGTGCACTCTAAATTATTTGTGCAATTTTAAGCTCTCAAATGTAGCATTTTCAGCATGGGGTGAATTACTATTGATCATGCTGAACTTGATTACTTGGTAAACCTTATAATGTGCAGATTATGGTAGGCAGTTTCTGTCTTTCTCAGAGTTACTTGTTGTCTCTTAGCTAGGTATTCTAGACCCAGTAAGCCATAATAGTATACAAGGAACAGTTTTTTCAATAGGACAGGTTTATTAGGAGATAGGGTCTTTTCTCAAAACTTGAGAATTTTGTGCTATAACTCCTAAATGATGGCTTGAAAGTGATTAGATACTATATCCTTCTCCACCATCAATAGTGCTTGATGAAAATTTGTGCTATCAGACTGAGTCACGTGGCTTTAGTAGCAGAACAATTTACACTGTGAGTCTTCAAACATGGTGAGACACAATCTGCCACTGCAACTGCTGACATTAGACTTGGTTAACCAGGTCACAACCTTTGTATATGTACAAAGAGAGTAACATACCAGTCAACTTATCCATATACCTAGCCCTGGGATACTGTTATGTGTGAGGCATTGCCACAGATGTCAATCACATTTATCTGATTTCATTCTGTTTTTGTGTCTTATTAGGCTAGAAATACTTCCCATAATCCTAAGGTTTGGTACTGCCACATGAACCCTAATATTCTGGAATCTTATTATCTCCATTGCAACAAAATTTAATTACAACCATGGCTTGCAGAAGAGAGCTTACTTTGAGTTTCTCTAAAATGTCAGTGTTCCTCATCAATAGATTTCTTATCATTGTAGTGTATTCACTGACTTCCTAGGGAAAATAATTCAGATAGGTCCCTTTATCTGACATAATAAATCATTTCTAATATGCTACCCCCTTAACCTTCTGATCTTCTCACCAATGCCTCAGTACTCTATCAAGGAAGTAAAGAAGCTTAAAGATGCCATACCAGTAGCATATTAGGCCAGCTCTAGGTCATTGAACTGAGTCACATGTGTGCATTCCCATGTTAGTAAGTTTTCTCCTGTTTTAATTTATGTACTGCTCTCTGTTGCTAGTTTGAGAACCTAAAAATACATTCTAATATACATTATGTCAGATAATACTAGTACATATTAAGAAATTCCTATAGTTACTTCTGAATATAAGTATTTTTCACCAGATTACAGACTACATCTTGCCCCTAATCCTTTATATGAGTTAAAGGAATTAAAAAATGTCAGTGCTGGTTGTCGAGTCATACAAGCAATAGTTTTTGAGGTAGCTGCTTTAGATGAGGTTATTGCCTTGTCTATAGAAATGGGGAGGCTCCCCTCCAATAGCATGGTTTTAGGAGGCTGCTAACGTCAGTATGAAGGTTCAGAGAACTGTAGGTATTCAAAATTCTCACCCTGATCTCTGTTCCAGGTCTCTGAGTTCTAATCTTATCAGCATGGAAAGAAAGGTAGATAGGATAGAGAGAACACCTGTACAGATGCATGCTGTCTCCATGTAGCTCTACAGACCTTTCAGATAGAATCTGGGCCTGATATTCAACAGTCTACTTTATAATCAGAGGAGATGAGGATCTCCTGAATCCAATGGGTTAGTATGGTTAATGGATCAATAGTTCTCATCAGAAATACATATCTATGCTAGAGATACATCTTAGGGCACATTTAGAGCCTGCTTGAACATCCTGAGGTGATCAGAGCCTACCCTGAGTTGGAAGTCAAGCACATCCTCTTCCATATCCCAAATGCCATATAATGACCTTTTCAAGTAGAATACATGCATGCCTGAGGCACACCTCTCTCACATCAACATATTCCAGAAAGCAAATGATATCATAAGAGAGATCAGTTACCCATTCTTCACCCCAAATCCAGCACCTAGGAGCTAACAAACATGAGGGAATCCTGGACTGTGACTTTCAAATGCACACAATCTACAAAGTTAATAAATATTTCTGATGTAGTGCACTGTAGTCATATTAGAAATTACAGTGAAATTGGGGTCAGAGGAATAATATTTCCTTTCGATGTCACCCATTACTTTCTTCAAAGCAGAGCTTTAAACCACATATCACATGCTTTCCTGATTCACAATGCTATTGATAAATAAAATACAAGAACCAGGACATAAAAATAGTGCACTGAGAAAAGTGAGTATGAGTAATATGTTTTGATAAGAGGGACACAATATTATAGCATACATTGTATTTTTCAAGGCTCTAAACTCCACACATTGTCAAATCTTCCTCAGGATCATGAGGAAGGTAGGTGGATTGGTACAGTCTATAAACCAAAGGAGACTTGGTCTTTTCCAGGTGGGATTTAGAAAAGGTTTTGTGGGTTATGCAACTTATAAAATTGGAAATGCTGTCTTTTAAAATAATACAAAATGAGCCAGGTGTGGTGGCGCACATATGTAATCCCAGTACTTGGGAGGCTGAGACAGGAGGATCTCAGGTTTGCAGCCAGCCTCAGTTACTTAGTGAAGCTCGCTGCAACTTAATGAGACCCTCTTTCAAAATAAAAAATAAACAATAGAGCTGGGGGTGTAGCTCATATGTAAAATGCCCCTGGGTTCAATCCTTAGTACTCCAAAAAAAAAAGAAAAAGAAAAAAAAAAACCAAAAGCGAATGAAAATTGCATATTTATTCAGAATGATAACATAACAAGCATTAAAGTGATGGCAACTACAATAAGCAAATATTGTGTGTGCACACACATTACCTTACACAAATACAACTTATGTAGCTGCACAATCTGAAGTATGAAGTAAATATCCAAGTTAAAAGGCAAAATGGATTTTATTACAAATCAAAACTCTAAACTGTTGCAAATTTTTAAAAAACATGTAAGTATGTGAACACATAATAAGAGCCCAAGAGTGACAGCTGTTTCACTCTAAGAGGTAAAGATGTAGATAAGTTCACGTTAAGCCTTTAGCACTTTTTTCACATCAAGTTTTAAAAATAAACTGGTTTTAGTAAAATTTAATCTCACACAAATCTTGTTTCCAGTTAGAATAAACAACTTATTAACTTCATCCTTTTATTTTTTTCCCATTTTTAAAAATTTTATATTATTTTTGGCATTCAACCACAGAATATTTAAGATTAGCAAATCACTAAAGGCAAGCTGCTCACCTATTCATGAGACATCTCAGAGACTTTTTTTAACTTTTAATTGTATATATCTAACCATATTTTCATAATGGTCATATATAATGGTCATATTTAGCCGATGGAGGCTTTTTCTGTAACCCATTTCCAAAGTCCCAAATTCTGGTCCATCTACTTCTTGTACAGTTTGGAATGACTTAACCAGTTGGCATTTGTATTACTGGAACCAACTCGAACTACTCTACAAATAAGCCAGAATGACAAAGTTTGCTTGATTTGAGGCAAAGGACTACATATTTGGATAAGACTCAGAACACAGTGCTTGCTTTTCTACATATAGTGCTTGCTTTTCTACATATAGTTTTATCTCAAACTATTTGGGCTCATAAGCAATAAGACTGGACTCTGGAGTGACCAGACTATGAATCTAATGACTGTAGGTGCCTTCCACATGTGGTCAGACAGCTATATTAAGAAGATCCTCTCAGTGTTAGATATGAGGACAGCCAGCAGCCTGTCTGTTTTAAGAAACTATTTATCCATTGAAGGATAGCCACTCCCCAAAACAGAATTTCATGGAAGTGTAGAAAGAATCATCCTGTTCGAGGCTGCCAAAATGATTTTCTGCATGCTGAGATGGTATTCACATAAATATAGACTACATGCAGAAAATACATTTACTTTATTTTTGAACTTTACATTGTTTTGCAAAAGCATTTGTGGTTAGTTATAATATATAGCAAAGCTTACCTATCATCTATCTTTGGTTCTATGCCTCAGAGATACATTTTTTTCCAAAAATAAATAGGCATGGCAGGAAAAATAATTCAGCTATCTTAAGAGAAAACTCACTATTGTATAAAAATTAGGCAAAAAATATATAATTGGTGTTTCTTTTAGACTTCTTTTCTTATTATCTTGCTTAATATCTAACACCAGTGCAATTTTAATATTAAAATGATTGTGCATGCTGTATTTAATTATACAGCAGAGAAATAAAAGGTCATAAAATAGTAGTTTACAAATCATGTAGAAATTATGTATTGTGAAAATGTATGAGAAAGTAAAACCACTAAAATATTTTTAGAGGATTGATTTGAAGAAGCAAAATAAAAGAAACATGTAGCGATACCTGCAGATGCTGGAAATGTTTAACAAAAAACAAACACATTGTCCCAATCTTTCATTTTCAGAAAATATTTATATAGCAAATTTGTTAGGGATAATTTAGTGAATATTTAGGAAACCTCCCTGTTATGATTTGGACTCTTAGAATCATTAATGAGCTTCAGTGGATAAAGGCTTCCGTCTCTTTTCAAATAGGATCTTTGAATCAAATAATTCTCTTTCCCTATAGCCTAGAGATGGCCCTTTGAGATACTTTGCTTCAGCTGCTTCATAATCTAATCCATCAACGGCAGAAATTGAACAAATAATTGCTTCTGGCAGAAGAACTTCTAGGATAAATTTAATTTTGTCACCTTTTATCAGATTCAGCATTCTTTCATCTATTTGTTTGTAGATATCCTGTAAATATTTCACCACCTCATCTATCTGATCTTCATCCTCAAAATATGTTTCAATGCAGGGTGTGAACCTATTTGCATTCAAAAATGATTTCAGCCATTTTGATCCTTTTGTGCCTTTTAAAATGGCCAGAAGATGGTTCTCTGTTCCCTTTGCATTCACAATGAAGTCCACTAGGTTCTTGTTGGCCCGGTCACGAGCAGACTTCATCCGGTCAGGGAGAATTTTCTGGAAGGACATTTTCTTGGTCTGGGAGGTCACAACCATTTGCTCTGAAGCATCTTCATTTTGCAGCTTTGGGAATATATTCCGGAATGTATCCTGTTTGATTACTTTCCTCATTGGATAGCTAATGTCAGCAGCATAATACTCAAGGAAAGAGCCTGTAAAAGACCCACAACCTATTCTAACCCTGTAGTCACAAATCACTGAGATGCACCAATCAATACTTTCGCTAAACTCCTCCCTGGCTTTATCTATTAGTGCTTGTTTCTCTTTACAGTCAAATTTTTTTAATCTTCTGAAATGGACTCTAACGCCTTTCTTTTCAGGATTCATGTTTGCCTCAACAAAAAACACACTTGCTTTCTTTTCTTTTCGCCGAATGCTTTTTACCACTGCTGGCCAAAATGGATATTTTTGATATTTAAACCAGACTATCATTCCTGTTTCAAAGGAACGTGGCTCATAATGAAAAATTAAGCGTGGAAGTTCTTCATCTTCCTCATTGTCATCTAAGTTGGAAGCACTTACTGGATTTGGATTCAATGACTGCTCAGAAGTCTGAGCTTCTTCCTCATGTCCCTCATATTCTAGTCTCTGAAGACTTCTTTCATTATTCACAAGAAGTGAATAATCCAGGACAGGACTGGAGGCACTAACTGAAACCTGGCATTCCCCTGCACAACTCACAGAAGGTGTCGCATCTCGCACATCTGAGTCCACAGAAGCTTGATTCTGGCTGGCATCTGTGCATGGATTTTGATTTGAGGGACCCTCTCCAGGGTCCTCAATAGTCTCTGACAAGGTAGGAAATTCCATGGAAACAGCTTGGGTGTCTGGACAGATGTTCTGTGTTTCTTCTTTCAAAGCTTTGGGTTCAATGAGGATATCTGATGACAAAGATGGAACAAACTTTTCATCTTTAATATATGTGTCTTCCTCCTCTTTGAGTGTGGGACTTATATACATAAATGCTGAGGTGTCAATCTTTTTCTTCTCTTTTTCTTCATCATCTTCTGAAAGTGACAGGAAAGTTGGGCAGTAGCTGGAGTTCTGTGGTGATTTTGTTTCCATTTCACTTGGAATAGTGTCATCAGTTGTGTGTATCTGTGATTTATCTTCAGATATGGAATCATCACTGTCTAAAGTTATTATCAGGGATGGTGAGTCTTCACTTTCCATAAGACACTTTGGTAAGTCACCTTCACTCTTCCGATACCTTTTATGAGGGGGTGAATCAGAAAGATTTTGTGGTATATTTTCAGACACTATAGTAATCTCTTCTTCATCTGAAATGTTTACTTGACTCAAATTTTCTCTTTCATTCAGGATATCCAATGCTACTTTTAGTGACTTTCCATAGGCTGTTTCCTCTCTAGCTAGTGCGCTAACCTCTGACTCCACTGCTAGAGAAGAGGCAATGGCTTCTAGTTGAGATTTATTTAGAATCTTTGTTTCTGTGCTATCCACTTCAATTTCTTCATTTAGTGAGAGTATTTGAACTTTTAGGGAAAGTTTCTTTTTTCTCTTACTGTCTAATGATGTTTCGGATATGGACAGAACCTTTGCTGGCCACAACTGGTCTTTCCAATTGCATAGGACATACTCAGCATCCATGATGATTTAGATTTCTATGCCAAGAGGTTATGAGAGGTTGAAGTGGCTGGATGTATTTGCCACTACAAATACAGGACCTACCCAAAACAACACTCTTACCAAAGTCTATTTTGTTTTAAGACCACAAAGGATGTATGGCTTATGTGGCCTGTTTTCCTCCACTACAGTTTCTCCAGGATGTTTGAACACGTCGTTTGAATAGGAGTAGAAGATACTGAAATAGGGAAAAGGAAAATTGTTAGCAAATAAGATTATTTTGCCAAAGTAAAATATGAGCAATTGTAAACAGAGAAGAGATAAACCAGAAAGAATAATGCTCAATGAGGGATCAGACGGAAAAATGCAGCACAATGAATTGCAAGATAAGAAATGGAAAATTATTTTATAATACTTCAAATTTAAGAACTTGCATATGTTTATTAAGGAGTGAATGTATACACATGTAGGCAGATCTGGGAGAGCTAGTGATGGTATTTCAGGGAATCTCCTATTAAATATTCTAATACTTTTGTGCTTCTAGTATTATACCAATATCAGTGAGTCTTCAAACTTAGTAAGCATCAGAATTATCTCAAGGACTTAGACTTGTAGCAATCATCCAGAAGTCCTAGGTTGAGTTGAAATTTTTTTTATTTCTAGTAAGGTTTCAAGTGATACAAATGTTACATGTCTAAGAAGAACTTGTGAAGCGGTATGCTAGCAGTATGTGAAGGGCTTTGCTGTTGCATTAAAGCAGAAAGAAAAAGACAATAGGTTCTGCATATCTTGAACTTCACACAAAAATACAATGACCTCGTAAAAAGCCTAAGTTTAAAAGGCACAGATTCAGATGGGCTATTATGACCATAGGGTCATAATATGATAGGGTATAGTTTTCAGGCGACGACTGAAATCTCAGATAAACACCTGAATAGCCTCATGCATGATTTTTTTCATAGTGGTTTAATATATTAAATTCTTTCTCAAATGAGAAGTTGAGACTGTTAATTACAAATGTTATGACTATAGAACAGGGAACAAACTAAGTTGTATCCCAAATTCTCAACTAAACATGATTTTTTTTTTGTACTGTGGCTTGAACTCATGGACATCTCTGAGTTATACCACCAGCCCTTTATATTTTTTAATATTGAGGGTCTCAAAATTTTTTGTAGTACTGGGGGTAGAACCCAGGGCTTTTCTACCTCCAGGCTGTATTCCCAAACCTTTTTTATATTTTATTTGGAAACAGGGTCTCACTAAGTTGCTGAGAGCCTCACTAAGTACCTGAGGTTGGCTTGAAACCTGTGAAATCCTCCTGTCTCAGCCTCCCAAGTGCGGAGATTACAAGCGTGCGCCACCACGCCCGGTGTGAGGGTCTCAAAATTTTAAATTTAGGGTCTTACTAAGTTTTTGAGTGTCTAAGTTGCCAACGCTGGCTTCAAATCTGTGATCTTTGATCATCCTATCTTTATCTCTCAAGTACTGGGATTACAGACATACACTACAATGCCCAGCTAAACGTGATTTTTTTTTTTGTTGGTACTGGGGTTCCTAGAAACCCTTCTACCTCGGGGGTACACTCCCAGACCTATTTTATACTTTTTTAAAATTTGGAAACAGGGTCTCTTAAGCCAGCGTGGCTGGCTTCGAACCTGCATGATCCTCCTGTCTCTGCCTCCCAAGCTCAGGGATTACAAGCATGCGCCACCATGGCTAAACATGAATTTAATACAATGTTTTTAAATTTAAAATGCTATGGTTGCATAGGAGGAAACAAAATAAAGTATCCTTTAAGATCTCAACATGCTTTTAATGTGCAATATTTCACGGAATGGGAAGTCTTACTCTCTGTCACCTGGATAATGGTTGGTCTCTCCCTGTGATCCAGCTGTCTCAGTTCTCACTCCAACTGCTTGTCCAGTAAAGCTTTCACTCTGCTAGGCACTTCTGTGATAGCACTGCCTTTCTGAAGCTCAAAAGACATCAATTGCAGACTTCCCAGGTCTTGGTCGCCTCGGATATTAACCTAGGCTATCCAAAAGTGAAACAGGGAATCAAACCAATAAAATGGAAAAAGTCTAAAAAAAATTCCCACCAACTATCTAGCAGGTATGTCATCCTGAAACACAGGGATAAAATGAAATCTCATCCCAAATGTAGAAGCCATATTTATTTTTTCTCGTATTATTATGATAGTAAGTGCCTTTTGGGACATCTTTATACTATTTGGTTCATGTAGAAGTAATTTCAGGAAAATGTGAGGTGGGAATAGGAGAAAAGGAAATAATACTTGCCTTGAATCTACTATGAGTCAGATTAGATTTTCTGTTTTGTTAATTTCTTTCCTCACTAAAATTTTTCAATGGAATCACAATTACACTATAATGCTGTCTCATAGTCCAGTAAGACAAAATATTTCATTGTTTTATTTGCCTGTTTCATAAAAATAGTTGTCTGAAGAAAATTTAGGCTGTCTTCCAAGCGCCATCTTGTGGCTGGAACCAGAACTACAGCCTGCCCATGATGTATATGCAGAACCTCAATGAGTACTAGATCTTGTTTATGTGAGGATGGGAACTACTCCAGCCAGCCAGGAGTCTTCTTAGGCTTCTGGAATTCTCTATTTTAAATTTAATGATTTTTTGTATGGGATTATGATGGGATCATATGTCTTCAATCACAACAGTTCTGATTATGAAAACATTCAAAAGTTTATTATAAAATAGAAAAGATGTGACAAGACATATACAAAAGAAAGTACAACACTATACAAATAATTACTATGGATATTCTTGCCATATATTTCTAGAATTTAAAAAATATGTATATATATTTTATACATATATATGAATGTATATATACATATATATGAATACATATCATTTTAAAATAGCTTCAGACCTTATTCTAAAGCATGTTTATCATTTTACATTAATATTATCCACATTATGTCTGAGGTTATTTTAAATAAAGTTTCCTCAAATCTGTAACATTTTATCTCAATATTTGATGGAGATGGAAATAAATAAGAATATATTAACAAACTTAAAAATAGAGAACAGTAAAGCAATCCCCCTCTCTTTAGCTAAACAAATAATCCTATTATAAGTTCTGCAGATAGGATTTTCCAGATTTGGATAATAGTAAAATATAAACATTAAACTATCATATATATTTTTGCTTAAGGGAGATCATATGATTTGTGTTATTCTACAATTATCTTTCTTCATCTTAAACTATTTCTCAGGCATTTTCAAATCACTACCTGTAGAGATTCATGTTTATTTCACTAGACACATAATATTCCACTGTGTGATTGTAATATGCCATATATATTTTAAAACTACTTATATAAATACATCAAATTCTGTTTCACTCTTAAACTTAGATGATATAGAATAATGGTTCTTTCTGATCACAACTGTATCTGTGGCCTGAAATAAATGAATTGCAAGAAGGACACACGCAGGACCATAGTCAACATAGCAACAAGGCTACTCATTTGATCAGATCCAGGAAAATTTCCACTATTGGCAAAAGGCAAGGGGTTATGGGAGTTTGTCTACGTATGTGTCTATGAATGCTTATGTGTCTGAAACAAAATGAATATGCTGTTTCAGCTTCATTTTTCTTTTATGATATAAAAGTAATCATGGGGAAATCTTAAAGGCACTGAAATAAGCTTAAAATAATATTAAAACAGTAACCTGACTACCCAGAAATGCTGAATACTAACATAGGAGTTTATTTTTTCCAATATTTTTCTAATCATATATATATATATATATATATATATATACACACACACACACACACACACACACACACATATGTACATGTTATGTGCAGATACTTTTGCTTAACTATATATTTGGTTCCCTTTCCATTCTCATGTACATGCAACACATACATAGTCCATGTATCAATCAATTTGTGGATTTCCCCCATGCTGTCAAATACTTCTATCACTTCTTTTTCTGTGTAAATTAACAAATGTTTAAAATTTCAAACAATAACAGAATGTCTAGCAATATAAACATGGAATGCTAAGCCAGGAAATTAGCATGAACGGCCATGCCACACTGAAACCCTAATTTAGAGGCTGTAATCTGATCACCCCTTCTCCCACGGTGGACTTATAAAGCATTGGGAGATACAAAAATTCCAAAGGATTAATTATTTCAAAATGCCTACATTTTTCTCAAAACCTCACAGGATTCCTACCACTCCAAAACTGACATCCTTATCTTTCTCATCTTTGCTTTAAGACCCCCAGAAGTCACTAGAAAAAAAAACTAAATTTAAGACAGCCATTACCTTGAAGCTTCTTGTCAGCTGCAGCCTGGTGAAATGCAGCTCCTCCCCCAAGACTGGCCAGGCACAGCTCACTGCCAAGCTGCTCAGGGGAAACTCCACCCACTGGCAGTGATGAACAGGGGTTGGCCCCTCCCTGAATTAGAGGAGACAGAAATGCCAAGAGAAACCGCTGAAGTGTAGAACTGTTCCTTTTAAACGAACTTTAAAACGAAATGGCAACAAGTGTCTGTTTTAATTTCCATTCAGACCCTTAGAGTGGCTGATTTCTTAAAGAAAAGAGGTAGCAAACCATCTTAACCAAAACAGATAAAAACTCTTTACTTTTTTTCTTGCCTTCTCTGGAATCTTACTGTTACAAGTAAATTTAAAAGCCATCTCATCAAGCTTCTTTTCCATTCTTTTTCTTTCTCTGTTTCTAGGACATGACACATCTCTTCTTTTACTCAGTTCTTAAACCCTTCAGGAAAGCACTCATTTCATATTTCATCATCAATGATTGACAATTCTTCCTTCATGTGTTTTATTATTTTCACATGGGCAAATCAATGTGAGGATAGTTTTATTTTAAAAAAATGAAATGTTGCTGGGTGTGGTGGCGCAGGCTTATAATCCCAGTTTTTGTGAGGCTGAGACAGGAAGATCACGGTTCGCGCACAGCCTCAACTACTTAGTGAGTGAGGCCCTTTGCAACTCAGTGAGACCCTGTTTCAAAATAAAGAATAAAAAATAGGGCTGGGGATGTAGCTTGGATATAAAATGCCCCTGGGTTCTATCCCCAGTACCACAAAAATAAATAAATAATTTTATGCCTTTGCTTATTTCTATGTCTGAAATATATATGCATTTTGTTTATGAAAATGTTCCTGTTTTGAACTGAAATTTAGATTTCTAATTTAAATGACAGAGCTAAATTTAAGTATCATAATTAGGGGAATTGTTTTATTTGGCCTCTGTTTCATATAGTACACTGTATTACTCATATACACAGATACATATACTACATTTCTATTTCTGTATGTTACATTATATATACACACACACACATATATACTACACACATGCACACACACACACACACACACACACACACACACATATATTTCTTTCTATTTTCTGTGCATGGTAATGGGGATTAAATCCAGAGTGTTATCCTCTGAGTTATACCTCCAATCTTATTTTATATTTTTAATTTTGACATAGGTTCGTACTAAGTTACTGTGTGCTGGCATTGAACGAGTGATCCTTCTGTTCCAGCCTCCCAAGTATTGGGATTACAGGCATGTATAACTGCACCCAGCTAATAGATTTTTAAAGCCACATTTTAAATTATTTTATTTTAATTAAATTCTATTGGTTCACTGTTATTAGAACAAGATTTATAGTGATAAATTTATATAAAATGGATATTAGAGTAATTAATTAATGGCGGGTGTTGTGGCACACACTTGTAATCCTAGTGCTTGGGAGGCTGAGACAGGAGGATTGCACAGATTTGAAGCTGGCCTCAGGTACTTAATGAGGCTCTCAGCAACTTAGTGAGACCCTGTTTCCAAATAAAATATAAAAGAGGTCTGGGAGTATATCCCGGAGGTAGAAAAGCCTCTGGGTTCCACCTCAGTACCACAAAAAAAAAGAAGAATTAATGAATGAAGGTCATCTTTAGGCTGGTATATTATTGTGAGCTCTAATAATAAGAGTATAAAATGCTTGTGTTATAAGTAACTCAAACTTAACTTTCAAAATTTAACAAAATTTAACTTTCAGAGGTTCACAAAATGACTTTATTTTGTTAATGGCAAACTTCAGTGTAAGTCGGGTGGCGAGGAAGGGGAGGGTGTTCTGTTTCAAGCATTCACTAATAGACCCAAACTTCTCCTCTCCTATGGCTCTACCATCTTTTGGGGCCTTGAAATCCTTCAGTGAGGATGGAGAGTCCTGTGTGGATGGTTTCAAGGGCCAAGTTTGACAGTCTTCACTGCTGGCCAGAGTTTACTAGCCAAAACTCAGATATGGAGCTCCAACTAACCTAGAGGCTGAGAAACGTAGTATCCCTCTATCCCCAGGGAGAAATGAATGGTGAATCTATACCATTCTCTCTGCCATGGGATTTTTTCCTCTTTCAATTTTTATATATTTCTATTATTTATTTAATGCATTTTTACAATTGTGTTTCATACTTAAATGATTTGGACGTAAACTGCTAGCTGCCCACTTGATATCCACTCTTTGCATTCTTCCTCAGTAGCAGAGCCAGTTATATTCTGAATGGCAGTGTTTGCTCCTAAAAGATTACTTTTCTCATCACTGCTAGTTGTAGCCATGTGATAGAATTTCTTGTCAGAGAGTGCAAACAGAAAGTCCTGTGAAGATTGTAGAGAAGGTGCCACTGAAGGGGAACAAACAGCCAGCTTTGGCTTTTATTCCATTTCCCTTTCTTTTTGCTTTCTATAAATTGATCATGATAGGTAGCTATTCTGAAACAAGAAGTGACCTAGGAAAAGGATGCGACTCACTAGGGAACACGAGCCACTGAATAACGGAAAGACCTTGTTCCAATCTCTTTAACTTAGTGGAACAATAATGAACTTCTATCTTAACCTAAGTCACTATATTTTCTAGGATCTATTTCTAGTAGTGGCACAACATAGTTGATTTTATGATCATCAACAAATATCATTCTTATTAAAGAATTAATCCTTCGAAAGCCTTTATACTATTACTGTATAATCTAATGAGAATTATTGAGCCAGTATAAAAATGAATTTATTTAAATGAGCCTTACTTGATTATATGCTGTATCATGTAATATTTTTCATTCTGTTTTCTCATGTCACATATCTGGAAAACTCCAAATGTACACAAAGTATAGCTATTAAATTTGAAATTATACCACCTCATCATTTCCAAGAAAATGTGAGAAAAGATTAATTGAATGGATAATATTTTACATTTCATTGTTTTATAGAAGGAGGTCAAGGATAACCAATAGTAATAGATACTATTATTATGATAAAGGCAAATAAGATTTACATAGAATATATACCTATAAATTTTCTATATGCCAGTCACATTCTTAACCCTTAACTCATTTAATAACTGGATGGTTCTTTCATGTAGAAAAATCCCATAAATGACTCATTTTGAATAAGAGCAATAATATTATAAATAATGGCAATGATAATAAAAGGCAAATTTGTTTTATTACCATGTGCCATATATATCATCCACCTCAATTCTCACAGAATCTTGTAAGGTAAGTTCTATGGTTTGAATGTTTTTCCCCAAAGTTCATGTGTTGGTAACTTGATATGGTTTGGATTTAAAATGTACCACAATGTCCCATTTTTTAGTCAAGGCAGCCATATTTAGAAGAAAGACATGGTTAGAGATGAGTCCCTGAGGGCACAGCTAGGGATATTGTTTTACAGGACCAAGTTGCTACAATGTTTGTTCTCTGTTCCTTCTCTCTCTGGTTCCCATTGCCATAAGCCAAGGGCAGTTGACCCTAATCTAACAAGCCTGAGCTCTGTAGCTGCAATCTGGCCTAACATGGACTGAAATCTCCAGTAATAAGAGCAAATAAAATCATTTTCCCTATAATTTTCATGTGTCATGTGTTTGGGTTACAGTGGTGAAAATGCAACTAAAACAAACCTAATTCCCAATGCAACAGTATTGAGATGCGAAGTTTTAAAAGGTGATTGGTTAGGTCATGAGCCTGCCATCATGAATATATTAATGCCATTATTGCAAGAGTGGGTTCCTGAAAAAAGGATGAGGTTTCCCACTTCTCTATCTCTTTCACCATGAGGTATTTTCTGCCATGTAATAATGCAACAAGAAAGGCCTCACCACATGTGGTTCCTCAATATTGAACTTCCCAGCCTATAGAACTTTTAGTAAAATAAATGTCTATTGTTTATAAATTACCCAGTCTCAATTATTTAATTATATTAGCACAAGACTGACAAAAAGAATGGGTATTATGAGTATTCTCATTTTCTAGATGAGACTGGAGAGATTAATTAACTTTTTTACTAGAATGTCTAGAAAGAATTTGGTACATGGTATTTGTATCCATGTATTTTGACTCTAGAATTAATGCTCTGAATCACTAAGTTAACACTATACCTACCACATAGCTAATGGAAAATGTTCTGTAAATGTGTGCAGATGAATGGGTGAATGAACTAATGAATTTGAAAGAGTTATATCCTGGGAGTTGCTAGAACTAAAAAGATAATACTGAACCTGATTCTGCATTTAGCCTGGCTTCTCTTCTTCCTTCTCATTCTCTCCTATTTCTCTATCCAGTCAGCTTAGAGTCTAATATAACATATGAGTGAATGACAGCCTATTACCTTTGACAAATTCTATTGATTAGAAGCAAAACAAAGGTTCTGCCCACAATCAAGGGCAAGAGATTTGACAAGCAGGTTGGGTAACCTAGGGTGTGTCTGCCACAATACTATGTGGTTGCATTTGTCTGAGATTTTCCAAATAATAAAAGTATAGCAATGGTGAAAGGACCAGGTTCCTAGGTATTACAGATCAGGGATGATATAGCAATAAAGGGATAGTACAAGGAAATTATGATGGTGATATAACTCTTTAATCTTCTCACTGTTATGTGGTTACATGAATTTAGATATATGATAAAATCCAGAGAACAGTACACAAAATGTTTAAGTATGGTGTATGATACTTTATGATTTTAATGTATAATAATTCAAATAAAAATAAGAGCTGGGCATACTGGCACATGCTTGTAATCCTAGTACTTGGGAGGCTGAGACAGGAGGATCACAGGTTGGTGGTCAACCTCAACAACTTAGTGAAGCCCTCTACAACTGAATGAAACCCTGTTTCAAAATAAAGAATAACAAAAAGGGCTGGGAGTATAGCTGGAAGGTCGAATGCACCTGGGTTCAATCCCCAATACTGCAAAAAATGTGAATAAATAAATAAAATAAAAATTTAGATTGAAAAACGTAATAATAATCATTATATAAAACCCTTTATAAATGTATTTTAGAAACCATTTGTTTCTTTCTAAGGCATATTTAATAAAACAACAAAAATAACATTTATACATTATTTTGTGGGGTGGTTTTATACTGGGGATTGAGCCAGGGGTGTTCTACCTCTGAGTTATAATTTAAGAGCTTTTTTTTTTTTTTGGTGGTACTGGGGTTCCTGGAAATCCTTCTACCTCCGGGCTACACTCCCAGACCTATTTTATATTTTTATTTGGAAACAGGGTCTCTTAAGCCAGCGCAGCTGGCTTCGAACCTGCGCGATCCTCCTGTCTCTGCCTCCCAAGCTCAGGGATTACAAGCGTGCACCACCACGCCCGGCCTTTAAGCCCTTTTTAAAAATTTTTTTGAAACAAGGTCTCTCTAGGCTGTTGAGACTCTCGCTAAGTTACTGAGGTTGTCCTGGGACCTGTGATCCTCATGTATCTGTCTTTCAAGTACTGGGATTACAGGTGTGTGCCACCATACCTGGTCCATTTTACTTTTTATTTCAAAACAAGGTCTTGCTAAGTTGTTGAGGCAGGCCTCAAATCTATAATCCTCCTTTCTTTGTTTTTCAAGTACTAGGACTACAGGCAGGTGTCATGATGCCAGCCACACATACATTATTACAAAGCAATAGTTCCACTTCCACTTAGGATATAGAAAGGCATGAGCAAATACTAGGCATAACTTAAGAAAGATTTCTAGATGATCTACAAAAATTATAACTTTCCTTCATTTCACCTGAGAACTTAGTTAAACTGAATACCAAAAGGTGTTAAGTACTGAGGTGATATTAAACATAGTTAGCATTTCCTCTTTGTGAGAACATGGAGACAAAAGTGGATGTCATACAAGCAGATAAAAAGAAATCTCCTGAGATTCTGATGAATTCCTAAAGGAAAAACAAAGGCATGTGTGTCAGCTTGGAATATGTGGGGTCTTAGACAGTTATACACTTACAGCCAAGTTTTTTTTCATGGTCTTTAACCAGAAGCTCACAAAAAGGAATAGGAACAAAGTAGGAGACTTCAAGAGCCTACTACTAACTCAGGAAGGCAATACACAATAAGCTATTTCAGGGAAACAGACATATAGCCTCATAAACTTAACCCAAACCCTTCTATCATGGAAAGCCAACACATTATACTAGTGAGTGAGGAACAGCAAACCTTCTTCTATTAGACCTAGGCAAAAATATAGTGCTTTGGGGGAGAGATAGAACCAAAACTCATCTGCTGGGGAAAGACCAGAAACCCTTCCATTCCCAAGACAAAGGCAGATATCCATTGCTGCTGCAAGAGAAATAGAAACAAAAATCTTACTTTCAGGAGGAGCAAAATATCCTCTTGGCTCAGGATCCTACATGAGTAAAAGGCAGTGGTCATCTACTGGTGAGAAAGGGGTAAGAGAATGTCTCTCCCTGAAGAGACAAATCAGATAATAGTTGTCATGGTGAGAGGAAAAAGAATGCCAAGAAAGTTCCAATCCTCAAGGTCTGGGTACATAGGGTCTCTGACAGTTGAGGCTAGACAGAACAATAGACAACACTCCCTGCCTGTTATGGTTTGGATTTAAAATGTCTCCCAGGCTCATTTGTTAATCTATGTAGCCCTGTTTGGAGGCCAGGCATGACTGGAGGTGGGACTTTGGGAGTATGACCAGAAAGTGCCTTTTCCTGGTCCATAACAGTTCTCTTCCTCCACTCATGTCATAAGCTGACAACAAGCTCTGACCTTTCTCTCTTCTCCCTGCCATGATGCCCTGAAGACCTGCAAATTGGTCTAATGTAGACTCAAGTCTCCAGAAATGTAAACCCCCAACAAAATCCTTCTTCTTCTAAGTTTTAAATGTTAGGCATCTGGGTTGCCATGGTGAGAATGCTTACTAAACCCTGCTGTAGCCGGAGATGGTGGCATATACTTATAATCCCAGTCCTTGTAAGGTTGAGACAGGAGGATTGCAGGTTTCAGTGAGGCTCTCAGCAACTTAGTGAGACCCTGTTTCCTTCCTTCTTTCCTTCCTTCCTTCCTTCCTTCCTTCCTTCCTTCCTTCCTTCCTTCTTCCCTCTTTCATTCCTTCCTCCCTTCTTTCCCTTCCTGCCTCTCCCTTTCCCTCTTTCTCTCTCTTCTTTCTTATGCTGTGGATTAAACTCATGGGCATTCTCTCCTAATTACATCTCCAGGCCTTGTTTTATTATGAAGCAGGGTCTTGCTAAGTTATTGATGGTCTCACTAAGTTGCTGAGGCTGGCCTAGAACCTGTGATCCTCCTATCTCAGCTTCCCAAGTACATGTATTATATACGTGCACCACCACACCCAGCAGATACCCTGTTTTTTAAAACAAAACAATGAAATGGATGGGGGTGTAGCTTGGAAGGAGAATGTCCCTAAGTTCAATTTCCAGTACCACAAAAACAAAAACACTACCACACCATGAGCAGCTTATTGCTATGACTTGGAGAGGAAAGACAGCCCCTACTCTGGTGGCATAGGTATAAAATAACTGATACAAAATTTAGGGTGGAAAACCATAGGGGAAAATCCTCTAATTCTCCAGGCTCCACTTAAAAAAAAACATATAATGTAAGTGTTACAAGCCAGATAATAATGAAGTGAAAAAAGGAAGAAAAAATCTCATTTGCAATAAAACCTACACTAATCTGATATAAAATTAAAAATTAACTTCCCATATATACAGAAAACTAGACCAAAATATCTCATAAACATAGAAACAGAAATCTTATCAAAGTGCTATTAATCAAAGCCAGTGATATACCAAAAGGATAACATAATAAGCAAATGGAGTTTATCCTGAGAATGTAATGACAGTACTATATTTGCAAATTAATCAACGAAATTCACCATACCTACAGACTAAAAAGTGGGAAAATAATTTAACTGATATGGGAGAACATCTAATAACATTCTGCAAACATTTATGCGAGAAATATAATTTTGGGGGGGTCTGGGGATGGAACCCAGGGGCATTCGACCTCCAAGCTACACCCCCTGCCCTATTTTTATTCTTTATTTTGAAACAGGGTCTCACTGATTTGCAAAGGGCCCCAGGCTTGTCCGCGAACCATGATCCCCCGGTCTCAGCCTCCCAAAGGCTGGGATTATGAGCGTGCGCCACCATGCCCGGCTCTATGCTAGAAATATTGAGCACAATATGAAATAAATGGATCTTCTTTAACCTGATCAAAAGCACCTACAAACCTATCAAAGTCAATTAGTAAGCCAAAGATGAGAAGGGAGGGAGGAGGGAATGGGGTGGGAATTGGGGAAGGGCTAAATGAGTGATGTATGCCTCTACCATATTGTACCCCATTAAGATATATTACTACAATGCACCAATAAAAAGCACCTACAAAAAAACCCTACAGGTAATATCATACTTAATGGTGAAATATGGAATATTTTCCTCAAGTCAGGAATATGACAAGAATATCTGCTTTAAAGTTCTTTAATTTTTTTCTGACATTGGGGATTAAGCCCAGGGAAATTTTACCTCCAAGGTATACCTCAAAGCGCTTGTTTTCATTTTCTATAATACTAGGGATGGAACCCAGGGAATTCAAAATTCTGAGATACACCCTCAGTCCTATTTTTTACTTTGCAACAGGGTCTTGTTAAATTGCTGCGGTTCTTGCTAATTATCTGAGACTATCCTCAAACCAGCAATTCTCTTGTCTTAGCCTCCCAAGTCCTGGGATTAAGGGCATAGCCACCTTGCTAGGCTCCTGTATTTTATTTTATTTTTTTGGTGGTACTGGGGTTCCTGGAAGCCCTTCTACCTCCAGGCTACACTCCCAGACCTATTTTATTTTTGGAAACAGGGTCTCTTAAGTCAGCCCGGCTGGCTTTGAACCTGCGCGATCCTCCTGTCTCTGCCTCCCAAGCACGGGGATTACAAGCGTGCGCCACCACACCCGGCTGGAGGCTCCTTTAAATTCAAGAAATCCTAGCCCCAAACAATAAGGCCCGAAAAGTAAACTAATGGCAAATGGATTAGAAAGGAAGGAAAACTATTTTAGATAACACAATGACCTTTGAGGAAAAACCTAATGAATTTACCAAAGAAGTTATCAGATCTAGTAAGCTTAACAATAGCACAAGATACAAAATCAATATAAAACACTAGTTTTATTTATACAATAAAATTTGAAATTTCAAAATTAAAAATATACTATTCATAATTCAATCAAAACATGGGAACTACTAAGGGAAAACCCCAGCAAGATTTCAATGTTGAAGAATTTAGTACACTGATAAAAAATAAAAATCTAAATATATGGATAAATATATCATGTTCATTTACTGAAATACTCATTAATTTTAGAATGCAACATGTCTCCTAAACATCTATAGTCATTGTGATAATCAATCAAAATCCTAGCAGACTTTTGTTGAAATTGAGAAAATAACTCTAAAATGTAAAATGAAATGGAACTAGAGGAGCTAGACCAATTCTGAGAAGAAATACAAAAGTTGGAAGACACACGATCAAAGACTACAGAATTCAAGACAATGTATTAGTGGCACAAGATTGATATACAGATCAGAGCACAAATAGAGCATCATATATTATCAATCAATTTTTACAGAAGTTAATTAAATGGAAAATGATGGTCTTTTCATTAAATGGTGCCAGAACAGCTGCATAGCCTAAGCATAAATAATCATCTTACCCTTCAGCTAAGATCATAAACAAAAATTGACTCAAAATGGATTATTGACCTAAATATAAGGCCCAAATCTATAAAAGAAAATGGAATAGAAAGTTTTTGAGACCTTTGCAGGGGAAAATGATACAAAGTAGTTAGAACTCTCATACACTCCTGGTGGAAATGCAAAAATGCCACAGCCACTTCAGAAAACCATTGGCAGCTGTTAATGTACTTACATATACATTTACCATTTAACACAGAAATCTCATTCCTAGGTATTTACTCAATAGAAATAAAAAGTCATATATACATAAAGAGCTATTTGGGAATGTTTAATAACTTTAATAATAATCATCAAAAGAATAAATCTGCAATATAATATTTCTTAGCTACATTAAATAATAAACTACTGACACATGCAATAATTTGGGTGAATATATATATATACACATATATGTATATACATACATATGTACAAATATACATTAAGTAAAGAAAACCAGGTGCAAATGGCTATATACTTTATCATTCCATGTATATGCCATCATGGAAAATGAAAAACTATAGGGACAAAAATTAGATCTGTGTTTGTCAGGAATTGAGGTAGTGATTATCTACAATAATCACTAGAGTTGGTACTACGAAGAGAGTGGGTACTTACTACAAAGGAGCAGGAGAAAACATTTTTGAGTCAAGGAACTATTCTATAGTTTGACTATTAGTAGTTACATGATTGTTTTTGTTTGTCAAAGCTCATCTAATTATACACTGAATAAAAACATCAATTTAACTCTATATAAATTATACCCCAATAAATTTGAATCTTAAAAATGGATTCAGCAGGCCGGGCGTGGTGGCGCATGCTTGTAATCCCAGCATTCGGGAGGCTGAGACCTGGAGGATCGCGGTTCGCGGACAGCCTCAGCTACTTAGTGAGGCCCTGTGCAACTCAGAAAGACTCGGTTTCAGAATAAAAATAGGGTAGGGGGTGTAGCTAGGAGGTCAAATGCCCCTGGGTTTCATCCCTAGACCTGCAAAAAATGCATTCAGCAAATGATCTATAAAAGACATTTTACTGTGAGAGTAATAGGAACTAATACAAAGATTCTGATTTGTACTTTGGATCAAAGATGGCCGTGGGTACCATGAGGTATGTCTAAAATATCCTCTCAAGTACAAAAAGAATATATTTGAAATTAAAAGTATTTTAATCTCTTAAATTATTTTATTACCTTCTATTTCTGAGTTTTCCTAAAGTGTTGAGGCATCTAAAACTCCAGACTGATGTGATTATGTAACTCTTCCTACGAGTTCATATCTTCATTAAATATCTCTTTTAGGAGAGTTAACACAATACACACATTATGAAACCTGATGACCTGGTGATATCATTATTCTACAGTTTATGAAATTTGTCCTCACTGGCAAAGCTTTTAGCCATACTAAACTTACATTAAACTCACCTATATAGATGGAAGAAGGAAGGGGAAAACTGTAAGTAAAATTTTATAATCTGGAAATGGAGATTTGGTTAAAAATGTCCCCAGTGCAAAACCAGAAGCTGGATAAAATACAATAGACAAAGTGGTTATAGGATAAATGTCAGTATTTTTAGTGCATTAGGCCTGGTTAGAGCTCTCCCACAAACCACAAAGGGAACCATGGGCAAAGACTCTTAAATGTTTCCTGGATATTCAAAATATTCAGGGACCCCTAAGGTAGAAGCACACAAAAATTACAAAGGAAACAGGTTATGAACAGAGTTCTATCTTATTAATGTCTTCTGGCTGAATATCAGCCTATCTGAAGAACATCAGGAAAAGCTAAATATTATGATTTAGGTCTGGAATGTCTCCAGCAAGGCCCAAAGGTGGCACATGGCTTAAGAATGTGGGTCACTGGGGGCGTAGCTTTGGAACCATATATGTCTGCAGTCCTCTGCCTTGCTTTCTCAGCTTCCAGCTGCTATGATATGAGAGTATCGATTCTTTGACCATGCCTAGCTCTCATGGTTCCTGCCATGGAGCAAGACAACTATGGATTAAACCTCCAAAACTGTAAGTCAAAACAAATCTTTCCTCCTCTAAGTTGTTCTTGTTGGTTATTTTGGTCACAGCAAAAGAAAAGTTGACGAAAACAGTGAGGATGAGCACTCCACATTCAGAGAAAAACAAATCAGAGTTAATCATTACCATAAGAACTCCATAATCTCTAGCCAAATGTATGATAGAAAAGGTAAAATATATACATTTTTATATGTGTATATATATGTTTATTTATTATATGACCCAGAGATCATTAAGGGACAATCCTGCCATATTTGTAGATTTTGTTTGGAGATATCCCAAGTAATGGTAAAACCCATAGAGTATCAATGGATAAAACTACTAGGAGTCAATACTCAGGATGATTAAACGGAAAATATTTTAGAAAGAATAAATGAAACAAAGGTTTATGAGAACCTCACAACCCTATCATTACAGAGCATAGACAAAAAATATATTACACTCTGAGCATCCAATTAGAACAACTAAATTGTAGTGCTTTTCCTGGAATCAACAATGAGAAAGACTTCTCTCAGATCTTTCATGGAAATTTAAGGAAAAAGTAAAATTCCCAGAACCCTCATAATTCTCTGAGACATCCACAAGGAAAGATCAAGGCAGGAACATTACTGACATTACTCCTCTTATTAATGGTACTCATTATTTGTTTTAGTGAAGAGATAAGACTGTTACAGATAAAATGTTTAAACCTCAAGAGTTTGTCAGGCAGTTCATTATGGCAATGTTGCTATATGTTCCAAATTCTCAGACAGAAATACAGACAAGGTTTTGAAATCCAGTTTCAACTTTACCAGTGGACTGAAAGGACAACTGGTACTACCATATATCAACATATGAGATTAAATAATGTTTTTTTAAAGTTTTGTAACAATCTAAATGTGTATCAAGAGGTAGACAGGAAAAAGGGGGAAAGGAGAAAAAAGTTTAAAAATGAAAGATCTGAATATGTGAGTGGCTCACTTGTATATCTGGTTACATATTAGAAATGAATCATTAAACTGCTATTCATATAGAAAGTCCTTAACTCACTGGACTCTCTTTAAATGTCGAGTTTAACCAGAAAATATTCATTTTAGAGAGCTCTATTTTCTTAGGGTTAATAGTATTTTCCCCCCTGTGGCTTATTCAGATCCTCCTTAAAACTCACAAGTAACCTTGAATAAATAATTCTAAATGGGTGATACTGCAGGATACTCACTTAAAAAAAAGAATGGCAAAATAATTTCTTGATCAGGCTTGGTGGTGCACACTTGTAATCTCAGCATTTGGGAGGCTGAGACTGGAGGACCATGGTTCAAGGACAGCCTCAGCTACTTGGTAAGGCACTTTGCTACCTAGTGAGACCCGGGTTCAAAATAAAGAATAAAAAATAGGCCTGGGGTTGTAGCTTGGAGGAAGAATGCCCTGGGTTCCATCCCCAGTCCTGCCAAAAAAATAAGAATTTCTTGTTTGGAAAAAAGAAAGGTAGAAAATGAAAATTATGAAAAAGACATTCATAGATGATGAAGAAATACTTGGTATCTGACCAAAAAACATAACGTGGTTAGGGAAAATATTTAAAAAAATAAAAGAGAAGTAGATATATAATGTTCAAGTATGTGGCCCTTATTGTAGATATTACACAGAAGAAATGAGTGTGTATGTTTGGAGTGGGTAGAAGATGGGCAAAAATATTTGGGGGTAGGTACACCAAGGATACACCATTTCATTACTGAATATTTTGGTAACTTTGAGGACTCTCAATGTTTTATTATAGGGGAATACACTTTTAATCCACTAAGTTGTCAGTGTAGGTCTGTCTACTCAAGGCAGCTGGACACAAATACTAGAGTCTATGTATATTATACCAGCCTAATAACACAATAATTTCATTAAGAGGATGAGCTTAGGACACAGATCATTCTCATCACTCTGACCCAAAGACCTGACACATAAAACTTAGAAGAAGAACTTTTATTTGCTCACAGTTCTGGAGATTTCAGTCCATGTTAAACTAGTTTCCAAGCAGGAGCCAAGCAGCAGGTCCTCAGGGAGCAGAGAAAGAAAGAGGGTGAGCTCTCTTATTGCTAGCTCAAGGTGGCAGAGGAGAGAAAACAAGCTAAATTAGCCTGGCTAAAGAAAAGACTGTCCATGGCCCAGAAGCCCACCTCTAGTCATGTCATTCCTCTGACCATGACTAAATAGATTAACATATGAGCTTGCAATATACAATATACAATATATCGTATGGATATTGCAAGCTTAGAAAAAGATCCAGATTAAAAATGCAAAGTGTGATTTTTACTGAATATCGATGGTTTTTGTACCATTATAAACCTGAAAATATTGAGGAAATACACAAGAGTGTATAATTTTTAATTTAAAATGTTATGACAACCAAGTCAGAAACCAAATAAATGGCATTCCGTAGTCTCCACATATTTTTAATATAAAATACTTCCTAAAATTGAAAGAGACCTACTCTCTTATCATGTAGATTCTAGATTCTCACTCCAACTGCTTATGCAGCAAATCCTTCACCTTGCTGGGTACTTCTGTTGTAGCACTACCTTTCTGGGGCTCCACTGGTATCACCTGCAGATTGCCCAGTTCACAAGCACCTCTGATATTAACCCAGGCTGTCCAAAAGTAAGACAGGGAATAAAACCAGTAAAATAGAAAAAAATGTAAAGAATTCTTTCCACCAATTCTCTAGCAGGTATATCATTCTGAAACATACGGATGAAGTATTGAAGTCACGTTTATTTTCCTTCATGTTCTCATGTGTGAAACGCTCTCTGGTGCACAGTCGCCTTATTTGGATCATGCTAAAATCACCTTCCTCAGGAAAATTATGAGGTGGAGACATGAGGGAAGGGAAGTAACAACTGTTTGCATCTCCTATGGGATCGACTTTATGAAGCAGCATTTTTTGTTTTCTATTTGAATCCCTGGATGAGGCTTTGTATCCTAGACACACACGGTTTTTTCAATGGAATTTCATTCACACTCTACATGCTGCCTCATAGTCTGCTAATACAAAATACATGTCATTGCTTCCTTTAATCACTTCATAAAAATGTAGACTATCTGGCAAGCGCCATCTTGTGGCCAAAACCAGAACTGTTGCTACCATATCCTTGTGGGAGAAGGGTGGGAACTACAGCCTGCCAGCTAGCAGTTTTCTCAGGCTTCTAGAATATACAGTGTTCAAATTTAGAGCTTTGTTATGCATTACACACTTGGAATCCAAATATCTTCACCTCCAGTGGTATGATCACAAAAAATGTCATGCTTACTGAAAATTGAAAACATGAAATATATAAAAAAGCAGAGTTTTGGAAAGACAACACTATTATTTTCTGCATATCTTTCCATATTTTTCTTCACATATATGTATGCATACATATTATTTCATGCCAGCTTTTTATCCTGTTTAAGCTCATATGGAAGAATATATATATATACGTATATATATGTATATGTATATATATGTATATATATATATATACATACATACATAAATATGTAATTTTGGTGGTACTGGGGTTCCTGGAAGCCCTTCTACCTCCGGGCTACACTCCCAGACCTATTTTTGCATTTTTATTTGGAAACAGGGTCTCCTAAGCCAGCGCACGCGGCTGGCTTCGAACCTGTGTGATCCTCCTGTCTCTGCCTCCCAAGCGCGGGGATTACAAGTGTGCGCCACCACACCCGGCTCCATATTAATATTTTCAGTGTGACTTTTAATGAATCCCTTCAAATACAATCTTCCCCTAAACTTTGTAGTATTTCATCCCAATCTTTTTCTGAGTATTGAAAAATTATGAAATATACATTAAATATTACTTTTAAGTATCGTAAATCTTATCCTGTCTCCCCAACCACATAAAAAATTCTACAGTAAGTTGCCTTAATTTTTCTGAATAGTTGCACATACTTTAACAACATAGTCTTTTCTCCTTAAATGACATGTGCTCCTTGCCATTCTGTAAGTTGCTTATCACCTAATACTACTTCACAGAGATCTTTCTGAATCACCATACATTTACACTTTTGTCAGCTATTAGGCCACATGATATTCTTAAAACTGCTTACAGAAATAACCCCAAATCTGTATCTCACTTTTAAACTTAGATGATATATAAAGGCTCTTTCTGACCACAGCTGTACCTGTGGCCTGAAATGATGAGTTTCAGGGAGAACACACACAAAATTGTAGTTGAAACAGCAACCAGGCTTCCTGCTTGACCCAGTCCAGGAAAAATTCCACTACTGGCAAAATACAATGGGGGTAGGAAAGTGTGTCTGGGTATGTGTCTATGACCATTTATGTGTCTGAAACAAAATGGGTGTGCTGTCTCAGTATCATTTTTGCTCTTCTAATTATGAAAATGATCATGGAATAAGGCAATTATAAAAATGCTGACACCAATTAAAAATAGACATAAAATCTCTCAACATCTCTGAACATCAGAGATGCTGACAGTTAACACAGGAGTCTAGTTTCCTCACAAGGGAAAAATGCATATTTTTATGAGTGTTATCACTCAGCATATCTGAATACCTTTCCACACTCATGTTCCTTTTAAATTTGTGTTTTTATGTGTCATTCATTGTATATGTTTATATTTCTCTATCAGTTATTTTTGGGTAGAATATAAATGTTTAAAACATATAAGAAAATCTGTAATAAGGATAAAAACAAGGAATGCCGTGTTAAAAAATTAACATGAATGGCATGCCTCACTGAAGTCTTAATTTTAGAAGCTGTAATCTGATCACCTATTCCCCCACACTGTGGACTTTAAAAATATGGACAGAAACAAAAATTCCAGAGGATTAATCCCATGCCAGTAACAGCAGTTCCACCAAAACCATATTCCACTCCCACTTCTCCCAGGCAACAATCTTTATTATTTTTTCACCTTAACACCAAGACCTGAAGAAATTCCCAGAAAACAACTAGCTTTAAGAAAGCCATTACCTTGAAGCTTCTTGTCAGCTGCAGCCTCCCCGTGAAATGCAGCTCCTCCCCCAAGACTGGCCAGGCACAGCTCACTACTTCCCAGCTGCTGGAGAAGCTCCTCCCCCTCCTGTGATGGGGAAAACAGGAGGCCTTGCCCTCATTTAGAGGGAAGACAATCATGCCAAGTTAAACTAAAATTCACTTAAAGTTAAAAAAATGTTCAGTTTTAAGGGACTTGAAAGCAGAATGGTAACACGTGTCTCTTTAATTTACATTGAAACTACAAGAGTGGGTGAGTTCCTAAAAAGAGAGAGAATGGAAGTGCCTTAATAATATAAGAAAGACCCCGTTAGGAGTATCTTTTACATATTTTTGCCTATTCTAACACCTAATTTCTACAAATGACTTCAAGATTCAGCTACTCAAGCTTCATTTATATGACCTGCCAGGCCCTTATTTACAGTTGTAATGAATAAATATATCATTTTGCGGAGAATCAACTCTCTACAATATTGATTCTTCTGGTCCTAGGATATGCTGTCTCTATCTCTGTCTCTGTCTCTCTCTCAACTTAGGAATGACCCATAACATTTTACCTTCAAGTAAGCTATACCCCAGCCCTATTTTTTAATTTTTGAAACAGGGTCTCACTAGGTTGCTGAGACTGTCCTCGAACCTATGATCCCCTGTCTCAGCCTCTCAAGTACTAGGATTACAAGTGTGTGTCATCATGCCTGCTATTGCTCTCTTTTTAACTGGGTTTTCTAATTCATCCTTCAGAAAGATTAATAGTTTTTCAAATAAATCCAATTCTAAACATAAATCTTAACTAAAAGCCCTTAAAGATATACTGAAATTTGAAAAAAATGTTAAAATACAATAAACCAAAGTAAAAAAAAAAAAAAAACAGAACAAACTTGACTAGAACTGTTTTTAATGCTAAAACGTCACTATTCTAAATTAACTCTTCTGTATTAATAAGAAATAAATGGAAAGTTAAAACTGAGTAAATGATGCCAGGCATGGTGGTGCATGCTTGTAATCCCTGTGCTTGGGAGACAGAGACAGGAAGATCGTGCAGGTTCGAAGCCAGCTTTGCTGGCTTAAGAGACCCTGTTTCCAAATAAAAGTATAAAATAGGTCTGGGAGTGTAGCCCGGAGGTAGAAGGGTTTCCAGGAACCCCAGTACCACCCCCCCAAAAAAAAACCCAAAATGGGAGCTGGGCGGGGTGGCACACGCTTGTTATCCTAGCATTCAGGAGGCTGAGAAGGGAGGATCCTGGTTCGCGGACAGCCTCAGCTACTTAGTGAAGCCCTCTGCAACTCAGTGAGACCTGGCTTCAAAATAAAGAATAAAAAATAGGGCAGGGGGTGTAGGTCGGAGGTCGAATGCCCCTGGGTTCCATCCCCAGACCCCCACACACACAAAAAAAATGGGTAAATGGTGCAAATAGAAAAGCTACACCACTCAGAGGGATAATCCTATTTACTTCATTGGGAGCAAGCTAATGCAATGCAACTACAGGTATCTTTGTCCTTGTACAGTTGCAAGCCTCAAAGCTGTCTGGGTAGATTTAATTAAATTAGGGATTCTATGATAAGGTCCACTTGATTTTTATAATAGTCAATGCTTTACAACTTAACTTTCTCTTGTATTAATGCTGACAGTTTGACTTCCATTTACAACTCCACTTATTTTATATAAATTGGTTCAGTGGAGAAAGGAAGGTTCTACATAATGGGGCTCTTCTAAACATTCAAAATAAAAATGAAAACTGACTAATACATAAAAGACAGCCACCTCCCCTAATAATCTAAGAAATGCAAAGGCAAACAACATGAAGATGTAATTTTTCTACCTAGTTTGACTGACTTCGAAGCAAATAAAACGCAGTTAGCAAGAGGACAAGAAAATATTCATTTTCTCCATGTTCAAGACAACGAACTGGTGACGAAGGCAAGACAAAATCAGAGCCAAAGTCTCTCTGACTCCAAAACAGGAGGAAGTGCCCTCTCCTTACCAGTATTCACCTTCTGAGCTTGGAAGCCTGTCTCTTTGGTAGAATCAATGATAATATAATGAAATCAGTGAATATTATAACAAAATCAGATTATAACAAAATCAGTGAAGGTAACCCCAGAGTGAGTATGGCTTAATCCCATGTTCTTGTTGGTAAACACTGGAGAACTACAACCATCTCAAGTAACTATCATACTTGCCCATAAACACTCTCCATCTCTTATATTTGTAAACAAATTTTAAAATATTTTGGTGTGTTATGCTTTGCATGGACTATATCTGCACAATAGCATTCACTTGGCCTTAGAACAGTTATGACATGTCTTTTTTGTGTTGCCTGGGCTTGGCAGTAATTCCCTTTTCAGATATGCTTATTCTTGGACAGGCGGTGAAAATAATTTTTCATGCGGCGAAGTGCTCATTTCACTCCATTCTTATTAACAATTGGCAATTCCTTGTTCTCGGGCTTTGCTGTTTATAATTGCCAATTCAATTTGGGAAAATTGTATTTCTATCACCTTTTGCTGAGCTTTTTATTAAATATACTCAAGAAATTTAGGAGTTACTTCCTGGGAAATGCTAAAACTTATACACTGCAGATGGATAGTGTTTCTGAGATTTAGGTCCCTTAAAAATGTTATGCTAAGTTTCAAAAGAAAAGTTCTAATTTTTTGTGGTACTGGGGGTGGAACCCAGGGGCTTTCTACCTCCGGGCTATACTCCCAGACCTATTTTCTATTTTATTTGGAAACAGGGTCTCACTAGGTTGCTGAGAGCCTCACTAAGTAGCCGAGGCTGGCTTGGAACCTGTGTGATCCTCCTGTCTCAGCCTCCCAAACGCTGGGATTACAAGTGTGCACCACATACCTGGCTAGGAACTGTTTTTTTGTGGTACCTAGGGGTGGAACCCAGGGGCTTTTCTACCTCCAGTCTATACTTCCAGACCTATTTTATATTTTATTTGGAAACAGTCTCACGAAGTTGCTGAGAGCCTCACTAAGTAGCTGAGGCTGGCTTCGAACCTGTCCGATCCTCTCCTGTCTCAGCCTCCCAAGCGCAGGGATTACAAGCGTGCACCACCACGCCCAGCTAAATCCTTCATTTTTTATATAACCCATCCATTATCATACTGAACAGGTAACAGCATTCCCTACTACAGTCAAACTGTTTAGAGAAAGACAGCTGCACTATGACACAGCTTTTTTCTATAATAAATAAATTGAAAGAAAGAAAACTGCATTAGGAACTAAAAAAATATACACGAAAGAAAAAGCTGTCTTTGTTCCAAAGGCCATTACAAGAAGGTCAGACTGGGTCAAAATTATCCTATAATCATTCTGAAGAGGACATCAAGAGTTCTTTGGTGAAATATGGATTTCTTTTGGCACGATCAATGTCTAGCCTTTAAGAGTTTGTTAAGGAGGGTTTTATGACAGAGATTTATTTTTGACATTTTAAAACAGACAGGCAAGAAGTGAAATAGTTGTGGGGTTTGGAACCTTTATTAGGTCTATGGAAAGAAAACTCTCAAATCTTTGCCAACTCTTTACCTTGTTATCTCCACACACTACATGGTATAGTTAAACAAAGAGGCATGGGTAATGTGCATCTCTGATATTAACCTAGGCTGTCCAAATATCAAATATTAAACTACCATCAATGATATAATAAAATGTATAAATACCTGGTTTTCCAGAAAAGCAGTGTGTTTTAAGAAGCCTTACTCTGTGGATAGTAAATGGTTCTTACTTCATCTAGGGTTTTTTTTTTTTTTTGTAGTACTGGGGATTGAACCCACGGACATTTTACCCCTGAGCTACACCCCCAGCCCTATTTTTTATCCTTTATTTTGAAAGGGAGCGGCCTCACCAAAATTCAGCCTTTCAAATGCTTGAATTACAAGTGTGAGCCACCATGCCTGGCACCTAGTATCTTTTTCTTTTCTCTTTTTTTTTTTTTGTTGTGGTACTGGGGATGGAACCCAGGGGCATTCTACTTCTAAGCTACATTCCTAGTCCTATTTTTTTTCCTAGTCCTATTTTTTAGTCTTTTTTCCTTTTTTTCCTTTTTTCTTTTCCTTTTTCTTTCTTTCTTTTTTCTTTTTCTTTCTTTCTTTTTTTTTTTTTTGTGGTACTGGGGTTCCTGGAAGCCCTTCTATCTCTGGGCTCCACTCCCAGACCTATTTATTTTTATTTTTTTATTTTTTTTGGAAACAGGGTCTCTTTCTCTCTCTCTCTCTCTCTCTCTCTCTCTCTCTCTCTCTGTTTTTGGTGGTACTGAGGATGGAACGCAGTGGCCTTTTACCTCTGGGCTACATGACCAGACCTATTTTATACTTTATTTGGAGACAGAGTCTCACTAAGTTGCTGAGAGCCTCACTAAGTAGCTGAGGCTGGCTTCGAACCTGCGCGATCCTCCTGTCTCAGCCTCCCAAGCGCTGGGATCACAAGCGTGTGCCATCACGCCCGGCTAGAAACAGGGTCTCTTAAGCCAGTGTGGCTGGCTTCGAACCTGAGCGAACCTCCTGTCTCCGCCTCCCAAGCGTGGGGATTACATGCCTGCGCCACCATGCCCAGCTCTTTTTAGTGTTTTAAACAGGGTCTCACCGAGTTCAAAATGGCTTCCCTAAGTCACTGAGGCTGTTTCGCGAACCGCGATCCTCAGGTCTCTGCTTCGCGAATGCTGGGATTATAAATGCACGCCACCCTGCCCTGCCTCCCAGTTTCTTTTATAATCCCACTGAAACTTCACAAAGGAGCTTGAATAAAGTGGGTTTTTTTTTTCTTTTTGGTGGTACTGGGGTTCCTGGAAGTCCTTCTACCTCCGGACTACACTCCCAGACCTATTTTTTATATTTTATTTGGAAACAGGCTCTCTTAAACCAGCGCAGCTGGCTTGGAACCTGCGTGATCCTCCTGTCTCTGCCTCCCAAATGCGGGGATTACAAGCCTGCGCCACCACGCCCAGCTAAAGTGTTTTGGTTTTTTTGTGGGTCTGGGGATGGAACCCAGGGGCATTCGACCACCGAGCTACACCCCCTGCCCTATTTTTTATTCTGAAACAGGGTCTCACTAAGTTGCACAGGACCTCACTAAGTAACGGAGGCTGTCCGCGAACCGCGATCCTCCAGTCTCAACCTTCCAAATGCTGGGATTACAAGCCCGCAGAATAAAGTGTTTTTAATGAGAGATAACTGCATTAGATTAAAACGTGACAAAAAAGAAAAAAGATCAGATTAAAAAAATTCACTTTCCTGTGCAGAAAGAAGGTGAATGGACTACGGAAAATAGAGCCAAGATGCAGGTCAAAAGAATAGTATCAGATGGAAGAAATCAGAGACATAGAAAATATTTTGGAGGATGTAGAGAAAAACAGATAAGTACTATGATAATGTAAACCCAATACCTTATCTTTAGTTTTTCTGTTATATAAGAAGCAGGAAATGTATGTGGAAGGTCTCTGGCAGTATCAGGGATGTTAATGTTTCTGGGGAATTTGAGCCTTTTGGACCTCTCTGGCTTATCACAGAAAATGTTGGGTTTTACTGTTTTCTAAGCTGCTGTTGCTGTTCTTTGTCCAAGGCAACCAGACAATGGCATTCAGCACCAACAACCTCAGTAAGAACACAATTTAGGAGTCTAAATTTGTGAAGGTTGCTAGGAAAGAATTAAATGTGTTAAACCACTATAAGTACTATTCAAGAGAATATGCATATGCCTGTCTGAGGAAAGTCTCAAGACTTTAAGCAGGCCTTAAGAAATCTTTGTAACTATGTTATCTAGTCGTTAAGGATTTTTGAGCCAGGCCACTTGCTAAAGCCTCAGATTGACATCTGAATAGCCTCTTGCATGATTTCTTCACAGTGGTTTAATACAT
The DNA here is from genome assembly GCF_963383645.1 of Muscardinus avellanarius. Lineage (NCBI taxonomy): Eukaryota > Metazoa > Chordata > Mammalia > Rodentia > Gliridae > Muscardinus > Muscardinus avellanarius. The sequence goes on from NC_137792.1 coordinate 99,692,458, forward strand.
GAGATTCTTTCTCTAAACAAGAAGCTGTGACTTTTAATTATAAACATATGGCTGTAGAACAAGAAGTGAAATTAATTATCCTCAGATTCTCAACCAGATATATTCTAAATACAAAATGTGGTTTGAAATTTAAAATGCGACGACTATGGGCTGAGGGAATAGCTCAGTGGTAGAGCATTTGCCTAATTAATGTGCAAAGCCCCGAATTTGATACCCAACACCAATAATCGAATAAGTAGAATGCTATATAACTGCAAATCAGGAAGCAAAATAAATTATCCTTAAGATCACAATATGTTTTTAATGTGATATGTTTCTGGAAATGGGAAGAATCTTACTCTTTATTGCCTGGATTGTGGTGGGTCTGGCCCTGTGGTCCAGCTATATTGATTCTTACTCCAACTGCTTGTCCAACAGATCCTTCACCCTACTAGGGCCTTTTATAGTTGCGCTGCTTTTCTGCGGCTAAACTGGTAATGCTTGAAGATTGTCTAAGTCACATTCACCTTTGATATTAACCTAGGCTGTTTAAAAGTAAGACAGGGAATCAAATCAATTTTTTTTTGGTGGTACTAGGGCGTGGAACCCAGAGGCTTTCTAACTCTGGGCTATACTCCCAGACCTATTTTTATATTTTATTTGGAAACAGGGTCTCAGTAAGTTGCTGAGAGCCTCACTAAATAAGTAGCTGAGGCTGGCTTTGAACCTGTGCAATCCTCCTGTCTCAGCCTCCCAAGTGCTGAGATTACAAGCGTGCGCCACCACGCCCGGCTGAATCAAACCAGTTCAACAGATTTGGAAATAAATGACCCTTATGCCATTCTGGTGAAATCTTACCCCTAATGTAAATGTCATGTTTATTTTACTTTGTGTTCTTGTAATGTGTGAAATGCTTTTGGGTATACAGCCATGCTATTTGTTTCATGCTGAAATCATCTCCCTCAGGAAAATTACAGGGTGGGGACTTGAGAGAAGGGAAATTAACAACTGCCTTGTGTCTTCTATAAGCAGCTTTTAAGACTTTGCATGAATCCTCACATCAGTCCTCATATAGAGTTCTTCTATTACACATGTATAATATTTCAACAGATTTCCAATTACACTCTACATGCTAATTTGTAGTCTGCTAACAGAAAATTTTGTTTTATAGCTTTGTTTATCCTGCCCATAAATGCAGTTGCCTGGATAAAGTTTAGTAAACCTGGCAAGCACCATCTTGTGACCAGAACCAGAATTGCAGACACTCCTGTCCTTAGAAGAAAGAGTGGGAGATATAGTCATCCTGACAGAAGCCTTTTGAGGCTTCTAGAAATTTTCATTATCACCTTAAGAGTTGTGTGCATGTGTTATTACATTATACAATTATACAGAAATCAATTTTGATGTTTGTCATTATAACTCCCATGCACATTGTATAATACTTCACCTTTTGAATTTCCAGTTGTCCAAATAAAATGATTTGAAACTATATAATCTTATTTTTCAATAGACACTAATAAATATGCATATTTTAAAAATTAAGAACTTTTAAACCGGGTGTGGTGGCGTACGCTGGTAATCCCAGCATTTGGGAGGCTGAGACCAGAGGATCGTGGTTCTCAGACGGCCTCAGCTACTTACTGAGTCCCTCCGTAACCTAGTGAGACCCTGTTTCAAAAGATAAAGAATAAAAATAGGGCCAGGCGTGGTGGCGCACGCTTGTAATCCCCGAGCTTGGGAGGCTGAGACAGGAAGATCGTGCAGGTTCGAAGCCAGCCTCAGCTACTTAGTGAGGGTCTCAGCAACTTAGTGAGACCCTGTTTCCAACTAAAATATAAAATAGGTCTCGGAGTATAGCCCGGAGTTAGAAAGCCTCTGGGTCCCCCCCCCCCCAGTGCCACACACACACACACACACAAAAAAAAAAAAGAATAAAAATAGGGCAGGGCTGTAGCTCGGAGGTCAAATTCCCCTGGGTTCCATCTTCAGACCCACAAAAAAATAAGACCTTTTATTCCTCTAATAATATACTTGATCACGTTTCAGTATCAATATTTTCCATATCATCTTTTTGCAAATTACTTTATAAGAAATTTCCATACTTGTAAAATTTTACCTCATTTTCTCAGAAGTAAAGCAATTCAAGCTATTTTAAAAGTGGATAAATGTAATATCTAAAGGCTAAAATATCTATCTCTCCAACCTCACTTTTATTTCCAATTTAAAAAAGTAGCACGTATATTTCCAGATTTCTTTTGTGCGTCCACTCTGAAATTTGCTTATATTTAAAATATAAGCCGGGCGTGGTGGCGCATGCTTGTAATCCCCGCGCTTGGGAGGCTGAGAGAGGAGGATCGCATGGGTTCAAAGCCAGCCTCGGCTACTTAGCGAGGCTCTCAGCAACTTAGTGAGACCCTGTTTCCAAGTAAAATATAAAATAGGTCTGGGAATACAGCCCAGAGGTAGAAAGCCTCTGGGTTCCACTCCCAGTACCACGGGAAAAAAAAAAATATATATATATATGCCATCTCATCCTTGCATTTAGAAATAATTTATCATTTTTACAAGTAAATAGGATTCAACAGTATGGTTTTACGACCCTACATAACTATTCTATATTATGGGGTTTTTTTTGTTTGGTACTGGGAATGGAACCCACAGGCCTTCTACCTCTGGGCTACACTCCCAGACCTATTTTAAATATTTTTTATTTGGAAACGGTCTCTTAAGCCAGCGGAGGCTGGTTTTGAACCTGCGAGATCCTCCTGTCTCAGCCTCCCATGCGCAGGGATTACATGCATGCATCACCACACCCGGACACATTATGTTTTAAACATTTTCTGAATTATTTTTCAATAGTATGTAGATAAATATATTCTGCCTGACTCCGAGTCTTAACTATAGTTTAACTATTTGAATTTCAAGAAAATAAAAATCAGATAATCAGACTTCTCAGATCCACAGAAAAATCTAACTTCAGTTAAAGACAAGGGATATGTATGGGTATTTGTTTAAGTATTTTTAATATAGTTTATTATTCACTTTTCAGGTCCATTAATGTTTCTGATACTACTAGTACATTAAATCTAAGTAAAAAAATACCCTTTGTCAGTATACAAACCCAAGTTGTTGGCTTATATTTGAATCGAATCCCTTTTTCCTTGATCACATATATATTTGAATATATTACTTGAAATTATATTAATTTACTTACATTTTGAACAACTTTTCAGGTTTATATACATTTTACACCATTTTGGAGAAGGTATCTTCCCATGATTCTAAATTCTCACTGCAGTTAATTTTATGCTGACTTAGGTACTACATGCTAAGTGAAAAATGGAAGAAACAAGTAAAAATTTGCTCTTTTTCCCTTTGATATCCTTTACTACTAGACATCCTTTATTACTAGATATATTGTTTGTTATATTTCATTCCATTAAGAGGCACCTGTTATTTTACGATCTCTCAAATACTTTTCTATGGTACAAATAGGAATATACCATTCTCTTGATAGACAGGTAGTGATGCAGACGAAGATCACCGTTTGCACGTCATTAAAAAGGCAAATCTTTCAGACACTAAGCATTACCTTTCAAATAACCAAACTCAGGTACCTGAATCTACACAACTATATACATCAGTTTAGATTACTGTACAAACACCACCGAAACGTTCGGATTCGTTATAATCACAATCAAGATATCCAAAGTTTAATACACACACACACACACACACCACACGCCACACCAGCATCCCTATCGATTTACTTTTAGGACCATAACTGTTTTTTTTTTTCAAAATAAGGAAGATTAATTTCCCAAGTTTTACTTCATCATTTATCCGTACCGCTGCTGCTTTCTGACTAAAACATAAAATGCCTCATTTAAAAGTTAGCTTTTTTTCCGGGGCATGAAGATTTTTTTTCCTCAGGTGTAATCTGATCACCACCTTCCCCGCTGTGGACTTTTAAAAAATCGGGAGGAATACGAAATCCGCGTATTAATTCCCTCACAGCAACAAGGATTCACAAGATATTAATTCCCTTACAAAAACGACGACGCACCAAACGACTCTCCTTTTCCCGGACGTCAAATCAGCAATCTGTTTTCTCACCTTTATTCCAAATCCTCTAGAAGTCTCCGAAAATAGCCGGCTTCTACGACAGCCATTACCTCCAACCGCCTTCTCTTCAGCGGAAGCCTGCGAAGCTTGTATATAAGGGCAGCTCCTCCCCCAAAACTGGTCCGGCTCCGCTCGTTTCCAGGCTTCTCGAAGATGCTCCGCCCCCTCGCTCTGATGGGGAAAGCGGGAGGTCGATCCTTCAGTTAGCGAGAGCAGAGTCACTAAGTTAACCCAAAACACAGATAAAGGGAAGAAAGATTCTTTTCAAGAACTTTAAAGTGTAATGACAAGGTATTTCCGTTCCGTTTCCATTCAAGCCCCTGGCGCGAGTGATTTCCGAGGGGCGGGGGGGAAGAAAAAGAGGTAGCAAATCTGTTTTACCTCATAGTGACGGTTTTCAAATATTTCTCACACATTTATTATTTTACCCCCCTCTTCAATTTTATTTCTGGTAAATGTAAGACTTATTGGTTAAAAGAAGAAAAAAAGCGCCGCATACTAAGGATCGCGATTGGGATCACAGTGATTTAACACTGTCTTTTAGATAGAATTGATTCTTTAGAATTTTGAATTTGAGCCCGGGACATAATATACCTTTATTTTTTGTTCAGGATTTTTATATTTACTTATGATTTTTCTGAAATTAAAAAATAAATATATCAGTATTAAAACAATAAGCCAATATTAAAATGACCCATGAATATAAAAGTGATGTTTTCAGTATATATGATTTGAAAAGCAAAACTATCCCTGGCGTACTTTGTATATTTCAATAAAGAAAGAAGTGAACGACAGAGTGAAAAAAAAAGGGGCTGAGGATAGTCAGACAATTCACAATAATCTTCCTCATTCTGGTTACCTACTTCCCTGTGAAGAAAGCTCAAGCACTAAAACGTAAAGACGCTTTAATATACTAGCCAAGCTGATGGAAGCTTTTGCTGAAGTTTGAAGTTTTGTTAGTCCCATTTCACTCTCACAATAAGCAATATACTGCAATTTTCCATCCTCTCTTAACAAAGCCAGGATTGGGGTTTCATCTGTTTAGTCCCTTTGTTTTTATTCCAATGTGTTCATTATATACAAAATATGACTCGTAAACATGTATGTACCCACTAAATTCTTTCAAATGTATAATAATGAAAAAACAGATGGAAATACATTATTGGACAAGTTAGAAACATTTATTAGCTCTAACAGTTGAAAACTAGTCAGCTCCCTACTGAAGCTCTCTTAACATACAAAGCATTGTAATGATCCCAGAATAAAGTCTACTTATTGGCTCTTTGATTATCTCATACAATTTCTTAGTCTTATTGAAGAATAATTGTTGAATAAAAGTTGTGTATATACAAACTGTGAAATGTAATGATGCGGTGCATATATATGTTTACACACACAATTAAATGATTATCACTTCAATTCAAACCAATTAACATATCTAACACTTCACAGAATTATTTTGTTTCTGTGGTGAGAATAAAATTGACTTTCTTAGCAAATTTCAAATAGACACTAAATTATTACTAACTATGATCACCGTACTGTACATTAAGTCTACAGAATTTATTTATCTTACAACTGAAAGTAAGTACCCATTTACCAACACCTCCCATGTTCCCCAAACTTGATCTCTGGTAATCATCTTTCTATTGCCTGTTTTAATGAATTTGACTTTCTAGATTCCACATGTAATTGAGATCATGCGGTATTTCTCTTCTGTGTCTGGCTTATTTCACTTAGCATGTCCTTCATGTCATGGTAGGAATACTCTAGAGCTTATGCATGACCATCTTGTGGGGCATAGGAAATAAATGTTCAAAATCCATTTTTTCAATCTGATTTATTTTATAACCTTCTTTTTATAAATGTACCTAACTCATTAGTACTATATATAATACATTATATGCTTTATTAAAAAAAAACTAAACTACTGGGAGTGAGTGCCAAAAAGATTTCAGTTCATGGTAAATAAATATTTGGAAATATAGGACTTACAGCATAGACCCTCCACCCACAATTTATTTTTTTGCTGAGTTAAATAGTTGGCTTTATGTTCTCATAAAAAGACTAATTAATCTGAATTTTCTAAATTTATTCTATAATGATTTAACTGCTTAGAGAGTCTAATGTTATTCCCATTAAACATTTCAATTTTTAAAAGTGTGAAATTGAATTATAATGCACCATGTTTTTATAAAAGGATTGGTTCTTGCAAGCTTCAGACAATGCTAAAAATAGTTATTCCACTTGGACTGTAAATATAATATCAACAATAATTGTGTTTTTCTTTAATATCAACCTAAATTTAATTTCTAAGTTCTCTAAATGGCCTTGTAAATGGAGTAAATTCCCTTTGGATACCTATAAAATTCCTAAGAAAACAAGAATCTGTAAAGACTAAGCACCAAGAGTATCAAATTGCAGTGAAACAATTTTGTTGATTCTTATTTACATATAAAATTTATTTTCCAAAGTTAAAATTAAAATAACATAATTGATATTTCATATATATCATCCTGTAATATATAAGAAGGTTAATTATATTTTAAAGCTGCAATTTAAATCGTTCTCTCATATGTATTAGTGTTTGTCCATATGTTTATATGGGTCTGTATGATTCCATACATTAATTTCTTTTTGTAGTACTGGGGATTGAACCCAGGGACATTCTACCTCAGAGATACATCCTCAGCACTTTTATTTTTATTTTTAAATAAGGTCTCATTAAGTTGCTGAGAGTTTCACTAGATTGATGAGGGTGTCCTTAAACATGCAATTCTGTCTCAGCCTCCCAAATATGGAGATTACAGGGCTGCACTATCAGGCACAGCTGTATATATATATATATATATATTGTTTTTGTTTGTTTGGTTTTGGTTTTGGTTGTACTTGAGATTGTACCCAAAGGCAACTTTTATTCTTTTTTAAAATGTTTTTTATTGGTGCATTGTAGTCATGCATCTTAATGAAATAAAAGACTTGTACATGCACACCTGACTCAATTAGCTCTTACCTGAGCCCCACCCCATTTCTTCCCCAGCCCTCCTTCCCAAGCTTCACTTAGTGATTGACTTGGATATGTTTGTTTAAGTACATCCTGTGCTTTAGAGAGTTTCCCTCTCCCCCTCCCATCCCCTCAGTTAGGTCCCCTTATTTGCTCCTCTATAGGATCTCCTTCTTCATCTAGAGTTCCTCCTGTTACCCATTTCTCCCTAGCTCTCGCATATTAGGAAAAGCATCCAATTTCTTCTTTTTTTGTGTGACTAATCTCAGTTAGCATAATGTCCTCCAGTTCCATCCATTTCCCTGTAAATGATGTAATTGTGTTTTTCTTTATGGCTGAGTAAAATTCCATTGTGTACATATCCCACAGTTTTGTAATCCATTCATCTGTTGATGGACTGTACAATTCACCATTGCCAAACTATGGAACCAGCCAAGATGTTCATCAACTTATATTCTTTTATGTTGCTCATAAATTCTTCATTTCAGGAAAAGCTACACATTTTATTTGTTGTGTTTCATTTTGCTGTGTTTATTTTAAATATTATATTGTCACTATAGTTAATGAGATATCCATATATAAAATTGTTTCTTGCTCTAAAGTACCCATGTTTTCATTTTAATTGAGCAGCCAGTTTCCCCTTAAAGGCTCTTTTATTTTCTTCCCTCAATTCTGGCCCTAAATTTAGAATAATAAAATGGCCAAAGTGTCTCTTACACCAAAATCATCTTTAGGAAGTTTCCAGATGGCTAGAAAGTAATACAGAAAGCTTATTCCCTCAACTTATAAAAGGCAGGATGAAAAATATACTTAAGTATATTTAGCATGCTTTATATTTTATAATTTGATCCACGTGGTACAAGATCTACTGTCTTTTTCAGATACATGTTGTGAATCACTGACAGGTCAAAAAAGGGAACATAAACCTCTCCTAGACTAATTTTGCATAGCAAAAGGGCTATTGATATAAATTTATGTTCTAGTAAGCTGGGTGTGGTGGTACATGCCTCTTATTCCAGTGATTCCGGAGACTGAGGCAGAAGGATTGCAAGTTTAATCTCAGGCTGAGCAATTTAGTGAGATACTGTCTTAAAATAATAAACAAATAAACAAATAAATAAATAAATAATAAAAAATGGCTGGGAATGTAGCTCAGTAGTAGAAAAGCCTTGATTTTAATCTCCTATCTATCTATCATCTATCTGGGACTATGTTTTTTTTTTGTGGTACTGGGGGTGGAACCCAGAGGCTTTCAACCTCTGGGCTATACTCCCAGACCTATTTTATATTTTATTTGGAAACAGGCTTTCACTAAGTCGCTGAGAGCCTCACTAAGTAGCTGAGGCTGGCTTTGAACCCATGCGATCCTCCTCTTAGCCTCCCAAGCGTGAGGATTACAAGCATTCGCCACGCCCAGCTCTGGGACTATGTTTTTAAAACAAATAAAAGCATGCTCTTAGTCCTGTGTTCTTTGCTCAGGAGAGTAAAATAACACTTTACATATTGATATATTAGATTCCATTCCTAGTTTATTATTCTTTGGTTCTTAATGATAACTGTGGCCTGTACTTTATGAGAGTGCTTTAAAAGCCCTAAAATTTTGTTGATCAAATCCATAAAGTTTTCTCTGAGCGGACGTGGTGGCGCACGCTTGTAATCCCAGCATTCGGGAGGCTGAGACAGGAGGATCGTGGTTCATGGACAGCCTCAGCTACTTAGTGAGGCCCTCTGCAACTCAGTGAGACCCTGTTTCAAAATAAGGAATAAAAAAATAGGGCAGAGGGTGTATCTTGGAGGTCAAATGCCCCTGGGTTCCATCCCCAAACCCACACAAAAAGTTTTCTCTGACTTAATTATGACAGTCATTGCCTAAATCCTTAAAAAAGGGCCATGGTCAGGCCCATATGTTTATGTATTATACCCAATAGGGAAAACAATGCTCTTCCATTCTGACATATTTAATCACTTAAATAAATGAACCCAACCCTATCAGTTTTGTATCCTTCACCCCATATAAACTTAAAGGAACTTGTCACAGCAACAGGTCAAGGCCTTGGCATTGTTGAAGCAAGGTTTAAAAAGTTAGTTTTAGAGCTACAGTGAAACAGATTGAACACAGGACCTGGGAATCAAAATTTCCCAGATAATTTCAGTCTAGAAGCAGAGGACTTCCAGAGGTCAACTGCTAATCTCAAGACAAATTGAACAAGAGTTGGTTACATGTGACTAAGGGAGGCCTGAATGAAAGGAATGAAAAAAAATCTAATTGAAATTGTTTGAATTGGGAATTTTTTAGGTATTGTGCTTAGTATTTTCTATTCTGACAGTCATACCCCATGAAAAATTTCCCCTTTTCCTTCTCCTCTCTCCTCTTTCTTTCTCCTCCTTTTAAAAGTATCAAAATGACAGAGTAACAGGAATATCTTGCTTTTTACCTTGGTTAAAATTCAAGTTATTCCCCCCAAATCCATGAAAAGAATATTGTGTTCTAGATCAAGTTATTATTTTTAATTTTAAGATGCAACAAAGTAAATTCTTCAGATAGTAAAGTACATGGTACAGTCCATCAGAATCCAGAAACAGGTAAATTTCCTGTTTACATTAAGACTTTTTAGTGCAAAAAACAATAAATATGAATTTTCCGGGAACAAAAAAACTAAAAAATGATGACTTTATGACTTTAGATATATAGGAGACTATTTATTTGACCCAATGTTTAGCTTTTGTATATTTCCAGGGAGACATATGACAGGATGTTTACATGGCTGATATTTTCAATATGACAGTCTGATAGATATGGATTTTTACCAGTTTCGCCATTTATTTATATAGTCTTAAATAAATTCTCTAACCCTTGTGCCTCAGTTCCCTCACCTGTAAAATGTGTGTAAATGTAACAACTATCTCTAGAGTTAACAAAAGTAATCAGAACAATAAAGCAGTTCACCAAAACTTAAACTTGTACTATAGCCCTAAGAGAAATGTTATATTTAAGGTACAATCACCTAATCTGAATTGATAAACCTACCACAAAAGAACAAGAACTCTACTTGATAATTAGGCCTAAAGGGACCTCCCAGAAAACTATTAATACGTTCTCTATTGTCCAAAGAGTCTCTGTTCTACTGATAGTAAAGAATGTTTATTTTCTTGCAGGTTAGGAATCTTGAGAATTTGAGGGATCCCCTGGAAATGTGGGATTGGCCCACAGTAATAGGTATGAAAAACTGAGGTTATTTTTTTGGTCTTTATTTTCTACCACTCTAGAAACTAGAGGACATATGTAAATACTTATGTAAATATATCAAGATATATAGGAAAAGAATGTGCAGGTCCTTATCCGACATTGATTTACTTTCAAATTGTATTTGAAGATTGTACTGGGTGTTTGAAACTGAGGAATAATATAAAGGAATAATATAAATACATGCAAACCTTATTGGTGGACATGGTTCAAATGACAGTATATAAAGTAAGCCTCTAAGTTTCCCCATATTAAAAATATGTTCAAAGAAACAAGTTAAAATGCAATTGATTATTTTTAGGACAATACAAAAAAAAAGGAATGGTCAAAGAAAAAATTAACAAGACTAGGAAATGAGTAAATTATATAGTCTGTATCATTGTTTTCAGCTTGAAAAGAATCACTGGCAATAACTTGTTTCTCTCTTTTTTTTGACTGCTTCTAATCTCAGTTGACTTTGTTTTATGTTTTCTCTTGAGGTTGTCCTTATTACACACTCTTCCTGGAGGATGAAAACTTTTATCTCAAACAGATAAAATCTTAACATTTGCTCCTAAATGTACATTTTTATCTTTTAGCTGGTAGCCAGCATGTACTGTACTGCCATAATATTCTTTTGTAACAACTGGCAAGAACATTATGTGTTTCTTTGTGAGAAGAAACTTTCCTAATTACTATAAATGCCTATTTGTTTATGTAAGCATTTTTAGTCTCCAAATTTCTAATCATTTCATTTCAACACCCTTTGCGAACACACTCTCTTTTAAATGGTTTTGCTTTCTTGCTGGTTCTCATGCTGGTGGGATAATAAAATTTGATGCATATGCATGCTAGAGCAGCATTTGTTTAAAGCAAAATTTTATTCAGTGATATTCAAAATGTACAAGAATTTCTAAGAAAATTAACCAACACTGGCTAAAAATTAACCAACACTGGCTATGAATAAACAGCATGATAATGAAAATACACACTGGATAACTGGCAGACCACCATTGCTCTTTTGTCCAAGAGCAAAAAAAAAAAAAAAAAAAAAATTCTTATTTTTTGGAACTGAACTCCTAGATCCTGAGATGGGTAAAGCAGTCAGTGCATCACCACCAGGGCCAAAACAGGTCAAGCAAGAAATTGCTGCTCAAATGTGTGGGAGAAAATGGAGAGTACAAAAATGCTCTCAGTGAAGAGACATGAGCTCCCGCAGAGAATTTAGTGACATATTACCCACAGGAATACACATCTGAGTTTGCCACACATGGGGGTTTTGTGCTCCTAAATCAGTACAAAAACCTTCACATTTCCAATTGCTAACAATACTATGAGTTAGACTACTTAGATTATTTTAAGTGTAAGAAGTGTAAGGAAGTTTGCTGATGATCTGACAACGGTATCCTAACAGTGCACAGGTAATAAACAGAGACACAAAAACCCCTACCTCTTTTCACACTCTGTGATCTCAGATAGTACAAAACAGCTCTACAGAATTATGAGGAGGGATGAAGGGTGAGCAGAGTGGGATGCAGAAGAAATACATCAAGTACAAGGATGTTTGTATCACTTTGCCCCTCACTATGGTAAATAATTACAATGTACCAACAAAAGGGTGAAAACAGCTTTTCTTGGGATTGACAAACAACAGAATCTTATGTGATCAATTTTAGGGATTCTAAAACAAGAAGGAGCTGTCTTATTCCACAATGGAACCACAGAAGGGCAAGGCTGGATCAGAGCTTTTCCTGTACCTACTCCAAGTAGAGGTCATCATTACTTTCTACTACAGGTATGAAGGGGACTGCTCACAAGACCTAATGTTTATCTTTTACAAATTTCCAGGGAAGCTTATGTCCAGATGTTTGCCTATTTGATATTCTCAATATATTAGGCAATCTAATAGATATGAACTTATTTTCAAACTCTACCACTAGTTGTGTCACCTTAAGTAATTCCTTTAATTTCTGCACTCTTCACTTCCTTCATCTTTCTATGTGGCTTACCTTAAAGACTACCTTTAGTAATCAAAATAATACTGTAGTTAACCTGAAATAAAACCATGAGAATTTCCAGAAAACTTATGAAAAAGAAGTGTAAGTAAAGAAAACTAACACTATCATATTTGAATCCAAATCAACAAAATTATGATTGCTTACTACTAAACTACTTTGGCATGTAGTGAACAGCTAATGAAGATTTAGCAAGAATGGGAGGAAGGGAAATGAAGCACAGTAAAGCACAAAGTACTTGAAGAGACATTTGGTCTGTTGATATATATAAATATAAGCTAGAAATCTAATATGGATTCTCTAGACTCGGGAAAAGTCCTTATGACATTGGTCTGTATTTAATTTTTGATTCTCCAAAATAGTGCTTTAAATAGGGCTATTTTGATATTAAATTATTAATTACTCTCACCTTTAATAACCTTCTCCTCCCTCCTAAAACATCAAGAACACTTCCACACTTCTTTTTTGTGTGTGTGCAGTACTGGGAATGGAACCTAGGGCCATTCTACCTCTGAGATACAACCTCAGTCCTATTTTTTATTGGAAACAGGGTCTCACTGAGTAGCAAAGAGCCTCACTAAGTAGCCGAGGCTGTCTGTAAACTGCGATCCTCCTGTCTCAGCCTCCCAAAATGCTAGGATTACAAGTGTGCACCACCATGACCGGCTTGCATGCTTCTTTTTAATGGGCAATACTTGAAGATACTAGAGTGAGTCCAGGAGAGAAAGGGAGAACCAGCAAAAAATGTCTTATGTCAAAGAAAGAATAATGTCGATGAAAATACGTTAGAAATACAATAATACAAAAAAATAAGAAATCAGATGCTTTCCCTAATATGTGAGAGTTAGGGAGAAAAGAGGAGCAAACAAGATAACCTAAAGGAAGAGAAAGGAGGGGGAAGAGAAAAATCTCTAAAGCACACAATGTACTTAAACATATCGAAGTCAATCACTAAGCCAAGCAAGGAAGGGAGGGACGGGGAGGGAATGGGGTGGTATTTGGGTAGGGGTTAAATCAGCGATGAGTACATGTTTGTACACACAAGTTTTTTACCCCAATAAGTTGTATGAATATAATGCACTAATAAAAAATAAAAAATAAATAAATAAATAAATAAATAAAAAAAGAAATACAATAATAAAGAGAAGACTGGAAATTATAAAAAGAAGGTTTATACATAAAACATGCTTTAAAAAAGAATTGTGAGTACTGTCATAACACCTCAAGACCAATATATTCTCATTATAGTATTGTTCATTTATTTTAAGTTGCATACGTATGCCTGTATTCCTGTGTGGTTTAGTACACTGTTCTGTCTCTGTAACCAAACACAGCTGACATGGACAACATAGGGCAAGAAAGGTTTACTTGGACTCAATTTCAGAGGAATAGTGCATAGTTGGCTAACTCCAAGGTAGATGTTATGGGGACATATTATGTGTTAGAGGACAGAAGCTCATTTAATGTCAGCCGAAAAAGAAAGAGGAAGTAACTAGGGACAAATATAGTCCACAAAGCCAAACCCAGTGACCCACCTCCTCCAGGCAAATCCTATCTGTCTACATTACCACCTGGTAAATCCATTCAAATTATTAATCCTTCAGGGGATTTATCCACTGATGTAATCAGAGCACTGATTCAGATATTTCACCTTTAAGTATTTTTTTTATTGCCAGGGCATGAGCTTTACCAGGGACATTCTTACTCCTTCCTTCCTTCCTTTGCAGTATTGAACATTGAGCGGAGGGGCATTCTAGCTCTGAGTTATACCCCCAGCTCTATTTTTTATTTTTATTTATTTATTTTTTGTTTTTTTTGGTGGTACTGCAGTTCCTGGAAAACCTTCTACCTCCGGGCTACACTCCCAGACCTATTTTATACTTTTTTATTTGGAAACAGGGTCTCTTAAGCCAGAGTGGCTGGCTTCGAACCTGCGTGATCCTCCTGTTTCCACCTCCCAAGCACGGGGATTACAAGCGTGCCCCACCACACCTGGCTTTATATTTAGTTTGAATCAATGTCTTGCTAGGTTGATGAGAGTTTCACTGTTTGCTGAGGCTGTCCTTGAATCTGTGATTTTCCTGTCTCAGCCTCCCTAGTACTGGGAGTACAAGCATGTACCACCATGTCTGGCTTTTTCCAGGAGACATTCTATATTCAAACCATACCAATTTATTGTGAGAGCAATACTGATGTCATAGAAGCCCACATGTTCAAAGTCATTTGCTACTTTTGTCATCAGACTTAAAACCCTGTAGCTACAGGAATGATAACATACAAGTGCAGTACTACCAAGGCTGCTAGAACTCTTACTGCCACTGTTTTTGTCAGTTAATAGCACCCTGCTGCCTAGGCTTCCAGAGCATCAATGACTTACCACCACAGGGAACCCAGGACATCATACTTCTACTGAGAAACCCACACTCCTGCTGAAGAGTACACTTCTTCACTGCTGCTGGTGCTGTTTCAGAAAGCATTTCCAACCAAGAAAGAAATGTCTTCCATTGGTATAATCTAATAGATATCATGCTGACAAGGGAGTCTGGGAAAAGTAGCCTAAGAGTTTTTATCATATAATACAGAAGGATAGAAAAGAAATTCAAAGTACCAGATAAAACAGAATTATAATGTATTTTGTCAAAGTTTCTGTAAAATAATTATATATGCATGTATGAAATCCAAAAATACAAGATTTATAGATGATCCCCTACTTATGACAATTCAACTTGCAATGATATGAAATTGCTATGCACTTACTATAAACCTACACATTTTGAATTTTGATGTTTTCCTTGGCTGTTTATATATAATATGGTACTCTCTCATGATGTTGGGAAGTAGCACCAAGCCACAGCTCCCAGTCAGCCACAGGTTTGCAAGGGTAAATAACTGATACTCTACATTGCCAGCGGGTTTTGTTCTATTTTTTGGCTATTGTTTTCCTGTTTTGCATAGCATTGTATCCACAAAGTGCCCCTCTGGGTCTCCTGATTCTGGTGAGAAGAGGAAAGCAACTGTCAAGATGAAATTCAAGGTATGAAATTCAAGGCCCAGTATGAAGGTAGCAAGCAGGTAGTGTCCATTGCAAGTAAGGGCACTTGCAACCAACAACCTCAACCATCTTAAAGGATGAGAAGTGAATCAGTGGTGTGGTGAGATTGTCTGCATCCATTAAAACTAAGGTCACCATAGAATTGATGATATGGAGAAATTACAGCCTACTGATGATCCAGGCTAAGGTTAAATGTCTTTTGATGTGCTAAAAGGGTGTTTCAAATGATACTACATATATGCAGTAGGAACAAGTCGTGTGTGGTCCCAGAGTTTCAAAAGACATCATAATTTTGACAATGTGAAGGTCACAAGCAGCTAACAAAAATAATGTGCTCTTTAAAGAAAATCGGAGATAGTAGAATTACATAATAGAGAAGAAATATTTAGATACAATCCTATGTCTCTATTACCCAAGCCCTCTGTGTCTACTCAAATATGTTCTATTAATTATTGGGATACATTTTCTAGATTTAAAATCATTTTGTTATAATTATTATTACCTATTAACTGTATAAATAGTGGGTTTCATTGTGATATTTTAATACATGCACATAATGTACTTTGATTTTTCCCATCCTCCTTATTTTCCTCTTACCCTCCTTCCTAAATCCCTTTTCCATTCCCTAGCAGACTCCCTCCTATTCTCATGTTGCCTTTTTTTTCTAGATTTCATAGATACTTACCTTTTTGAGTCTGTCTTATTTTGTTTATCAAGATTGTTTCAGGTTCCATCAATTTTTCTGCAAATGAGATGATTTATTTCTTTATGAGCAAATAATACTCCATTGTGTATATATACCACGTTTGCTTTTATTTATCTCGGCTGATTCCATAACTTGACTATTGTGACTAATACTATAATAAACATGTTTATGCAGATTCTTTTGTAGACTGACTTTGATTTCTTCAGATATATGCCCAGAAGTCGATATAGCTCAATAATATGATAGTTGTATTTTTTAATTTTCTAAGGATTCTCCTTGCTGATTTCCATAGTAGTTGCACTAATTTACCTTTTCACAAATAGTGTATGAGCTCATTTCCCTTTAAATCATTGCCAGCATTTAGTTTGGTTTCTGTGTTTTCTTCTTCTTGTTCTCCTCCTCCTCCTTCTCCTCTTCCCTCTCCTCCTCCTCCTCTTCCCCCTCCTTCTCCCTTCTCCCTCCTCCTCCTTCTCTCCCTCCCTCCCCCTCCTTCTCTCCCTCCCTCCCCCTCCTTCTCCCCCTCCCTCCCCCTCCTCTTCCTTCCTCCCCTTCCTCCTCCTCCTCCTCCTCCTTTTTCTTTTTGGTATTGGGGATGGAACCCAGGGGCATTATACCTCCGAGCTACACTCCCAGCCCTAGTTTTTATTCTTTATTTTTTAAACAAGGTCTCACTGGCTTGCGAAGCATCTCACTAAGTAGCTGAGGCTGTCCACGAACAGCCATTCTCCAGTCTCTGCCTCTGGAATGCTGTGATTACAAGCATGAGCCATCATGCCTGGCTGCTGTGTTTTCTTGATAGTGATCATTCTGACAGGGGCAAAATGGAATTTCAGTGTAGTTTTGACTTTCCTAATGGCTAATTATACTGAGCACTTTTTTAATATAATGATTGGCCATTTTTATTTCCTTCTTTTGGTAATGGAGTTAGAACCTGGGAGCCAGGTGTGGTGGCGCACGCTTGTAATTCCAGCATTTGGGAGGCTGAGACCAGAGGATTGCGGTTCACGGACAGCCTCAGCTACTTAGTGAGGCCCTCTGTAACTTAGTAAGACCCGGTTTCAAAATAAATAATAAAAAATAGGGCAGGGGGTGTATCTTGGAGGTCAGATGCCCCTGGGTTCCATCCCCTACCCCGCAAAAAAAAAAAAAAAAAAAAAAAAGAACCTGGGGACATTCTACTTCTGAGCTATACCTCTGCCCTTTTAATTTATTTATTTATTTTTGAAACAGGGCCTCACTAGGTTGCCGCTGAGAGACTCACTAAGTTGCTGAGGCTGTCGTCAAACCTGTAGTCCTCCTGCCTCAGCCTTTCCAGTACTTGGATTATTAGTCATATGCTACAATACTCAACTTCTTTTGCTTCTTTTAAGAAGTTTCCAGAACTTTTGGCCACTTATTGATTTTATTATTTGTTCTTTTGGTGTTAATTTTTTGAATTCTTTATATTTTTTGGATATTGATCATCTGTAGAGTATTCTGTAGAGTAGCTGGATATTTTATTGATCAAACATATGTGTTCTGCTTAAAAAATGGGGCCATAGTATATATACCATTCTATATTTGGCTTCTATTAAAATAATGTGGCATGTTTTCATATCACTATAAGTATAGGAACTTAATTATTTTTTAGCAATTTATAATATAATATGGATAGACTATCCACAATAGTTTGAATATGTTTCCCTCCAAAATGCGTATGTTGGAATTTAAGCCCCAAGGTGATAGTTTGAAGAGGTGAGGTCATTTTGGGAGTGATTAAATTATAAGTTCTACACCCTTTTGAAAGGGATTAATGTATTTATAAAAGAGCCTCCACAGAGCTTCTGGCACCACCATCTCTTTTGCCATCTGAGAACACAGTGTTTGCCCCTTTTGCCGTGGGAAGATGCATCAAGAAGGTATAAGCCCTCACTAGTCAACTGTTGGTGCCTTGATCAGGACTGCAAAAAATAAATTTCTATTATTTATAAATTACTCAGTCTACGACATTTCTGTTACAGTGTTAGGAAAGGACTAAACAATATTAATGTTTTATAACTTGCTTTTTAAAAATAGGTTTATTGAGGTATAATTGATATACAGTAAACTACAAATTTAAAGATCAAAATTTCATGAATTTTATTATATAAAAACTATTGAAATTAAAACATATTCAATATAGTGAAGATTTCCACACTCCTTTATAATGCCACACTTAAGTCTTGCAGCTGTACATTTTACTTTTAAGTTTATTATTTTTTATTTTGTAGTACTGGGGATGAAACCCAGGGGCATTCTACCTCAGAGCTACACCACCAGCCTTATTTTTTATTCTTTAGTTTGAAACAGGGTCTCACTGAGTTGCAAATAGCCTTACTAATGTAGCTGAGGCTGTCTGCAAACTTCGATTCTCCTGTCTTAGCCTCCCAAATGCTGGGATTAAAGCATGTACCACCATGCCCAGCTGTTTATGATCTATTTTAAATTTATTTTTATGTATGATATAATAAGGTTTAGGATGAGTTTCACTTTTTTGACTATGGATTCCCAGGACCATTTGTTGAAAAATATTATCCTTTTTCTATTAAAATGCTTTTGTTTGACAAAACTTAGTTGAGCATATTCATATAGGTTTATTTTTGTGTTCTTCACTCTGTTGCATTGATCTGTGTGTCTACCCATCACCAATACTACATTGTGTTGATTACTATACTATATAGTATATATCAATATCAATAGAGTAACTAAGCTATTTTAGTTCCCTTCCCTTTCTGCCCAAATTTTATAATAAGTCTATGTCTGCAAAAAGATGCTGGGATTTTATTAAGAAATCATTTACCTGTGGATCATTTTGGAGAGAATGAACATCATTATCAGGCTGGTACTTTCAGTTCATGAGCACAGTATGTCTTTCTAAGTATTTATGTCTTTGATTTCTTTCATCAGCATTTTATAATTTTCAACATACAACATCTACACATGTTTTGCTAAATGTATACCTGCATATTTCATTTACTTTAAACTAATAGTAAATGATACTGTTTTTTAAATTTTAAATTTTAGTATCCACATTTTCATTATTAGTATGTAGAAATAGGATTGATTTTTGCATGTTGTTCTTTGTTATACAAAAACATTACCAAACTTGCTGATTAGGTTATGAATATTTTGTACATTCACTGGGAATTTCAACTTAGATAATCAGGTGGTGTGTAAGCAGGGCTAGTTTTATTTCATCCTCTTTATCTTTTCCATGCCTCATTGCCATGAGTAGACTGTACAGTATTGTGTTTAATAAAATGGATGACAGCAGATACCATCACTTTGTTCTCAATATTGGAGGAAAAATAATGTATTTGGCCATTAAATGTGATAGATGATTATATGCTTTTGTATATGTGATATGTGATTATATGCTTTTGTAGTTATTCTATCAAATTGTGATAATTCCTTTGTCTTCTTAAGTTTGCTACAATTTGTATCATGATTGAGTGATGGCTTCTCTACATCATGTGATATGATTATGACTTTTACTTTTTGGTTTGCGGATATGGTAGATTACACTGATTAATTTTCATAAATTGTCAGAATATAAATAAATTTCACTTGGTCCAGTTGCACAAAACTCATTACATATTGTTGGATTCAGTTTGCTACTATTGCGTTTGCTAGTGTTATTTTGTTTTTATTTTGTTTTGATATTGGGGTAATACTGATATTATAAAATTATAGAAAGTATTTCTTCCTGTCGCATTGTACAAAAAGATTTTTTAAATACCAATACTTATAGCAGCACAAATCAAAATAGCCAAATTATAGAACCAAGCTAGGTGTCAATGATGAATGGATAAAGAAAATGTAGTATATACATATAAGGGAGTTTTGCTCAGCCATAAAGAAAAACAAAATTATGTCACTTGTAGGAAAATGGAGGCAACTTTAGAACATTATGCTAAATGAGACCTGCCAGTCTTAGAAAGTTAAGAGTCATATGTTTTCTTTTATTTGTAGAAGCTGGAGAGAAAATAGAAAACAAAAGGACTTCAGGTAAAAGAGAAGAGAAATAGTGAAAGTTGAATAGTGAAAGGGATTAGAGGAGGGAGAAGCGTAATGGATAAAAAAGGCTTGAGGAAGGAAAGATATCAAATAATGTTATATTCATATGTAAAAGTATCATTATCAATATCACTAACATGTACCATGATGAGGGGAGCAGGATGGAATCGGGGGAGGGAACACATCAAGTGATGTGTGCATATGTAAATTATCAGTTTAAATCTTACTAGAATATATAATTGTAATTTACCAATAAGATTATAAAATAAATGAAGCAAAAATATAGAATGTGTCATATTGGTTCTAATTCTTTGAATATTTGATAGAATTCTCCAGTGAAACCTACTGGGCCTAAAATATGTTTTTCTTCTGCTTTTTAATTTTAAGTACAATTTATTTAATGGTCATGGGACTGTTGCAAATGTGCAACTTCATCTTAATTGAGCTTTGTGTTTTTTGAGGACTCGGGCCATTTCTTTCAAGTAGTCACATGGTGGTGGAAACCCAGTTATTCACTGGCCACTCTAAGTGTACCCTGGCAGATAAATTCTAGCATTGCTTACTTCTGCAAGGCATGGAGATATAAGAGCATCTGCCTGATATCTCCTCTACCCTCTGGTTGGAAAATCACATTGTTTTCTGCTTCTGCCAATTTGCATATAGGTTAATGTCCCGACTAGCCCCCACTGACAACACCAGGTAGGGATATTGGAGTGTGTAGCTATTTCCCTGGGACAGATATGTGAGGTTGACGATGATCTACTTTTTATTCATCTCCAGTAAAACTGCAGGAAGCATACAGCTTTTCCATCAGCAGTTCACTGGGGTAGGGCAATTGTCAAAAAGATTATATTATGCTACCATTTTTCAAGAACTGATAAAAGGAAATAGGCTTTACTTGGAGCTTTGTTTCATTTAATATATGTGTATGTTAGCTTTTCTGAGTTGGAGGTGTCTGGGACATATGGGAGTAATAAGGAAACCAAAAGAACTCACTGCTGTATCCTTTCTATCCTAAATCTGTCTTTCTGAGTCCTTCAGAGTTAGCTTTGCTTACTTCTATATTATATCAGACATATTATAGTTGCAAGCACAGAGGAGGTTGGTCATAATCATTAAATCTCTAAGTACTCATATACAAAAATAATGATCACCTTTACCAATGACAACAATAAAAACCAGCAAAACAAAACAAATCTAATACCCTGACCAGCTAAGATATATAGAAAAAGGCATAATCACACATTGCTACACTTCTTTTGTAGTATATATCTTTCAAAGTTAATCTTTTATATCTATTGTTATTGTATTGATTCTGTTTTAGTGATCATTTCATTAGATGCACCTATGTGTTACTTTTAGCTTTATTCTGCTTTAAACTTCTTAAAAGAAAAGAAGATTAAGATATTTGTATCAAACAATTGACACATATGCATATATGGAATGTATTGATTTTTTCAGAATATATTTTAATTGGTGCATTGTAATCATATATCTTGATGAATTATTTCAAAGTCATAGTGGCATGCATGCACACAGAAATTGGTACACCCTCCCCCCAGCTCCCACCCCACTACATCTCCTTCCATATCTTCCTGTGCTCAACACAGTGATTGGCATTGATAAGTTTGTGTATGTACACCATGTCCATTAAAGTGTTTCCCTCTTCAAGGCTTTCTCCCCACTTTCATCTCCCTCAATTAGGTCCTCTCGTTCACTCCAGTAGGCTTTTCCTCCTGTGTCTAGAGTCCCTCCTGTTTCCCAATTTTCCCTAACTACCACATGTGAGGGAAAACATCCAACTTTCACTTTTTGTGACTAATCTCACTTAGCATAGTATTTTCCAGTTTATTTCCCTGAAAATGACATAATTTTGTTCTTCTTTATGGCTGAGGAGAATTCCGTTGTGTGTATATCCCAAAATTTTGTAATCCATTTATCTGTTGATGGACATCTCAGCTGGTTCCATTGTTTGACAATTACGAATTGTGAAACTATAATCATAGATATGCATGAATTACCATGGTAGTCTGGTTTCAACATTTTTGAGTAGATATCCAGGAGTAGTATAGCAGAGACATATGTTAGGTTGATTCCCTTTCTTCTGAGGCCCCTCCACACTGTTTTCCAAATTGGTTGGACTAATTTGCAGTCACACCAACAATGCATCAGAGTTCCGATTTCCCTGAATTTTCAATAGCATTTATTATCATTTGTGTTTTTAATGATTGCCATTCTAATTGGG
Organism: Muscardinus avellanarius; assembly: GCF_963383645.1. Classification (NCBI taxonomy): domain Eukaryota; kingdom Metazoa; phylum Chordata; class Mammalia; order Rodentia; family Gliridae; genus Muscardinus; species Muscardinus avellanarius. The sequence goes on from NC_137792.1 coordinate 99,714,842, forward strand.
GTTTGGTGAAATCTTAGGGAAGTTTTAATTTGCATCGCTTGATGTTGAACATTTGTTCATATATTTATTGGCCATGTGTATTTCTTCTTTTGTAAAATATCTATTTTGTTCATTTCCATTTTTGATTGAGTTTATTTATTCTTTGTTTCTTGAGTTCTTTTTATATTGTAGATATTAGTCCTCTATGGGAAGAGTAAGTGGCAAACAACTTCTCACATTCTGTTCAGACTCTTGAGGTTTTTGATAGTTTCCTTTGCTGCAAAGATGCTCTTCACTTTAATGAAATCCTATGCATTGATCCTTGTTTTAATTTCTTGTGCCTTTCGAGTTTTATCGAGTAATTTATTTTCCCGTGCTTATATGTTGGTGTGTTGAATCTTTGCCCTCTTCAACTAACTGCAAATTATCTGGTCTAACTTCCAGGTCTTTGATTCATCTTGAATTGATTCTTGTATAGGACAAGAAAGTGGGATTTATTTTGCACTTTTTATATTCATTTTTCTCTATGTGGATAACTAGTTTTGCCAACAACATTTATTGAAAAGGCTATCATTTTTAGTGTATGTTTTTGGCCCCTTTGTAAAAAATCAATTGACTTTAAGTGTGGATTTGTTTCTGAGTCTTATATTCTGTACCATTGGATTATGTATCTGCTTTTGTACCAGTAGCATGGTGTTTTATTACTATGGCTCTGTAGTAGAGTTTGAAGTCAAATATTGTGATACCTCCTGCATGATTCTTATTGCTGAGAACAATTTTTTGGCTATTCTAGGTCTTTTGTTATTTCATATGAATTTAAAGACTGATTTATCCAGATCTCTAAAGAATGACCATGGTATTTTAATAGGGATAGTATTGAATCTGTAGATGGACTGCCATTTTGATATTTATTCTTTCACTCCAAGAGCATGAAATAAATTTTTATTGTCAAGATCTTTGTCAAGTACTATCCTTAGTGTTTTAACATTTTCACTGTAAAGGTCTTTTACCTCCTTGGTTAGATTTATTCCTAAGTATCTTATTGCTTTTGAGGTTATTATAAATGTATTTTTTTCTGTATTTATTTTTCAATGGATTTATGGTTGGCATATAGAAAGGCTTCTGATTTTTTAGATTAATTTTTAATCCAGACACTCTGCTGACTGTATTAATCAGTTTTAAAAGTCTTTTGGTTGAGTTTATTACATTTTCTAAGTATAAAATAATGCCTGAGTCCAGATAATCTCACTTAACATGGCTAATGGGTAATCTTTCTTGTTTATTTCTTCAAGAAACCAGCTACTGGTTTTGTTGGATTTTGTATTTTTGTTATATACTTCATTGATTTTGCTTTGATTTTGATTATTTCCTGTCTTCTACTGGTTTTAGGATTAGACTGTTTCTGCTTTTCAAAGGCTTTGAGGCATGTAATTAGGTTATTTGGTAATTTTCTGTTCTTATATGAGCACTCAGGGCTATGAATGTTCCTCTTAATATTGCTTTTACAGTGTGCCAAAGATTCTGATATGTTGTGCCTCTGTTTTCAATTATTCCTAGCATTACTTAATTTATCTCCTTTTTTCTATGTTCCAGTCCTCATTCATCAGGGTGGTGTATTCAGGTAATTTCTTTGTGTCTTCTTATTGTTGATTTCTAATATCTTTTCATTATAATCTGAAAAGGTATTAGGCATTCACATCTTTTGAATTTGCTAGTGCTTGCTTTGTGATCCCTGATATGGTTTATTTTGGTGAAGCTTCCATGAGCAGCTAAAAAAATGTGAATTCAGCTGTAGTTGGATGGAATATCTTGTATATGTCTAGTAGGTCTACTTGGTTTATGGTATTCTTAGGTCTGAAATATCTTTGTTGATCTTTTGTCTGAAAGATTGGTCTAGTGGTATGAGAGGAGTGCAGAAACCTCCCAGTATTATTGTCTGTGGTCTATGTGAGACCTAATTTCATGAAATATTTGTTTTATAGAAGTAGTTGCATCTATGTTTTGAGCATAAATGTTGACTATTGTTATATTTTCTTGTTAGATTTTACTTTTTACCAGTAAAAAATGACCTGCATTGTCTCTTTGGACATGTTTAGGCATGAAATCTATTTTGTATGATATGAGAGCTGCTGCCCTTGTTTTCAGTTTCTCCTTGCATGGATTACCTTATTTCAGCCCTTCACCTTTAGTTTGTGAATATTTTTGCCTGTTAGGTGCATTTTTTTTTTTTGCGGTACTAAGGATGGAACCCAGGGACATAAAACTTCCAAGCTACACCCCCAGCCCTGTTTTTTATTCTTTATTTTTGAAACAGGGTCTCACTAAGTTGCAAAGGACCTCACTAAGTAGCTGAGGCTGTCCGCGAACTGTGATCCTCCTGTCTTAGCCTCCCAAATGCTGGGATTACAAGCATGTGCCACCATGCTATGTTAGTTGCATTTCCTGCAGACAGTATATAGATAGATTATGATCTTTAAACCATTTTGCCACTTTATGTCTTTTAACTGAGGTTAAGGGCATTGTCATTCAATGTAATTATTGAGAGATGATTTTTAAAAATTTCTATCGTTTTGAGTTGTATTTCCTGTTTGAGGTAGTGTTTGTCCTTCTTTGCTTAGTTGTTCGTTTGATGGATATGTTACCTGTACCTGCATATTTACTTCATTTTCTATGTTTGGAAACTTCTCTGAAGAAAATTTTGATTTTTTTGTTTCAGCTTCTAGACCTTCTATGCCTATTATTCTTAGGTTTGCTCTTTAAAAGTTACCCTAAATCTCTTGGATATCCAGCTCATGTTATTAAACTGAAATTTTGGTATTATATATTATGCATTTTGGAGTTGTTCTCGCTAGGAGTGAGACTCTGTATTTCATGTCTGTCATTCATGGTTTGTATTGAAATTTTCATTTTATTTATTCATCCTTCACTTCCTTTAAGGCTTATTTTTTATTCTTTTTCAGGGTATCAGTTTCTTTGTTAATATGTTTTTCATTTCTTTCAGACTGTCTCTGAACCCTTTTCTAAAATCCTGAATCATTTCAACTATTAGATTCTGAATTATCCTTCTGGCATTCTCTGAAACTCTGGGTTAGTGAATTTGTTGTTGTGTGGTTGTGGGAGCTTATTGTTTTCTCAATATTCTTCTTTCTCATGTGTTCGGGTTTCTTAGGTTTGTATCTAGTTCTCGCTTTTTTTGGAATTCCTATATCTAATCATTTCCCTTTTACGAATCCTGTTCTAGAGATAAATATTTGCCTCACGATATGTCTTAAAAATGAATAGTCTCAGCTTATGGGTAGTCACCCCTTTACATTAAGAATTTATCATCCTATGATATCGTCTCTTTGGTCTGTGTCCCATATCACCCCTCTGTTGTTCTGCCCATAAAACCAGCACTGGATTGCAACTACTCCAAGACTCTGTCTACCTGCTGCAATCGTGGCATCGATTAGTTACAGGTGTTAAAATCTGGGAACTTGCTAATTGCCTCCCTAATAGGGAGTGGTCTCTGAGGCACAGGCCAGTACAGTCTGTGTCCTACACATTTCTAAACTTCTATGCATGGGATGCTGGGCAGCTCCACCTCTCAGCTGGGATTGGCCTCTCAGTGTCTGGAAGTTTGTCCTATTGGTTAATCTATTTGGTCTAGTCTCAGCAGTAGATATTTAGAAGAATCAGCTGATATATAAAAGGTCAAACTTTGATATAAAGAATGCTGGAAAGGATAGAGTAAGGGATGCAAGAATAAAGTAGAAAATAGAATCAAGTAGAATAAGACTTTAAGAAAGGATAGAAAAAGATTTGAAAATAAATTTCTAATAAACCATATCAAATATATAGATAACAGTGCTAAGAAATGGAAAAAATATAAGGCAAAGGCAGACAATTGCACTCAGAATCAAACAAGTAATATGAAACACAGCTACATGCATATACACAAAAAAAGAAAGTAAAAGAAAAAGTAAGAGAAAAGAGGGGAACCTTAAGAATTGTTCACAGAGAATGAGTAAAAATGCCTTGTTGGAGAGGAGTTGAATGTTGTGACTTTAGATAGTCATTTGTTGAGTTTTTCTTTCTTCTTGGATTGACACTTGGTTAGAAGAGATGTGAATGCTGTTCCAGAGCTCTGCTTAAATTCTCTGTTCCCCTTACTGCTGGATTTTCTACTTTGTTAGTGAGACAGAGTGGGGTGGAAGACTGGGGTGGGGCTCTCCAAAAATACTGGCTGCTTGGGAGAGGCCAGAGGTGTGACTTAGTGGCACGGTGCTCACCCAGAATTCACAAGGCTGTTAGGCTCAACCCTAGTACTGCAAAAAAGGGAGAAAAGAAAATGAAAGAAGGGAGGAAAGAGAAAAACACAATAGGGAAAAGAGAAAAAACCTACAAACAAAAAACACAACAGAAAAATACAAACAGCAAGCAACAACAATGACAACAACAAAAACTCTTGCACTTGGCCTTTGCAACCTTATTATGTCTGTGCATGAGCATGTATTAATCATTCACTCCTATTCAAAACCTTATTAAAAAATAAGTTAATTTGCAGCTTTAGCACTTGGTCCTCCAGTTATATTCTGACGTGGTGTCTCCCTCTGTCTGTTTGGGTGCAGAATGCTGGATCTATCTGGTGCTGCAGCCTCCCTAAAAATTGCTGGATTAGTCTCTAACTCCCAAACCCAATGTTTTCCTCAGGATTTCTTCTGTGGCATGCGGCCAAGGTATGTGTGTCTCCTCATCCTCTCTTCTGTGGTCTCTTTTCAGTTCACTGTGGCACTCACCTCTGCTACCGGGCATGCTGTTGGTTTAGGGAGATAGGGAGGAAAGAGGTCATAAGTTTACTCACTTTTTTCTTCCTGGTGTCGCTGTTGTGCTGTGTGTTTCTGTGTCAGGTGCCATCACTCTCTGTGGAATAAATTTCAGGTTGCTGGATATGAGATTTTCTGGGGTTTCCAAAGTTCTTGCTGGTTGGAGGTACTCACTATTGTTCTCTTTTTATGTTTCTACTTGCTCTTTTTTTCTTTTCTATTTTTCAGCCTTGATATTTAAATGCATTCTTAAAAATATTCTAGACTTTCTCGTTTTTTTTTTTCTTTTTGCACCTTCCATGAAGGTAGTCTTGAATGTGGGTTGCAGCTCAACTCAGAGTTTCCAAAGTGAAGTAAAGGCAAGATCACCTTAGGGCCTTAATCTGTGGCCATCTTCCTCCCCAGAATGTATTGATTCTTAAACCAGCATTTTTATTTTTAAATTTGTCTTTTATTCATTGTATTTCACTTTTACAATTGAAGTATATTTTCTTGTAAACTAAACTTTAGAACTATTACTTACAGAGCTTAATGTCATTTTACATATATACAGCCAGTCATGTAAATACCACATAGTTCAAATAGATGTATAACAAGTTTCCCATAGTGGAAAGTTTTTTTTTCCCCACTCCATTCAATGTACACCTTTTCTGAGCCAACAAATTTTCTGACCTATATTGACACGGGGTAGCTTTGGCAGATCTCAAACTTAATATTAATGAAATCACACAGCATGTATCCTTTTGTGTATGGCTTCTTTAATTTTACATTATCTATGAGATTCATTTCTAAATAGTTTATATGTACTTCCTTTTTTTTTTTTTTTGGTGGTGGTACTGGGGTTCCTGGAAGCCCTTCTACCTCCGGGCTACACTCCCAGACCTACTTTTTTTTACATTTTTTATTTGGAAACAGGGTCTCCTAAGCCAGCGCGTGCGGCTGGCTTAGAACCTGCGCGATCCTCCTGTCTCTGCCTCCCAAGCGAGGGGATTACAAGCGTGCGCCACCATGCCCGGCTCCTTTGTATTTATTAATCATAGAATTCCATTGAATTGAAAAGCAACTTTAAGAGGATTACAATAGGGCCGGGCGTGGTGGCATATGCTTGTATTCCCCCGCGCTTGGGAGGCGGAGACAGGAGGATCGTGCAGGTTCGAAGCCAGCCGCGAAGCCAGCCGTGCTGGTTTACGAGACCCTGTTTCAAAATATAAAAAAATAGGTCTGGGAGTGTAGCCCGGAGGTAGAAGGGCTTCCAGGAACGCCAGTACCACCAAAAAAAAAGAGGATTACAATAGCTTTTTGATGTAACTTTATGAGAGGTTCATTAAAATATTTGTCAGATTAATTAATCTTGGACTATTCAATAATTGACATTGTTCCTCAGTAAAATTGTGAATTTTATAGGTTCTTGATGTGATAAGAGATTTTAAAAATGTAAACTGGAGATTTTGAATTTTATAACATTTTTTCTTAATCATATTTTTAGGAGTACCCTTTTAAGGAACATAGCATGTAGGCTTTGTAGAATTCTGATTCATACTGCCTCATTAAAGACACAATTTTCTAATCAAAATTCTTACTAGATTATTAGACTATGAAGTGTAACCAACATCTTTTTTCCATGTAGATTTAAAATATACATAGGGGGGTCAAATCTTGGCAGTGAGTTGCCACAAAATAATAGTACTTTCCTTAATCCCAACCCCAAGTACAATCATGACCTCCACATGGAAGTTCCTTCTTTCTCCAGTTTACTTCTGTGTTTGAAATGTCCTACTACTATTTGTTCATGTGTGTATGTGATAGTAGGAATTGAACCCAGAAGCATTCTACCTCTGACCTATACCCCCAGCCCTATTTTATTTTTTATTTTTAAACAGAGTCTCACTAGATTTCTGAGATCTCACTACTTGCTAAGGCTGGACTTAAACCTGTGATCCTACTGTCTCATCCTCCCAAGTACTAGGATTACAGGTGTGCACCATTACAACCAGCCGATACTGGTCGATACTTCTTGTGAATTATAGCTTTTAGAAAAGCAGAGTATCGCCGGGCATGGTGGCGCACGCTTGTAATCCCCACGCTTGGGAGGCGGAGACAGGAGGGTCATGCTGGTTCGAAGCCAGCCAGCGTGCTGGCTTAAGAGACCCTGTTTCCAAATAAAAATATAAAAATAGGTCTGGGAGTGTAGCCCCGAGGTAGAAGGGCTTCCAAGAACCCCAGGACCACCAAAAAAAAAAAAAAAAAAAAAAAAAAAAAAAAGCAGGAGACTTCCCGGAAGATGGCGACCGAGAAAAGCAGGGCTTAAGAGACCCACTAACAACCAATCTCCATTACCACAAAATCAGCGCCTTTCATAGCCAGAAAACACCATCACCAGAGAAACAAAAAAATCACCAGGCTCCAGAGAGAAAGCAGACTGAGAACAGAGCTCAGAGCCACAGAGGAGATACACAGGCCTCACGCCCAAGGACGCGGCAGCAGTGCCATACTGCCGGCGGCAGCGGCGAGTTCACCGGATGGCTACAGCAAGCTGAGGTGAGCTGCTGCGGAACAGCCAGGTGGGATTTTTCAGCGCAGGGAGCATCTAAAGCTCCCAGTGACTGAGCTCAGCACACGCTGCAGGGATTCAGAGTGGAACTCAAAACCAAGAAGAAATAAGCCAGCCTCACGGCCGAGGGCATGGCAGCGGCGCCATATTGCCACGGGCGGCAGCAGCAGTGAATTCACCGAGTCCAGTACAGCTACATCTGCGTACTCAAGAACAGTGAGTCAAATTGCGGGCCACAGAGGAGAAATCGCAGTATTGGGCCTCCTGGGACTTGACCCAGTGGGGGAGTGGTGGTGGCAGAGATATCACACCATAGGAGAACGTGCAACCTGGCACCCCCCATAGTTTAAAGCAGCCTCTATCGACTCCCTGGGTCGGAGACTCTGTGATACAACCCAGTAAAGGAGTAGTGGGGTCTGAGATACTACTGACTTGAGATCCAGAGCACCTTAAGTGAAGCCATAGTGACCCAAGGGAAGAACCCAGAGAAGGCACAAACCTCCGAAATCATGGGAAAGAGGAATAACACTGGAGCAATGAATGTGCACAACCCCACAACATCAGAACCTGATAAAACAGAAAATCAGAGATTTCTAGAAGATCAAATCAGGAAAATAACTGTAGAAATAATAGAGGTGCTTCGAAAAGAACTCAGAGAGAGCCAAAAAGAGATAAAGGATGCAATTAATGAAGTAAAGGCCTCAATTCAAAGCACAAACAACCGATTAGACCACATGGGGAACAGAATCTCGCTCTTAGAAGATGAGCAATCCAAAAATGAATGCATAGTTTCTAATCTAGAAAAAAATATCCAACAGCAGGAATCTGACATTGAAGAAATATGGGCCCATCTTAAGAGAGCTAACCTAAGAATAATTGGAATAGAGGAGGGAAAAGAAAGTGATACCAAAGGGATCAACAATCTCTTCAAGGAAGTAATAGCAGAAAATTTTCCAAATATAGAGCAAGAGGTTGATACACAGATCCAGGAAACTTATAGAACTCCCTTTAGACAGGATCGGAGAAGAGGATCCCCACGCCATATAATTGTCAAAATGACCAATGTGGAAGCCAAGCAGAGAATCTTAAAGGCAACAAAAACAAAGGGCCAAGTGACATTCAGAGGCATACCGATTAGAATCACTCCAGACTTCCCAAACCAAGTCATGAGAGCCAGAAGGGCTTGGAGTAACATATTCCAAACTCTGAAAGAAAACAACTTCCAGCCAAAATTTTCTACCCAGCAAATCTTTCTATCAAATTAGATGGAAAAATAAGAAGCTTCCATGACAAACAGAAACTGAAGGGATTTATGTCTTCAAAACCAGCGCTAGAGAAAATACTCAAAGAGATTAACTACAAAGAAGAAATAGGTAACACACACCAGAACCCGAGAAATAAGATTTTCCATCCAACAGACAACTAAGATTGGTTATCTGTGGAGATTCATTATTTATGTTAGTCTTTTACCTATCTGTAAAGGGTATTGTTTGCCTTTATTGTTGTTAATTTTTAGGATTTCTAGTTGGAATATTAATATACCTTCAGATATAGCATTTGGAAATATTTTATCCCATTCTATTAGTAACTGTTAACTCTGTTTACATTGTCTTTGTGTATACAATATTTTTTATTTTTTAGGGAGTTTGTATACTCTTCTGTTGCCTGTGCCATTGAAATCATATCCAAGAAATCACTGCCAATTTCAATGTTGTGAGGTTTTATGACCCAGATTTTCTCCTAAAAGTATATAGTCTTAAGGTTTATATTTAGGTCTTTTATCTATTTTGAGTTAATACTTGTATATGGGATTAGGTAAGGGTCCAATTTTATTCTTTTCCATGTAATTATTATTTTTCAACAATATTTAGTTAAAAGATTATTATTTCCACCACCAAATGTTCGTGGAAACCTTGTCAAAAATAACTTGACAATATAGGGAAGAATTTAGCTCTAGGCTTATATTTAACTCCAATGGTTTATATATCTGCCTTTAGAACAGTACTACACTGTTTGAATTATTGTAGCTTTATATGGTTTGAAATCAGAAAATATAGCTTTGTTCTTTCTCAAGATCATTTTGGGTATCTAGAATCCATATTCCATATTAGGATAGATTTTTTTCTGAAAAATAAATATATAAATATATGATAGTTTCACCTAAAAAAATAGAAAAAATATTCTCTGTTAAGAAAGAAAGCAAAAAGAAATATTGAAATGTTATCTTTAAGTCATCAAAAGCTTGGTATCAGACAAATGAAATTGTTATGTGAGATTATCATTTTTAATTTTGGATAAATTGCTATAATACTAGATGTCAACCACTAAGCCAACCATGGGAAGGAGGGATAGGAAGAGAATGGGGTGGGGATCGGGTGGGGGCTGACTGGGTGATGTGTGCATGTATGTCTACAAAAGTTTGTATCCCACTATGATGTATGAATACAGTGCACCAATAAAAAATAAAAAAAATTAAAAAATAAAAAAAATAAAAAAGCAGAGTACCCTTGAAATATTTTTTAAATTAAATTCAACAAATTTTATTTAATAAAAGGATAAATTTCTAATACTCCATTTAAATTATATTTTTGGTTCTTGATAAACATTTACATCATAGATCAATTTTAGTACAGTCTGTCAAATGAGTATTAAACCACAGAGAAGCAAAACATATTATGTAAACGTACAATGAAAGCTTTTGAATATATAAAGCAATGAGTGATAAAACTATACAAAAACAACATGATCATTTTAAGATATTAGTATATACTTTCATAAAAATACAAGAACCATTACAAGCAAAATTGTATAAGAATGCAGATAAGTTGAAACCAGAATTACCACTTGTGATCTAATAGAAATATACAAGCCGGGTGTTGTGTTGCACGCTTGTAATCCCAGCATTTGGGAGGCTGAGACAGGAGGATCACGGTTTGCAGACAGACTTGGCTACTTATTGAGGCCCTTTGGAACTCAGTGAGATCCTGTTTCAAAATAAAGAAGAAAAAATAGGGCTGGAGGTGTAGTTCTGAGGTACTGGGTTCCATCCCCAGTACTGCAAAAAACAAAAAAAAACAAAAAAAAAAAAACCACAAAAAAACAGAATTTTGTATCCAGAAGAAAAAATTCACATAGGATACACATATTTAGACATACATATTAGAAAACATACTTGACAAGACATTTATAAAATAAATCCAAAAATACAAAATGTTTGATATCATCTAGCCTACCATTGCTTTTTGAATATTTTTTGCGGTACTGGGGATGGAACCCCGGGGCATTCTACCTCTGAGCTACACCCCCAGCCCTATTTTTTATTCTTTATTTGGAAACAGGGTCTCACTGAGTTGCAAAGGGCCTCACTAAATAGCTGAGGCTGTCTGTGAACCAAGATTCTCCTGTTTCAGCTTCCCAAATGCTGGGATTACAAGTGTGCACCACTACTCCTGACTCCTACCATTGCTTTTCAATAATTTTATTGTTGTGTTGTAATTATATATCATAAGTAATATAAACATACATGTGCACAAAACTCAAGAACTTGTTATGTTTCCTTTTCAATTACATTCTGATCCCTCATCCCATGCATAATGATGAGATCGGTAGTGATTTCTTCATATATAGGCGACGACTTCTTCTTCTTCTTCTTCTTCTTCTTCTTCTTCTTCTTCTTCTACTACTACTACTACTACTACTACTACTACTACTACTTCTTATTGTTGTTGTTGTTGTTATTATTATTATTATTATTATTATTATTATTATTATTATTATTATTTTGCAGTACTGGGGATGGAACCCAGGGGCATTCAACCTCCGAGCTGCACCCCCAGCCCTATATTTTTATTCTTTATTTTGAAACCGGGTTTCACTGAGTTGCAAAGGGCCTCACTAAGTAGCTGAGGCTGTCCATGAACTGTGATTCTCTAGTCTCAGCCTCCAGAATGCTGGGATTACAAGCGTATGCCACCACACCCGGCTGACCTAGAATTATTTGAACTCTACCATTGGTGATCACAATTGTAAATCATTTATCAATGACCCAATGCATTAATTAAAGACTTTGTACTTGGAAATACAACAAAATTACACTTAAACACAGAGAAATAAGGAAGGAATATATAAGAAATATTGTTTGCAGAAAAAGTGATCATGAAATAGTACTATTTAAAGTATAATCAGTCATACTGTTTTAAACATTCAATGATAAAGAGCAAGTGCACAAATATCACAGAAAAATATGCTGAGAATATTAATGGTAACTGGAAATATGTATATTAATGATTTTACAATGTTTTAAATTATTTTGTTAATACATTATAATTATGTATAATAATGAGATTCATAGTGATACATTCATGAATGCACATAGCATAATTTGTTGTTTCTTTCCCTATGCCTCCTGTTCTCTTACCTCCTTCATCTCCTGTTCCCCTTCCACTACTCTTCTGGTCTCTCTTTTACAGATCCATTTTCTTTCTTTTTTCCTCTCTAGCTTCCACATGTGTGAAAAAAACACACAACTTTTTCTTTCTTTTTTTTTAGGGTTATCAAGTTCTGGGTTTTTAAAATTTTATTTCCTAATATATTTTTATTGGTGTATTGTAGTCAAGCATCACAATAGAATGCATGACTTGTGAGGGTATACAAGCACACATCATCCAATTAGCCTCTATCCCCTCCCTGTCCAATTCCCTCCCCCTCCCTCGATCCCAAGCTTGATTTGGTGATTAACATTGATTCATTTGTTTACGTATATCCTGCATTTTGAAGAGATTCCATCTTCCCCCATCCCATCTCCTCTGATTGGTCACCTTAATTGCTCTTCCATGGGGCCCTTTCTTCAACTAGATCTCTTCCCATCACCCATTTTTCCTAGTTTTTTCATATTAGGGAAAACATCTGAATTTCTATTTTCTGTATGTTTCTCTATGTATGCCGCATTGCAAGTTTCGATCCTGCTCCTGAAGGCCCTGGTGCTGGCCTGGAGCCTCGGCAGACTCTGATCTCGGCCTCGCTGGTTCAACCACCGGCCTTACCTCATGTCAGGCCCCGATCCCAGCCTCAGAGGCCCCAGCACCAGCCTTGCCTCATGGCAGGCTTCAATCCTGACCTCGCTGGCCCCGGCACTGGCCTAACCCCTCGGCAAGCTCTGATCCCAGCCTCGGAAGCCCCCGCACTGGCCTTGCCTCAAGGTGGCTCTGATCCCGGTCTTGATTCCAGCCTCGAGGGCCCCTGCCCCGGCCTTGCCTCATGGCAGGCTCCGATCCTGGCCTTGGAGGCCCGGTGCCTCATGGCAGTCTTCGATCCCAGACTCGCTGGCCCTGGCACTGGCCTAACCCCTCGGCAGGCTCCGATCCTGGTCTCACTGGCCCTGGCATCGGCCTTGGCGACTCTGTTCCCGGCCTTGCCTCACTACAGGCTCCAAATCGGGCCTCCCTGGCCTTGGCATTGACCTGGTCACCCGGCAGATTCCTATCCTGGTCTCAGAGTCCCCAGCACCGGCCTTGTTGTGCATTGGGCTCTGGTCTCTGTCACTATGGGCAGGTCGTCTACAGATGTTCCCTTTTTTCTTTCTATTTTTCTTTTTTCTTTTGGTGGTACTGAGGCTCCTGGAGACCCCTCTATCTCCAGGCTACACTCTCGGAGATGTATTTCTCTCTCTCTCTTTTTTTTTTATATATGTATATATTTATTTGGAAACAGGGTCTCTAGCGTGATCCTCCTGTCTCTGCCTCCCAAGAGCAGCAATTACAAGTGTGTACCACCACACTTGGCATTCTTCCTTTTATATATATATATATATATATATATATATATATATATATATATATATTTACTATGAAAAAGCAGCACATGTCTTTTGCAAAAGCTGGGATTCCTCCTGGGCCGTCTGGCCCCGACCCTGGGTGGATGGGCAGGTGCTGGCAGGGCACCATTAGGCGACCCCCTCCCCACCCAGAAGGACCCTGGGCAGATGGGCAGGCGCTGGCGGGGCACCCTTAGGCGACCCCCACCCCACACACCTGGAATGAAAAAAAATTTTCATCGTTACCAAGTGCCTAAACCCACATCCTCCCCAAACCACACATACTCTCTTCTCTTAAAAAAAAAAAAAAAAAAAAGGGAAAAGAAAAAGGAAAAAAGAAAAATATTTGAGAGGGGTTAAGATGGCCAAGGCGGCAGCTAGAATATTGGAGATGCAGACAAAACATATACATCTGAACTGGTACTTTTGGAAAAATTCCCCACGAAGGAGGACTGAGGCTTCTCTACATCTTTAAGAACCCTGGACATCCATCGCCTGTAAGGAGAGAGTCTATCAGAGACCTAGGAGGAAGGCGGTGGCGGCAGCAGTGGCCGAGATGGCGGTGGAGACTTGTCTTTAGGAGAGGCAGACATCTGATCCAACCCACCCTGATCCTCTGAAGAAATTACCCCAAAGGTCGAATGCTACCGTCGTGCATGCTTTGGAACACTGGACATTGTGCGGTATCGGAAAAGAGCTTGGAAAAGATTTGAAAGGGTGGAGACAGTTGCATTGGAAGCAGCAAGTACTCAGGGGAGGCATAGATCTGATGTAATACACCTGGAACTTTTGAAGAAATTACCTCAGAGGTGGAATACTACCACCATGCACCTCGGGAACGTGGGACAAACTGCTGGGTGAAGAGGGGGCTGGGATCGGAGCCTGCCGTGAGGTAAGGCAGGTGATGGGGCCTCTGAGGCCAGGATTGGAGCCTGCCGAGGGGTTAGGTCGGTGCCGGGGCCAGCGAGGCCGGGATCGGAGAATGCCGTGAGGCAAGGCCGGTGCTGGGGCCTCCGAGGCCAGGTTCGGAGCCTGCCAAGGTCTTCTCTTCAGAAAGTAGTCTCTGCCATTCAACGTGGACGCTGGCCTGCCACTCTGTGCAGAGGAGCGGAGCGTGGTGGTCATGAGGGCTGATGATTCCCAGAACACGCAACATGTAGTCCCACCCCGGCTATGAGGGGCTCCCTCTGATACTTCCCATACCTTTTGCCACTTAGCGTATTCTCCAGGCTTCTAGATCATGTGTGGCAGGTGCAATCGGTCTGCTTTGGAGGGGTTCCCTCAAAAACTCAAGGTGGACTGAACTGGATCTTTCTGCCCCACCAGTTTCTACCTTTGGGGCAATTTTTTCAGAAGATCAAGGTGGGTTGAATCTGGTCTCTGTCACTCTAAAATAATAGCTTTCACCTCTGCTTCCGGCACTAGTGCCCGTGCCTCTGTGCTGCTCCGCTGCCGCTCTTCTCTGCTGGTGCAGCCTCCTGCTGCTAGCCCTCTGCTCCACCTGTGCGGCTCTGCTGCCCCGCCTGCATGGCCCTGCTGCTCCTTCGCCTGCGCCACTCTGTCGCTGCCGCCCACCGGTCTGGTGCTCTGCCTGCACAGTTCTGCTGCCCTGCCTGCACAGTTCCGTCAGCGCCCACTTCTCCTTTGTTCTCCGCTGGGTTCCTTCATTACATGATAAGATGTCCAGAATTCTTAATCATTAGCGGCAGAGGCAGTCCCCCTTCGCGGGGTTTTTATTTCCAAAAGTACCAAGTGAATTGGATAGTGTTTGTCTGCACCACCTGAGTCCTGGCTGCCATCTTGGCCCCTCTCATATATAAAGTTTCATGATATTACATGTGTGTGTATATGTATGTGTGAGCGTGTGCACATGTGGTACTAAGGATTGAACCCAGGGCCACTCTACCTTTGAGCTACCCCCCTCCAGCCCTTATTTTGAAACAGGGTCTCATTAAATTGTGAGGTTAGTTTACAGCCTACAATACTTCTGTCTCAAACTCCCAAGTTTTGGGATTACAGGCATATACCACTGTGCCCAGCTTCATGATAGTAAATTTCAATGAAGATATATGGAAATTAGTGTACAACTAACCTATATAGTCAAATTGGAAACTTAATAATAAGGGTCATTTAAATGAAAACCCAAAACAGAAAATTTAAATTAGTTTATCTAGAATATTGGTTTTGGCTATGACTAGCTTCTCTCAGTCAAGGTCTCGTAGAAAAAATACCCAGAAATAGGAAAAAAAAGATATAAACTATCCACTCAAAGGTAGTGTGGCAGCCAAGACTGTAGGGGTCAAGAATCCTGATAGAAAGAGACCAAATTTTGTCAGGGTATTTTCCCATAAAAACTTTACTAATTTGAAAGCAGCAACTGAGAGTTTGTAGAACTTCTAGCAGGGCCATCGAGTTGAGGAAGAAAACTGGAATTTTGGGTCTTAGAGAAAAAGCCCTATGCATGCCCAAAAATTTCTGCAAGAAATCATGAAACACTAGAAACTAAGACTAAAAATGACCTGGAAATCTGTCAGCCCTCCCCAAACTGAGTCTCATCTTTGAAACAATTTAGTGTATTAAGTTCATCTTTCTTAACAACTTTGGTGCAAAGGGCCAAAAGATGTGTAATTGCAATTCTAGAATGAAAGAAAATACAGAATAAAGTGAAAATATCTTAGTTTCTAAAAATGTTGAAAGGCATCAATATATACACTCAAGAAATAGAACAAGCATCAAAGATAATACAAAGAACATCAACATTTAAATAAATTGTAGAGAAGGTAACTCTCTAAAGCACATGATATACTTAAACATCGATGTAAGCCACTAAGCCAAGCATGGGAAGGAGGGATGGGGAGGGAATGGGGTGTGGATTGGGTAGGGGCTAACTGGGTAATGCATGCATGTATGTCTACACAAGGTTTTTTTTTTATCCCATTTTGATATATGAATACAATGTACCAATAAAATTAAAAAAAATAAATTGTGAAAAAATTCTGAAAATCAAATTCAAAGGAAAGAAATATAATACATGGCAGTTGTTTAAATATAATTTAATGATAAATTTTTGAAAGGTTTGGATTCCCTTATAGAAATAAAAAAGAAAAAATAAAATAAATAGAGTCAGAAAAAGGAACTAATATCTAAAAAGCTACCACTAGGAGTGATCCGTTTAAAGGGAGGAAGAGATTAGAGCTCTTCAAACATATTTGGGAAGCTCTGCTTTTTAGAACTCAAAGGCAACAAAATACTACCATACCAGTTACAACATCATCTTAAATCATGAAATAAGAATAATATAGGGTAAAATTGGTGCTCTGGTCTCCCCTCAGAAGAAGGGATCAGATAGGCTTTTTCCCCAATTACATTTCCAACTCTAAAAATATAAAAGCTCATAATAATGATAGAAAATCAATAGGATTAGTACTGATGCAGGCATCACTGATGCAGACAGCAAATATACTACTAAATAGTTTTTCCATGATATATAGCCATATCCCAGATGTCATTGAATCAGAATGTTGCCATATGGTTCTGATTGTTGTTAGTTTTCTATTGAAACTCTATAATACAAAATCATATTTGGAAAAAGATCTTTTATCTGGACATCAAATATTTATAGCCTTCATAATGCCGGTATTGAGTTAATAAATATTAGATATAACAGCTCCACTCCCAGACCTATTTTTACTCTTTTTTATGTGGAAACAGGGTCTCTTAAACCAGCGCGGCTGGCTTTGAACCTGCGCGATCCTCCTGTCTCTGCCTCCCAAGCGCGGGGATTACAAGCGTTAGCCACCACGCCCGGCTAATATAATGAATTCTAAAAATTGAAAGGAAAAATGTTTTCGGAACAGTGTGTCATGGAGGGTGCAAAGGAACATTAAAAGGTTAGTCTTTCCTTGATGCACACACTCTGAAATGAGGTTTGGTCATTTTGTTAGGACTGCCATAACAACAACTGCTAGGATGAAACAGTTCTCAAAACTCACCAAGCCCCAAATCCAATCCACATACTCAGAATGATCCCATGACTTGAAAATGGAGAGAATGGAATAATATCTGAGATATGGCTAATGACCTTCCCTAGAGGGCTCAGGTCTGAGTTGCTTGCCAAAGACCCTCTTGTGTTTGGTCTCAGCTTTGAAACAAACATATGTATTAAATTTTTCAATGATTGGGTCATTTTGGATTCCTGATAGATCCTGATATTTCCTACAACAGGAAATTTCAGTGTTCAGTATCTGAGCTTTCAGGCATAGATTACTTCATTTCAGGCAATATAAAAAGAAAAATAAACATAAACCAGAAATTTAACATATTGTTTTTATGGAACCTTCACAATCACAGTCTCAAAACACTCTTGAATGCTCATGCATACTTTCCAGGGCCAGAAGATAAATGAAGGAAGGAAGAAAAACTGAAAATGTTAGAATATGGAAATGAGAATAACTCAAGTGAGGGAGAAAAGCCCAAGTTATATATGCAAATGCATTTTTATTTGACATAAATCTATAGAGAGTGAAAATTGCCCAATTTTAAAAGTAATGAGGACTCCAAAAGGGGGTGATAATTTAGTGAATATGAACCTCATAGGTTCAGAGGAAACAAACCAACACTGAAGCAATATCAGGACCAGAGTGAGACAGTTGGGCAGGAGTAAAAAAAAGTCTCAAACCAACACCTGTAGTTTACTGCAGCTCTTGCTTCCAAGATTGAAAATAATTTAGTTACAAGAACCAGGGTACAACATTTTATTACAGGATATAGGGAAAGGCAACAGGGTTCACACACAAGGGAACGGTCTCAAAAGGTTTTCCATGACCAAGTAGACACACTAGGCCTCGGCTGCTGCTGCCAATGAGACATTGTCAAATCACTGTTGCTGCTACTCTGTTTTGCTTCCATTATATCTCTAAAGTTTGCTGGCTGCTCTTACTTGCTGCTGCTACCACTACTGCCACTACCAGCAGTGCTGCTGCTACCTTTTTCTTCCCTCTCAAAGCCACTGATCTGCTTCTCTTGCCTTGTTGGTTGCTACTACTTTGCTTCTCTCCTTGCCACCACTCTGCTTGTGCTTGTCCCTGTGTCTGTCTCTGATTTCATAAGATAGCTTGTATATCCTGGAAACTCTTCTGATTGGTCCTAAGATCTGAAAACTGATTGGTTCTTAGATCTGAAACCTGATTGGTTCTTAGTTCTAATCTCTGATTGGTCCTTAGATCTGGACCCTGATTGGTTCTTAAATCTGGGCCGTGATTGGTCCATTTTCAATCCATATTTGTAAACCCTGATCAGTCTTGACCTAGAATTTAGGGAAAGCTGTCAGCCCAGGCCCTTATTCCAACTTGCCACCCTTTATCCTTTATCAAGAGGGTCTAGATTATCATTGGACAGGTGTGTACAATGATTGTGGAGAAAAGATAAACTTCCCAGGAAAAAGAAGCAAACTGCACCAAAGTTCCTTAAGTTTTAATAATAATTAGTAAAAACGAGATTGTCTTATTCAGGGAATCGCATTCTTCAGGCAATGCTAAAATCTATACTCTGAGAACTCATAATGATGTCTGGGATTAAGAAAATTTTTATAATACCATACTGAAACAAAAACCTAAAATACAAATGTCCTCACACTCTTATCAACAGAGTATACAAGGATACCACAGTATGTTATACAAACTCATATTGTTGGAGTTAGAGAGTCAGAAGTACAATATAATCTTAATTAATTTGGGAAATTAACAAAGAAATAGAAAAAGAATTCTTCTGTTCCAGCTTGGGTACTCTAAACAAGTTGAAGCCATTTTATACTCCTGGGGCCAAAAACGAAGAGACATTTAGGACAAGATTATACATGTAGCTAAAGAGTATGTTTTTCACCATTCTCCTGAGGGAAAAACTATCAAAAAGAGAGCCATAAAGAGCAACGAAATTCCACTTTTTAAACCTTTTTTTCCCCTGACATATTAAACTATCAGCAAGAGTATGAGGCATCTGCCCAAAGTCATGCAACTAAGAAGTGGTAGCCCAAATTTTGCCTCAGGTAGTCTTCTTCCATAGCACTTCTTCCTCCACCACTCTTCCTTACTTACTAAGTGAAGAATCAGACTTTGTGGCAGAAACCAGAAGTGTTCATTTAAATACTAAGAAAACTGGTGATTATAATCTCAGTATGAACTTTATGTCCCTGGTGATCACTTTTGGGAAACTCCGTCTATATTTAGTCATTTCTATTCATATTTTTCACTGTTTCCTTCATTCTCATACTTCCATACTCTGTCAGGCTCCTTGAGACATAGCCACTACCATAAATAGGTGTCATCATTCTCAAACATGCTTCTCTACATGCTACATATGCATGCATCATACTTACGCATTTATTTTACTATATATATAGTATATATAGTATATATATATATTTTATATACACTTTTATATATAGTATATATAGTATATATAGTATATATACATATATATACATATATATGTGTATATATATATATATATATTCACAGAATTAATGTTTTTTTGCATGGCATCATGGTGTATTCTGGAATTCACTTTTTTGTTTTGTTTTTTTCACTGCTACCACCCAATCTTTTGCCCTTCAGGTCATTCCTCCTGTCAGAGCTTTGAGACTTGTAGTGTTTTTGCCAGTCTGGTCTCTATTGTTCTATTCAATTTACCCTAAGGTTTTTAGTCAGTGAATTAATGCTGGTCCTACAATAGGCAAATCATTACTCTAAACCAGTAGTTATCAAACTTGAGATTCAGAATAAACTTAAAGACATGAAAAACTCTGCCAGACTAGCTTTTGGAATTTTCCTATTCAGTATATGTGGAGTAGAGCTTGGAAACTTGCATTTATAAAAAGTTCCTATGTGATATTGATGCTGCTCAACGAGCATCCTAGTGGCACCATCTTATAACATCAAGGCAAGCTGGTCATTTATTGGATTTTTTAATAAAATGCAGTAGAGGTTAGACCTCCCTCCATCACGCTCTTTATGCAAATTGCTTAACTTTGATGTTATAATTGGGAAGAATAATAAAATAACTTAGAAAAAGCTGGGCATGGTGGCACACGCTTGCTTGTAATCCCAGCATTCGAGAGTCTGAGACCAGAGGATGGTGGTTCGCGGACAGCCTCAGCTACTTAGTGAGGCCTTCTGCAACTTAGTGAGATCCTGTTTCAAAATAAAGAAAAAGCCCGGCATGGTGGCACACTTATAATCTCTGTGCTTGGGAGGCGGAGACAGGAGGATCGCACAGGTTCGAAGCCAGCCTTTCTGGCCTAAGAGACTCTGTTTCCAAATTAAAAAAAAATGAAATAGATCTGGGAGTGTAGCCTGGAGGTAGAAGGGTTTCCAGGAACCCCAGTACCACCAAAATAAATAATTAAAATAAAGAATAAAAACAGGGCAGAGAGCAGGGTGTGGTGGCACACGCTTGTAACACCAGCATTTGAGAGGCTGAGACTGGAGGATCGCAGTTCGTGGACAGCCTCAGCTACTTAGTGAGGCCCTCTTTAATTCAGTGAGACCCGGTTTCAAAATAAAAATAAAAAATAGGGCAGAGAGTATAGCTCGGAGGTCAAAGCCCCTGGGTTCCATCCCCAGACCCGCCCCCCCCCCAAAAAAAAATAGGGCAGGCGGTGTAGCTTGGAGGTCAAATGCCCCTGGGTTCCATCCCAAACCTGACTGAAAGATACTTTAATAGATTCAAGTCATCATTATTAATTCAAAAGACCTCATATTATTCATTTCAAACTTTTATTTTCAATTGAAACAAGAACTGTCAGATACATATTCGCCCAAGACTCAGGAGATGTTTTATTGGTGTGTTGGATGTTTGTATGATGTACACTGGAAAAAAACCATTACTGATTTTTTGGAAGGTCTTGAATCCACAAGGAACGAATTGTCTCTAACATCCTCCATGTCTTGTGCCTTTAAACTGTAGGAAAAAATGAGACAATTAATAATGATATACATAAAGATGAACCATTATATTCTAAATATAAGAAAATATTTTACCCTGTTTGTTGTCTGAACAGGAGAAATCAACACATTTTTCTCTTGTATCCTGGATCTTTGAGTATAAGGATGATTTTGCGCACCATCT
This sequence comes from Muscardinus avellanarius, assembly GCF_963383645.1. Taxonomy (NCBI): domain Eukaryota; kingdom Metazoa; phylum Chordata; class Mammalia; order Rodentia; family Gliridae; genus Muscardinus; species Muscardinus avellanarius. Next base: position 99,736,113 of record NC_137792.1, read on the forward strand.
GATGATACTGACCTCATCTCTCTCTTGCAAAACACTAAAAATGTGCATTTTTTCCTTGAGAGACCAGTCATGTGAATAAACAAGCCTATCTACTATAAAACCCTGTGCCTAACCCATAAATTATAATTTCTTAGACCCTCAGGTTCCATATTTGTAAAAGAAAAAAATAGGAGAAAAAGATATTGAATTAGTAATTCAGTGAAAACCAAAATCTTAATATGACTTTCTTTTGAAAAGTACATGAAATATGAAAATTTAAGGTGAATAAATATTTCAGAATCAATCATTAATTGTGATTTTAAATTCTTAACTTCTTACAAATCTGTGGGTAGTTGCATCATCCAATCCTAGTTAGTTGATGAGACAATAGTTTTGTGGCTACCAAATGATTCAGACTTATTTAGTATATGTTCCTTTCACTTCAACCCCTTGTTCTGGTAACTATATTATAAACAAATATTGGTTTTGGCTATCAGGTCTGATAAATTTCCCACTAGTAAAAGTCCTATAGTTATGCTCAAAGAACTTGTGTTTATGAAAGAATACATTTTAGAATATGCTACAGTCTACATTCAGCCAACAGAGGCTGAAAGGGCTCCAGATTTTTCTGCCACTCTTCAACCTTGACTTCCAAGTGTACAAAGAGCTTTTCCCCCATCTCATCCCACATGGCAGCACTAGTCAAAACTTCCTCTCCAAGAATAACCTCCTCAGGTTGTTCTGACTTGTGCCTGCAGCCTGCTGTAGATGAAACTCTGGGGGCAATTCTCTCTGCTAGGTACTCAACTTTCCACTTCCCTGCTCCCTCTGTTAAGTTCTAGCCCTCCTGGGGAGTCCCGCCCTCGACCTTTGTTGGACTGAACCAGGATAATAAATACCGTGTATTAGGGAACAGACAAGATCATGGAAAAGGTCCTGAAACCCTGTCACGGGATACTTACAGGCTCTGAGGACGACTTCTGAGCCCTCCTGTTGCTCCTGATCTTGGTTTCTCCCTCCACGGCCTTCACCCCCTTCCTCATTGGGGCGTCTCAGCTCTGCACGCACTTCCACATGGCCCTCCGGTCTTCCTGCGTTCTCTCTTTCTTGTTCCTCCTGCCAGATGTACCACTCCTCTTCCACAGCAGGCCAGATTTCCTCTTCTCCTGGCCAGATGTCCTCTACATCAGGCCAGATCTCCTCTTGTACACAGCTTTCTTCGTTAAGTGCTCTCGCGACTGCCTGAGAAACGAGAAGGGCCGCAGTCCCCTCGATGCCATCTTCGGACTCTTCGACAGGTAACACGTGTAAGACAATTTGTCTCAGGTCTTCTTGCTCTATTCTGCCACCAGCTCCATCCTGGCCTGTTAAGCCTGGATCCCTTTCATCTGTGGCAGACATTTCGGGAAATACCCACAAGTCAGGATCTAAATGGGAGCGGTGAGAAGAATCCAATGGCAAACTGCTGAAGATGGTCGTTGCCCTAGTGACTGCTGTTGGCGGTCACCAGGCACTCAGGGACTGCGAGGAGGATGGCTTTTGGAAGGTCGGATGGTAAAGAAAGTGTATCCACAGCTGACTAGTCAAACAGTGCCTGTTGAGGAAGAGGCAGGAAGGAGGCCTAATGAGAGACTCACAGTGGCTGTGTCCTAAGATGGCGGAGGACCAGGAATGTGTCATTTGTAAGGGCAGGTCACGAGGGCGGAGCCCAGAAACGTCAACAAAGGGCCACGCCCCTCATTTTCTGATGATGAGGACTGACATGCTCTCTGTCCAATGAGTGAACAGGGTCCTTAGGTACTAGGGACCAATCAGAATCATCTTACTTTGAGGCCTTATATCTTAGGTTATTACCTTTTAGGGTCACATAAGTTCTGTCCTTTCAAGTCCACATTATCATCAAAACTATGGTGTTCCAACATGGATGATCCCTATAGTATAAATGCTGTAATTGGTCCCTGATTCGTACTTGATATGGTTTATATCAGTAAGGACTCAATTATAAAACAAGTGTATAGCCCAGATGTAGCAAAAGAAGAGAGAAAAGAATCCGTATGTAACGTTTTTAGAGCTACACAGTAAGAAATATATAAAGTTGTAATGGGTATACCTATAACAGAAGTTTGAGGTTGAAGAAGTATTAAAATCAGATACTGAAAAATGTTTAATGAATAATGACAAATTCACACCAAGCCTCCACAAATGAACGGGAAAGGGACACTTCTTAGCTTGATATAGATAGATGATCGATAGATAGAAAGATGATAGATTGATTGATTGATAGATAGATGATAGATAGATGGATGATAGAACAAGAGCCGGGCATAGTGGCACAAGCTTGTAACTTCAGCACTTGGGGAGGCTGAGACCGAAGGATCAGTTTCAAGGCCAGCCTCATCTTATTAGTGAGACCTTCTGAAACTTAGTGAGACTCTGTTTCAAAATAAAGAATAAAAAATAGGGCTTGGAGGTGCAGCGTGGAGGTAGATGCCCCTGGGTTCAATCACTAGAATTCCTCCCCCCACACAAAAAAAGAAAAGGACACTTCTTTTTTGCGGTACTGGGGATTTAATCCAGGCGCATTCTTCCTTTGAGTTACACCCCCCACCTCTATTTTAACTCTTTATTTTGAAGTAGGGTCCGACTATGTTGTAGAGGGCCTCACTAAGTAGCTGAGGCTGGCCAGGAACCGCAATCCCCTTGTCTCAGTTCCCAAGTATTGGGATTACAAGTGTGTGCCACCACACCCAGTTCAAAAGAACACTTCTTGCCGGGCGTGGTGGCGCACGCTTGTAATCCCCGCGCTTGGGAGGCGGAGACAGGAGGATCGCGCAGGTTCAAAGCCAGCCGTGCTGGCGTAAGAGACCCTGTTTCAAAAATATAAAATAGGTCTGGGAGTGTAGCCCGGAGGAAGGAGGGCTTCCAGGAACCCCAGTACCACCAAAAAAAAAAAAAAAAAAAGAACACTTCTTAAAGGCCATTGCGACAGAAATTAAAGGGACGCTTTTTAGGATGATTTGAGTAAGCTAAGAATTTCTGTTACATTCAACCCCACTAAACTAAGACCTCAAGTGTAAGGAATATTAATTATGGAGAAATAAAACACCTTTTCATATTTAGAATTTTTTGTGGTAGTACTGGGGGTGGAACCCAGGTGCTTTCCTACCTCCTGGCTACAGATATATATATATATATATATATATATATATATATATATATATATATATATAATTTGTGGGGGGGGGCTGGGGCTTGAACCCAGAGGCATTTGACCTCCGAGCTACACCCTCTGCCCAACTTTTTTTCTTTATTTTGAAACAGTGTCTCACTGAGTTGCGAAGAACCTCACTAAGCAGCTGAGGCTGTCTGCGAACCGCGATCCTCGGGTCTCTGCCTCCCAAATGCTGGGATTACAAGCCTGAGCCATCACACCTGGCTTACTTTTTATATTTTATTTGGAAACAGGGTCTCACTAGGTTGCTGAGAGCCTCACTAAGTACCTAAGGTTGGCTTCAAACCTGTGTGATCCCCCTGTCTCAACCTCCCAAGCACTGGGATTACAAGTGTGCGCCTCCACGCCCGACTATACTTAGAATTTAAAGAAATATGCTGTATAAATCTAAAATCATTTAAGATAAACATAACAAAGAAATGTTAATGAGGCTGACCTAGAACCTGTGATCCTTCTGTAAAAGACTCTCACATACTATCATTACAGGCATGGGCCACCCACGAAGTACTGATTTCCTCTTAATGAGATGATTATGCTTGGGTATGATTTGCACATGATTCTTTACAATATGAGGGCACTACCCAAAAGTAGATGGGCTCAGCACTAAAGCACGTCTGGAATCATGTGGTCAGGAAACAGCACTGCATAAGAAATTGACATGAGAGAAGAGAAAGAGTATCCTAAGGGTTTCCTTGGCTCTGGAAGAGGGTTCAAAGGAGTTCCCAGAAAGAAGTGGAGGAGATTCTAATAGCAACCAATGGGATTCTTGATGTTCTTGGCAGGAAAGAATTTTAGCATGTGTCAATAGAAGCACAGATAGAGATTTATTTAAGAAAGCAGACATATATTCAATGTCCATATGAGAATGAGATATGCATTTCAGGGGTTCCTGGCTCTTCTACATTTTTTTATGGATCTGGGGATGGAACCCAGAGGCATTCAACCTCCGAGCTACACCACCTGCCCTATTTTGTATTCTTTATTGTGAAATGGCCTCACCAAGTTGCAAAGGGCCTCACTAAGTAGCTGAGGCTGCGAACTCCCATCCTCCAGTCTCCCCTCCCAAATGCTGGGATTACAAGCATGTGCCACCATGCCTGGCCACTGTCTCTTCTTTTAAAGGAAAATTGTTGAGTGGTAGGTTGAAAAGGTATATAGGGATATCATCAGTCTGGTGATCAAAATATGGTTTGTGCTGGTCTAGTTCTTCTCAGGATTCTTAGGCTGACATGCTTTTTATTTTCTGGTCAATAGATGATGTTGGAAAGTCCCCTAAATTTTATGTTTCTCAAAATACTGTATTTCTCTTAATATATTTATTGGTTGGCTAATTAACAGTGAACAAGATAGTAAGTGAGTGAATTAACAGTAACCTTTAATATTTACAGATTTTACAGGAATTTGGGAGGGACAGACCTGGAAGAAGTAACTTAGGGAGTTACAGGCCTGGAAACATATAAGGTACTTCAGATTAAAATCTTATTTTATCACTTTTCCTTTCTGTCTCCTCTCCACCTCTTTCTTTTACTTATTTTGTCCTACTCCCAGATGACTGATATGATATGACTGAAATCAGTATATCTCAGAGGTAGAATGCCCCTGGATTCAATTCTCAGCACCAAAGAAATCTTATTAGGACATAATTGATTTTAATAAAAAGGCATTGTCCTCACTGGGCGAGCTTGTTTTATATGTGAGTCTAAGGCTTCTCAGTATTCTGATCAAGTGACAAGGCCATTAGTTCTAATCCATGAGTTAAAGAGGTTTATGGTTTTCTACATTGTTTCATTAAATTGGCCCTAGTACTACAATTCCCATTAATGCCTGGGTATAAGTGCTTGTAAAGGTATACAAACACAATATATTAATATCAATAATGCAGTCAGTACTGGGGTCCATAAAATTAGAGATTTATAGGGTCACAAAGGGATTTACTTATAGTTGGGGTTGGGAAAGATCTTCATGGTGGTGACTTTTGACTTTAAAGCAGAAGATATTATCTACTTTCCCCTCATCTTACTCAGGGATTTTAGGGATCATAGTGACATATGAAACATTTTCTAGAAGGCCAAGAAGTTTGACTTATCACTTCTCAATTGAATTTAACCCTGATATAGGGACTTCTGGTTCTCTTTGTACAGAGGTCCATTGGCTTAATCTGTATTCTTATCTTTTTTGAAAGCTAAACGTTCTGGCAAAACAAGTTTGGCCTTTTAATCTATCCCTAGGCTTATAGAGAACACATGAATAGGACTTTCATCGGTCATAGGAGCTGCCAATGTGCAGAACCAAGTGGGGCCACCTGCCTGGATTTGGCCACAAATTTTCTAGAGAGAGAGAGGGAAAGGAGAGTCAGTGGAACAATGGACTGAGTTGTGCAGCTGTTTCCTGGCTGGAATTCCTGGGGGCATTCATGGCAGACCAATTCAAATAGAGCCTGGGCTTCCCTAGAGGGGCATGCTATCCATATGGCTACAGCTGCTGTTTATATTCTGTTGTCCTGGCAATGGCTGATGTTAGGGTACTGTAAAGGAGAGGCTTTGTAGTAGTAATTACTTTTTAACATTAGCAGTATTATTTCTGAAGGGGATACAAATAAGGTTCTAGAATCTTTTCAGGGGTGAAGGGAAAAGCAATTTTTTTTTTTTTGCAGTGCTAAGGATTGAACTCAGGGACTCAGGGTATTCTGCCACTGAGCTACACTGTCAGCTTTTTTATTTTGAAAGAGTCTTACTAAATTACTATGCACTGGCTGTGATCCTGTCTTAGCTTTCCAAGTACTGGGATTACAGGTATGCTTCACTGCATCTGACTGCAAAGTGATCATAAAAGATGCTATGCTTAAAAATATGCACCACACTGCAGGATATTCATTTGTGCCAGAGATATATTGAGAGTTATTCATCTCATGAGGGAGTCTTCACCTCCATTTCCAGCCCCACTGTCAAAGAAACCTATACAGTGGCTAGGATTCTGCTTCTTTGGCTTTTCTTTTCTTTTCTTTTCTTTTCTTTTCTTTTCTTTTCTTTTCTTTTCTTTTCTTTTCTTTTCTTTTCTTTGTCTTTCTCCCTTTCCTTTCATTTCCTTTCCTTTCCTTTTATTGTGGTACTGGGGATTGAACCTAGGGACATTCTACTTCCTAGATATACCCCCAGCCCTATTTTTATTTTGAAACAGGGTTTCACTAAGTTGCAGAGGGTCTAACTAAGTTGCTGAGCCTGGCCACAAACCTGTGATTCTCCTTTCTCAGCCTCCCAAGTAACTAGGATTAGGATTACAAGTGTCTACCACTACACCGAGCTCCCAAGCTTATTTTGATCCTTTCTGTTGGATTTCTTGTTTACCTGACCAGGCAAGCTCAGCTGAGGTGTCAAGAACTAAGGCAAATGTTCTTTCTTGAAAGTGCAAAGGTCATATGAAAACCTTTTCAGAATGTCCCATAACTTCCCCTAGAAACCCCCCAAGCATCATATATGTGGCTGGTAAAGTGTCACAGGGGACCAAGACTCTTGGAAACAATTCATCAGCACCCTCCTGGTATGTCCTGCAGATTCTATTAATACTTCCCACAAAGACTCTTTTTGCTATTCCCAAATGGCATTGTGGTTAATTGAGTACTCAGCCCACTGTACCAATTGTTCAGGAGCTTAGCTGAGCTGAAGAGAGAGCTAAGCTACCAGGCGTTGGAGCAGCTGTTAAGACAACAAGACAAAATGAAAGGGACAGTCAAGGCTTTAATCACCTACTGCAATAATTTAGGCAAAAAAACTAACCTGGAAAAAGTGCTGCGTCTCATTTCTATTTTTGCCCATGGAACAGCACCAAATGATGGTTAGACAGATGAACATAGACATGGAGGTTGTCTCGCTAATGAGGAGTCCTGAAGAAAACGCTACTTCACCGGGGCTATGAGGTGGGAACAAGCAAAGGGCTAGGAATGAAAAGGTGAGTACTTAACCAAAATGTTAGGAAAGTATCTTTTTTTGTTGGGGGGTACTGGGAATATAACCCAAAGAGTATTTGACCTCCAAGCTATACTTCTAGCCCTATTTCATTTTTTATTTGGAAACAAGGTCTTGCTAAGTTGCTGAAGGCCTCGCTAAGTTGCTGAGGTTGGGCTTAAACATGTAATCCTTCTGTATTAGCCTCCCAAGCATTGGGATTATAGGAATATACCACCACACATGGCCTAAATATATATATATAATATATATATATATATATATATTATATATATATATCTTCAAGTTTCCTCTTCTTTCTTCAACAAAAGGTTTCAGCCTATGTGCCCGAGAAAGGCCTCTGATAAAGAGACCTGTAAATGGAGACAACTGGGATAGGAATGTAGCTATATGGAAATATGGCTAGCCAGGGAACTCATTCCTTGACAGCAACTCACTTCAGAGACTGCAATGCATTGATTGTACAAATATAGTGTGGGAAGAGAAGCTCTTTATTATGAGGTCTGCCAAATAAAGCTTTTGTGATTGTTTATGCTCTGACCTGAAAAATGGCACCTAAGTTTTGAGCCAGGAGCCCCTTCCACGTTTTCATTATAGTTTTGGTTTATTTTTGATATTGTTATGTATTAGTAGTTGCTCTAGTGTTTGCTATATATATATATATATATATATATATATATATATTTCTTATTTTTCACTATTTACTTAATCCCAGTTAAATATAGAAATATTATTTCTCTATAATGGCATTTCTCTTTACCATTTTTGTGGTATTATTACTGTGCATATTATATAAATAAATGTTACAAATTGGACAATATATATGTTACTTTATAGAATTTTATGTCACTAAAAGAATCTGAGAGAAGAAAGGAGAACAATACGTACTCATCAACTTTGTTATTAACCTTCTGCTGCAGTTTGGACCTGGGATGTTCACCAAAGACTCATATGTTAAAGGCTTTGGAAGGTGGTGAAACCTTTAAGAGGTGGGGCATGCTAGGAGGAAGTTAGGTCACTGGAGGATTGTGGGATTTTGGCCCCTTGTGCTGTCTCTTTTTCCTTGTTTTCTGTCTGTAAGGTGAGCAGCTACGCTCCACCATGCACTCTCCAGTCAGATGTACTGCCTCCTCACAGAACCCAAAGCATCAGGCCCAATCGACCATGGATTAAAAACCTCTGAAACTGTGAGCGAAAACAAACCTTTTCTCTTTTTAAATTAATTATCTCAAATAGTATGTTACAGTAACATGCCTTCTTGTTTTTCCTGGTTGTTTCTCTCTATTTATTCCTGTAATTTCAAGTTACTGTCTAGGGCTAATTTCTTAGTTCAACACAGCCTTGCACCTACCTACCAACTTCATGCTATTATTGGCAGGTATATTACATTTCTATGTTATAGGCCAAACTCTAATATATACATATTGTGTTATATAATTGCCTCTTAGATTCATACAGAGAAGAAAGGAAAATTAATAGGTTTGTTTATTTTCATTTTTTATTGCTGCATTTTAGTCGTACATCTTAATGGAGTACAAGACGGTAGAGGGATACATGCATAACTCACTCATTTAGCCCTTCTTTAATTTCCTGCCTATTTCCTCCCTCTTTTGTCCTCATGTTTGGATTAGTGATTGAATTTATTATGTTTGTGAATATACATCATGTACATTAGAGAATTTTATCTTCTCTCCTCAGGTTGCCTTATTTGCTTATTTATAGATTCTCCTAATTGGTCTGTTTATAATTATGTAATTACTCATACTGGTGCTCCTTATGTGTGAGTAGATTCAAATTATCATCTGAGTTGTTGATGTTAGTCAGAAAACCCATGTTTGCCATTTTTGTATGATAGGTATGCTAGTAACAATTCTGTCAATTTGTGTTCTTCTCAAATGTATTTCTTTGACTTTAAGAGGTGGAACTGGGGATTGAACCCAGGGGAATTCTACCTCTGACATATATCCCAGCCCTTTTTTATATTTTGTTATTTTTTAATGTTTGATTAATTTTTGCAATACTAAGGATTGAACCCAGGGACATTCTAACTCTGAGCTATACCCCCAGCCCTGTTTTTATTTTTATTTTGAAACAGGGTCTCACTAAGTTGTAGATGGCCTCACTAAGTAGCTGAGGCTGACCATGAAACTGAATCCTCCTGTCTCAGCTTCCCAAACATGTGCCACCACTCCTGTTTTTTTGAAACATAGTCTCACTATGTTATACTGGCCTGGCTTGGAACCTGTGATCTGTCTTAGTCTCCCAAGTACTAGGATTCACAGATGTGTACCACCAACTCAGCTTATTTCTCCTTAACTTTTGAGAGATAGCCTTGCTAGGTATAGAATTGTGTGTGTGCGTGTGTGTGTGTGTGTGTGTGTGTGTGTGTGTGTGTGTCTGGGGATAGAACCCAGGGGCATTCGACCTCTGAGCTACACCCCCTGCCCTATTTTTTATTATTTTGAAACTGAGTCTCATTGAGTTGTAGAGGGCCTCACTAAGTAACTGAGGCTGTTCGTGAACTGCAATCTCCCGGTCTCAGCCTCCCAAATGCTGGGATTACAAGTGTTCACCTCCATGCCCGGCTAGAATTCTTGATTGAAAGTTTTTTTTTTTTAATTTCCCTTCAAGAACTTTCATATTAATCATACTACCTTTCAACCTCCATTTAAACTTAGCTGTTACTTTTACTAGGGTTCCCTTGTGAATGATAGGTTGTTTTGCTGATTTCAAGATTTTCTTCTGAATTTTGGATTTCACTATTTTTACCGATGAAGTTGACTTAGTATCTCTTTGCATTTAACCTACTTTGAGTTACTTGAGCTTCCTGGATATGTCCATTAATATTTTTCAGCAAGTCTGGGAAGTTTTCAATCAGTATTTCTTTAAATCTTTATTTATTTTTTTAAAATTTGTGCATTATCTTCATACATCAAACTGGGGTAAAAAAACTTTTGTGTCCATACATGTACACATCACAGACTTAACCCCTACCCAATTCCCACCCCATTCCCTCCCCATTCCTCCCTCCCTTGCTTGGCTTAGTGGTTGACCTCAATATGTTTAAGTACATTGTGTGTTTTAGAGATTTTCCTTCTTCTCCCCTCCTTTCTCCTCCTTTAGGCTGTCTTGTTTGCTCCTCTATAGGATTTCCTTTTATTTTTTATATTCCTCCATTTCCTTTCCTATTCTTCTCCTGGTGCTTCCAGTATATGCATGTTGCTGTACTTGATGTCTCACATTTCTCTGAGACTCTGTTCATTTATATTCACTCTTTGTATGTCTGGTAGAATCAATATGTCATCAAGTCTGCTCATTCTCTTTTCTGAAAAGGCTAATCTATTGTTGAGTTCCTGTAATGAAATTTTAATTTATTATATTTTAACTCTAGGATTTCTATTTGGTACATTTGATAAAATTTCTGTCCCTTCATTGATATTCTCTGTTTAATGATACATTGTCATCATGCATTCCTTTCCTTCTTTAGCCTGTGAAAAGTTAATAAAGTCAAGAGGCAGAACGTACTAACCCATAATGGCTCATTGAAGTCATTGACGTGTTGTTCCTCTCATGGCTCTCATGGATAGTTCCTTTAAAAAATAGTTTAAACCAGGCTTGGTGGCACACACTTGTAATCCCAGCATTTGGGAGGCTGAGACCCGAGGATCGCGGTTCACAGACAGCCTCAGCTACTTAGTAAGACCCTCCACAACTCAGTGAGACCCTGTTTCAAAATAGAGAAAAATTAGGGCAGGGGTATAGCTCGGAGGTCAAATACCCCTGGGTTCCATCCCCAGACCCCCCCCCCCCACACAAAAACAACAGTTTATAAACTGGGCGTGGTGGCACATGCTTATAAGACAGGAGAATTGCAAGTTGGCCACCAGCCTCAGCTACTTAGTGAGGCCATCCACAACTTAGTGAAACCCAGTTTCAAAATAAGGAAGAAAAAATAGGTCTAGGGGTGTAGCTCAGAGGTAGAATGCCCCTAGGTTCAGTATCCAATCACATACACACACACACACACACACACACACACACACACACGTACACACACACATACACACACACTAAATAAGTCTTTAGAAACATTTTATTACTAGAAAAAAGAAGAAAAAACTCATAAAGTTGCCCCAATGTCCTAAAAAATACATTTTAAATATTCTTATTAAAATACATTTGAAATATTATTTTCTACAAGAAAATAACTTTCCTTGTGTAATGATGTAAGTATTCTGAATTGTAAGTGTTTTGGATTTTTTTCAGAAAATCTGCCATGATTTTTTAATGAATAAATATTTTTCATCTAATAGGGTGTCTATTTTTTAACAGTTCAGTGATATAGCATGCTAACTATATACACAACAGATTTTACTATATGAAAACACTAAACCTGAAGCAAAGTAAAATATTCATTAGTAGAATGAAGTTTGACATAACACATGTTTTTAATATATATAATAGCCAGGCATGGTGATGCATGCCTGCAATCGTCCTGTCTCAACCTGAGAGGCTGAGACGGGACGATTGCAGCTTTGAGGCCAGCCTCAGCAACTTAGTAAGGATCCCAGAAACTTTAGTGAGATCCAGTTCCAATAAAATAAAATAAAATGGGGCTGAGAGTGCCTCTTAGTTAGAATACCCCTAGGGTCCCATCCCCAGTACCATACACAAGAAAAAGGAAGAATAAATGAAAAGGCTTATCATGTTGAGGATGCATCTGAACATTACGCTACATCTAGTACGTATAGTAAGTTATAGAAAGAAACCAGTATCAGTCATAAAACTATAAAACTAATTAATGTACCAGAGTTGATGATCAGTTATCTATATTTAATTTCTAGTACCAAGCTTACTTAACAACAATAAAAAATATCAAAATTCTCTGGAAAAATGCCATTCTTTGACACCTTTTTCACAAAAATAGTCCAAGTCTGTGAAAATTTAATGCAACTAAGAGGCAAAGCATACTTTTATAAAACCCATCTTCTGTAAAAAAAAAAAAAAAAAAGTCTCCACCAAAATAGATTACATAAAATATCAACCTCTTGTGGTAACTAGCCTCTCTAGAGAACCAAGTCTTAAAGTCTTTCCATGTTATATGTTATACTGTCATATAACATGGAAAACTACTATGAGATCATATTAACTGCATTGTTGGTTTGAGTGTGCTTTACCACAAGATTGTATGTAAGTACTAATAGTTTCCATGCCAGTTACACAGATTTTTAATTGATTGTAACCAAAAGCAGAATAAAGGTAGTTATCAGCCAATTCAAATTAAAATACTGAAATATTTTGATGAATACTTCATTCCTGGGGAAAACTAGGGGAAACATAAACCAAAGAAGCCAACAGGTGGCCAAATTTATTCTACTCAAAATTTGGTGCTCACATTGAAGTCTGAGATATACTTTTCTCTATTACATCTGTGTGCCCTTGCAAGTTATTAACACTTGAAGTACATACCATCAGAATGGCTTACATCTTTTGCATGTAAAGATCCTATATTCTTAGTTCTTCAAAATCAGTTAATTGAGTCTTAAAAAGATTTCACCTAGAGTAAAATATTACAGAAATAAAATATAAATTCATATCTTTTAAAACAAAATTTAAGCAAATATTTGTATAGACAGCAAAAAACTAGCATCCAAGTGCATAATAAAATTGATTCAAGATAATAAAAAAGATAAAGACAAAACACAAATAAGTTCTAAAAATTAAAAACATAACTAATTCCAAAAATACTAAGTAATACAGTTCTGAAGATCTCTTTCAAGTATATTTGAGGGTTTTATGTAGTTTCTTTATACACAAATACAATGTTCACTGAAAGGCAGGTTCCTGATCAGTTGTTTTTTGGGGTCTAAAATGCTCAGTGATATGTTTAGATACAATTTTTTAGAAGGAGTAATAAGACTGTTAAAATATTGAGAAATTCATTTCAAGGCTTCTCTGAAGAATGGTCTTAGTCTCCCATAAACCTGGTAAATGATATCTTGGAAAGGGCTGGGAAAGTAAATGATGCATCTGTTAGCTCAATCAGATGGACTACAGCACTCTAGTCTTTCATCCAGGCCTAAAAATAGGCAGAATTCGTCTGCACTTCCTGTTTTCAATGAAGAATAGGTTTGTTATTTAGCCGTCCTTTCAATAGTGATAGAATATTCTTGACAAAATAATAAGACCAATTGCTCTCCAATCTAATTCATAGGTGGCCTTTGCATGAGATGATTAAAATGACAATCTGGAGTTACTGGTGCTTACAGGGTAGGATAACATAATTAACTGTTTCTTTCACTTCTCCCAAGTCATTACTTATCAGTAGCCTCCCTTGAGCTGCTTGATTTGAGGACACTGTTTCTTTAGAATTCGTGCTTTTATCCATCTTCTCCATATCAAGTTATTTTACTATCTCTTTGGCCTTCACAGCCTGTCCTGGAGAATGAGTCTCATGTTTCATTTTTATTCACTGATGTAAAACAAAGTTTAAGCAAGAGAACAAAAGATTCCACAAAATGTAGCCCTTAGGGGTTTCCAGAGGAACAATTATCTTCTAATTTTATACTTTGTTTTCTGTTTTGACAAATAATTTCACAACCATCAGATCTTAAGTTGTTTTTTAGGCTCTCCTCCTGCTCTTGGTGTTGTAATCAAATTATTATCCATGTCATGTCCTTTACTTTGAAGGATTTTCTTCTTTTGAGTGTGCTTCCTTTAATGAAATTTTTAAATTGAAATCAACGTGTTGGTTTCATTCTTTTGTGTTTTTTCTCCTCTTGAAGGCAGGGCATCATCAACTTCTGGCCCTTAGCACTTTGCTCTAAAAGTACATTGTGTTTGTATTTGATTTGATTATTGAGCACCTTCCCATGTTCTCAGCCTCATCTTTTATGAGTGCTTCATTTCAAACTAACTGTGGTAACAGAGAAGTGTCCTCAGGCTCTGGCAGTAATGCTCCTGACAGCTCAGTGTGTGGTGTCTTTCTTGTTAGATTGCAGTAGCAACAGAAGCAGCTGCTTCAGCCAGTTTTCACCCACTTCCCACTGCACTGTACATATAGGGTCCCAAAGCAAGTCTAGCCAAGCAATTTAACTTGATCACTTTTCTCCCATTGTGTTTTAGTAGGCTTTGTCTGCCACTGTGAACAAAATACTGAACAAGCACAACTTTAAAGGAGGCAAAGTTTATTTGGGCTCACAGTTTTTCAGAGGTTTAGTCCATAGATGGATGGCTCCAAGGCAGAAATCACAGAGGCGGGATGCATTATGGAGAAAAATCAGTCTCTACTATGGTAGCCAAGAACAGAGATATCAAGAGAAGGGGAGCTGGGTTCTGGGCAGGGGTCGCGCGCGGCGCACAAAAGCCGGGGCCCGGGTCGCGGGACCCTGGGCCCCAGGCCGAACTGCGCGTAGCACGCCAGACCCCTGGAGAAACCAGGCCCAGTAAGACGCTGGGTTCTGGGCGGGGGTCACGGGCTGGGCACGCCAGATGGGGCCCGGGTCGCGGAACTCTGGGCCCCAGGCAGAACTGCGAGTAGCACGCCAGACCCCTGGAGAAACCAGACCCAGTAAGACGCTGGGTTCTGGGCAGGGGTCGCGCGCGGCGCACAAAAGCCGGGGCCCGGGTCGCGGGACCCTGGGCCCCAGGCCGAACTGCGCGTAGCACGCCAGACCCCTGGAGAAACCAGGCCCAGTAAGACGCTGGGTTCTGGGTGGGGGTCGCGGGCGGGGCACGCCAGATGGGGCCCGGGTCGCGGGACTCTGGGCCCCAGGCCGAACTGCGAGTAGCATGCCAGACCCCTGGAGAAACCAGGCCCAGTAAGACGCTGGGTTCTGGGCGGGGGTCAAGCACAGGGCACGCCAGCTGGGGCCCGGGTCGCGGGACTCTGGGCCCCGGGCCGAACTGCGAGTAGCACGCCAGATCCCTGGAGAAACCGGGCCCAGAACAGAAAAAGATAAAGAAAAATATCGGAGAGGTGGTAAGAAAGCCGTTATGGATGCCAGGACACTGGAGATGCAGACAAAACTTATCTAAATGCACTGGAACTTATGGAAAAATTCGCCGTGAAAGAGGACTGCTATTTCTCTATATTGTTAAGAATCTCAGACATCACATATAAGGAGAGAGTTTAGCGGAGACCAAGGAGAAATGCGGTGTTGAAAGAGTTCCCCGCGATGGTGGTGGAGACTTGTATTCAGGAGAAGCAGAAACCGGATCTTAACCAACTTTATTTTTTTGGAGAAATTACACCAAATGTCGAATGCTACCATCACGCATGCTTAGGAACACTGGACAACATTCAGAGTGGAAAAAGAGCCTGGGAAGGATTTGAAACGGTGGAGGCAGTGGCAATGCCAGTGGCCAATACTCAGGGGAGGCAGAGATCTGATACATTACACATGGAACCTTTGAAATAATAACCACAGAGACAGTGATCGGAATCTGCTGAGGGGTTAGGCGGGCGCCGGGGCCAGTGGCCGACATCGGAGCTTGCTGTGAGGCAAGGCCACTACTGAGGCCTCCGTGGCCGGGATTGGAACCTGCAGAGGGGTTAGACCGATGCTGGGGCCAGCGAGGCCGGCATTGGAGCCTGCCCTGATGCAAGGCTTATGCTAGGGCCTCCGAGGTCAGGTCCGGAACTTGCTGAGAGGTTAGGCTGGTACTGGGGTCAGCGAGGCCGGCATCGGAGCCTGCCTTGAGTCATGACCAGTGCTGGGGCCTCCGAGGCCAGGATCGGAGCCTGCCGAGGGCTTAGGCCGGTGCTGGGGCCAGCGAGGCTGGCATTGGGGCCTGCCTTGAAGCAAGGACGGTACTGGGGCCTCCGAGGCCAGGATAAGAGCCTGTCGAGGAGTTAGGCCGGTGTTGGGGCCAGCGAGGCTGGCATCGGAGCCTGCCGTGAGGCATGACCAGTGCTGGGGCCTCCGAGGCCGGGATCGGAGCAGGCCGAGGGGTTAAGCCAGTGCTGGGGCCAGTGAGGCCGGCATCGGAGCCTGCCTTGAGGCAAGGCTGGTACTGGGGCCTCCGAGGCCAGGATAAGAGCCTGCCGAGGGGTTAGGCCAGTGCTGGGGCCAGCGAGGCCGGCATCGGAGCCTGCCTTGATGCATGACCAGTGCTGGGGCCTCCGAGGCCGGGATCGGAGCATGCCGAGGGGTTAGGCCGGTGCTGGGGCCAGCGAGGCCGGCATCGGAGCCTGCCTTGAGGCAAGGCCGGTACTGGGGCCTCCGAGGCCAGGATAAGAGCCTGCCGAGGGGTTAGGCCAGTGCTGGGGCCAGCGAGGCCGGCATCGGAGCCTGCCTTGATGCATGACCAGTGCTGGGGCCTCCGAGGCCGGGATCGGAGCATGCCGAGGGGTTAGGCCGGTGCTGGGGCCAGCGAGGCCGGCATCGGAGCCTGCCTTGAGGCAAGGCCGGTACTGGGGCCTCCGAGGCCAGGATAAGAGCCTGCTGAGGGGTTAGGCCGGTGCTGGGGCCAGCGAGGCCGGCATCGGAGCCTGCCTTGATGCATGACCAGTGCTGGGGCCTCCAAATCCGGGATCGGAGCCTGCCAATGGGTTAGGCCGGCGCTGGGGCCAGAGAGGCCGGCATCGGAGCCTGCCTTGAGGCAAGGCCGGTACTGGGGCCTCTGAGGCCGGGATCGGAGCCTGCCGAGGGGTTAGGCCGCTGCTGGGGCCAGTGAGGCTGGCATCGGAGCCTGCCTTGAAGCAAGGCCGGTACTGGGGCCTCCGAGGCCAGGATAAGAGCCTGTCGAGGAGTTAGGCCGGTGCTGGGGCCAGCGAGGCCGGCATCGGAGCCTGCCTTGAGGCATGACCAGTGCTGGGGCCTCCGAGGCCGGGATCGGAGCCTGCCGAGGGTTAGGCCAGTGCTGGGGCCAGTGAGGCCGACATCGGAGCCTGCCGTGAGGCAAGGGCGGTACTGGGGCCTCCGAGGCCAGGACAAGAGCCTGCCGAGGGGTTAGGCCGGTGCTGGGGCCAGCGAGGCTGGCATTGGCGCCTGCCGTGAGGCAAGGGCGGTACTGGGGCCTCCGAGGCCAGGATAAGAGCCTGCCGAGGGGTTAGGCCGATGCTGGGGCCAGCGAGGCCGGCATCGGAGCCTGCCGTGAGGCATTACCAGTGTTGGGGCCTCCGAGGCCGGGATCGGAGCCTGCCGAGGGGTTAGGCTGGTGCTGGGGCCAGCGAGGCCGGCATCGGAGCCTGCCTTGAGGCAAGGCCGGTACTGGGGCCTCCAAATCCATGATCGGAGCCTGCGAAGGGGTTAGGCCGGTGCTGGGGCCAGCGAGGCCGGCATTGGAGCCTGCTTTGAGGCAAGGCCGGTACTGGGGCCTCGAGGCCAGGATAAGAGCCTGCCGAGGGGTTAGGCCGGTGCTGGGGCCAGCGAGGCCGGCATCGGAGCCTGCCTTGATGCATGACCAGTGCTGGGGCCTCCAAATCCGGGATCAGAGCCTGCCAATGGGTTAGGCCGGCGCTGGGGCCAGAGAGGCCAGCATCGGAGCCTGCCTTGAGGCAAGGCCGGTACTGGGGCCTCCGAGGCCAGGATAAGAGCCTGCCGAGGGGTTAGGTCGGTGCTGGGGCCAGCGAGGCCGGCATCGGAGCCTGCCTTGAGGCATGACCAGTGCTGGGGCCTCCGAGGCCGGGATCGGAGCCTGCCGAGGGGTTAGGCTGGTGCTGGGGCCAACGAGGCCGGCATTGGAGCCTGCCATGAGGCTAGGCCGGTGCTGGGGCCTCCGAGGCCGGGATTGGAATCCTGCCTAGGGGTTAGACCGGTGCAGGGGCCAATGGCCAGCATCAGAGCCTGGCGTGAGGCAAGTTCACTCCTGCGGCCTCCAAGGTCGGGACCAAAGCCAGCTTAGGGGTTAGACCGGTGCAGGGGCCAGCGAGACCAGAACTGGGGCCTCCCATTAGGCAAGGCCGCTGCTTGAGCCAGCGAGATCTGGATCAGTCCACTGAGTAGCCAGGCCACTACTGGGACCATCAAGAGTGGGATTGGTACTTGCAACGCAGCATGCACAGAGAAATATCGTGGAAAATATAAATCAGACGCTTCTCTTAATCAGCAATAACTAGGAGGAAAAGGGCAACAGGAAGAGGTTGAGCTATAGAAAGGGCCCTATAGTGAAGCAACTAATGTGACCAATCAGAGGGTATGTAATACTGGAGGACAGAGCCTCTTTAAAATGCAGGAGGTACATAAACAAATGTATCAAAGTAAATCACCAAAGAAGTGTGGGATGGAGGGAGGGGGAGGGAATGGGATGGGGGCTGGAGGAGGGCTAATTGGATGATGTGTGCTTGTATATCCTCTCAAGTCTTGTACTCCAATGTGATTGAAATATGACTACAATGCACCAATTTAAAAAATAAATTAATTAAAATAAAAAAATAAATAAAATAAAATAAAATAAAATACCATACAAAATCAAAAAAAAAAAAAAAGAGAAGGGGACTAGGGACATATGTAGTCCCCCAGACCACACCCTAGTGGCCCACCTCTTCTAGCCAAACCCTACCTCTGAGTTTGTCTGCACTGGGGACATGCTTTCAACATGAGCCTTTTGGAGGACGTTCCAAATCCAAACTCTAACACATTGTAAGCTTTGAAATTTCATGTGCTGTCACATCTTCACAGTGCTCCAAATGTCTAGTCAAGATTTCCTTTAGTCTGGTCTGGTATGTTTCTCAAACAGTTGGTAAATCTCCTTACTTGGGTAGTTCTCCTCTCAGCAAGTTCAGCTACACTCCACCCACTCTTCAACTTAATAAACTGTTTCCTTTTTGGACTTTTAGTATTCAAGCAAGTCAATCTTAGCATCTTAGGGGAAGTATGATCTCCACAAACACATTTTACTACAAAGACTGCTTCCATAGCTTCTGCCTTTTCACTGTGTTCCTAAGTGCTATGTTCCTGTGGCCCTGCAGGAGATGCAATTTGCTTCTTCAGGACTGTATATTTTATATTAAACTTCAGTTTGATTCCATCTGTTCAATATTGAGTGTTGTGTGTTTGGCCTTCTTTTATAACTTAGGATGGAGGAACTCTCCCTGAAAAGGAGTGGATCAAAATCAGGGTTAGACTTTCTCATTTCTTTGCATTCTGAGAGTTTATTTTGTCTCTGTATGTGTGTGTGTGAAACTACATATTTCAGACAATATATTGCAGCAACTGTGGGCATTAGTCCTCCTGTTCTGGTGCCTGTTATTATTATTTACATTTTGATTTGTTTAGTGACAGTTTGGATTATTTTGGTGAGTTTTATTCCCTCCCCCTAGCATGAAACCTCCAATGGTCCTGCTCAGGAAGCACAAGGTTGGGTATGCCAGTCACCCTAGGATGACAGTGGTTTGGCATTGCTGACTTTGATTATCCTTTTCTCTGACCACACACAGCTGTTAATTTCCCTTTAGTTCTGTTTAGGGTATACATTGCTCAGTAGACTACTTCAATTAAATTCAGGCTCCTTTGAAGGAATAGCTTTTTTAGGTTGTGTTTGAGATTCTTTTTGTTTGAAACAGACAGAGGTTCATAGTTGTCTTTTCTCCTGGTTCTTTTGTAAAATAGATTACCCATAATTACGCTTTTATTCACTTAGCTTTTAGTTATCTTCATTAGAAATGAAACAAATTAGTTATAAAAACCTTTGTTTCAAATAGATAATATTTATCTTACAAGTGTTTTTGCTTGGTTTTGTTTTAAAGATTACTATATAAATTGTTTTTAATATCATAAACAAATGATTATTTCTTCCTCAGAGAGTTGTTTTATAGTATAGTATTTAAAAATAAATAAATGAAGCTGGGCGTGGTGGTGCACGCTTGTAATCCCCGTGCTTGGGAGGCAGAAACAGGAGGATCATACAGGTTTGAAGAGACCCTGTTTCCAAATTTAAAAAATATAAAAAATAGGCCTGGGAGTGTAGCCCAGAGGTAGAAGGGCTTCCAGGAACCCCAGAACTACCAAAAAAAATGAATAAATGAGAAACAGCTCATAAATCTGTACAATTTAGGAAAAATGATTTAACTTTGTCTAGTGTTACCTGTGTAACACTAAATAAAATAGTTTGCGATCATAGTTTTTACAACAGTGGTAAAACCTTTGACATACCATGATATGCATTTCATTTGTCTCTGATATTAACAGACAAAAACATTATTTGGGGGAGGGGAGCTTGCGTGGGGCTCACTGGCACCCCCACCCCAGAAGGACTGGGGCCCAGGTGGGGAGCAGGTGGCCCGCCCTACCTCCGGGAAGGCATGGTGCCGGGCAGGAGGCTGAGCCCGAGTTCCAGGAGGTCTGGTACCAAACAGGAGGCCCAGCCACAAGGTACAGAGGAACCCAGCACTGCTGTGCTGGGCCAGGCCATGGTGTGCTTAGAAGAGCAGATTCTGCTCTGCGTGATGAGGCTGTTGGACTCCGCTCTTGGAAGGGAGGAAAGAAAAATAATTCATCACTACTGAGTGCCTGATCCCACAACCTCCTCAAACCTCACATAATGTCTTCTCTTATTTAAAATAAAAGGAAAAGGAAAAAGAAAAGAAACGAAAAATATTGTAGAGGGGTTGAGATTGCCATGGCGGCAGCCAGGATACTGGAGATGCAGATAAAATATAGCCAACTGAACTGGAACTTTTGGAAAAAATCCCTGCAAAGGAGGACTGCTTGTTCTCTACATCATTAAGAGCCTGCCATGAGGCAAGTCCGGTGTTGGGGCCTCCGAGGCAGGACTTGGAGCCTGCTATGAGGCCAGGCCGGTGCTGGGGCCTCTGAGGCCAGGATCAGAGCCAGCTGAGAAGTTAGTTCGGTTTTGGGGCCAGCGAGGCCAGAATCGGGGCCTCCCATTGAGGCAAGGCCGGTGCTGAAGCCAGCGAGGTCAGGATCAGAGTGCTCCGGGTAGCCAGGCCACTAGTGGTGCCATCAAGAGTGGGATCAGAACTTGCAATGCGGCATGTACAGAGAAGTATCACAGAAAATATAAATCAGATGCTTCCCCTAATAAGCAAAAACTAGGAGGAAAAGGGTAATAGGAGGAGGTCGAGTTGCAGGAAGGGCTCTATTGAGAAGCAATTAAGTAGACCAATCAGAGGGGATGGGATGGGAGAGGATGGTACCTCTTTAAAATGAGGTACGTAAACAAATGTATCAAAGATAATCACTAATCAAGCATGGGATCGAGGGAGGGGGAGTGAATGGGATGGGGATTGGATGAGGGCTAATTGGATGATATGTGTTTGTATACCCTCTCAAGTCTTGTATTCCAATGCGATGTTTGATTAAAATGCACCAATAAATAAAAAAACATTATTTATTTAATAGACTTATTTTTACTCCAACTCTGCAAACATGTTGTAAATTTCTTATTTTTAGGCTTTCTTAAATAGCTTTAAAGGCATTGTTTTATTATCACAGGCTAATTATTATCTCTGTTCCAGTTTCTTCACTGAATAATGGATAAAGTAAAATCTGCCACATGAGAATGGTTTGATGTTTATACTATTTGGAACATGTGAAACACTTGAGGTGCATGGCATATATTACTGTCTCAAATACACTTAATTACTTTTAACCACACACTCCATTATTTTTAAGAGAGCCATAAGCTTCAACTTCATACTCTTTTGCAAACAGATTCTGTTTCTTTGGGAGGAGTTGCAGAGCTCTTTGACCAATGACCTGCTATTTTCCCTTGCCTGAAATCTCTTAGCTATGGATCTGGGTCTGTGGGTGTGGGCAATGGTGAGCTTCTCTATGAAAGACAGTCCTATTTTAGGATGTCTGTATTCACTGGAGAGGGCAGTAGTTTCAGGTCTTGCCCAGTTGAGGGCCTAATATTCTCAACAATGTTGTGTCCAAAGTATATCCTCCATTCTACAAATGGAAGTTGCATGAGGGATGCAAGTCCCTGAATACAGACCTGCAATTCAGCCTCAACAAAAGTTAACTGGGAGCAGGATGGCAAATGCCCGTTTCCTGCCCCTTCTGAAAAGATCACAATGGAGCCATAGGAAAAGAGACCCATTCTGGAGTTTCCATCTTGCTAACATAGAAAAAGGGAGAGTACAGGACTTGGTTCAAAAACCACAGACTCTCATGATACCAAGTTTCAGTAGTAGATTTCTTTTTCTTTCTTTTTTTTAGCGGTACTGGGGATTGGACCTAGGGGAATTCTACCTATGAGCTACACCCCCAGCCCTATTTTATTTTTTTAATTTAAAACAAGGTCTCACTAAATTCTGGAGGGCCTCACTAAGTAGCTGAGGCTGGCTACAGACCTGCGATCCTCCTTTCTCAGCCTCCTAAGTACTGAGATTACAAGTGTGTACTGCCGTCCTTGGCCTAGTTCTTGAACAATATTTATTTGCTTGCTATTTGACCTTAAGACCATTTTCAGAGAATTTAAATTGTTGTTCTTTTTAAAAATAATTTTTGCCAGCTGTGGTGGTACATGCCTACTAAAGTAATCCCAGCACTTCATATCACAGGTTTGAGGTCAGCCTCAGCAATGTAATGAGAATCTCAGCAACTTAGTGAGACCATGTTTCAAAACAAAATATGAAAAAGAGATTGAGATGAAGCTTGGAGGTAGAATGCCCTGGGTTCTCTTATTATTGTTAAAGGGTGATAACATCCCTTCAAATAAATATTATAGGGTGGTAATTGCTCATCCTTAGTCCTTGCTTCCAGAAATATTTCAAGCAGAACACACAAATAAGTGAATATCAGAGGTATATTTAGGGAACTGGGGGTATAGCTTAAGTATGGAACAATTCATTTCCAGAAGTGAAAAATGGCAAATTCTCTACCTGGTGGGATTTATTTACTCTGGAAACCTTCTCCCTCATGTATATGTATTTGGGAGAGGAAGCTATCTCTTTTCCTGTCACAGCTTAGTGTGCCTGCATTGTTTCCACCATGTTGGAAATATTCTTCCAGGTGACTACTTGAAACCTTGGAGGAGGTATCTAAAATGGCAGTTGGAGCTAGGTGGTGAATCTTTTTATCTCTTCTTATCAGGGCTGGCTAGATCCTCTGTCCATTCCTTTCCCTGCCTTGCTTATTTCTAATCTAACTACCTAACAGTACCACACACATACATATACAACAGTAATTTTCAATAGTTTCACTGTGGAGAGAATCTGCAGAGCTTCTTAGAATATCATGCCAGAAATGATACATCTAGCAGTGTTTTTCAGAACTGGAGCTTGAACCCAGGGCATTTAGGCATTCTACTTCCAGCCTACACTCCCAGCCCTATCGTTTATTCTTTATTTTGAAACAGGGTCTCACTAAGTTGTGGATGGCCTCACAAGATTCTGAGGCTAGCTATGACCTGCAGTCCTCCAGTCTCAGCTTCCCAAGTACTGAGATTATAAGCATGTGCCATAACTTTCAGCTTCTAGAAGTTTTTTTTTTTCTTCTAGTACTATGGATTAAATCTAGGGGCATTCTACCTCTGATATATATATATATATATATATATATATATATATATATATATATATATATATATGTATATATACTAAGCCCTATTTTATATTTTATTTTGAAACACAGTCTTGCTAAATTGCTGAGTTTGGCTTCAAAGGTACATTCTTCTTGTCTCAGCTTTCCAAGTACTAGGATTACAGGTTTGTGCCACCATGTTCCATACTTCTAGCAATCTTATTCTGTAAAAGACCATTCCAATCAGGGCATGGTGGTACACACCTCTAATCCTAGTATATGGGAGGCTGAGACAGGAAGATTGCAGGTTTACTACCAACTTTAGCAATTTAGTGAGGCCTTCCACAACTTAGCAAGTCCCTGTTTCAAAGTAAAACATAAAAAAAAAAACTTCAGAGCCAGAAGGCCCCTGGGTTCCATCCACAATCAGTCAGTCTCTCTCTCTCTTCCACACACACACATACACACACACACAAAAAAATTCTACATTTTTAAAATCGCCAGCAGCACAAGTGTGATTAGAGGTGTGAAATGAAAATCATGACTCTTAGTATACTAGTAGGTCTCTTTCATACTGAGGATAAGTGTAATAGCTATCCCAAACTATGAAGACTTAAACTCAAGGACTGCCATTATGTGGCCACGATCTGCTACTGACATAGGAGTGGCAACTTCTCAGCCTGAACAAGTTTTGATTCCTGTTGAACATCATTTATAACCACAAAACAGTGGCAAAGAACCCATCAGCAATGAACCCTGTAATTCCTTAAACTGTATGTATTTAAATGTTTATAAAACTTCTTATTTGTTTTAGTCTACAGTCTCAGCTCTGTAATTCAAAATACCTGACAACCATAACTTTGGAGGAAGGTTTATTTGCTTACAGATCTGGAAAGATTCAGAGGTCATAGTCCATTCTGGGGATGGCTTCTGCCTTTCCTGTGCTTCCTCAGGGCATCTTTGGGCCAGGAACATATATGGTTTCCAAGGCCAAACCCCCAGACCCTCACCTCCAGGAATGGCTGCCTTAAGAGGACAAGGTCTGAGGGACATTTTACTTTCAAACCATAATGATATTGATAAGGAAATCCATGACGGCGATTTTCAGGACTAGGATGTTGGGAGTGGGGCAGATGAATAACCAAGAGCCCATCTGTTTCTTATAACCTAGTCATGTGGTTAGCAAAGAGCAGCACAAAACACCAAGAGAGGGGCCAATGACACAGGGAGGAAGGGGTAAACCAAATATTTAACATAGCTAACCTGTCACATTTGTAAAATTTGCTCGATAAAGGATAAGAAGGCCTATAGGCCATATACCTAGTTATTTGAAATATTTAAATCAAGTAACAGTTAAATAAATATTCAATCTCCTTCCATAATAAATATGCCTTTATAAGAACCAGAAAGGTCATACTATTAATAGAGGTCCTATCTCCAGTATTATCAGTGTGGGAAGAACTGCCATTGCTGTTTTAGGCCAATGATCACAGGCAAACATGTACTGTTCTTCTTGTTGATTTCCATTCCCCACCATGACAGGATTCATCTGTGTGCACTTGTACTCTCTAGCCTATCCTTCACCTGTTCCCCCTGTCCAGTTACCCCAATGCCACTTCCGAATACATACACCAACAGCCTTCCAATGGACAGACCCAATGTAGAGAAGCATACAGGTTCTGGAAGTAGGTTGTAGGTCATTTGGGTAAAGAATCTAGGAGTACCAGTTATCCTGAAGATGAATGAGAGTGAATAAGGTCTCTGAGTACGCATATTTTCCTCTGGAACCACAGACTGGGCTCCTGACCCTTCAGGAAGAACATAGCAGGAAAAGAGCCAACAGGGGTTTCTAAATCATGAAGTATTGGAAAAGGACCATGCTTGACAGGAGTTAATATAGTCTATTGAATAATTGGCAAAGTATAAACATTGACCAACCAAAAACAAATTAAGGGTCTTTAAAAATCAACTGAGTGGGTAGTTGTTTACTTGGCCTGCCCTTCCCATTTAAATAATGGTGGCAAAGGAATCTATGCCTTCT
Organism: Muscardinus avellanarius; assembly: GCF_963383645.1. NCBI lineage: Eukaryota > Metazoa > Chordata > Mammalia > Rodentia > Gliridae > Muscardinus > Muscardinus avellanarius. The sequence goes on from NC_137792.1 coordinate 99,761,760, forward strand.
ATCTGTACAAGTGTTTCTAGCCAAAAGGAATATACATGATCTCCACAGATGTAATTTAAAGAACTAAAGATGAAATCATTCCAGATTTAGGTTGGGCCTTAAATCCAATGACTGGCATCTTTGAATAAGACAAAGAAGAGGGAAAAAACACAGGGTCAAAGGTCACATGGAAAGGAGGCTGAATGAGTTATGCTTCCACAAACAAAGGAATACCAGAAGCCACCAGAATTGGAAGAGGCTGGGAGGATTGTCCCAGAGTGAGTGGAGGGATTATGGATGTACTAGAAACTTGATTTCAGACTTGTAGCCTCCAGAACTATCAGTATAAATTTCTGTTTTTTTAAGCAATTTACTTTGTGGTAATGGTTTATGACAGTTTTAGAAAACTAAGAGTACCCTTTCAAATTGAATTACCCTCCCTCTCTCCAGAAGACATAACCACTTCCCTAAATAAGGTGTTTAACATTGTTATATTTGCCTGAGTGTTACATATGTATGTATCTCTCATGTGCATGACTTTTACCACATATATATGAATCAATAGCCAACATTTGACTGTTTTGCATATTACTACACTTTGTATGCATGGCATTCTAAAACTTGTACTTATCTGAAATTAGTTTTCTCCCTTGTTCATTTATTTCCACTGTGACCACCCAATCCTTGTCCCTCTGGGAGGGTTGTTTCTATGCCCCAACCCCCCAAAAGTATAGTGCCAGTCACAAAGTCTATTCCATCCTTTATTGTCCTATTCAGTTGACCTGAAACAGTTTTAAGTGAATTAATACCGGTAAAACTCAGAATTTCCTTCCTATTGCTCTATACCACTGGTTCCCAAACATTAATTTGCTTCAGAATCCACTGAAGAATATCTATAAACTCGGATTGTTGGCCCACCTTCAAAATTTCAGATTCAGCATGTCTGAAATGGACTTGAGTATTTGCATTTCTAACAAGTTTCCAGATGCTGCTGATGGTGCTCATGCATGGCAACCTGCTAGCACCATCTGGTTTCCAGGCAAGCTGGGTCATTCATCAGTTTCTTTCAATAAAATGCAAGGAGGCTAGATCTCCATCTAATTATGTAAATTTTTTCACTAGAAATTTTAATTAATTGGGGTATAATAAAAGAACTGGAAACATAACTGAACATTATTTCCTTTAATGGCTGGTAGGCCAAAACAAAAAGAAAGAAAAAAATCAACAAATTTGAGTCAAAGTTATTTATTAAAAACCCTTCACCTTATTAATTTCTAAGTTTTATTTTTGACCTTTTGTGACATCAGATGTGTCTAAAAGTATAGCAAAATAGTCAGATAACAGTGCGTAAAACTTTTGCGGTGATGAAGTTCAGAACAAAACCAGTGTTGATAAATTTTCTCATGTTCAATGAAAAGTCAAAAAAAGCTCAAAGTTGTGATGAATTCAGTTTGTTTCTGTATTTCTCTGTCTTCACTCTGTATGAATAAATAAGAAGTAATTAACAATTGTATACCATTAACATATACCAGTGACTTTCTAAATCTAAGAAAACAGTCAATCCAATGTATGTCTGTTATCTAAGTAGAAGAAATCAACACATTGTCCTCTGAAACCCAGATCCTGGGGTATCAGATTGTTCATGATAATCTAAATTCTATCTCTGATAATAGAAACTTCATTCTCACTTTCAAAAAAACCCAAAAATAATTGGTTTTGAGAAATTGCTCTGGTTTTTAAGAATATATTTCCCTCGACCCCAATACGATATAAAATTTACAATGCACCAAATAAAAAAATGAGTTATCTTACCATTGAAAAAAAAAACTATGCTGTATCCATAAGCCATATTCTTAGGAGTATAACCTACTCGAACCCACAGCCTTTCTATCATTAAAAGGAGAGAAAAAAAGAAAAGGATATATGAGATATAAATACACTTCATTATGTAATTAGTGATAAAATAGCTGAGCATGGTGGCGCACGCTTGTAATCCCAGTACATGGGAGGCTGAGACAAGAGGACCACAGGTTTGCAGACAGCCTCAGCTACTTAGTGAGGTCCTCTGCAACTTAGTGGGATCTTGTCTCATAATAAAGAATAAGGCCAGGCATGGTGGCGTATGCTTGTAATCCCAGCATTTGGGAGGCTGAGACAGGAGGATGGCGGTTCCCAGACAGCCTCAGCTACTTGGTCAGGCCATTTGCAACTCAGTGACACCTTCTTTCAAAAAAATAAAAATACACACAGGGCATGGTGGCGCATGTTTGTAATTCCCGTGCTTGGAATGTGGAGACTGGAGGATCTCTCAGGTTTGAAGCCACCCGCACTGGCTTAAGAGACCCTGTTTCCAAATAAAAAAGTATAAAATAGGTCTCGAGTGTAGCCAGGAGGTAGAAGGGCTTCCAGGAACCCCAGTACCACAAAAAGAAATACTAAAACAATAGGACTGAGAAGTGTAGCTCAGAGGTACAATGCCCCTGGGTTCCTTCTCTGGTACTGAAAAAAAAAAAAAGAATAAAAAATAAGGCTGGGGGAGTAGCTCAGGGTTAGAATGCCCCTAGCTTTCATCCCAGTAGTGTAAAAGCTTTTAAGAAGTGATAAAATAATCTTCCTATGACTAATAGGAATAATAAATAATCTTCCTTATCAACATCATATGAAATACATATATAAAACTGAACAAATAAGCCAGGTGTGATGGTACATGCCTGTAATTCCAGGATTAAGGAGGCTGAGACAGGAAGATCACCAACTTGAAGCCAGCCTCCGCAACTTAGTGAAACTGTTTCAAAATACAAAATAAAATAGGGATGGGGTATAGCTCAGAGGTAGAATGCCCCTAGATTCAATCCCCAGCATCACAAAAAATATAAAATTGATTAACTATTTAGGAATCAATAGTTTGTGATCCTACTTGAAATCCTATTACACTTATGTGAGTAGTTACATCATCAAATACATTACTTCCAAAGTTAATTGAAGAAACTATATTTCTGTCCCAAAGTGAGGAAGCTACAGCACATATATGTGAAATTTACTTTAACCGCTTCTTCTGGTTAACTGTATTTTAAAATATATTGGTATCAGCTACAAGATCTGATAAAATTTTCACCTAAGAAGTCTTATAACTCTAGGTGAATGAATGAAAATGAACATTTAATAACATGCTGCATTCTGTGCTATCTAGTATGCAACTACATTAGTCATCTTACACTCAATTCTAGATCTAAAATTTTCAACATTTTTTTTGTTAATTTACCAAGGGGAAAAAAAACAGATGCATTTTTGGTAATGGTGGAGTGATACACAGAGATATACTAGCTACCTGGATTCTTTTTTTTTTTTTTTTCATTGTGGTTCCTGGAAACCCTTCTACCTCAGGGCTACACTCCTGTACATATTTTATATTTTTATTTGGAAGCAGGGTCTCTTAAGCCAGCACAGCTGGCTTCGAACCTGCACGATCCTCCTGTCTCCGCCTCCCAAGCGTGGGGATTACAAGCGTGCGCCACCATGCCTGGCTAGCTACCTGGATTCTAGGGAATACTTTCTGATAGGTGTGCATTATGGTCTAATTCCACTTCTGGATTTTCATTTTCTTCTTCATCTTTCTCCTTCTCATTTCCTGCTTCTTGGGTCTCATCCTCAGAGGTTCCAAATACACATTCACTTACTTTAAAAATGAATAATAATACAGCCCTTGACACGAAAAATTCTTAGAGAAAATATCCCAATTTATAATTAGGAGTAACATCCATCTCAAGACAGAAGTACGTTAAAAGAAAAAAGTAATTGCCGGGCATGGTGGTGCACGCTTTTAATCCCTGCGCTTGGGAGGCGGAGACAGGAGGAGCGCGCAGGTTCAAAGCCAGCCTCTCTGGCTTAAGAAACCCTGTTTCCAAAAAAATATAAAATGGGTCTGGCAATGTAATCCAGAGATAGAAGGGTTTCCAGGAGCCCCAGTACCACCAAAAATAGAAAAAAAGAAAAAAGTAATTGGTCACTTTTCCAGTGGTTGATATAATATGTGCATGATGCATGACCACGTCTTTCACATTTCTCTCTCTTTCTCTCTCTTTTTTTTGCTGTACTGGGGAGGGATTCCAGGGACATTCTAACTCCGAGATACACCTCCAGTCCTATTTTTTATTATTTTCTTTGAAACAAAGTCTCATTACATTGCAAAGGACCTCATTAAGTAGCTGAGGCTGGCTGCGAATCGCAGTCCTCCTGTCACAGTCTCCCAAATGCTGGGAATACAAGCATGCACCACCACGCCTGGCTTCTGGCTGATAGTTTTCACAGTGATATTTCATCCTTTCCAGTAAATATTAATCATCCCCAGGGCACTTATTATTTTTGACCGTTGGGACTAGAAGGGATCAGATTTTTTGTGTGTGTGGTGCTGGGAATTAAACAGAAGGATATTCTACCTCCAAGTTACATCCCAACTCTTTTTTTTTCTTTATTTTTATTTTTTGTTTTTGAAAAAGGGTCCTGCTAGATTGCTAAGTCTGGCTATGTTGCTGAAACTGTCTTCAAACCTTCAATGATTCTCCTGTCTCGGCCTCCCAAGTACTGGGATTACCTGCATGTGCCACCACGCCCGGCTAATGTTTGGTATGTTTTTGTCAAAAGATCATTTAAAAAGTATTTTTGAGCTGGGCATGGTGGCACAAGCTTGTAATCCCCATGCTTGATAGGCTGAGGCAGGAGGATCACACAGGTTGGAAGCCAGCCTCAGACTCTTAGTGAGGCTCTCAGCAACTTAGTGAGACCTTGTTTCCAAATAAAGAATAAAAAATAAGGATGGGGGTGCAGGTCAGAGATAAAATACCCCTGGGTTCCATCCTCAGTCCTGCAAAAAGGTATTTTTGACTCAAAAGTTATATTGTGAGGTTTATTGTTTCCTCAATCTCTTAAAATTTAATTATTATATTTTAGCTGCCCTAGTACCCATTTGACATTTTTTTCAGATCACCTTACCAAGAATTTTTATATTTTTAAAACCTGTCAATAAGAAAACAAGGCACAACATTTTTTGCCTTTTGCCTTTAGACTTTCCTCCCATTTCCTCCCAAGAGACTTCCTGAATATTTTCTGCCCCTGACATTCATCTTCTGTGATCTCATACACTGAATTATATATCTTCAATATCCTATTAAAGGTTGGTAGAAGGCTACCTGATTTTTCTCATTATTGGAAAGTATAGAATTGGGGACTTCTTTATGTGTGTGTGTGTGTGTGTGTGTGTGTGTGTGTGTGTATGTGTGTGTGTGTATTTATGTATGTATGTATGTACTGGGGATTGAGCCCAAAGGCATTCTACCTCTAAGATATACTCCCAGTCCTAGTTTATTTTTCCTTTTAAAACAGGGTCTCCTTAAGTTGATATGGTATAGAAGGGAACGAACCAGACCCGAGGTTATTGACTGAAACACCACCACAGAAAACTTACTGGATCCTGCAATTTCTTCAACTTTCTGATCATCTTTCTGATCGTCATTCTCATTATGGTCCCACTCCACAGCGTTGTTCTCCTCTTCTCTCTCATGTTCGATTTCCTCCGCCTCGCGGTTCTCTCCCTCCATGTTGTCCTCTTCCTCCTCCTCAACCAACTGTATATCTGGCCCCTCCTCAATATCCTGCCAGAACATCTGCTGCTGCTCTTCCTCCTCCCAAAGCTCTTGCATCTCTGCTTGTAAATCCATCGGGGCCACAAATCCCACAGCTATGGCCACCCGTTCTTCAGGTATCACACCATTTTTGATGCCTTCTTGGTCTACGATAACCAGTTCACCAGCTCCATTCTGACCACCTGGGGCCATGTCTCACTCTTCAGTGTCAGATTCAGGAGGATCACACCAGTCAGGCTTTTTGGTCCTGCTTTACGGAAGATGGTGACAAAGAAGGAGGCCAAACGTGTAACAGCGGGGGGGGGGGGGTGTTGCCCGCCAAGGCTGTTGGGATATAATGGGGTGCCAGTGAAAGCAGTTTACAAGTAACAAAACCCACAAATAATGTCTACGGCAGCCCCAATTCAGAAACTGCCAGAGGACGCCCCACTGTGGCTGTGCCCAGAGACAGACTCAAAAACTGTGAGGGGTGGGCAAGATTCTGATGCGCAGTTGATGGGATTGGAGCTAGGAAACAACAAAAGGGCACGAGCTCTAAGCTTATTTGCTGAGAAGTGATGATTGACATGTCTTATATCCAATGAATGATCAAGACCCTCAGCTCCTAGAATTCCTGTCTTTTTTTCCTTTCTTTTTACTCCCTAGGTTCTTAAACTGCCCTTTAGGTCAACATATGTCCTGTGCTTTTAGTTCTGTCATTTCCAGAAATAAATCAGTTCAATATCCTGACACCTTGAGGCACAGGAATGATTTTCCCCTTGATTTCCACCTGGAGACTACTTACCAGTAAAGACAGAAACATAAAAAAACCATATATGTAAAACCTAAGGAGTTTGGGGGAGAGAAAGGGAGAGGGATAAGGAACAGTCTCTCTCTCTCTCTCTCTCTCTCTCTCTCTCTCTCTCTCTCTCTCCTGTATATAGTGTGTGTGTGTGTGTGTGTGTGTGTGTGTGTGTGTGTGTGTGTGTGTATGTGTGTGTGTGTTATTGGGGATGAAACCCAGGGGCATTCTACCTCTGAGCTATACCCCCAGTCCTAGTTTTTAATCTTTTTATCTTTTGAAACAGTGTCTCACTGAGTTGTGAAGGGCCTCTCTAAGTAGATGAGACTGTCCACAAACCATGATCCTCTGGTGTCAGCCTCCCAAGCCTAGAATTACAAATGGGTGCCACCACTGCCTGGCCTAGCTCTATTTTTTATTTTATTTATTTATTTCTTACTCTTTATTTTGAATCAGGGTCTCACTGGGTTACAAAGGGCCTCACTAAGTAGCTGAGATTATCCGTGAACTGCAATCTCTCAAATGTGGGGATTACAAGCATGTACCACCATGCCTGGCTTATATATTTTAATCTTATTAAAGCTTATTACAAAAGAGCTTACAAAGGTGAAATAGATAAAGTCATAATAGAAGGCTGAAGTGTTAGAAACTGGACTACAAAAGTATTTAATGAATACTACTAAATTCCTATCAAGCCTTCAAAGAATGCATAGAGATACCTCTTTGAATGTAGGCTTGCTGTGCACTGTGGTGAACACCTGTAATACCAGTATTTGGGAGGCTGAGACAGGAGGATCACAAGTTCAGGGCCAGTTTCAGCAACTTAACAAGACACTCTTTCAAAATAAAAAATAGGGCTGGGGATGTGGCTCAGAAGTAGAACACCTCTGGGTTTACTCCCTAGTACCTAAAACAGAACAAAACAAAACAAACAACAACAAAAAACAGGAGACAGGGTGGCAGGCTTCTAAGAACTTCAAAAAATTGTTTCTGAATAAACAAAGAGTTTCTGTTGTAATCAGCCCCACTAAATTATTGTTTCAATTCTAATAATTCTTAAGATTATGGAGACATCAAACTCTGCTTCCTACTTTTTCTGAAAAAAATGCTTTGTCACTCTGAAAATATTTTCACCAATTAAAAAAACACCAGAACACATAAAACATTACAGAAAAATAATGCCAATAAATCATTTTTATTATTCTGACTAAATTGCAGTTTTTAAAATTTTGCCTCTTGTCCCACTTCAAGAAGGGAGCACAGTTGTTCTCATCAATCATTGGGGGTGGGAACTGGGTAGGGGCTAAATGGGTGATGTGTAGATATATGCCCACACAAGTTTTTTACCCCAATATGATATATGAATATAATGCACCAATAAAACATAAAAAAGAAAAACAACAACAACAACAACAAAACAACAACAACAAAGGGGCCTGCATGGAGTTAATGGGTGGCTGACACCTAGCTCAGAAGATTACTGGTTGGGCAAGATGAAGGATAATGTATCTTTATAAAAATTCTTCTGTATCCCAAAACTTCAGTAACTTATTTTCAAGTTGCTCCACTACATCCCTCTGATGTAGTGCTTTTATTCTGTGCCTTCGTTCTGCCTTTGTAATAAAAAATTGCTTAAGCTTACAGAAAATCATTGCTTTATATTCGAAAGAAAATATTGAAAACTGTTAATCCAGTCTCCTAATATTGACATAAAAATAAATCAAAATCCCAATCTGAGGTCTAAAGTTGATTTCATCACTTGTTCCCTGATGTGAACTTGGTATATTACATATTATCACCAGTACTTAGTTGTATCATCTTTCACCTTACCTTGTTACTTCATAAGGTTGTTATGATAATCAAATTATATAATGGGAATGAAAGCCCTTTCACATTTAACATGCTATGTTTATGAATTTTATCAATACAAGTTGAGTGTCTCCCTATCCAGAATACTTTGGAATAGAGGTATTTTAAGATCCCAGGAGCCAGGCATGGTGGTGCACGCTTGTAATCCCAGCGCTTGGGAGGCTGAGACAGGAGGATTGCACAGGTTCAAAGCCAGCCACAGCTACTTAGTGAGGATCTCAGCAACTCTGTTTACAAATAAAATATAAAATAGGTCTGGGAGTATAGCCCAGAGGTAGAAAGCCCCTGAGTTCCATTCCTGGTAACACACACACAAAAAAATCCCAGACTTTTCCAGATTCTGTAATGTTTGTATATATATTAGGTACCTAGGGTATGCCCAAGTTTTATTTATGAAATAAATTTTATAAAATGAAATTGATTTATGTTTCATATATACATTATATACATAGATTGAATATAATTCATATGATATTTAATGTACCTGTGTTATGATTTTGACCTGTCACATGAGGTCAAGTGTGGGATTTTCTACTTGCAGCATAATGTTGGTGCTCAAAAATTTTGGATCTAGGAGCATATAAGTTTTGGGATTTTTAGATTAGTTATGCTTAGCCTCCAATATATTTTTCCTGTTATTGAATTTTTGGAAAGGAAATATTAGTCTCTTGGGTCCTCAGAATGAACCTTTTAATTTGGTTTTGGAGAAATCAATTTTTCTAGGTACAAGGAGTTTAAACACTTATTCATTGGCTGTAACAGAATTCATAACCTGCTTTTAGTCATTTTTTGAGATACAATGAGTGGGGATTGCATTTAGGATATTAACCAACTGGCCCAAATATCAAAAGTTTATTTTTTTTAAATACTCTAAAAGGTTAATGTTTATAAGGGCACAGTGTTATGGTTATATATAGAATGTCTTCCATAGAGCTCATGTATTAAAGTTCAGAGTTAATAAAATTAAGTCATGAGGGTTTTAATTTCATCAGTGGATAAATCCATTGTAATGAATTTACTAGGTGGTAACATAGGTGGATGGGGTGTGACTGGAAGAGATAGGTCCCTGGAAATATGGCCCTGGGGAATGTGCTTGTGTCTTTGTATTCCTTTACTCACTAGTTTTTGTTCTGGCCTCCATGATGGTAAGCAAATGAATCTTAGCCAGGTGTTGTGGTGCATGCTTGTAATCCCAGTACTTATGAGGCCAAGACAGGAGGATTGTGGTTTGTGGCCAACCTCAGCTACTTACTGAGGCCCTCTGCAACTTAATGAGACCTTGTTTCAAAATAAAAAAAATAGGGTTGGAGGTATAACTCAGAAGTAAAACACCCCTGAGGTTCATCTCTAGTACTGCAATCAATCAATCAATCAATCAATCAATAAGTATTCCTTCCTCTAAGTTGTGTGGTAAGGTTTATTGGCCACAGAAGTGAGAATGCTTACTGAAACACAGTTTTTTCAATTTTGTATTTATAAATTTCAAAATTCTCTCATCAAAAGAAAAAAGTCCATCTATATTCTTGTTTTAAAGGCTTATAAATTTTTATTCAAATTTTTAATCCATCTGGAATTAACATTAGCATGTGGTATAAGATTAAAATATAGCGGATTTTTATTTTAAACACCTATCATACACTATTTGTTGAATAGTTCTAACCCTTCCTCTTGATGTGTGGCTGTGTATTCCTTTTCATTTTCTATAAAGGGAGGGGAGGTGTGAAAGAAATTTTAGATTCTTCCATAATAACAGACTTGGAAAGAGACTTAGAGTTTTCTTCCACATTAATTTTCTTTCTTTCTTTCTTTCTTTCTTTCTTTCTTTCTTTCTTTCTTTCTTTTTTTTTCTTTCTTTCTTTTTTCCTTTCTTTTTTTCTTCTTTCATACTGAGGATTAAACCCAGTGGCATTATACCTCTGAGATACACCCCCAACCCTTTTAATTTTTTTTTAAAATTTGGAAACAGAGCCTTGCTAAGTTGTTAAGTATTGCTTCAAACATAAAAATATTCCTGTCTCAGGCTCCCAAGTACTGGAATTATAGAAGTTAGCCATCACACCTAAATTCATTATTTTTTAGATGGAGAAACTGAGGCACAATGCAGCTCACTTAATTGTCAGATGTTATGCTAGTTTGTTGCAGAATAAGTCACAAACATATTTCCTGATGTCCAAATTGTATTTGAGACAGTATTGCTTTTTTTCTATTCAGCTACTTGGGAATCTTGTCAGCTAAAGGTTAATTAACTAGCCACAGAGATAAAAGATCCCAAGTTGAGAGACTCACAGAATGAGACTAGATTGCCTTCACAAACCCTCATATCCTTGATCAAAAATATTTTCAGGGGCCAGACATAGTGGTACATGCCTATAATCCAAGTACTTGGGAGGATTATAGATAGATCCTAGGTTCATGGCCAGCCTCAGCAACTTAGTGAGACTCTCAGTGACTTATCCAGATCCTGTTTCAAATTAAAAAGGGCTGGGGTATATCTCAGAGGTATAATGCCCCTGACTTTATCTCATTACCCAAAAACATATTCTTTGGAACTAAGAAGCATGTGCTCTGGAAATAAGGGACTCCAAATCATTTGGGAAAAACCTGAATTTAAACTGGATACATTATTTAAACATCTTTAGAAGTAACATATTAACTATAAATTTGTGTAGCTGAAAGAATCCAGAGGTTTCCTACTGAATGGATTTTTCTCTGGAAAAGAGGGATGACATTAACTTCAAAAGACAGGCCATAGCTCCTGAATGAATGAATGAATGAATGAATTCTTACTGCTGTGACCCAATAAGTCTGACTCCAGACAAGTTAAAGGAAGGAAGATTTAATTTTTCACAGTTTTTGGAGATTTCAGAGGTTCAGGTCATGCCAGGTTAGATCTGCAGAGCTCAGGGCATAACAGTGGGAAGCAGAGGGAGAGAGCAAGTTGTAAGCAAGAGAAATATCAGGGCAAAGAGGCTTTATATAATACACAAAGATATATCTCCAGGGTCCACTTCTTAGCAACCAAACTCTACTTCCAAAATTTCTGTCTTGTTTCCATGAGGGCTAGGTGGACATTTGAAATCCAAACCATTATACTCAACCCTTGACCCCCCCTAGACCTCATGGCCACCCCACAATGCAAAATATATCTAGTCCATCTCCAGAAGTTTTATAATCTTAACAGTTTTAGCATCACTCAAATGTCCAAAGTCTCCTATGAGACTCAAACACTTGGCTGTAAGCCCCTGTAAAAATAAAAACATGTTATTTACATCCAATGTACAATTGCACAGACTTAGCATTTGTATTCCAAAAGAGAGGAACAAGGTTCCCCCACCCCACTGTTATCAGAAACTTGAAGCCATTACATTGGAGCTTCAGACATCAGTGGAAAATTCCAACATAGTGGTGAAAAACCCAAATGTAACTGCCCCAGATTACTACGCATGTGGAGGGGTGGATTTCTGGACAGTATAAAAGCTTACCATGAGGTATACTCAGCCCTTTTTCCTTCTTTTTTTCTCTGAAACCAGCCAGCTCCGTGACTTTCCTGAATCCACCTAATAAAACCCATTATGCTCCTCCAAATGAAATCTTTCTTTTAGGGAGACTAGAACCAAGGAAAACTCATGGCCCTATGACATGAGTGGTGCAGAGATTCAGATATACATAAGGTAAGATGCTGGGGCTTCCCTAAAGTCATTTGGCTATGCCCTGGCTCTCCTCCCACCTCTACTCCATGGGCAAGTTTGCCACACATCTGGCCCTACCTTATTTCTCTTCCCAGCTACTTTTTAGATTTGGTGTGCCTGGCTATTCCCAATTTTCTTCTTGGCTTTTTAGATTCTGCAAGTCAGGCTATGTTCCTGGCTCTCTCCTGATTATTCCTGCTGCTTTTTTGATCCAGCAGTCAAGACTGTCATGTGCCTGGCTCTCTTGCCCTCCTTCACCCTTCAGAGTGGCTTCAGTGGGCAGTTCTCTCCCCCTACCCACTCCTCTCAGGTGCTACAAGGGCACAGTGCTACCAGTTTGTGACTTTCCACTTCAATTGTTTTAAGTTCTACCATGGCTTGAGTGCATTGCTCACCCAAGCCAGCAACAATGCTAGGACAGGAAAGCAGACTATGGTGAATCCAACTTCTCAGGTTTGTGGTTCTCAGACCAGCACCTCTCTGATGAGCTCATGCCCAGAACCTACTGACTGCTGATAAAGCAGGGTATATATGGCACAAGCATGTTTTATATGAACCCATAGTCCTGGCTGGATACCATGTTTGTATTTCAGACCAACTCCACTGGGCATAGCCTGGTGCCATTATGAAAGGATGCCCCCCCATATTGGCACCATTTTGATTCAGTCTCTACATGGACCATATCATTTTTAATTGTTCCAGGTCATATAGTCTTTAAATGTCTAGTGCAGTGCTTTTCCCCTAGATTACAAGACAATAAGTTTCATGGTTTGCAGAGTGTCTTTGACAGGAAAAGTGATTAAGATACTAATGTTTGTCTAATGTCTTGATTTCAGGGATAACTTATAACTGTTAAAATTAAATTGGGTAAATGCAAAATAAAATGAACACTTTAAAATGTTCTTGTTTTCTTAAAATCTAAGATAACAGACAGGATGGCTTTGGGGGGCTTTATTAAAGGCCTCAGAGGCTGCCAAAAATTGGGTTTCTAGTCAATATACAATTTCATATATAAGAGTATATGAAGTGCTTTGGTATAAAAGCTGTAAAACAATTAAGGTATGTTGTTTCTGATGGGAAAAGAGTAATATTGCCTAAGTTAAATATATATTTAAGGGAAAACTTAAGGCATGGGAATTACAACTCTGGTTCTTGGAGAAACAAGCCAGGCAAACTTCTGCCTAGGTACACATGCAGGGCTGCAGCTGATCTATCCACTTTTGAGCAAGAGGTAGAATAGAGAAAACTTAAGTGTGTTTGGGTCAGGAAGCTTTCTGTAGAGTTTCCTGTGTTTTCTGGGCCAGACCATCTTTCACTGTGGAACACATCTGTGCCCCTACAGACCCTCTCCCATTGTAGACACTTCAAGGGGCCTTTTACCAATGACAGTGTCCTCAGCCATGACATAGGTGGATCCAGTCCCTCCCTGGACTGGGGCAGTTCATCCTAGGTGTAATTTTCAGTCCAACCTCTCTCTGTAGGGTTCCTGCCAAGAGCCCGTTCATAGTGTTGTGTGAAGAGTTGTTTGCAGCTGTCCACTATCACTGGCAGGGCCCCTTTTATCACCAGTGGCCCTCTACCCACCATCATTGGCATGAACTATGCTGCTATCTTGCAACCCTATGCTCTCACACCCTTGCCTCACTCCAGGCTGACACACAGGCATGCCAAACTGCCTAGCCATACACAGGGCCCATCACCACAGTGACTACCTGTCAGCAGCAAATTAAACTGTAGATGAATTCTTAGGCCTTTGGCCAATGTGCCAGCTGTGAGAGGAGTGAATGCTGTTCCATACTGTGTTTTTTTTTCCTAACCCCTAGGAACTCTGATGCTTCTGGACAGGTTTAGAAGAGAAAGGCTTAGACTTGCTGTCCCAGGGTGCCTTCCCAAAGGGTGAATAAATACTCAGCACTACCAGGATATTGGGAGCCATCTTAGAACCACACACAAAGATTAACATCTTGGATTAGCTTGACTGAGTACATAGTACTAATGGGTAAAATTTATCTGAAAGTGGACAGATTTCCAAAAGAACCCAATGGAATCAATAAAACTGTGGACTTTAATGTCTTCTCCATCTATCAATAATGTTCAACCCTTCCTTCCTCTAGGCTTGTTCCATAGCTGCTTTACTGTCTTTCCTTATCTTGACCAGTGACAATTTGCTGGTTTCTGTGTTTAATCATTTTTATGATGCCTTGTTTAAGCCTTCTATAAAAAAGAAAGTACTGAATACAGGGGAATGGAAGATTCATGCTACCTCCTCCTCTAGCCATCCCAAATACTAAATATAATAATTTTCTCTAAATTATCATTTCTGACTCCAAGTCATTTCATGCGAAAGATTTCTAGTCAACAGCAGCTTTCAGCAGCAGCTTTCTGTGGAAAGAACACAGAACAAGTGGCATCCACTATACCAGGCTAAAACACAAGCCTTTCAGCAGCTCTCTTTTTCTTGGAAAAATACTATTAGAACAGTTCCTCCTTTGTATTTTGAGTAGACAATCTAGGATTCTAGAGCTCTGCATCTTGAACCTTTTTTAACAAAAGAGGAAGGGTTACAAGAAAATCTACTCAAATGGGCACCTGTGATATACAGACTTAGAGTAAGGTAATATATGTCTAGAAGCCTATTAGATATGCTAGGTCATTTCAAAGTTCATGGGCTCTTAACTTTGGGGTATCTAGTTCAACTTGCTCTAATCTGTCTTTTTACTAATGTGATTACAGCCATGTAATTTCTGGTAAAAAATGAAAATGTTTTTTGCCTTTTTGAGAGAATGGTAATTTTATGACAAATTCACCTGGTTTTGCATACTTAAGTCTGATTTATTTTTGTTTTGTATAACTGGAGGCTTTTTTGCCTTCTATGTGTTTTTTGTTCTTTTCTGCTGTCTTTGCTGAGCACTTATTTAAGGGTTACCTCTCAGTTTTATTTTGCATTAAGAAAAAGAGACCATTCCATTTTGGGGATCACAGAGGGGATGGAAATATGGGTGTTTGTGGACTCCCATGAGAGACAAACTGATCAACTAAATCAATTGATTTAATGTCATCCATGGCTGACATGTTGCTCCAAACATACCCAACTCATACCCAACTGCATACATTTTATGCCATACAATAAACTCTGTAAAAATCTATGTTTGATTTCTGGAAGTTCTAAATACAGCAGACATTTTTTATATTAAGCATCTGTAACTTTTTTTCTCCTACCTGTGAGCACCCAGTACCTTATAAATTAGAGCTAAAATTTTTTTATTTTTTTCTTATCTTTACATATATTTGCATACATGTGTATTGTTTGTTATGTTGTATATATACATGTGTCTATGTTGTAGTGTTTACAACTTACAACTAACCTCACTTTGGAAAGGACCCTTCTCTGTTCTTCTTTTCACGCCTATAGCCATCAAGGTGTCTGTAATTGCCAGTTGTTGGATCTACTACTCCAGGTCAAGCCATGAATTACACATATAAAGCCCTTTGAAATTGCCTACAAATAGTTATACCCATAGAAGACCTCTGATTTCTTGTCAAAAGATAAGCAGATCACCTTTAACCTATACCCCAACACCAGCAGGGACCTATCCTAGGCATCCTACTCCTTGGATATTTGATTTTTGTCATCTTACTAAACTTCCAGCTCTCAACCATTGAACTATGCCTCCCTTCATGTTAGAATTTATATTTTTCTGTAACATATACATGCTTTGATCCTGTCTACCACCCATCTTCCTATAGCACAAGAAGCTCAAAAGCTACTATAAGCTATTAACTTCTATAACTGTGACTGTTGGTTCTGTTTAGATTCCTCACTTCAGGGGATAGGAAGGTCTACCATCCTGACCTTCGTGACTGGGCCCAAGCAACAGGTGAAATATCTTATATTCATCAAGGAGAGAAAAAAATCTAATCTTCCTCTCTAAGTGGTAAGATGCTTAACCCAGGCAAAGCAATCTCTTTCTTCCTACTTTTGTAATTTCCTATGCCCAGTCTTTGGCCCCCTGTTTTCTGTGATTCTATTGGGTCAAACTTCTATCTGCATTTGGTCTTGATATCACTGGGGAACCCAAATGGGAAACTTGTTCAAAGCCAGTGTAATGTAACAATTGATATTATTGTTTCCTCCCATACCTTTTTAACATTTAACCCAGGTTACATCAGTCAGGTGTGAATTTTCTCTACTCTCAATATTTCTATTGCTTCTTCATCACTCTCATCAGACTTTACTTGGTTTTGTTTGGGCCAATCCAGCTCATGCTACTCTAGCCACTGGCTTAAACCAATGCAGATGACAACTTGCAAAATATTATCTGGCCTTCAAGGGCCCTCTTGGAATTTCTTTAAAGATAGAGATCAACATATGCTCTTTTTGGAAAACAGAACACTTGGTACAGCATAATCCCCTTAACCCTTGTTTGGTCCTACTAGCTGTGGTCACTCTGTCAGCTGAGTATCATGTTCTAGGAAGCCAATCCGTTTACTGGTCAACCTTTGGAACAGAATTAGCTTCTTTCATATCCAGTCCAGCATTAAAAGCAAAGGAATCTATTTCTTCTGTGGCATCTAAGCTCATATCTCCTTATCATTTAATTGGACTGGAGTCTGTATGCTTGCTTGCATTTCTTCCCCCCTCTACATCCCTGGCCTCTGGTGATACCTCTATGCTAATGCCTCTACCTCTATTTGGGTCCTTGTCTCCCACAGAGACCAGACTCAAACAAGCAATCCAACTTATCCCCTTCTTGGGTGGCATTGGCATCACTTTGGGAATATCAACTGGGATAGGAAGTTTAATATTCTCCTCCTTAATCTACAAAAACTATCTCTAGAACTAGCTGATGGGCTAGAGACTATGGCCAAAGCATTCAGTTCTACAACACCAGGTCAACTCTCTTGTGTAGGAGATGTTCTTCAAAACACATGAGCACTGGACATGATCACAGTGCCCAGAAGGGGAGTATGACTTATGCTTCATAAAGATTGCTGATTTTATGTCAACAGATCATGTCAGGTATAATAAAGTAAGTATTCCATGCTTTACAGAAAGGGCATCTGACCTAAGGGAGCAAGCTACCCAGGGGTAGATATCATGGAGTGTAACATGGTCCTGGTTTTCTTAGCTCTTGTCCTTCATGGGGTCTTTGGCCAAAATACTCCTATTCTTATTCTTTGGCCCTTGTCTCCTAAACCATTTAACAAAGTTTGTTTCTTCCAAGCTCCATGCTATCAAACTTCAAAGGAGACTTGAGCTGGACTACTAATCCTTCTCCACAGTGGACACCAACTACTATGGAGGATCCCTGGATCAACCTACCTTCCAGGAGCTTGCCCCATCCCAACAGGCCCTACCCTGACAGAGAGAAAGAACAAGAGTCCCTGACATGTCAACATCCCTGTAGTTCAAGGAATCTATAGAAGATAAGCTATCATACAAAAAATATACTATTGTTCCTGTTCCCTAAATGATTTCAGGGCCCCTAGCTCTTGAGGATGGAACATTAGGTAGTTTTTTTTTTTTTTTTTTTTGTGGTACTGGGGGTAGAACCCAGAGGTTTTCTACCTCCAGGCTATACTTCCAGACCCATTTTATATTTTATTTGGAAACAGGGTCTCACTAAGTTGCTAAGAGCCTCACTAAGTAGCTGAGGCTGGCTTTGAATCTGTATAATCCTCCTGTCGCAGCCTCCCAAGCGTGGGGATTACAAGCATGCGCCACCACGCCCAGTAAACATTAGGTAGTTATAAGCAGAGCAGGGAAAGAAATGGGACATGGAGGAGATCTCTTATGAGGAGATGGGGATTGCCCACCAAGGTGAGATCAGAGACTTGGAGCCATTACATTGCAGCTTTAGACACCAGAAAATAATTCTAACATAGCAGCGTAAAACCCAAATGTAAATGCCCAAAATTACTATGCATGAGGAGGGGTGGGATAGCTGGACAGTATAAAAGCTCACAGTGCAGCAGAATTGGCCCTTTTTCTTCCTTCTTTCTTCTCCCAGCCCGGCCAGCTCTGTGACTTTCCTGGTAAACCTACTCAATAAAATCCACTATACTCAAATGAAATCTTTCTTTTGGTGAGACAAAAAGTGTGGGAAACTCACAGCTCTGTGACAGATATAAAAGCCTGAACGTGATCTTTGAATTAATCCCTGGCTTCCTATCTAGCTAAGTGATCTCTCTCTCTCTTGCATGCACCTCCACCAGCATGATACCATCTGCCATAATGCCCTTGCCAGAGCTGAGAGGATGTTTGTGCCATACCCTTAAACATCAGAATTGTGAGCTAAATGATTCTATTTCTCATTATAAAGTAAACCAACATTAGGAATATTGTTAAAGTAATAGAAAACTAATATATACTTTGAAATTTAATTTGGTAAAATAATGATATAACCTAGAAATTATCATTTCTACTTTAAAGGTGAGAAAAACAAGGTTTATTGGCATTAACTTGCCTCAGATTACACAATTATTACATAGCAGAGGCATGCCAGTAGTGTAGGTCTAGTACTTCTGACTCAAGATTACAAAGCAAGGGAATCTTCAGGGGCTGGGGTACCTTTCTCATGTCAGACACAGCCCTGCAGTTACTAATTGCTACCTAAGCTCAGCTGAATCAGATGCAGCAGATAAGAACCTTGCCATTGTATGACTATGCCACAAGAGGGCATAAGTTTGAAAGTTTTCTTTTTAGACATTTAATGTTTCTTCTGCTGGGACTTGCTATAGATAGTAGAGCAGGCAGTGTCTTGTATTACCAGGATTGAGTATGAACTGATTCTGTAGTCAAGGGACCCAAATTTGCCACTGCCTTCCTGTGGTACACATGTACCAGTGGCCATGCCATGTAATATGTACCTCTCCTATTCGGTTTGGACAGTGGGTGCCAAGTAGTTAGAAAGATCCCGTGGGTCCAGGATTGGTATTTGCCATTCACTTCTAAACCCCAAATGTTGAGCATGAGTTTCCCAGTAGGACCTCAGCCTATGTTTGGTTGAGAAAAAACAATGGCACAGCACAATCACATTTTCTCTGGTCATTGTCCTGTCAAAATCCCCTGGTGTCTTCTCAAAGGCCTCAGGGTAAAGTCTGAATTACTTTTCCTGGATTCCAAGCACTATCACAGACAACATATAAGACCCTGTTCCTCCCTCTTCTGCCCACCTGACTTACTGTGAACATCTTTAATGTAGTCTTGAAGCTGGAGGTTGTTGGAATCAGATATTTCATGTTATGTCCTGTACCTGGTCAAGTAGCAGCAGGAGTTTCTGTTTTTCTGCTGCTGCTGCTGCTACTACTGCTACTACTACTACTACTACTACTACTACTACTACTATAGCTAGAAACTTACAGAGGCAAGACTGAGCTAAGGTCTCCTGACTGAAACCAGGGTGCTTTGCTCCTGCCGCATCTTTCTATGGTCAAGGACACAATTTTGAACAGTGGAATGTTTTTATTCTACCTTCTTTGGCCCATTCTCCATCATCTTTTGGAGTCCTTTGGCCAGGGGAGAGTACAGGGAATTTTGATGACTACAGGTAGGATGAGCTTTCCACAAGGAAGACATAGGTGTGCAAAATCAAAAGTTTAGTTAAGTATTACTTAGATTTTTTATTGTTGTGATAAAAATAATTGACATAATGGCATAAGCCACTTGAAGGAGGAAGGTTTTACTTTGGGACATGGTTTCAGAGGTTTTAGTCCATGGTTAGCTCTATCCACTGCTCTAGGCCTGAGGTGATGCAGAACATCATGGCAGAAGGCAGTGACAGAGGAAAGCTGCTCAGTTCATGGCATCCAGGAAAGAAAGAAAGGCATGGAAAGAGGCCAGGGACTACACAGGGTCCCCAATGGCACTACCCCAGTGATCCACTCTCTTCAAGTGTGCCCCACATGTCTACAGTTTCTACCCCCTTCCAGAAGTCCATTCAAATTGTTAATACATTTAATGGATTAATTAACTTAAAGGGTCAGTGCTCACATGATCCAAAGACTTCCCCAAATCCCCACTTGTGGTTATTCGTGCATTGGGCACCTTTAATACCTAGATCTAAATCGTAACAGGTTAGATGCTACTAATAACATCACTTCTTTCATGAATGCATCAATAACTTCAGAACCCATTAAAAAGGTTCAATGTGATTCTGCTTATGTATGCCTTTCCTCCTCAAAGGCTACCATTCTCAGTACTATTTGCCTTTGATGATGAAAATAGTTTTTCTCCTGCTGAACAAATTTCCTAATATAAACTTGGATTCCACTGGTTCATAAAATCCTCTTTCTCTTTTGTTTTAAATGAAGGATCTAGCAGCCAAAGAAATCACTCAAAGTTCAAATCTCATCATCTTTTGTTTTTTTTCCTCTTGGCCTTGGTTTTGTGCATCAGCTTTGAAAATATTATCCCAGTGTTCATGTCAGAGTTAATTTGTAACTAAGAGTGTTCTAGTTTTGCAAGAGGGCATGTTATAAAGATAGAAAGATGTTGCTTTCTGAGAGATGCAAGTAGCTTCTTGGGAATGCGCCGTAAGTACTTTTTTTTTTTCTCTTTTGGGACTTTGAACATTTCTTTTTTTTTTTTTTTTTGGTAGCACTAGGGGTGGAACCCAGAGGCTTTCTACCTCTGGGCTATACTCCCAGACCACCTATTTTTTTATATTTTAATTGAAAACAGGATCTCACTAAGTTGCCTAGAGCCTCATCAAGTAGCTGAGGCTGGCTTCAAACCTGTGCAATTTTCCTGTCTCAGCCTCCCAAGTGCTGGGATTAAAAGCGTGTGCCACCACACCCAGCAACTTTGAACATATCTATCAGTAAGTATGAGTCCCAAGTAACTGTGAACTCCAAGTTTCTAGGTCCAGAGGTCAAGGTTTAAGTACAGTCATCTGAAATTTGACCTTGTAATCAGCCTCAGTGACTTTTACAGAAACAGCACTCTGGTGACAATATGGAGATTGTATAAAGTGGTAGAAGGAGGAACTTTGGGATGGAGGAGATAGGGGAGAGTCCGAGCTAATATGAGCTGATGCAGTGGTTTTGGCCATGGACTGAGGCAATAGTGTTAAGGATGGAGACAAGGGAGTTGTAAGAGGTATTTAGGTTGGATATATAAACATCATTACTCACTAGAATTGGGGAATGAGAATGAAAGATATTCTTGACTCCTGGGGGATCTGCCATGAGATTGTCCACAGACATTTATGCAATAGAATGAGATGGAATGCAGATGAAGGAGTAGGTTTGGGAGTGGGGAGAGATGATGTGTTTAAGAGATGTGGGATCTCCCAATTGAGACTGAGGTGTGAGTGGATCTGTCCAATGGGCAGAAGGGTAGATGGTTAAGAACTCAAAAGAGCAATATGGACTAAAGAGGAAGAATTTTGTGAGGTTTTAGTTGAGTGTCTAGGATCAGATTACTCAAGAAGAAGATGGAGAATTGAAGAAGGGGCCCTGTATTGACTCCATAAATCTTTTCCTTTTAACTGCTTATTTATAGTCACTGATCATTCCATCACCGATTCTCCTTCTCTGTTTCCTAGTATTCTACAGGCTTAAGAACTCCTAAACCATACCATCATTTCATCCTCTCTAATAAATTAAAAAGCATGTATGGGGGTTTAGAATAATAGTATTAAGATGTCTTAGAACTTAGAAATTATTCTTTACATGATTTGATGGTAAGAGAGACCTAGAACACAGAAAGTTATGCTTTGCTTTCATTTTCTTTTTTTTTTTGGTGGTACTGGGGTTCCTGGAAGCCCTTCTACCTCCGGGCTACACTCCCAGACCTCTTTTTACATTTTATATTTGGAAACAGGGTCTCCTAAGCCAGCGCGCGTGGCTGGCTTCGAACCTGCGCGATCCTCCTGTCTCTGCCTCCCAAGCGCGGGGATTACAAGCGTGCGCCACCACGCCCGGCCTCATTTTCTTTTTATTTGAAAATATTCTGGTGGCTTTCATGCACTTCATAAATGCATAAATTTCAGCTCTTGATCTTATACATGGATTCATAAACCACTACTCTTTAATTCCAAGTAATCATATGTGTTGTATAAATTATTCTCATTTTGTCTTTTAGCTAGGGAAATAATTATTTTCTTATCTCACTTCACAAATGTTAACTTAAGAAAATACCAAATTAAAACACACACACACACACACACACACACACACACACACACACACAGCAATCCTAAATCCTAATCTAGGAGTAATATTGTAAGCTGAGGGAGAGAAAATTCTTCCCATTCTAGAAGGCTGCCTCTCCTTCAAATAAAAGGTTATTTGATTTCTATAACGTTAATTTATTTACAGTATTTTCATGTTGTTATTTTTTCTTAATGCAAATCTATAGCATTATTTCTGTGGCTTTGGGAAGCTATTTTTCTACTCCCTGCCTTCAACAGATACACTATTCATTTTTTATAGTAGAAAAGCCATTCCTCATTCACTCATTCCTTGGTGAACTCATCATCAGATATTTGCTATTGTTTTGTTGATCAAGGTGGGTAAAATTTTATGTGTCTCTGGATCAGAGAATGTTTCATCCAGCTAAGCTTCCCCAATCTTTCTCTCACTTCATCTTTAGATTACCTTCCTTCCAGAATGTCACTGTTCCTCTATCTGATTCTCTTGATATCTGAGCATCATGCTACAACCCACTGTGCACCACCTAACAGCTCTGAAGGCAAAGTAACTACCTGCAATTTGCCCAAACAAAATGCCACTCTCTATAAGATGTCATCCATCAATGCTGACTTTGCATTCAACCTGTACCGGAGGGTCACTGCGGAGACTTCAGATCGGAACATCTTCTTTTCCCCTGTGAGCATTTCTGCAGCTCTGGCCATGCTTTCCTTTGGGGCTGGCTCAAGAACCCAAACTCAGATCCTGGAGGTCATGGGGTTTAACCTCACAGACACTCCAGTGGCAGAAATACAGCAGGGCTTCCAGCACCTAATCTGCTCGCTGAATTTTCCAAAGAAGGAACTGGAATTGAAGATGGGAAGTGCTCTCTTTATTGGGAAGCAGCTGAAACCTCTGAAAAAATTCTTGGATGATGTCAAGAGCCTCTATGAGACAGACATCTTTTCTACTGATTTCTCCAATATTTCTTCAGCTCAACAGGAGATCAACTGTCATGTGGAGAAGCAAACCAAAGGGAAAATTGTGGGCCTGATCCCAGACCTGAAACTGCACACCATCATGGTTATGGTGAATTATGTTCACTTTAAAGGTAAGACTCCAGTATGTCAATTTAAAGTCTAGTGTTCAGATTCTTTGGTAGAGCACTTGGAGGAGCTCATGGTCTTTTATTACTGGCATCAGTAGGTGTGCCTCATACCACAGTGATCTGCTCCACTGGACATAGCTGTACATAGTATTGGATCATCCAGGAAGAACACACAGCTCTGTGAATGAGCCCAGGAAATTTCTAGGGAGAGCGCACTTTCAGAGAGGTGGGTGACACTGGTATGAACATCCTGCTCATATTTGACTAAAGAATCATGGTTTCCAAAATATTTGGTGACATGGGATAAGCCTATTTTCAGCAAGTAGAAGGATTTGTACATAAACTCTGCTCTGACCTTTTCCTGTTTTGTACATTTAGGCATGTTGCATAAATACTTTTACAATGTATTATGTACTAGTATGTACCAAACACCATGCTATATCTGTGAGTGACATATACTGTTTTTTCAATCCTCATAATACCCAAATAAATATAGTTAATAAGTTTCAAAGCCTTTTTTTCAGTTAGGTCTAACTCTAATGATGGTCCTTGTAACAACAAGAAATAATTGTGACCATATTATTTCTCCTGCCACTGTAGAAAATATCAGCCATATTGGCGGAGAAGCAAAAAAAATTGTTGGCCATAGACCATACACATATAGGTGGGTAAAATGGCAGAAAAGATTTGTTGTCTCATTTCATCCTGTGTGTTGGAAGTCCTTATACATTTTTTTGTGGTACTGGGATTGGAACCCAGGGGCTTCTCTACATCCAGGCTATATACTCCCAGACCTATTTTATACTTTACTTGGAAGCAGGGTCTCTCTAAGTTGGTGAGAGCCTCACTAAGTAGCTGAGGCTGGCTTTGAACCTGTGCAATCCTTCTGTCTCAGACTCCGAAGTGCTGGGATTACAAGCGTGCATGACCACACGCAGCTATGTCTTTATACATTTTAATGGGAGAGTAAACTGGCTCTGATGGGTTTCATGTCAGTAAAAGTGGTTCTAAACACAGACTATAGAGTACTGCAGCCTTAGTTTGGCTTCTGGCTCTACCTTCTGCTTGTTGGGAGACCATATCAAGTAATTCTATTTATCTGATCCTAAGTCACTCATTATAAAACTGGATGACAGTTGGTACCTATCTTTTTGTTAGTCTTAACTACTAAATTAGATAACTAATGAAAAAGCTTTTATCCGTACTAATATTGGTTTAAAAGAAGCACCTCTCTTCTTTCTATATTTTAAGCCCAGTGGGCAAATCCCTTTCATCCATCCAAGACAGAAGATAGTTCCAGCTTTTTCGTGGACAAGATTACCACAGTGCAAGTGCCCATGATGCACCAGATGGAACAGTATTATCATCTGGTGGATACAGAACTAAACTGCACGGTGTTACAAATGGACTACACCAAGAATGCTCTAGCACTCCTTGTCCTTCCCAAGGAGGGACAGATGGAGTGGGTGGAAGCAACTATTTCATCAAAAACACTAAAAAAGTGGAACCACTTATTGCAGAAGAGGTAAATGACTTAATATATGAGGGACAGAGGTTGGGCATGGTGGTGCGTGTGAGGCTGAGCTCAGCATAAATACAGAAGCAGGAGAATCACTTATCAGTTGCATGATTATCATTAGAGTATGCAAGAACATATCATATGCAAGGCCCTTTGCCAGATACTTTACTCACTTCGTTTCATCTAAGAGCATCAAAGAACCTGTAAAGGATGTAGCATCACCAACATTTTCAAATTAAAATGTCAGGTCTAACCATATAACTTGAGCCCCTCAAAGTCAGCCTGGTGAGAATATAATGCCTTTCTAAAGACCAACTAGAACTTTGGGGATAGGTAGGTTTTTGATGTGGAATTTGGTGGCCAGTTATAGTGGGATGGGAGTACCAGATGAAATTCCAGAGTGATACCCATTGATCTTTGTACCACTGGCTCCCTAACCTTGGCTATTGTTACAAACACATTTTCTTTTGGTAATAAGGAAGTTCAAAGCCAGGTGTTGTGGTGCAAACTTGTAATCCCAGCATTTGGGAGGCTGAGACAGGAGGATTAAGGTTTGTGGTCAGCCTCAGCTACTTAGTGAGGCCCTTTGAAACTCAGTGAGACCCTGTTTCAAAATGAAGAATAAAAAATAGTTCTAGGGATGTAGCTCAGAGGTAGAATGCCCTTGGGTTCCATCTCAGTAATGCAAATAAATAAATAAATAAATAATCCAAATAAATAAGGGAGTTCCATGTTCTTACTCCCAATATGACAACCCAGCGAACTGGAGAGGGCATTCCTTCCAGAATAACTTGTGTGGTTTTGACACCATGTATTCATCTACATAGGGATGTCATGAATATTTGGGGCAGGGAGGAATATTGAGTAAAATGCTGTGATGAAGCTGAGGAGTAATTGCAGCATTTGGGAGGCTGAGACAGGAGGATCATAGGTTTGTGGACAACCTTAGCTACTTATTGAGGCCACTTGCAACTCAGTGAGACCCTGTTTCAAAATAAAGAATAAAAATAGGGCTGGGTGTGTAGCTAGGGGGTCGAATGCCCCTGGGTTCCATCCTGGAACTGAAAAAAAAAAGAAAAAAGAAAGATGCTGTGATTAGAGAGTGGGAGAGAGGAGAGAGTGAGAGAGAATCATGACCTTAGTTTGGTGATTACTGTTTCTACCCTTCCTCATTACCCACAGATGGGTTGACTTGTTTGTTCCAAAGTTTTCCATTTCTGCCACATATGATCTTGGAACCATGCTTTTAAAGATGGGCCTTGAGGATGCCTTTGCTGAAAATGCTGATTTTCCTGGATTCACTGAGGACACTGATCTGAAACTCTCCTACGTAAGTTGGTAGAATCCTTGAAGTGCTGGAAGAGCCATTGAGCATCATCAATCCCCCCATTCAACCAACAAAGAATATGATGCTTAGAAAGGCAGTGTGACTCATCATTAGCCAAAATTATACCAGTGTCATTCTCATTACTAAAATGAGTCATGTTATAGATTCCTTCTTCTGACCTAAAATAATTCAAATTGAATAGCTTAATGATCAGAAGTGACTCTGGTAAGATAAAGTTCTGAAGAAGTGTGTGATGCTTAAGAGGTGGTTACTGGAGGCAGATGGCCATGGGAAATGAGTCATTTCCCTAAAAACTAGCCCTCAAATCAGAGGTATTCATTAAGTACAATTAGCCAAGTAACTGTCATATTCCAGCACCATCAACATAGTATGGCAAAGATGGGTATCCCTATCTTTCTACTTCCTTTCCTACTTCCAAAACTCTACAAAGAGTGTTAATATTTTTCAAAAGATCAGCAGTGTTTGTTCTCCCCATCACAGGCTGCCCACAAAGCTGGGCTGCATCTCGGTGAAGAGGGCACTGAAGATATAGTGAACCCTGAAATTGGATTTCTCGGCAAGTTTGAAACAACTCTTCAACCTATTATCCGATTTGATAAACCCTTTCTGCTGATGATTTTGGAGAAAAGCACCAGAAGCATTCTTTTCCTAGGGAAAGTTGTAAATCCAATAGAAGTGTAGTTTGGGAAAAGGCCATTGGGTAACTTCATGTTCATATTAAAAGGGGAAATAAATGAATAATATAGCCTAATGTGATTGATGTTGGCTTGGACTTGTCTTCCCTTGTGCAGGGTTGGAGATTGTACGTTGGCAGAACTGTCTTGGTTGAGGAAAAGGGTAATACTGTGATCAAAGATTCAGATAAGCAATGGATAATTTATTGTTACCTCAAATAGAGAAAATTTCTTTGTTAAAAGATTCCCCCAAATCACCCTGCCCCAATGAGTTAATTTCAAGAAATTCGACTAGGATAACAAATGCCCTTGACCCTGCAGGTTAGATCCTCATATTCCAATATTTCAATAAGATCAGTGAACACAAACTAATGTAAATGCAGGGGCCGCTGGTAGGTTGAATAAAGGTTCTCTCACAGTAATACTGGTTCATAGACTTAGAGCTAACTATTAGGGATGTAGCTTTTGTGGCCTGATGAGCATGGTACAGCAGAGCATGAGAGAAATGAACTCCCTGTACTTACCTTTTCTCCATGGGATTTCTCATGTTACTAATTTATAAGCTATAAGTGGAGAAGGAAAGTTATTAGTTTATATAATACATATAGCTCCTCTTTTTCAGTGTCCTAATCAAACTCCTTTTCAAATACTGCACCTGTGTCCCACTTGGTCAAGTTGAAATCTGCTGGTCAGCTTTGTATTTTTAGTCTCTATTCTTAATGAATTTTTATTTTTTGTATCTCCAGAGCCTTCAATAACTTCCTCTGGCTATGCATGCCAATTCACCTGTAGTCACCAATATAGACTTAATATAGGATATTATACATTCAAATCCCTGGTATTGGAATTTGACACGAAAATAGCACAATGAAGGTTACTTATGTACTGCCTGAAATACTAGCCCCAAGATCCAAGATGAAATCTTTCAGTGATCAGAAATAATGACAAGTCTGTAAGTGCTATTACAGACATTGTGCTTCTATATTAAAGTAAATATATATATAATATATATTATATATATAAAAGCATATGCACAACACATTCTCATCGTTTCTTGTTAGACACTTATTTTTATTTTTTATTTATGATATAATTCACGCTTTAGTTTTATAGATAAGAATTTGGAAACCCAGAAAAGAATAGTTATTCATAATATAGAAAATCCATTATTGATATAGATTTTTGTTTAATTGAAATTACATTATAATCCTGGTTCTGTTCCTTATACTATTTTGTGATCTTATGCAAGGTACTTAAATCCTGAACCTTGTTTTTATCAACTATAAATGAAAATATTTATAATATCCATGTCATCCCAACATACCAAAACCTATAAGATACAGAAAAATAATTCTGGAAGTAAAGAACATAGTGGTAAATACTGATACAAAGTAGAAAAAATATCTAAAAGAGCTTTAATTTGATACCTTTAAGGAACTAAAAAGAGAAGAGCAAACTCTGCCCAAACCTAGCATAAGGGGAAATATAATAGTAAAGCAGAAAAAATGGAGAATAGAAAAAAAGTAGAAAATAATTAAACTAGCCAGGCATGGTGGCACACACTTGATCTCAATATTTGGGAGGCTGAGACAGGAAATCAGAGGTTCAAGTCCAGTTTCAACTACTTAGTGAGGCCCTTCATAACTTAGTGAGACACGGTTTCGAAATAAGGTCTAAAAATAGGGCTGGGGAAGCCAGGAATGGTGGCGCATGCTTGTAATCCCCGCGCTTGGTAGGCTGAGACAGGAAGATCACGCAGGTTCGAAGCCAGCCTCAGCTACTTAGTGAGGCTCTCAGCAACTTAAGTGAGACCCTGTTTCCAAATAAAATATAAAAGGTTCTGGGAGTATAGCCCGGAGGTAGAAAGCCTCTGGGTTCCACCTCCAGTGCCACCAAAAAAAAAAAAAAAATAGGGCTGGGGTTGTAGCTCAGAGGTAGAATGACTCTGGGTAAGGCAAAAATAAAAGAAAAAAGAAAAGAATGAAACTGAAGTTGGTTTGTTAGAAAGATTCAAAACCTTTAAGTAGACTGCAAAAGGTGAGAAAACATGAAAAATATATGTAGAAATGAAAGAGGAGACATTATAACTAATTATACATATGCACAATAAGAAGAGACTATCATGAATAAATCTACTCTAATACATTTATAACCTAAAAGATATTCATATATTCCTTGAAACATAGCTTGCTGAAACATGTAACATGAAAATATAAAGAATCTCAATGTTCATATAACTGTAGAGGGGATTGAATCAATAAGCAACAGTTTTTCAGTAAAGAAAAGTCTAGGGCTGGATATTATCATTGGTGAAATCAACTATACATTTAAAAATAATTAGCATCATATCTTTCCAAATTCTCTGAAAAACTAAAGAGAAGTGAACATATTTAAACTCATTTTATGAGATCAAATTACTCTGATATTAAAGCCATACAAAAGTACTATAAGGAAAATATCTATAGGCCAATATCCCTAATGAATATTAATGTCAACCTTCAACAAAATACCATCAAGCTGAAGCTATCCATGGTTGTACAAACCTTTAATACCAGCTACTTGAGAGACTGATGTAGTAGGATTGCAAGTTCAAGGCCAATCTGTGAAAATTAGTATCAAAATAAAAATTAAAATGGAGAGGGAATGCAGCTCATTGGTAGAAAACTTGCAGCAAACACACAAAAAATAAAACATAGCTAACTAAATTAAAAGACTCATACCATGACCAAGTGGGATTTATATTAAAAATAAGATCTGCCACATCAAATTAATGAAGAGAAAAATATATAAGATTATATCAATAGGTGCAGGAACTGCACCTGATAAAGTTCAACAGCAGCTCAACAGATGCAGATAGGCAGAATAAATATCATCAAAATGACCATTCTGCCAAAAGTGATCTACAGATTCAATGCAATTCCTATCTAAATACTAATGACATTCTTCATAGACCTAAAAAAGTCAGTCATGAATTTTATATGGAGAAAGAAGAGACCCAGAATTGTCAAAGCAATTCTCAGCAATAAGAACCATGCAGGAGGCATCACAACCTCTGACTTCAAATTATACTACAGAGCAGTAGTATTATAGAGAAGCAAATAAGATGACCTAACTGAGGGAATGGGAGGGGGAAGAGGGAAATTCTCTAAAGCACATGATGTACTTAAACAAAAATATCCAAGTCAATCACTAAGTCAAGCATGGGAAGGAGGGATGGGGAGGAAATGGGGTGGTGATTGGGTAAGGGCTAATTGGGTGATATGTGCATGTATGTCTATACAAGTCTTGTATCCCATTAAGATGTATGACTACAATGCACCAATTTAAAAAAAAATGGCATGGTATTGGCACAACAACAGGCATACAGACCAGTGAAATAGAATAGAAGATACAGAAACAAACTTGTACACTTATAGTCAATTGATCTTTGAAAAAGGGGCCAAACTCATATGCTGGAGAAAAGACAGCCTTTTCAACAAATGGTGCTGGGAGAACTGGCTATCCATTTGTAGAAAGATGGAACTAAAGCCTTACGTCTCACCATGCACAAGAATCAACTCGATATGGATCAAAAACTTGGAAATTAGATCAGAGACTGAAGTTATTAGAGGAGGGCATAGGATCAATACTCCAACATATAGGCACAGGCAGTAACTTTCTCAGTAAGCCCTCCAAAGTGCAGGAAATTAAAGCAAGAATTAACAACCAGGATGTCATCAAACTAAAACGTTTCTTCTCATCAAAGGAAACCATCAAGAACCTAAAGAGAGCCTACAGAATGGGAGAATATCTTTACCAGCCACCATTCTGATAGAGGGCTAATATCCAGAATATAAAAAGAGTTCAAAAGACTCTACACCAGCAAAACAAACAACCCAATCAAGAAATGGGCAACTGAACTGAATAGACACTTCACAAAATAAGAGATACAAATGATCAATAGGTACATGAAAAAAATGTTCAACATTATTAGCCATCAGGGAAATGCAAATCAAAACTCCGCTGAGATTACATCTAACCACAATCAGATTCACAAGCCTAAAGAACTCAAATAACAACAAATGTAGAGAAAGAGAAACTCTCTGACACTGTTGGTGGGAGTGCAAACTAAGCCGCTATGGAGATCAGGGTAGAGATTCCTTAGAAAACTGGGAATGGATCCACCATTTGATCTGGCTATACCACTCCTGGGTATCTAAACAAAGGTGTTGAAATCAGAGAACTACAGTAACATGCATACCCATGTTCATAGCAGCACAATTCATAATAGACAAAATATGGAGCCAACCTAGTCCTCCATCACCAGCTGAATGGATTGAAAAATTATGGGAAATACACACAATGGAATTCTACTCAGCAATTAAGAAGAACAAAATCATATTATTTGCAAGATAATGGAAAGACCTGGAAAACATTATGTTAAGTGAGATCAGCCAAGCACAGAAGGAAAGGATATATGTTTTCATTAATATGCCCAAACTAGGGAGTACTAGGGATACCAGAGGGACTCCAGATAATGGAGGGGAAACCTCAGCAAAGCTAGAAGGGAAGGGTAGGAGAAGAAGAAGGCTTAGCTTAATTAATGGAGGAACTACATTCAAATAAGTGTCAATGTAGCATGTTCAACCTGGACACTCATTGTTGGGAAGAGGGGAAAGGGGCAGTAGAAGGGGCACAACACACTGTGTGAATGTATACCATTTTCAATATGATCCACATGAAATAAAAAATTAAGAAAAACATATGCTGAAAGAAAAAATAGACTATTATATCAACATAATAGTTACATTTATAGACACTGTCAATGAGACCTTAAAAAGAAATCAAGAAAACAATTGTATTTATATTAATATAAGAAAGTTTGAATAAAAGAAAGTTTATAGGAATAAACTAAGGATGTTTTGATAGTTCGACTTAATGAATTGAAATTTAATCCCCACTGTGAGGTACTGAGAGTATAGAAACAGTCCAATTATGGTGTTTAGAAGTGGAGTCTAGGTAGCACACCAGACCTCTGGAGAAGCTGGGCACAGTAAGACGCTGGGTTCTGGGCGGGGGTCACGCGGGGCATGCCAGCCGGGGCCTGGGTCGCGGGACTCTGGGCCCCAGGCCAAACTGTGTATAGCACACCAGACCCCTGGAGAAACTGGGCCCAGTACCCTGGGTCACGGGCGGGGGTCGCGCGGGCACACAAGCCGGGGCCCAGGCCATGGGACTCTGGGCCCCGGGCCGGAAAGCACGTAGCATGCCAGACCCCTGGAGAAACTGGGCCCAGTACCCTGGGTCCTGGGCAGGGGTCACGTGGGGCACGCCAGCTGGGGCCCGGGTGGCGGGACTCTGGGCCCCAGGCAGAGTAGTGCGGAGCACTCTGGACCCATGGAGAAACTTATTGGGTCACAGTGCTACTCAGTGCCTGATCCCACTACCTCCTCAAACCACATATACTGTTTTCTCTTATTAAAAAAAGGAAAAGAAAGAGAAAAAGAAAAATATTGGAGAGGAGTTAAGAAAGCCTTTGCGGATGGCAGGACACTGGAGATGCAGACAAAACTTATCTAAATGCTCTGGAACTTATGGAAAAATTCTCTGTGAAGGAGGACTGCTGTTTCTCTATATTGTTAAGAATCTTGGACTTCACCTGTAAGGAGAGTTTAGCAGAGACCAAGGAGAAAGGTGGTGTTGAAAGTGGTCTCCGCGATGGCAGTGGAGACTTGTATTCAGGAGAAGCAGAAACCGGCTTCTACCAGCCTTACTTTTTTTGGAGAAATTACACCAAATGTCGAATGCTACCATCACGCATGCTTAGGAACACTGGACAACATTCAGAGTGGAAAAAGAGCCTGGGAAAGATTTGAAATGGTGGGGGCAGTGGTAATTGCAGTGGCCAGTACTCAAAGGAGTCAGAGATCTGATACATTACACCTGGAACCTTTGAAATAATAACCCCAGAGACAGTGATTGGAGCCTGCTGAGGGGGTTAGGCCGGTGCCGGGGCCAATGGCCAACATCGGAGCCTGCTGTGAGGCATGGCCTCTACTGGGGCCTCCGAGGCTGAGATCGAAGCCTGCCGAGGGGTTAGGCCAATGCTGGGGCCAGTGAGGCCAGGATCGGAGCCTGCCGTGAGGCAAGGCCAGTGCTGGGGCCTTCAAGGCCGGGATCAGAGCCTGCAGAGGGATTAGGCTGGTGCCAGGGCCAGCAAGGCCAGGATTGGAGCTCACCATGAGGAAAGGACGGTGCTGGGGCCTCTGAGGCCTGGATTGGAGCCTGCTGAGGGGTTAGGTCGTTACCGGGGCCAGCTGCCGGCCTTGGAGCCTTCCGTGTGGCAAGGCTGCTACTGAGGCCTCCGAGGCCAGGATAAGAGCCTGCTGAGGGGTTAGGCCAGTGCCGGGGCCAATGGATGGCATTGGAGCCTGCTGTGAGGCAAGGCTGCTACCAGGGCCTCCGAGGCTGGGATCAGAGCCTGCAAAGAGGTTAGGCCGATACCGGGGCCAGCGGCCAGCAGCAGAGCCCGCCGTGAGGCAAGGCCAGGGCTGGGGCCTCTGAGGCTGGGATCGGAGCCTGCCGAGGGGTTAGGCTGATGCTGGGGTAAATGGCCGGCATCGGAGCCTGACAGGAGGCAAGTCCGCTACTGGGGCCTCCGAGGCCTGGATTGGAGCCTGCCGAGGGGTTAGGCCGGTGCTGGGGCCAGTGATGCGGTATTGGAGCCTGCCGTAAGGCAAGGCCAGTACTGGGGCCTCCAAGGCCAGGATAAGAGCCTGCTGAGGGGTAAGGCCGGTGCCGGGGCCAGCAGCCAGCATCGGAGCCTTCTGTTAGGCAAGGCCACTAATGAGGCCTCCGAGGCCGGAATCGGAGCCTGCCGAGGGGTTAGGCCGGTGCTGGGGCCAGCGAAGCCGACATTGGAGCCTGCCGTGAGGCAAGGCTGGTGCTGGGGCCTCTAAGGCCGGGATAAGAGCCTGCCGAGAGGTTAGGCCGGTGCTGTAGCCAGCGAGGCCAGCATCGGAGCCTGCCGTGAGGCAAGGCCAAGGCTGGGGCCTCTGAGGCCGGGATTGGAGCCTGCCGAGGGGTTAGGCCAGTGCTGGGGCCAGCAAGGCCAGCATCGGAGCTTGCCATGAGGCAAGGCCAGTACTGGGGCCTCCGAGGCCAGGATAAGAGCCTGCCAAGGGGTAAGGCCAGTGCCGGGGCCAGCGGCCGGCATCAGAGCCTTCCGTGAGGCAAGGCCGCTACTGAGGCCTCTGAGGCCGGAATCAGAGCCTGCTGAGGGGTTAGGCTGGTGCTGGGGCCAGCGAGGCTGGCATCAGAGCCTGCCATGAGGCAAGGCCAGTACTGGGGCCTCCGAGGCTGGGATCGGAGCCTGCCGAGGGTTTAGGCCGGTGCTGGGGCCAGAGAGGCCGGGATCGGAGCCTGCTGTGAGGGTAGGCTGGTGCTGGGGCCTCCGAGGCTGGGATTGGAGCCTGCCGAGGGTTTAGGCTGTTGCTGGGGCCTCCGAGGCTGGGATCAGAGCCTGCCATGAGGCAAGGCCACTACTGCAGCCTACGAGGCCGGGATTGGAGCCAGGTGAGGGGTTAGGCTGGTGTTGGGCCCAGTGAGACCAGAATTGTGGCCTCCCATGAGGCAAGGCCGCTGCTTGAGCCAGCGAGGTCTGGATCAGTCCACCGGTTAGCCAGGCCACTACTGGGGCCATCACGAGTGGGATCTGTATTTGCAACGCGGTATGCACAGAGAAATATCACAGAAAGTATAAATCAGATGCTTCCCCTAATCAACAGGAAGAGGTTGAGCTATAGAAAGGGCCCTATATTGAAGCAACTAATGTGACCAATCATAGGGTATGGAATAGTGGACGGAGCCTCTTTAAAACGCAGGAGGTACATAAACAAATGTATCAAAGTTAATCATCAAACAAGCATGGGATCGAGGGAGGGGGAGGGAATGGGATGGGGGCTGGATGAGGGCTAATTGGATGATGTGTGCTTGTATATCCTCTCAAGTCTTATACTCCAATGTGATTGATATATGACTACAATGCACTAATTAAAAAATAAAAAAGAAGTGGAGTCTATGAGAGGTGATTAGGATAAGATAAGTTAATTAAGCTACAGATATCATAATTGAATCCTGTTGGCTTTTTGAGAAAAGCAACAAAGATCAGAAGTAATACCTATACACATGGCATAATCCTTTCCTCTTTTTATTCAATGCCTCATGACTCCTATGACTCTTTTCTTCAGGAAGGTCATCATCAGATGCAGCCCGTTGGCCTTGAATCAGCACCATATAACACATATAAACGTGTATATTTAAAGAATCTCTTAAAATTTCTAATAAGAGGTAAGCTGAAGAACAAAACAAAGTATGACACTATATCACTTAAAAAACCATAAGATAATACTTAAACATTTCTGGAGATAAATTATACAATATGGTGACTATAAAACAAGGACCCTAATGAAAAAATTTGAACCCTTAGGATTATGGGATAAAACTCAGGGGATATAAGGCAGGCAGGCTGGCTTTCAGTTGTATAAAGTTCATAGCCAATACTAGAAGTTAGAGGGTAAAACTGAACAAGTCATCAAAGCTATGTGCCTGGGTTCAATCCCATGTACCACAAAATAGTTCAAATATTATAGATAAGTACTAAGAATAATATAGCAACACCAGATGCCAACCCTACAGTGCTAAAAAGTATTATGTATTTTTTCTTTATTCATTCATAAATAAAAGTGAAACAAACGATTGTACATATGGTTGAATTCCTCATTATTTTTTTTTTGGTGGTACTGGGGTTCCTGGAAGCCCTTCTACCTCTGGGCTACACTCCCAGACCTATTTTTATATTTTTTTATTTAGAAACAGGGTCTCCTAAGCCAGCGCGCGCGGCTGGCTTCGAACCTGTGCGATCCTCCTGTCTCCGCCTCCCAAGCGCGGGGATTACAAGCGTGCGCCACCACGCCCGGCTGAATTCCTCATTATTCTCTTATCATCATTCATGTTTATGTATCCGTGAATTGTTTAGGTATTGTTTTCAAAGGTATAATTGAAGCTGGGTGCTTGTATTCCCAGCATTTGGGAGGTTGAGACAGGAGGATCACGTTTGCAGACAGCCTCAGCTACTTAGTGAGGCCCTCTGCAACTCAGTGAGACCCTGTTTCAAAATAAAGAATAAAAAATAGGGCTGGGGTGTAGCTCAGAGGTAGAATGCCCCTGGGTTCAATCCCCAGTATCAAAAAAAGGCATAATTGACAAATAAAAATTGTATACATTTAATTTTGCCTGTGCTCTTCTTCAACACCCTCATTCATGCATCATGCTTAGCATTATAATCTTAAGTCCCCACCTACTATATGCATTTTACTATGCTAATAAAGGTAACTGTGGGTTAATCCAGTGACTAGTCTATGCCTGTTCTTGCCCCTCACCATCTGGGAAAATCTCTCATATTATTTTCAGAATGGAGCAGACTATAGTCTTACCTTAGTGCCTTCTCTTGGTGATTTTGTGTTGTCTCGCTCTAAATTGTGGAAATTTCTACTGTCTGCATAACCTCAGAATTATCTTCTCAGTCTCCTGGCATTTTTATCTTACTTTCATAGCCTTGAATTGTATTCTTTATTTTGAAACAGGGTTTCACTAAGTTGCTGAGTCCTTTGCTGAGGCTGGCAACAAATCTGTTATCCTTCCAATTACTGGGATTACAGGCATGTCCGACCATGCCCAGCTATCTTTGAACTTTAAAATCTTAAAAATGAAAACTGACTTCAAATACAACCTCTCTGGTGAAGCAGTCCCTGATTCGCTTAAGAAGACTTTGTAGGTTTCTCCTCATGTCCACAGGTGTTTTCCCTGACATCTACTGTTAGAGCACTAAAGACAGTCTATTTTAGTTAACATGTTATTAACTAATTTTGTTAACATGTTATTAATTCTATATAAAAATATGCAAGAAACCAACTCACAGTCTGGGTGGTAATGACAGAGCCCCATCATCTAGGATTCCTTGTGACTTGGAAGCCCATATTAGCTCCAGGCAGCCTGGGTACAATACAGCATGTTGAAGAGTTTAACTGAATAGTTACTGGAACTGAGCTTCAAGCATGAGTGTTTTTAAGAACCTCTGGTGACTCTTTTGCATAGCCAGGGCTAAGAACTATTGCTTTTGGTTTGAACTCTGAGAGCAAGAATTCCTGAATTTTGAGTTGAGTACTCCCTTGTCCCATTTTGTGTCTAACCTGCAACATAAAGAATAGCATAAAGCTGGCAACTTTTCTTGTGTCATCCTGGAACAGCAACTGTGGTGCTCCTGTTAATAATAACTTGAGTTCATCCATTTCAATCCATTTCATAAGACTATTAAAGAACCAAAGTAAGTTACCAACAGCTACGGACCTGGTGATAGCAGCAGGCTCTTATGGAATGTCATGTAAGTCACAGCTTTTCTGCGGATCCCCAGAGGTTATATCCTTGAGAGGTCTAGTCCAGCTTCATGTAGGGAGAGGTCCCCTGAGCACTGACTGGTTTGCATATTGCACCATGTTGGAGGAAGTAATGGACTGCATCATATAAAAATAAATGTCAGGATATTTTCCGGGGTCAGGTACTCTTCACACATAATTATTTGAAAGTTTTCTCCTTTCTTATGTTGAATGTAATGGGAAATTTTATGTGTCAACTCAGCTAGGCTGTAATACCCAGTTTGGTTAAGTAACAAAATGTATGCGTTTCTGTGAAGGCATTATTTAAATATGATGAAAATTTCAATCGGCATACTATATACCATGAAGTAGATTACCCTTTGATTGAAGACCTTAAGAAAAAGGACTAAAATCTCTGGAAAAAGAAGGGATTCTGCCTTCAGACTGCTTTCACTTGACATTCAACATCAAGCTTTTTCTGCGCCTCAATCCCTCCAACCCTGCTGAGTTCAGATGTATCAGTCCCCACAATCATAATCATGTAAGCCAATTACTTTAAATAAATCTTCCTTTCCTCTCCTTTATGTCTATCATCTATCTATCTTCTATCATTTACTATCCATCTATCTAATATTTCTCTGCAGCTCTATTACACAATGAGTAATGAGTCTGGAAATATCTCACTAAAGTAGCTTATGGAATTAAACATAATGATGCTTTGTTAGCCTATAATTTCACTGAATTTTGATCTTGACCATTCATCTCCTATAATATCACACCAGTTTTTCTAGTCACTTACTAAATTGTCTTCTCTATTTTGGTTGAATATATAGCTTAAATCAAGATTTTTCTCCAAACTTTTCTTATTACCTCATAATGGTTTAATTAATGTAGAAGGAAAGAATTTACTCATTTATTGACACGATATTAGGAGAGAGACTTCTTGTCTAAAGTAGAGAAAATATGTTTACATTAGCTTCTGCTAATATTCTATTTTCTTTTTCTTTTTCTTTTTCTTTTTCTTTTTTTTTTTTTTTTTGGTGGTACTGGGGGTGGAACCCAGAGGCTTTCTGCCTCCGGGCTACACTCCCAGACCTATATTATATTTTATTTGGAAACAGGGTCTCACTAAGTTGCTGAGAGCCTCACTAAGTAGCTGAGGCTAGCTTCGAACCTGTACGATCCTCCTGTCTCAGCCTCCCAAGCGTGGGGATTACAAGCATGCGCCACCACGCCTGGCTCTAATATTCCCTTTTCACATTGGCTGATATCCAT
The DNA here is from genome assembly GCF_963383645.1 of Muscardinus avellanarius. Lineage (NCBI taxonomy): Eukaryota > Metazoa > Chordata > Mammalia > Rodentia > Gliridae > Muscardinus > Muscardinus avellanarius. Next base: position 99,800,187 of record NC_137792.1, read on the forward strand.
TCATATTGGCATTGGCTCAGCTAGTTTCTGTCCTGCCACAGCCTTCATTAGGGCCCCCATAGTGCATTGTCCTGATGCCAACTCAAACTTACTTTTAATCCTCTTCAATACATTAGTTACCACCTTGGGACATGAAGATTGAGATGTACTCTCCTTTATACCTCAGAAGGCTTTCAGGAGTCTCTGTGAAGTTATCCTAATGTGTGTGTATCTCAACATTTCTCTCAATCATTGCTACACTTCTAAAGTACCATGTTGGATGTGCAGCTTATCCCCACAGAGTTCAGACTTATAGTATAAAATCCTAGAAATTAAGGCAAGGTCCCTAAACTTTCTTGGAGTTTCTTTGGCTTCTCCACTTGGGATTCAGCCCAGGAAGGTGGAGGAGGCAGGGTAGGAGTGAGTTGTCCTTTCTACTGCCAGGAATGGGTGGTAGAGAGATTCAGGTTATGTGCACAGTCTGTTGTTTCTTGGTAAGTGCAAATATATTTCATCCTGGAACACTGAGTGAAGGAAAATCTCCAAAGTGGTAGTACCCAAGTAGAAGCCAGACCTGAGAACCATGGCAGTAAGGAGAAATGGATGAAGGCTTTTCAAAGACAATAGGGCTTCTCTCAAAGAGGCATGCATTACAAGGCACAACTAATACTACTGTGAACATATGTCATAGAAACAGTGAGCTCATCAAGAGGGTGTTTATGTGAGGAACCAGAAGCCTCCTGGGATATTAGGGTGAAGGTGACTTTGGAGTTGATCAGGTTTTGTATCATGAGGACTAAGGCCCCCAAGGAAAGTACACAAAAGCTTTCCTGTCTTATGGAGTATGGCTATTTGATGTGCAGTAAATTCACCATACATTAATGAATAAGGTAAACAATCTCCATTCAGGGGTGTCAGTTTTGTGATTTGGAGTAATTTGTTCTTTCTTTTTACAATGCTATACTATTTGACTATTTTTATAGTATACAAGTATGATTTTCAAATTGTTACTTTATTTTTAATAAACCAATAAAAAATTTATTGGTGCATTTGTAGTCAAACATCACATTGGAATACAAGACTTGTGAGGGTATGCAAGCATATATCATCCAATTAGCCCTTATACTGTCCCCGTCCCATTCCCTCCCACTCCCTTGATCCCAAACTTGATTTGGTGATTAACTTTGATACATTTGTTTACATACATCATGCATTTTAAAGAAATTCTGTCTTCCCCTATCCCATCCCCTCTGACTGGTTAACTTGATTGCTCTTCCATGGGGCCCTTTCTTCAACTAGCTCTCCTCTCATTACCCATTTCCTCCTAGTTTTTGCATATTAGGGAAAGCATCTGATTTTCTATTTTCTGTGATGTTTCTCTGTGTATGCCATATTGCAAGTTCCATTCCCACTCCTGCAGGTACTGCCTCCGGCCTTGCCCCCTGGCAGACTCTGATGCTGGCTGCACTAGCTCCAGCAACGGCCTCGCCTCATGGCAGGCTCCAATCCCAGACTCGCTGGCCCTGGGATCGGCCTCACCCCTTGGCTGGCTCTGTTCCCAGCCTCGGAGGCCCCAACACTGGCCTTGCCTCACGGCAGGCTTCAGTCCCATCACGCTGGCCCAGTCTCTGGGCTCACAACTCGGCAGGCTCTGATCCAGGCTTCAGAGGCCTCATCTCTGAACTTGCCTCCCAGTGGGCCCAAATCTTAGCCAGGCTGGTCCTGGCACAGGCCTCACCCCTCAGCAGGCTCCAGTCCCGGCCTCAGAGGCCCCATCACTGGCGATGCCTCACGGCAGGCCCCGGTCCCGGTCTTGCTGGCCCTGGCACTGGCCTAACCCCTCGGCAGGCTCGAATTCCGGCCTCGAAGGCATTTGCACCGGCCTTGATTCACAGAAGGCTCCGATCCAGGCTTCGCTGGCCCTGGCACCAGCCTTACCCCTCGGCAGGCTCTGATCCCAGCCTCAGAGGCCCCAGCACTGGCATGTCTCAAGGCAGGCCCCGGTCCTGGTGATGATGGTCCCGGCACGGCCTCACCCCTCAGCAGGCTCTGATCCCGGCCTCAGAGGCCCCAGCACTGGCATGCCTCAAGGCAGGCCCTAGTCCCGGCATTGCTGGTCCCAGCACTGGCCTTACCCCTCGGCAGGCTGTGATCCCAACCTCGGAGGCCCCAGCACCAGCCATGCCTCAGGGCAGGCTCTGATCCCGGCCTCAGAGGCCCCAACACCGGCCTTACCTCATGGCAGGCCCCGGTCCCAGCCTTGCTGGCACTGTCACCAGCCTAACCCCTCAACAGGTTCTGATCCCGGCCTCAAAGGCCCCTGCATCGGCCTTGCCTCATGGCAGGCTCTGATCCCAGCTTTTCTGGCCCTGGGATTGGCCTCACCCCTCAGCAGGCTCTGATCCTGGCCTCGGAGGCCCCATCACTGCAGCCTTGCCTCATGGAAGGCCCCAGTCCTGGCCTTGCTGGCCCTGGCACCGGCCTAACCCTTCGTTAGGCTCTGATCACAGCATCGAAGGCCCCTGCACCAGTCTTGCCTCATGGCAGGCTCTGATCCCAGCTTCGGTACCCCTGGCACCGGCCTAACCCATCGGCAGGCTCCAATCCTGGCCTTGAAGGCCCCTGCAATGGCCTTGATTCACAGAAGGCTCCGATCCCAGCTTCGCTGGCCCCAGCACCAGCCCCACCCATCGGCAGGCTCCTATCCCGGCCTTTGAGGCCCCAGCACTATCATGCCTCAAGTCAGGCTCTGGTCACGGCCTCGCTGGCCCCAGCACCAGCCTCCCCCATCGGCAGGCTTCGATCCTGAAATAGGAAGCCCCAGTACTGGCCTAGCCTCACGGCAGTCTCCGGTCCTGGCCTTGCTGGTCCCGCCACTGGTCTCACTCCTCAGCAGGCTCTGATCCCGACCTCAGAGGCCCCAGAACCGGCCATGCCTCATGGCAGGCTCTGGTCGTGACCTTGCTGGCCCTGGCACCGTCCTTGCCTCATGGCAGGCCCCAATCCTGGCCTCGCTTCCCCCGGCACCAGCTTCACCCTTTGGCAGGTTGTGATCTCTGCCTTGGAGGCCCCAGCACCGGCCTTGCCTCATGGCAGGCCCTGGTCCCGGACTCAGGGGCTCCAACACTGGCCTAAACATTTGGCATGCTCTGATCATGGCTTCGAAGGTCCCAGTACCGGCCTTGCCTCATGGCAGGCCCAGGTCGCAGGCTTGCTGGCCCGGGGACTGGCTTTATTGCTCAGCCCACTTCGATCACGGCCTTGAAGGACCATGCACTGGCCTAGCCTCAAGGCAGGCTCCGATCTGAGCCTTGTTGGTTATGGCACCCTCCTCAACCCTTGGCAGGCTCTGATCCTGGCCTCAGAAGCCCCAGCACTGGCCTAGCCTCACGGCAGGCTCTGGTCCCGGCCTCGCTGGCCCTGGCACCAGCCTCACCCATCAGCAGGCTCCGATTCTGGCCTTGAAGGCCGCAGCTCCGGCCTTGCCTCATGGTAAGCCCCGGTCCTGGCCTTACTCTCCCTGGCACCAGCCTAACCCCTCAGCAGCCCGATCCCAGCCTTGAAGGCCACTGTATCAGTCTTGCCTCACAGCAGGCTCAGATCCCAGCTTTGGTGGCAACGGCACCAGCCTCACCACTCGGCAGGCTCCGATCTCGACCTTGGAGGCCCCAACACCAGTCATGCCTCACGGCAAGCACTGGTCCCGGCCTTGCTGACCCAGGCACTGGCTTTATCACTCAGCTGGCTCCCATCCCGGCCTTGAAGGCCCCTGCACCGGCCTTGCCTCACTGCAGACTCCAATCCCAGCTTCGGTGGCCCCAGCAACAGCTTCACCCTCAAGCAGGTTCCGATCCCGGCCTTGGAGGTTTCAGCACCGGCCTTGCCTCATGGCAGGCCCCGGTCCTGGACTTTGGGGCCCTGGCACTGGCCTAACCCCCTTGGCAGGCTCCGATCCCGGCCTCGAAGGCCCCAGTACCAGCCTTGCCTCACGGCTGCTCTGGTCCAGGGCTTGCTGGTTCCAGCACCAGCTTTATCACTTGGCTGGCTCTGATCCTGGCCTTGGAGGCCTCAGCACTGGCCTAGCCTCATGGCAGGCTCTGATCACAGCCTCGCTGGCCCCGGCACCAGCCTCACACTTCGGCAGGCTCCGATCCCGGGCTCGGAGGCCCCAGCACCAGCATACCTCAAGGCAGGCCCTGGTCCCAGCATTGCTGGTCTCGGCACCAGCCTCACCTCTCGGCAGGCTCTGATCCTGACCTCAGAGGCCTCAGTACTGGCCTTGCTATCCCTGGCACGGGCCTCACCACTTGGCAGGCTCTGATCCATATCTCAGAGGCCCCAGCACCGGCCATGCCTCACGGCAGGCCCCGGTCCCAGCCTTGCTGGCCCCGGCACCAGCTTCACCCCTTGTAAGGCTCTGATCCTGGCCTTGGAGGCCTCATCACTGGCCTTGCCTCATGGCAGGCTCCGGTCCCAGACTTGCAGGCACCGGCACTGGCCTAACCCCTCGGCAGGCTCCGATCTTGGCATCGAAGGTCCCAGTACTGGCCTTGCCTCACAGCAGGCCCCGGTTCCGGGCTTGATGGCCCGGGCACTGGCTTTATCGCTCAGCTGGCTCCGATCCCAGCCTTGAAGGCCCCTGCACCGGTCTAGCCTTATGGCAGGCTCTGATCCTGGCCTTGTTTATTCTGGCACTGGCCTCACCCCTCGGCAGGCTCCAATCCTGGCCTCAGAGGCTCTAGCTCCGGCCTTGCCTCACAGTAGGCCCCGATCCTGGCCTCAGAGGCCCCTGAACCGGTCTTGCCTCACGGCAGGCTCCTATAAGAGCCTCGATGTTCCCTGCACAGGCCTCAACCCTTGGCAGGCTCTGATCCAAGCACCCTCTTCACCCAGCATGTTATCCAAAGTTCCCGATCATGCGTGGTGGTAACATTCTGCTTCTGGGTTATTTCTTCAAAAGATCCAGGTGTGTTGCATCAGATCTCTGCCTATTCTGAGTACTGGCTGCTGTCATTGTCGCTGTATTCACCATTTCAGTTCGTTCCCAAACTCTCTTCCCACATTGCATGTTGTCCAGTATTCCTGAGCGTGTGTGATGGTAGCATTCCACCTTTGGGGAAATTTCTTCAGAGGATCAGGGTGGGTTGGATTAGATCTCTGCCTCTCCCAAACAAGTCTCCACTGCCCCCGCAGCCAACACTGCCTTCCTCCTAGGTCTCCGCTGAGCTCCCTCCTTAGAGATGATGTCCAGGATTCTTAAGCATGTAAGGACGAAGCAGTTGCCCTTTGTGGGGAATTTTTCCAAAAGTTCCAGGTCAATTGGTTTGTTTCTACATCACCAGAGTCCTGGCTGTTGCCGTGGTCATCTTGACCCATCTCCAGTATTTTTTCTTTACTTTTCCCTTTCTCTCTCTCTCTTTTTTTAAATAAGAGAAGACAGTATGTGTGGTTTGAAGAGGTTGTGGGATCAGGTACTCATAACAATGAATTTTTTCTCCCTTCCAAGAGTGGAGTTCAACAGTCTCACCAACACAGAGCAGGATCTGCTGTTCTAATCGCACCGGGGCCTGGCGCAGTACAGCAGTGCTGAGTTCTTCTGGTATGTACCGCTTGGCTTCTGGCCTTTGCCCGCCCTCCAGACAGGCCTTCCCAGGAGCAGGCCAGGCGCCCATCACCCACCCAGTACCGAGCCTTCTGGGGAGCAGGGAACCTGCCCGCTGCCCTGACCGGGTCTTCCGGGGAGCAGGGTGCCTGCCCCTGCCCGGACTGGCCCTTCCAGATCGCAGGACGCCTGGCCCCACCTGGACCAGGCCTTCCAGGCCAAATTTTTACTTTAAAAATAACAAATCAATGAAAAATATCTCATGTTCATGTATTAAAACACTAAATTATTAAGATCATAATTCTACCCAAAGAAATCTACAGATACAATGTAACTCCCAGCAAAATCCCAATGGAATTAGTTTTAAGAAATAGAAAAATATCATCTTAAAATTCCCGTGGAATATCATGGGATTCCAATGGCCAAAGAAATCTTGAAAAAGACAGTCTTTTCAACAAATGGTGTTGCACAAACTACCCACATAAAAGTTGAAACTGTTCTTTATACTTTATGCAAAAATTAACTCAGACTGGATTAAACATCTAAACTTTGAAATTAAAATTATAAAACACTTAGATGAAAACCTGGACTTGAATCTACATTACATTTGATTTGGCGTTGATTTCCTTGATATGATACTAAAAGCACAGGTAACAAAAGAAAAAAGAAATTGGTCTTAATCAAAACCAATTTTTTTCTGTGCATCAAAAGACATTATCAACAGACTAAAGAAACCACCAGAGAATTGGAGAAAATATGTTGAAAAATTTATTTAATAAGGAATTATTACCTAGGATAAACAAATAACTCCTTTAACTCAATAACAAAAATAACCCAATTAAAATATGGGCAAAGGATTGAATAAGTCCTAAGAATGTATACACATGTTGTTTGTACTTTTAAAGTTTTTAAAATATGGTTATATTTAAAGTAATAGAAGTTTATTCTAAGAAGATAGAAAATGGCTAAAAAGCACATGAAAAGATGCTTAACATCATTAGCTTCTAGAGAAATGCAAATAAGAACCACAGTGAGATTCTATGTTGCACCCATTAGGATAGTTACTAATTTTGTGCATAATATGGTACTGAGTATTAAACTCAAGACATTCTATGAACTATACTCTCAGCCCTATTTTACCTTTTATTTTGAAATAGGGTCTTGCTAAGTGACCAAGTGTTGTGCTGAGTTGCCACAGTTGGTTAGATCTGCAGTCCTCCTGTTTCAGCTCCCCGAATGCTGAGATTACAGGTGTGTACCACCATGCTTGGCAGATAATTACTATTTTTAAATCATTGAAAATACATGTAGAGAAATAGGAATCCTTGCACAGGAATAAAAATCATGCAGACTTGAGAAAAGAGTTGGGAAATTCCTCAAAAAGTTAAACATACAATTCCCATAACATACAGCAAATTTTCTCCAAGTTCTTCAGTTCTATTCAGAAGAACTGAAAGCAATGACTCAAACAGATACTTGTACACTAATGTTCTCAGCAGACTTATTCACAATAGTTCAAAACTGGAAACAACCCAGCTGTCCATCAGCAGATAAGTAGATAAACATAATGTGGTATATAAATACAATGGCATATTACTTATTCATAGATAAAGTTCTGATTTATTCTATAACATTAATGAATCTTGAAACACTATACTAAATGAAATAAGCTAGACACAAAAGGACAAATATTGTATGATACCATTTACATGAGGTGACTGGAATAGTAAAATTCATAGAGTCAGAAAGTAGCATAGAGTTTACAGGGAGGGGTTGATGGTGTGGTGAGAATGGGGAGCTGTTTATGAGTACATAGGTTTTATTTAAGGTAATAAAAACAATTGTGGAAATGGAGAATATTAATATGTATCCAACATAGTGAATGATAGTGTGCCAATAACTATATTCTTTTTTTTTTTGATGTACTGGAAATGGAATCCAGGAGCATCTACATCCAAGCTACACCCCTAGCCCTATGCTTTATTCTTTATTTTGAAACAGGGTCTAACTGAGTTGTAAAGGGCCTCACTAAGTAGCTGAGGCTGTCCAGAAACCATGATTCTCCTGTCTCAGACTCCCAAATGCTGGGATTACAAGCATGTGCCACCACGTCCGGCTAGTAACTATATTCTTAAAAGTGGTTAAGATGTTTCGAAAACCAACCAAACCAAAACAATGAACAATTCAAGTTAAAATTTTTCATTGTGAAAGCATATTCCACACATAATAAAGTATATCGCCTGAGTGGTACTAAATATTGTGGGGAACATGGAAAAAGCAGATGTGCCTTCTCTAAAAAGCCCTAGGATTGTACTTGAGTGAAGCTTTTTACACATGAAGTTTGTGCTCTCTAAAGAAAGCATCAACCATAGCCTAGGGTTGCACAAGATGCTCCACTAAGATGCAGAAAGAAAATAGAACTTAGACTGCAGTTGTGGTGGCACACACTTGTAAATCCCAACATTCCTGAGGCTGAGACCAGAGGATCGTGGTTCATGGCCAGCCTCAGCAACTTAGTGAGGCCCTCTGCAACTCAATGAGAGCCTGTTTCAAAATAGAGAATAAAAAAATAGGGCTTGGGGTGTAGCTCAGAGGTAGAATGTCCCTGGGTTACATCCCCAGTACCATAAAAAGAAATTAAATAGATGGACAGAATTAAAGTAAAATATGTAAATTTGTTTATGATAGTAATGAATGAAGGGTTACTGATACTACATGCATAGACACAGGTTCTTTCACCCAGAGCAAAGGCTGGAGAGAGTTCATATGAATGAACAATTTTTTTGGTACTGGGGATTGAACTCAGGGGCATTCAACCACTGAGCTGCACCCCTAGCCCTTTTTATTTTGAAACAGGATATCACTAAGTTACCATGTGCTAGACTTGATCTGCAATATTCCTGTCTCAGCCTCCCAAGTACTGGGAGTGTGTGAATGAGCATTTTGGTATGGCCTTAACCTGATTAACCTAAGTGAAGTTTACCTGTGCCGGGTAAATATATGGATATAGTGTCTAATTATTAACTAAACCAGTCAGTTCCCACAAACCATATGAGTGCCTTAAAACAATTCCTAGGAAGAAACATTGAACAAAAGATAATACTAATAGTACTAGTTGAAGCAAATGTCAGAAAAATAACAAAGATGAAACTGGTGCTATTCATAGCACAGCTCACCATCTGCCATATTACTGTGAAAACACAGTACTAATCTACTTTGATTCATCAAGGAGCTGGCTAAAGTGATTTAAAATCATCCAGATTATTGGGAATATTAATTCATAATCACTCACAATAATTATACATCATTAAAATTGTTAACATTTATAAAAATATAAATAAACAAACAAAAGCGGAAGAGATGAAGAGTGCAAATTGACTACAGGAGTGACCAGAATAATAACAGATAATATGTTATATTAAGGACTATGTGCCAGGCACCATGCTAAGCATCATACATATTTTATGTCAATTAATTTTTTGACAACCCATTGGAGGAATATGGTAAAATTCAGCTAGTTGTCCTGCTCTAACTTCCATAGCAAGGGATTATTTCTGGGACATTGCTGTCCAAGAAGGGGGTTACATTTTTCTATTCATACCTGTGTAATTAAATGAATTAATGTGATTTGTAGCTGTGGTAGACTGAACAGTGGTCCCTAAAGTTAACCACCTCCTAATCTGTGGAGCCTAATCTTTTTAAATTTATATGGCAAACAAGACTTTGACAATGAAGAAAGTTAAGAATTTTAAGGTGAAACAATTATCCTGGATTATCCAGGTGGGCTTTAAGTGGAATCCCAAATGTCTTTTTAAGAGGGATATAGAGGAATATCTGACCACAGGAGAGAGTAATGTAATGATGGAAGCACAGAGAAATTTTAAGATGTTATATTGTCAACTTGGAGGTTGGAAGAAGGGTTTATATGAAAAGTGTGATGGCTCACACCTGTAATCCCAGTACTTGGGAGGATCACAGTTTCAAGGACAGCCTCAGCAATGTACTGAGACTATGGTTAAATAAATTAAAAGGGGTGGAGGTATAGCTCAGAGGTAGAATGTCCCTGGGTTCAATATTTAGTACACAGCAAACAAGAAGGGGTCAAAGAATGCAGAACATGTTGCATTAGAAATTGGTGTATGCCTGTAAGCCCAGTATTTGGGATGCTGAGACAGAAGCGTCACAGCCTTGAAGACAGTCTCAGCAAGAACCTGTTTCAAAGTAAAAATAAAATTGTGCTGGGAGTGTATCTTAGAGTTAGAATGCCCCTGGGTTCAATCCCTAGTACTACCTGAATAAGTAAGTAAGTAAATAAATAAATAATTCTAAGCTAACTCTCAGCACTGTTTTATTTTTATTTAGGAACAGGGTCTTACTGGGGTGGCCCTACATGCTCCCTGGAAGACCCGGTTCCGGGGTAGGGGCGGGCAGCCCGGCCCACTCCCAGGAAGGCCCAGAGCCAGGCTGGGGGCGGGTGGCCTGGCTCGCTCCCTGGAAGGCCTGGTGTTGGGCTGAGGGCAGGCAGCTGGCCCCCTCCTGGGAAAGCCTGTTTTTGGGAGGGAGGCTGAGCCTCGGGTACTGAGGAACTCAGCGCTGCTGTGCTGCACAGCCATGATGAGCTTAGAACAGCAGATCCTACTCTGCGTGGTGAGGCTGTGGGACTCTGCTTTTGGAAGTGAGAAAAAATTCATTGCTCCCGAGTGCCTGATCCCACAACCTCTTCAAACCACACATACTCATACTGTCTTCTCTTATTCAAAAAAAAAAAAAGAAAGAAAGAAAAAAGAAAAAGAAAATAAAATACATTGGGGAGGGGTTATGATGGCCGCGACGGCATCCAACATTCTGGAGATGCAGAAAAAACATATCCACCTGACCTGGAACTTTTGGAAAAATTCCCCACGAAGAGGGTCTGCTTCTTCCTTATATGTTTAAGAATCCTGGACATCATCTGTAAGGAGGGAGCTCAGCAGAGACCTAGGAGGAAGGCGGTGTTGGTAGCTGTGGCTGCGGTAGCCGTGGAGGCTTTTATTTGGGAGAGGCAGAGATCTGATCCAACCCACCCTGATCTTCTGAAGAAATTGCCCCAAAGGTGGAATGCTACCTTCGTGCATGCTCAGGAATGACAACATGCAGTGTGGGAAAAGAGTTTGGGAAATAATTGAGATGGTGGAGGCAGCGGCAACGGCAGTGGCCAGTACTTACGAGAGTCAGAGATCTGATGCAACACACCTGGATCTTTTGAAGAAATAACACCAGAGGCAGAACACTATCACCACGCATGCTTGGGAACTTGGGACAATGTGCAGTGTGAAGAGGGTGCTCAGATCGAAGCCTGCCAAGGGATGAGGCCTGTGCCAGGGCCAATGAGGCTGGGATTGGGGCATGCCATGAGGCAAGGCCGGTGCTGGGGCCTCCGAGGCCGGGATTGGAGCCTGCCAAGGGATGAGGCTGGTGCCGGGGCCACTGAGGCCGGGCTCGGAGCCTGCCATGAGGCAAGGCCAGTGCTGGGGCCTCCGAGGCTGGGATCAGATCCTGCTGAGGGGTTAGGCCTGTATCAGGATCAGCGAGGCTGGGATCGGAGCCTGCTGTGAAGCAAGGCTGGTGCTAGGGCTTCCGAGGTCGGGATAGGAACCTGCCAACGGGTGAGGCTAGTGCTAGGGCCAGCGAGGCTGGGATCGGGGCCTGCCATGAGGCAAGGCCAGTGCTGGAGCCAGCGAGGCCAGCATCAGAGTTTATCGGGTGGCCAGGCCAGTGCCGGGGCCGTCAAGAGTGGGATCAGAACTTGCAATGCAGCATACACAGAGAAATATCACAGAAAATAAAAACCAGATGCTTTCCCTAATATGCAAAAACTAGGAAGAAATAGGTAATAGGAGGAGATCTAGTTGAAGAAAGGGCCCCATGGAAGAGCAATCAAGGTGACCAATCAGAGGGAATGGGATGGGGGAAGACGGAATCTCTTTAAAATGCATGATGTACGTAAACAAATGTATGAAAGTTCATCAACAATCAAGCATGGGATCGAGGGAAGGGACAGAATGGGATGGTGATTGGATAAAGGCTAATTGGATGATGTGTGCTTGTATATCCTCACAAGTCTTGTATTCCATTGTAATGTATGACTAAAATGTGTATGTGTGTGTATATATATATATATATATATATATATATATATATATATATAATTAAAAAAATAAAAAATAGGGCTGGAGTGTACATTGGAGGTAGAATGCTCCTGGGTTCCATCCCCAGTACTACAAAAATTGTTGAATGGATAGAGCCAGGCGTGGTGGCACACGCTTATAATCCCCGTGCCTGGGAGGCTGAGACAGGAGGATGGCACGGGTTTGAAGCCAGCCTCAGCTACTTAGTGAGGCTTTTAGCAACTTAGTGAGACCTTGTTTCCAAATAAAATATAAAAAAGATCTGGGAGTATAGCCTGGAGGCAGAAAGCTTCTGGGTTCTACCCCTAGTACCATAAAAAAATAGTTGAATGGATAAAGATAATATATGCATATAATGTAATTCTACACAGCCATAAAAAAGTATTAAATTATGAGTTGCAGGAAAATGGATGGAATAAGAGCATATTATGCTATGTGAGATCTGCCTATCTCAGAAAGTTGGGGTTGTATAATTTTTTTTCCATATGTGACAGCTAGAGAGAAAAATAGGAAGCATAATGGGCTTTAGTTAATTGTGGAGAGACACTAGTAGAATATTGGAAGGGACTTCGGAAAGAGACCTAAAAAGGAGAGAAAAGGTTTAGGAAGTAACGTGTTAAAATAATATTATAGTAATATGTAAAGACATTACTACTATTTTCACTAAGATGTATGGGGAGGAAAGAGAGTGTACAGGGTTGGGATGTGGACATATATGTGTACATGTATGTTTGAATCATGTTGAATTACACTGTGGCATATAAATGCAATGAATTAATAAAAGTTTTAAAAAAAACAGGGTCTTACTAAGTTGCAGAGGGCTTTACCAAGTAGCCGAGGCTGGTTGGGACATGTGATCCTCCTGTCTCAGCCTCCTAAGTACTGGGATTATAAACATGTACCACCCAGTCTAGTGGACTTTAGTTCTTTAACAAATAAATTTTGTGGGGACATGATTGAGTCCATATCACTGGCCTTGATGATTTAAAATGCTACCTACTCCTGGATTAAAAATAGAAAAAAATTAAAGCTGAAAAAGTTTTCCACCAGAAAGGCTTATGGAAGCTCTAAGCTTGAGTAAAAATGACAAAGAATTCCATTTCTCCACAAAACAACTAATAAATTAGCAAAATATATCAGTATACATTCTTCTGAACTCTGGAGACTAACCAAATGCTTATAAAAACCAGGGGAATCAATCAAGTAAAAAAATAGTTAAATATGAGTAGTAGGAGGAAATTTTTTAATTTTATATAATTAGGCCCTTATCCATTCCCCAGCTCAATTATAGCCTAGAAGACAATAGATTATGTTCTATGGAAAGACACTGATTCCAGAAAGGGTAGAACAAACCTTTTACTCAAAGTATTGTGGTTGTTTTCTTTAATGTGTGTTATGACTCCCTAAATGTCTTGGTCAATCGGCTGGGTCTTGGTGGCACACACTTGTAATCCCAGCATTTGGGAGGCTGAGACAAGAGGATCACAGTTCGTGGACAGCCTCAGCTACTATTTAGTGAGGCCCTTTGCAATTCAATGAGACCTTGTTTCAAAATAAAGAATTAAAAATAGGGCTGGGAGTGAGCTCGGAGATAGAATGACCCTGGGTTCCATTTCCAGTACCACAAAATAAATAAATAAATAAATAAATAAATAAATAAATAAATAAATAAAGTGGTCAATATTCTCACTGCTATAATCCAAAATAACTGACCACACAACTTAGAGGAAGGAAGGTTTATTTTCTCACAGATTTTGTTATTTTGGGTTCAGTGCATGTGAGACCAGGGTCTAGAGCTCAGGTCATAGCAGTGAGAAACAGAGAGAGGGAGAGACCAAGATTCTGCTCTCACATCATGGAGGCCTGAAGCAAGAGAACAGGTAAGGGGAAAAGGAATCATATACTATCCCTAAGGCTGCACCCTCAGGGACCCAGCTATACTAGCAACACCCTACCTGCTTAGATTACCACCCAGATAAATCCATTACAATGGGTTGTTTATCATTAAATTATAATGAATTATTTATGATGAGATTACCAGTCTTGTGGCTCAATTATATCAACCCTAATCTTTTCAAACGGCATTCTATATTTGACCACAATACCAGAGGACAGGCTGATAAGTTTGCCTTTATTTCACCTAAGTTTTTCACTGTTGGGGTGGCTATTCAAGAAACGTTTATTGAAACACTGAAAACAATATAATTAGTTACCAATTCTTAAGGAAATTGATAAGAGTTGGAAAAAGTGATACATTAACCAAAAATCTTGAGAAGAAAGGCAGTAAAATAAAATCTTTTGAAAAATATAGACTTTCAAGTGCTCTAGGATATTTTAGGAATTTGTAAGTCCACACACATGACTGTGGTTGGGTATATTCCCAGGAAATACCAGAGGGCCTAAGCCTTAGCTCCAGCTGACCATCCAACTTTGTGAAAATAGGAAATGAAAATCAAAGCAGAGTTGTAACCCCCATGCTAAGTGTTATAGAGAAGTCCCTATACATACAACATCTATTTTAAAGACTTTTTAATGATAATTCTTGTATTTTTATTTTTTCATTTTTAATGTGGAGCATATTGAAATTAGTATACTTTCAGACTGTGCTTGGTGCCCTCTCCCCCCACTTCCTCTTCTCCTCTTCCAACAATAAGTGTTCAGGTTAACCATGCTATATTTTGAAGTCTATAGTAGAAAGGTAGGAAAAAATTTAAAAATTCAATGTAAATGTATTTTTTGCTTGTAGCTCCTATACTTTTCTACATTATTTAGAAGACAACTGCTTCAAACAATAAGTATAAATGCTGGACACAATAAGTATAAAATAAATATGTAACTTGTGACAATAGTAATAAAGTAGGAGGTAGAGCTATATAGGAACAATTTTTTGTACTATTATATGTAAGTTGGTATTAATCCAGACTGAATAGTTATAAATTAGGTAGTAAATTATATTCCAGGAAACTCCCCAAAAAGTAACTAAAATATATAGTGAAAGAAATAACCGGGTATTAAAATGATACACTAAAAAAATCTACTTAACACAAAGAATATAGTATTCAAGGAACTGAGGAACTAAGAAACTTTAAAATATCAGCTGGGCATGGTGGTGCACACTTTTGATCCCAGTATTTGGGAGGCTGAGACAGGAGGATCGTAGTTCACAGCCAGCCTCAGCTACTTAGGCTCTTTGCAACTCAGTGAGACCCTGTTTCAAAATAAATAATAAAAAATAGGGCTGGGCGTGTAGCTCAGAGGTAAAATTCTCCTGGGTTCCATCCCCAGCACCACAAAAAAGTATCAAATAGAAAAGGTCATATTTTTATCAGTAATTATATATAAATGAATAAAAATACCTCCAATGTAAAGGCAGAAATGGGCTGAATAAATATAAAAAGTAATAATTGAAAGTTAGATGTCTTAAAGAGGCTCACTTTGGACATAAATGCATAGATAGTTTGAAAGTAAAAAGATGGAAAGGTCTTCAGATAAATAAGGAATGAGACCAGGAGAATAATAGAAGGATTAGGGGAGAAAGGTGAGGAGGGGGCAAAGAATTGAGGAAGGAAATAGTTTTAGTATTTTTATGTTCATATATTAATACACTGATAACAGTATATTTAAAATCTAGAGAGATATTTGTGACATGTTCTTATCAATGTAATAGTAGAAGTGATTTGTATTACAATGGATTCAAGGAGATTAAGAGAAAGATATTCCCTTTTCACTATCTCTTTTCTAGTTTTTGCCAGCTGGATAGAGAGCCTATAAAGTTCAAGAGTATAGATGAGTCATAAGACATGGAGGAGCATAGACCTCTGAATCACTATGTGGAAGAAACCATCCACTTATCATGAACAATTTTTTGTTTAGTTTCTTAGATGAGTCTAAAACAAACTTTTAATTTATTAAGCCATGGAAACAATGTATTTTATTTGATAAAAGTTAGTATTTCCTGATCTAGAAAAATGTACCAATATTATCCCCATTATACTGATGAGGAAATAGAGGCTCATGGGATACAAGATCTTTCCAAAAGGCACATGTATATTTAGAGATGAAACCAGGATTATCACCTTGGTTATATCACTCTGAAGCCTCTTGTGTTGACTAAAACTTTCTTTAACTCTGAGAAATGGTTAGTGACAAAAGCAATGACAGCAACACTGAATTCTTTCTGAAATTACTTAGTGTCTCAGCAGGAGTCCACCTAGAAGGGAACTAGAAGGCAATAAACAAAAGAAATTAGAAATCTTCACCATCCTTTGAAAAGGAACCACAGTTTTCCAAGAAACCAGTTCAAATGTTAGAACTGAATATTAGGACC
Organism: Muscardinus avellanarius; assembly: GCF_963383645.1. Classification (NCBI taxonomy): domain Eukaryota; kingdom Metazoa; phylum Chordata; class Mammalia; order Rodentia; family Gliridae; genus Muscardinus; species Muscardinus avellanarius. Next base: position 99,816,262 of record NC_137792.1, read on the forward strand.
CCAAAGTCCTCCAAAGGGAGGGTATCATAATTCTTTTTCGTTAAACATCAATGGGGAGCCTACTATGTGCTGGGGTCTGTTCTAACAAAGCAAAACTCTTCATGTAGATTGCATTCTAAGTATGGGGAAATAGACAGTAAGCTAAATAAGTAGAACAGTTCATGTATTACATGGTGATAAGTATGATAGAAATCAATAAAGCACAGAGGAAAGAAAGAAAGTATAATAGTAGTTTGGCTATAATGGTCTTGTTTTTGCAAACTGGAGAAACAAGGGTTACTCCCTATGTGACACACCACACTTCCCAGAATCTGAGATGAAAACCCCCACAAGATCTGAGTTGATTTTTCCTACAGCTATCACTTATTTGTTTTATGTTTCCACAAATTATTAACTGTGCAAGGTGAGATTTTGCAAGGGCTTGTCTCAGCCTATATCTCCCTTCCCAAATCCTGTTGTAACAACTGTTTTATCTGCTTTCCATCTCTCTACTGCCAAAACAACAGGACAGGTCTTAGTGATCCTACTATATAAACAATCTCTTTGATGTTACTGCACTTATTTTCTGCCTCCAGTCTCAGCCCCATGCTGTTTTTTTTTTCAAGGAGCCAGACTAGCATCATAGTGTGTGTTTGGATTGTACGTGTATTGCTTTTTTTTTTTTTTTTTTTTTTGGTGGTACTGGGGTTCCTGGAATCCCTTCTACCTCTGGGCTACACTCCCAGACCTATGTTTACATTTTTATTTGGAAACAGGGTCTCCTAAACCAGCGCTCGTGGCTGGCTTCCAACCTGCGTGATCCTCCTGTCTCTGCCTCCCAAGCGCAGGGATTACAAGCATGCGCCACCACACCCGGCAACGTGTATTGCTTTTTAACAACCTAAACATCAGTTTTCCTCTTCTGAATGGTGCTCTAACTTCCTTTCTTTTAAAATATACTTTTAGCCAGGCGTGGTGGCGCACTCTTGTAATCCTAGCACTTGGGAGGCTGTGACAGGAGGATCACACAGATTTGAAGCCAGCTTCGGCTACTTAATGAGGCTCTCAGCAACTTAGTGAGACTCTGTTTCCAAATAAAATATAAAAAAATAGGGCTGGGAGTATAGCCTTGAGGTAGAAAGCCCTCTAGGTTCTACTCCCAGTACCACCACTGACATATATATAGTGTTTATTGGTGCATTATACTCTTACATCATAATGTAGTTTAGAGTGATAGCAAGTACTGAAGTCTCTGTAGAAAGATCATATATAATATATTCTTTGCATACCTGGTTACTAGCATCAGAGCATGGATTTGCTCTGACTCCAGGACTTGCTTGTCCTCTCTGGGCCTCAGTTTCCTTACTTGGAAAAAGGATGTGATAAAATGACATATTATAGAGCTATTGGATGGTACAAGTTCAATAAATATTAGCTTGTAGTAATATGTAACAATGACTAGATCTTTACAAATTAATAGTCCTATTTTTCCTTTTTCACCATGTTACAAAGAAAACAATTTTTGCATGGTTTGTGCCCAGACATGGGATTTACTTTTGCTGATCAGAATATTGGGTAGAGCCAAAAGACACTAAAAACTTTAGCTCAGTTTACATAGAAAATATTTAGGAGATTCTCCTAGAATTAAGTAAATGTTCAAATTGTTCTTTAGTAACATTTCATGATTGGCCTGGAGTGTTTTGCACGTAACATTATAGCATAATTGACCAGAGGCAAATTTTCCTCTCTATTATTTAAGTTATGGTGTGTGTACATGAGGCAGATGGGGCTTCTTTCCCTGATCTGGTAATGAGTGCTTCAGTTGAAGCATTCTAAATTGGCCTGTTCCAGAAAATTTCTTTTCCTAGTGATGCTTATCAATGCTTCCTCATTTGGTGCTTGTTCTCCTATTGCTTTATAATCAAGTCCTCTTCTCCAAAACATATATAGTTAAAATTTTGGATAATAATATTCCAATTGGCCTGACACAGATTTCTAAAGCATCTTGTCAGTATTATTTAACCAATGTTTACTTTGGAAACACCAAAGACCTTTAAACTTTCCCCATTAACCACTTTCCTGTTTGTATCTGGCTCCTACAATTTTGCTTCAGACAGGGTTCAAATGTTTGTTTCCCTAGCAGTAGAGTAGGACTACTGGGGAAATTTTCTGATTTTCATAAAAGTGACTTTATTAATGGAATATCTTTTCTGATCTCTTATTCTAATTTATATTTGAAGGATTTGATAAGTCTGTCAGAGTCTAAATTTATTCAACCATGGCTCTTTATGTATTTCTATGAATTCATTCCTTTTATTTTTCAAAATACTCTCTTTGTAGAGAGAAGTTTTTGAAAATCAACTACATTTCTGATGTTCAGATATACCTACAAAGCTATGTAGTTGGTCCTCAGTAGTAGGGGGTGGAGGTGTGAATGTAGTGTATTTTAATGTTAATTGTATATACTTCATTTAAAAATAAAGAACACGTGACAATTTTTTATTATACAGTTTTTAGAGCTATGGATTTTTCCATCTAAACACATTTTCTTAGGCAACCTATGAAAATAGTTTCAATATCTAGATATTTTATTCAGCTGAAATTCTATAGTCAATCAATGTAATTTTATTGCATATGCCCTTATTCTTTCCTTTTGTCACTCCTGCACATTTACTCGGGAAAATTGCAACTTTGATTAAATCTAAGTTTATTCCATGTCTTTACCTGAAGCTGATGTTGACTGGAGAAAAAAATGCACAAGAATAAATTAATGACCACATATTTAAAATAGGCTTTTGATGCTAACAGAATATTTTATTGTTTATTAGCCTATAAATCTCCCATTTCACATTTTCTTTGTCTGCAAACCTCCAAAACAATTGAAGAAATTAAAGGAGACTCTCCAGAGACCACTATTGTAACTACTGCTTTCCACTTAGCAACATCTATGCCTGTTTTGGTTTGGATCTAAAACATTTCCCAAAGTCTTATTTGTCTAAAAGTGGGGTTTTTAGAGAATGAGTGCATCATTTAGAAAACAAGGACTCTAAATGAGGGCTCAGTGGATAAATCCATTTTGCTGGATTCACACTTTGAATGGATTATTAGGATATGTTAGAAATTGTACAATATGGGACCTACTTACAGGAAGTAGGTATCTGAGGACCTTCCCTGGAAGGATACATTTTCTCCCCAGCGCCCTCCTTTTGCTTATGTTGTTTCCTGGCTGCCACAAACTGAGCATACCCTTCCATTATTTTCTGCCTCACTCTAGTTATAAAGCAGTGGAGCCAGCTGGTTATAAATTAAAACCTCCGAAGCCATGAGCAAAAATAAATATTTCCTCCTTTAAGTTGTTCCTATCAGGCACTTTGCTCACAGCAACAGAAAGCTAACTAATATAATGCCCATGTTTTATAACTTCCTGTTGGTTATAAAAGATGAATTTCCTTCACAATTACTACTTTCTGCAGTCCAGTGTATCATTTCTATAAATATACAAATTTCTTATTTCTTTCATATAAAAGTCAATGTTCCTTGGTCTTATATACATCTCTGATAACATGCCACATTCCTTTACACTACTAGCACAGCAAAACTTAAAAATGTATCAACACAGCCAGGTACAATAGCACAAGCTTGCAATCCCATATTTGGGAGGTTGAGACAGGAAGATCCCAGATTTGAGACCAGCCTCAGCAGTGTGGCAAGAGTGTTAGCAACCTAGCAAGACCTTGTTTCAAAACAAAAAAATAAAGGCTGGGGATATAGCTTGGAGGTAGAATATCCTGTGTTCAATTCCAAGTATCACCTAGAAAAAATTATCAACATGATTTCTACAATTCCCTCATCTTATCTTCTAGCCCCACACTATTGCTCTCTCTATATGTAAATGTATATGTATATACACATATATATGCACATTCATTTTTTAATTTCTTCAATGCTGATCAATTAGTGGTAGTATCTTATTATAGCTTCAATTTGCTTTTTCTGAATGGCATATGACATCGTATATATTTTTTCTTATTTTTGTGGTACTGGGGATGAAACCCAGGGACATTTTACCTCTGAGCTATACGCCCTGCCCTCTTTTGTTATGCTTTATTTTGATAAGGTCTCACTGAGTTGCAAAGGTTCTCACTAAGTAGTTGAGGCTATCTGTGAACCTGCAATCTACCTGTCTCAGCCTCCCAAATGCTGAAATTATAAGCATGTGCCATGATTCCTGGCTTCTCTGTACATATTTTTATAAAGTTATTTGCAACAGTATCTTCTTTGATAAGGTATTTGTTAAAATTGTCAGCCGGGTGTAGTGGCGCACACTTGTAATCCCCGCGCTTGGGAGGCTGAGACAGAAGGATCGCACAAGTTTGAAGCCAGCCTCAGGTACTTAGTGAGGCTCTCAGCACATAAGTGAGACCTTATTTCCAAATAAAATATAAAATAGGTCTGAGAGTGTAGTCTGGGAGTAGAAAACCTCTGGGTTCCATCCCCACTACCACACACACACAAAATAAAGATTATTTGCCTACTTAACATTTTTGGTTTTGTGCTAAAATATACACAACAATCACCTGGGGTTCACCTAATTTGCAAGATATTTTGCCAGTGCATGTTGTTGTCCCAAAGATTTTGACTTGTTCTTTTATTATTTCCTATCCCAGCCACCTATCTTCATAAATGGAAACCACCATTGTTCTCTGCTCATCCATGAAAGGCTCATTGCTCTCTGAAATTCAATACAACTCGAATTCCTGTGATTTCTTTGCTAGGTCCATGAGAGCCATATCTTTCCCATCCTTATATTAAGCTCATGGGAAGCAGAAGTCATTCTCTCAGAAACGTATTCCAAATTTTCTCTTCCATTGCATCATCAAAATGTTCTTATAAAAGTCTTCAATGAATTCCATCTTGTTAAATCCTATTAAATTCTCAAACTTCATGTTAATTGATCTAGAAATAGCATTTAACACAATTGTTTACTACCTTCTCTTTGATAAACAATTTTAAAATCCAGTCCCTAATACAAAGCACCCTCATTGTTTTTCTTCAGCCTCATTACAAAGTCCTTCTTACTACCCTTACTAATTTTTTCTCTTTTCCTCCAAACTTTTAACAATTTAACTAACCAGATATCAGCATTTTCCCCTCTTTTGTATCTATACTCACTTCCTTGGTTATATCCAGTCTCATGGCTTTAAATACCAACCATATGCTGAAGGAAACAAAATTTATACCTTGCCATCTCTCTCCAAAGCTTAGGATTTGTATACTCAAATATTTCCTTGAGTCGGGCATGGTGGTGCACGCTTGTAATCCCCACGCTTGGGAGGCTGACACAGGAGGGTCACACAGGTTCGAAGCCAGCTTCAGCTACTTAGTGAGGCTCTCAGAAACTTAGTGAGACACTGTTTCAAAATAAAATATTAAAAATTTAGGTGTGGGAGTATAGCTCAGAGGTAGAAACCCTTTGGGTTCCACCACTAGCACCACCAAAAAAATATTTCCTTGATATCTATGTGTAGATTCTAGAAATATTTCTTAAAAATGTACCAAAAATGGAATTTTAATTATCTACCTTATACTTGGTACACCCAGAGATTTCTATACCATAGTTAAGAGTAACTAAAAACTATATAGTTTATCATTGATTTGCTATTTTTTCCCACAACTCATATCTCAATCCATTAGCAAATTCTGAGCTTCTAACTTCAATATATCCAGAATACAAGCATATATCACCATCCATACTGCTATAACTGTAGTCCAAATAACCATTGTCTCTTCTTGAATTATTGTAATAGTTTCCTAATTAATTCCCCATCTTTCAATCTTTACCCCATCCCTTCTACTACATATGCTACCTATTTTAATATAGCTTCTAATAGTGATCTTCCTATAGCACAAATCAGAAGCATAACTCTTTTGCTCAAAAATCCTCCAACGTTCACATTTCACTCAGAGGATAAGACAATTTCTTTACAATCACCCACAAGGGCCATGGTTCTGTCTTCTCTACCCACTGTCCTATGACCTCCTTTCCTAGTAATATACCCCTTTAATTTTTCTATTCCACCCACTTTGGCTTCCTTGATCTTCCAAAAATACCAAGTACACTCTCACATTAGGTCTTTGCTCAGGCTCTTCCCTTTCTATGGTTGCTTCCCTAAATCTTTCTTTTTGCTCCCAAATCAACTTCTCAACGAGACTCATCATGACAAAAGTATTTCACATTGCAAACTGTTTTCTCCTATTGATGTTTTCTGTCTTTTAAAAAATCAGCTTTGATATGCTACACCATGGATGAACATTAAGCATAATATGTGAAGTGAAATAGCTAGTCACGAAAAGATAATCATTGCATGTTTCCACTTATATGACATATTTAAAGAAGGCAAACTCTTAGAAACAGAAAGTAGGATGATAGTTGTGGGGAGTTAGGGAAGTCAAGAAAGAGGCATTGTTAAAGAGTTTCAGTTTGTGTACAGTTTAAGTTTTTCAAGATGAAAAGACTCAGAGAGCTGTTGCAAGCAAACACTGCTGTACATTAGAAAATGATAAACTTTATGTTGTGTTATTTTAACTATTGTCTCAGTTACTATTCCCACTGCTGTAACTCCAAACAACAAATCATACAACTTAGAGTAAATAAAATTCATTTGCTCACAGTTTTGGAGGTTTAGAAGTTCAGGCCATGTCAGGCTGGGTCTGTAGAACTCAGGGCATGATGGTGGAAAGCAGAAAGAGAGGAAGAGAGCAAAGGGTCTTCTCTGACATAGTGGCAGCTGGAAGCAGAGAAGAAGTAAGAGGATGAGAGAACAATATATAGTCCCCAAGTCTACAGCCCCAGGGACCCCTCCTTAGAAACCAAGCCCTGCTTCCAACATTGCTACCTTATTTCCATGAGGTCTATGGGGACATTCTAAACCCAAACCATTACAACCACAGTAAAAAGGAATGAAAAGTAAGACAACTTAAAAATTAAATGTGACCAATTAATAGGAAAAACACAAATTTGACTGTTGGTTTCAGCTTTGACATGTAAAAAACTTAGAAGACATAATTTCCATACTTTCAAATTAGAATGTTGAAAAAACTGCAAACCACTGATACTTTCAGAACTTACCAGAGACTTGTATTTTCAGGACAAATGCCACCCTTATATCTGGGAAGACATGAGCATCTAAAGAATCACAGCCAAGTTCTTCTTACCTGGATCAGATGCCACTTGACGCATAAATTGATGGGAACACATCAGTGGTAATTCTGAGTTTTGAATATTATGAGATTGAGAAATTACTGGGGGGATAGTTGTAGAAGTGCTGTATATTTTGTGGTTTTACTTCTAGAAATAACATCACATCACCATGCTTTAAAGCCCAAAACACTCAGTCTTGACTCTGGCAAGAGGAGAAAACAACTACTGTTAAGACTTACTCTCCAGGGGAACAAATTTTACCAGAGCTTTATGCCACGTGATTTAAAAGCGCTCCATAGATTATTAGCCTCTTCCAATTTTCCAGTCTTACCTAAGGGGGAGGAAGCTATAAACATTTATAAAGGGTACAGTCCAAGACTGTAGGATCACAGAAAAACTATCAACCATAACATTAGAAAACACTGTTTTAGGTTTTTTAAATAACTCTAGGTGGATTTTCACTATAGTTGTACTAATTTATATCCCTACCAACAGTGTATAAGTGTTCCCTTTTATCCATATTTTGCCAACACTTACCTTCATCTTTTTGACACTAGCCATTCTAATAGATATGAGGTGATGTCACATTGTGATTTTAATTTGCGTTTCTCTAATGATTAGTGATGTTGAACATTTTTTCATATATTTCAGGTCCTTTACCCATGTGTGTGTGTGTGTGTGTGTGTGTGTGTGTGTGTGTGTGTGTGTTTGTGTGTGTATGTGTGTGTAACTGCGGATTGAAACCAGGGACATTCTACTTCTCAGCTAGGCCCCAAGCCCTATTTTATTTTGAAACAGTGTCTCACTAAGTTGCTGAAGGCCTCACTAAGTTGCTGAACCTAGCCTTGAACCTGCAAATCTCCTGCCTCATTCTCCCAAGTACCGGGATTACAGGCATGCACCACACCCAGTTATTTTGTCCATTTTTAATTAGATGTTTTTTGCTATTGAGTTGTTTGAGTTCCTTATACATTTTGGATATTAACACCTTATCAGGTGATACAGAAATGTCTCTTGTGAATGTATAACTTGATGTGAAATCAGCATATTGATGAAATGTCTCCACTCCCATGATTATTATAGTAGCATTCACTGTAGTTGAAATATTGAATAAACCTAAATGTCAAACAATGCATAAATGAATAAAGAACATGTGGCATATATATATAACAATGCCATTCATTCTTTAAAAAGAAGGACATTATGTCATTTGTGACAACACAAATGAATCTGAAGAACATTATGGCAAGTGATAAAAGGCAGGCACAAAAAGAAAATATTGCATGTTCTCACTTATGTATGGAATATAAAATAAGAAAACTCATAGAATCAGAGAGCATATGGTGGTTACTAAAGGCTATGAAGTAAATAGGGAGATTTTGATCCAAAAGTACAAAGTTTCTATTAGAAAGGGAGAATAAAGCAGGTAATATGATGAATATATTTATTAGCTTGATTCAACCAATTCCTACCATGCTCCATCTGCCTACATTTTCTACTACCTCCCAATAGTTCATTAAAATTGTTTACCTATATCATCTAACACTGTGTACCACCTAATTGAATATAATAATGATTTATCAAAAAATGAGAATATCCCATAATGTTATTGTTTGGATGTGTTATAGAGCCCCCAGCTTCAGGCAGTGTGCCTCCCGCAGGTGCTTGGGGCCATAGTCCTGTGGTTTGTGGTTGTGGCAGGAGCACTTGGGTGGTTGGGGGAGGGAGGTGCCTAGCACAGAGGCTCCCATGCAAAGCCTGGGACTCCAAGGCACTCCCGGCCCAGACCCAGATTTGGTCTGCAGCTGATGGCATTGTTAGAAGGTGGTGGAAACTTTAGTACATGGGCCTAGTTGGAGAAAATAGATCACTGTAGATGTGTAAATCTTGCCTCCAGCTGCTTCTTCACTCTCTGCCTCCTGCTTTTTGCCCACTGTGGTGAACAGCTTTACTCTGCCACACCCTCTATGCCATGAAGCTTTGTCCTACCACAGCCCAGAAACAATGAAGCTAAGTTACCAAGGGCCGAAACCTCTGAATCCTTGGACCAAAGTAAATCTTTCCTATTTTAAGATTTTTTTTTCAGTCTAGTCACAGTGGAACATACCTATAATCCCAGTACAGGAGGCTAAGATAAGGAAAATTATAGGTTCAAGCCTAAAACATGGTATTGTAGCACGACCTTGATTCTCTGATGTAGTTCATGAAAGATTTAAAGAAGTGGTACCAATTTGACACAATCTCTTCCAAAATATAAAAGTAGAAAAATGCCATAATATGAAAATGAGATAAAGGTATTAGAGGAAAACTAGAGACCAATATTTATCACAAAGATGCAAACTTTCCCCCAAAATTAGTAAATCAGGTGCAATAGTATATATAAAAATTAAATACTGCTGCCAACTTGGGTTCATTATAGGTACCCAAGTCTGCTTCTACAATTGTACATCAACCATGTATTCCACTGCATCAATGAGCTAAAGAAGAAAAATCCTATTACCATGTCAATTGATGAATAAAAAATATTTGACAAAATCTAACACCCATTCATGTGTTTAAAATCACAACAACCTCTCAACAATGTAGGAATAGAGAACTTCCTCAACCTCATCTATTAAAAGTCTCCAGCTTATATCACATTTAATGGCGAGGAAATAGATATTTCCCCCCTAATATCAGGAACAAGACAAGGATATCCTGTATTCCCACTCCTATTTCAGCATTACACTGGAAGTCCTAGTTGGTGCATTTAAGACAAAGCAAGCAAACAAGAAGCAGATAAATTAGAAAGTAAGAAAAACCTTTTTTTGTAGTGATGACAAATACCTGAGAAAAACAATTTAGAGGAGGGAAGGTTGATTTTGGTTCAAGGTTTCAGTGTATATTTGGCTGGCTCCATGGGAGAAACTTCATAGAAGGTCATGGTGGAGCAAACCTGCTTACCACATAGTGGCTGGAAGAAAAGAGTGGAGGCAAGAACCAGCTAGTTATATTTCCCAAGGGTATACCTCCAGTGACCTATTTATCCTACCGTGCCCCACCTGCCTACAGTTTCTACTGCCTCACGATAGCCCATTCAAATTATTAATTTTTTTTGCGGTACTCAGGATGGAACCCAGGGACATTCTACCTCTGAGCAACACCCCCAGCCCTACTTTTTATTCTTTATCTCAAATTATTAATCCACTGACAATGCCAAAGTCCTCATAATCTCATCACTCACCCAGATCCCAACGTCTGACACTGTTGCATTTAGAACCAAGTTTTAGAACCCAGAGGCATTCTTCCTCCAGTCTATACACCCAGACCTATTTTCTATTTTATTTGGAAACAGGGTCTCACTAAGTTTCTAAGAGCCTCACTCAGTAGCTGAGGCTGGCTTCGAACCTGTGCGATCCTCCTGTCTCAACCTCCCAAGCGCTGGGATTACAAGTGTGAGCCACCACTCCCGGCTAGAACCAAGTTTTAAACACATGAGAAGTTGGGAGACATTGTAGATACAAACCATAACACAGCTGTTGTCTATGTAGAAAATTGTGCAGAATTGACAAAAATTACAAACAAGTTAGTATATCAAGGTCACAAACTTCAATGTTAATATATAAAATTGTTTTCCTATACACTTGAAATGAACGATTGGAATTGAAATTTTTAAATATGGCATGGCATTTTTATCTTCTTTTTTTGGTACTGGGGATTGAACTGAGTGGCATTCACCTCTGAGCTATATCTCCAACCCTATTTCATATGTTACTTTGAAACAGTGTGTCAATAAGTTGCTGAGGCTGGCCTTGAACATTTTTTTATTCTTTACTTTTTTATATTTATTTTTATGTAGATCATATTGAAAATGGCATACATTCAGACTGTGTTGGTGCCCTCCCTGCACCCCACTTCCCCTTCCCCCCTCCCAAAAATGAGTGTCCAGGTTGACCATGCTACAGTTGTACTTTTACACATATTCGACTGTAGCTCCTCAGCCTTATTCCTCTCCTATCCTTCCATTCTAGTTTTGCCGAGGTCTCTCCTTCATTATCTGGAGTCCCTCTGGTATCCCCAATACTCCCTAGTTTGGGCATATTAGAGAAAACATATGGCCTCAAACTTTTAATCCTCCTGTTGTAGCCTCTCAAGTACTGGGGTTACAGGGTTGTGCCACCATGCCTGATCACATGTAGTTTTATGCTCACAGCTATTCCATCTCCTAGGTATAAAAAGTGCTTTTTGGGAATGGGTCAGGATAAGTTCCAGTATCTTGTATTGAATGTACCATAATGTTTTCATGTCACAAAGTCTTTTATGAGGGAGGTTCTTGAAGACTGAAACATAATAGTTCTGTTTTCATCTAATTTGCCAGAATTTAGTCACAAACCCAAAGTAGCTGTATTTAGAAATCTATTCTTTTTTCCGGGTATTATTACTTGGATAATTGAATATAAAGATCAGCTCTATGGTTTAAATGTGTTTTATCCAAAATTCATGTTGAAACAATCTCCAAAGGTGGGCCAATTAAAAGGCAATTAGACTATGAGGGCTTTGCCCTCAAAAAATGAGGTTAGTGTCAATACAAAAGGACTGGAGAAAATCTACTAGGCCATTTTTTTTCCTCCTCTTTCTTTGGCTGTGTGAGAAAAAAGTGCTTGCTCCCTCCAGAGGATGCAGCAGCAAGAGAACAGTTCTACCAGACACAGATTTAATGGCAACTTGATCATGGACTCCCTAGCTTTGAGAATTATAAGAAGCAAATATTTGTTGTTTATTAATTATTTAATCTGTGATATTTTGTTGTAGCATCACCAAAAGAGTAAGCAGCCAGTATCAGAGTATCAGGGTAAAGAAAAATGGAGCAGGCCCTGACACATCCTTCTCAACTAAGCTACTGTTCAGTTACACATATGTGTAGGATAGTTAATATCTATATTACATCTACATGTGCATACATGTATTCATGTGTGTGTTTATGTGGAGGGAGGGAGGGAGGGAGGGAGGGAGGGAGAGAGAGAGAGAGAGAGAGAGAGAGAGAGAGAGAGAGAGAGAGAGAGAGAAAGAAATAGAAATCCAAATGGCTATGTTATGATTTGTATATATGATGTCCTGCAAAAGTTTATGTGTATGTTGGCAATGCAAAAATGCTCAAAGGTGAAATAAATGAATCATGAAGAATATAATCTCATCAGTGGTTAAAACCATTGATTGATTAATAATTTGAATTGATTTATTGGGTAGTAAAATAGAGGGGTATGGCTCGATGGGCAGGTCATTGGGATGTGGTGGTAGGGATTATACATGCCCATGGCCCCCCTTCCTTCTCTGTCTGCTTTCAGCCTCCATGTATCATTAGAGTTGGCCCTGTGGACTGAAACCCTTGAAATTGTGAGCCACAGTAAATATTTCCTCCTCTAAATTGTATGTGTCAGTACTTTTTGGAGTTTTTTTTTTTTGTGGTACTGAGGATTGAATCCAGGGACATTATACCTCTGAGCTACACCCCCCAGCCCTATTATTTATTTTGAAATAGGGTCTCAGTAAGTTGTGGAGGGCCTCATTAAGTAGCTGAGGCAGTCTGATTACCTGTGATCCTCCTATCTCAGCCTCCCAAGTACTGGGATTTTATATGAGTGCACCACTACATCCAGCTGTTTGTTTGGTATTTAGGTTACAGTGAAGAGAATGCTGACTGAAACAGGAATATATGAAATAAAATAGTATTTAAGAACATAAACATTTTTTCCACATACTCACCAGCATTTATTGCGATTGAACTTCTTTATGATTGCCATTCTGATTGGGGTTTGATGGACTTTCAGTGTAGTTTTCATTTTCATCTCCCTGGGACTGCAAATTATTGCATCCACTATGTAGAGCAGTGTGGAGGTTCCTCAGAAAATTGGGAATGGAACCACCATATGATCCAGCTCTACTGTTCCTGGGTGTCTTTCCAAAGACACTGAAAAATATTATAATAATACATTCATATTCAGTTTCATAGATGCACAATTCACAATAGCCAGATCATGAAACCAGCTTAGCTGTCCATCAACAGGTGAATGGATTACAAAATTATGAGTTATACACACAATTAAATTCTACTCAGCAATAAAGAATAAAATGATGTCCTTTGTAAGACAGTGCATGGATCTAGAGAACATTATACTGAGAGAAGCCAGTCACAGAAAGTGAACCGTCATATGTTTTCTCTCATATGTGGAAGCTAGGAAATAATCTGGATACAAGAGGGACTCTGGATAAAGGAGAAGAAATCCCAGTGGAGCGATGCAGGCAGTCTTGGGGAAGGTGGTAGTGGGAGGGGAAGAATTAATGAAGAAAACATTTCCATTGATGCTATATACATACACTAAATTATCAGTGTCAATCTTAATATCATGTACAGGAAGGGGGAGGAGCGCGGTGGGAGCTGGGTGGAAGCTTACCAAGTGTTGTGTGCATGTAATGTCTCTAACACTCTGAATTTCATTATGATATGAGTCTACAATGCACCAACAAATATATATTTTTAAAAAGCATGGGCTTTGTACCATTACATTTGGCTGTGAACATAAACTATTCCAAGTAATAAAATCTACTAAAAATCAGGGGAAAGAATTTAAAGACTGGTGGCATAGATCAGTGGTAGATATCCTGCCTGGAATTTGCAAGGCCTTGGGTTTGCTCCTCAAACACAAAACAGCATTAACTTGAGTCAGCGGACTTCAGAATTAAACTCCAATTCTTCTACTTGTAAGTTCTGTAAGCTTGGAGAAATTATTTTACCTCCCCAAATCTTAGTTTGTCATCTGTGAATCTGAACTAATCACACCAACTTCAGGGATGACTGTAATTTTACCTCGGTAATGTATATAAAATACTTGAATATAGTATTTGACACATATTGGGTTTGAGATATAGAAACTAATTATTTTACTATTTATATATGTACATATAATTATTTATGTAAAATTTTGCCTATGTGAAAATACATAGTGCTGTTCAAACAAGAGATTTATAATTGTTGTAGTATTGTATACAATTTTTAACAGAGATTATGGGTTTCTGGAAAGGTCTTAACATCAAGAGACCAGAGTTTTAATTCAGATGGGCTTGGGCAATTCACCCATTATTTATATTTCTTCTTTCCTTTCCTTCCTTTCAATTACCTTTCCTTCTCTTCCTCCTTCTTTTTCCCTCTTCCCTCCATTAATTCCTTTCCTAGCATTCCTGGCTTCTACCCACCAGTCATCAGTACCACATTCCATTTATTTATGACAACAAAAATTATCTCTAGACATTGCCAAGTTTCTCTTGGGGGCAAAAGTGCTTTCCAATTCTTTTACTATTCTAAGCAAGGAGATATTTAAAAATTAAATAAAGTGCATAATTATAAATTATAACTGAGAACTAATTAACAAACAGTATTATTCAATATAATGTGAAATTCAGATATGTCTTCCTTTCAGCCTCTTGGTATATAAAGTTATTGTATGTTTACCATAATCTCAAAAGAATTAGGGAATGGAAAATGAAGTACAGGAACCCAAAATTTTAAATTTTATTTTAGATAATTTATTATTTTATATACTTTTATTGGTGCACTGTAGTCTCATATAATGTAGTTCAGAGTGAACTGACATACGAAATTCAACATTTTATAGTGCTACATCTTATAATCTATAAACCTTCAATGGTTGCTTGTGATATGGTACAAAATGAAATAAATTGGATGTCTCCTGAGTACTATCCTTAGATCTTCCAAATGACCACATTCAACACTTCAATAGCTCAGCTTCTGTATGTTCATTTTGAAAAGAAGAGCAAAATTTCTGAAGGAAAATAAACCTAAACTTTTGTCATTATTCCTAGAGAACTTCAAGAACCTCATTTAGTTTAATAAAACAATGTAACTCAAACCACATATTTCTCATATTTAAGCTTATAGCTCCACTTAGTGGCTATCAATGATTCAGTTGTAAGAGTGATTTCAAGTGGTTGGTGTTGTAGTTGGTCTAACAGTTACTTAAAATAATGAACTGAAGCAGAACCATAATCCATTTATCAAATAGAATTTTATGGAAGATCATGGACAAATCACATTCTCTTTGATATGGCATTGAAAGGTTATACTCAAGAATCCAGATAAGGGGCAGTTGGAGGCGAGAGGGCATCATAGAAACTGGCTATAAGTTCCAGCTCTTCCACAGTTCAGAATCAAAACAGCTGGATATCAGTTGATAGGTGAGGCAGTGACTGAGGGAATGTCCCCAGCTTCAGTTTTGAATGGTCAAAAGTTTAGAATGACCCAGAGACTGGTTGCTGGAACAGAAAGTGAAAATACTGAACCAGCACCCATGATACAGGGCAGGTCAGAGGGGAAGGGTCATACAAAGGGAGAGAAAGAGAGGCTTATCTGACAAAATCATTATCCAAACAGTGGGAGAAGGAAAAAAAGCCATAATGTAGCAGAACCAGGAAGTGCACATCAAGCTGCTGCATGAGAAGCACTCTACTTTTCTCAGTTTATAAGAAGAGAACTGCACGAGTAAACATCCCTGTGGGGTCATGCCTAAGCCTATACCTTAGGGAACCATAATCCTTTCATCATAATCCTTCCATCTCAGGTCTCCCTGGAGGTCATAGAAAATAGTACCAGAAGAACAACCTGGTAGCAAGACATCTGAATAATTTATCCAGTAAAATGTCTATAAGCCTAAAGCCAGTGAGGACTGCTGATTAACAGAGAACAGAGTGGCCCATTCCACCATTTAGATACATGGCATTTTCCCTCCACACACCTAAGACTTCCGGTTGTGTAAATAAGACACAAATCACCCCTACTGTGCTGGACAGAATTTGGTCCACTGGGCAGGAAAAACCTTGGCATCAGTCCTTTACAATACCGGAGGCCCACACATTCCTGGGCCATTCATAAAAATCCAAGAGGAAAGACAGAATAACTAACGTCAGGTGTAATCCTACCTCTATGTAGATGATTATGTTTAACATTTTGGAGTGTTTCTTTTTCAATGTACTAGTTTTGTATACAAAGATCTTTCAATGGAATTAGAAGTCAGAGTAGTGATTGATTCCATTCAGGGGGATTTAACTAGGATTAAGTAAGAGAGAAATTACTGAGAGCACTGGAAGCACTCTATATCTTGATTCTGAGTGATGGGCATACATATATATGCACATAAGTGATCTGTTAAATTTTACACATATAGTTTGTGTATACTATGCCTAAATAAAAATCTAAAATTAAGCAATATTACTTTTAATTAAAACTAAAATCAAAAAATTAAAATATATCATCCATTATTTTCTGAACTTTTATTAATTTTTTGAAAAATCTTATTATATCTTGGTACTGGGGATTGAACCCAGGGACATTCTAATTCTGAACTACAACCCCAGCCCTATTTTTTTTCTTTTTCTTTTCTTTTTTATTTTTTGTGGTACTGGTAGTGGAACTCAGGGTCTTTTCTATCTTCTGGCTATACTCCCATATCTATTTTATACTATATTTGGAAAAAGGGTTTCACTAAGTTGCTGAGAGCCTCACTAAGTTGCTGAGGCTGGCTTCAAACCTGTGTGATCCTCCTGTCTCAGCCTCCCAAGCGCTGGTATTATAAGTGTGTGCCACCACGCCTGGTTTTATTTTTATTTTATTTATTTATTTGATACTGAAGATTTAACCCAGGAGCATTCTATCTCCAAGTTATACTCCTAGCCCTTTTTATTATTTTGAAACAGGATCTCACTAAGTTGCTGAGGGTCTCACTAAATTACTGGGGCTGGTCTTTATCCTGGGATTGTCATGTCTCAGTCTCCCAAGTACTGGGATTACAGGCATGTACCACCATACCTGGGTTTATTTTTTATTTTGAAATAGAATTTTTGCTAGATTGCTCAGAGTGTTGCTAAGTGGCTGAGGCAGGCCTCAAACCCGTAGTTCTCTGTCTTAGCCTCCCAAACTGTGGCTAATATTTTTTTTATTTTTGAAGTAATATATATGCAATACTAAATATTCTAAGAGTACAGAAGGGATAAAATGAAAAATGTTGTATGCCCTCAGGCCTCATTTTTCTTCTTAGAGTAAATATCAGTTAACATTAAGCTACTATCAATATCAATATCATTCTCAATTATATTCTCTATATTGTTGCAACTTGCATTAACTCTTTAATGAACATGATAATTTTTCTATAATTACATATTATTTATATTTTGTTAATGACATATAGTATTATAATATACGAATTTCTCATTTTTAACCAACTATCTACGGATAGACATTGAGTGGTTTTCTCTTAATTTGGCATTTTATTACAGTCAATCATGTACCACACCTCCTTTTACATATATTTGTCTACATGCATGTCCATATTATATATTTTTAGAGGTAAAATTACTGGATGAAAGGAATGTGTGCTGCTAAAATATATTGCCAAATTGTCTGATGGTGAGATGGCACCAATAGCAAATGTAGCAGCATATTACAGGTAATGAAGTATTACATTGCCAATGTGAGAGGTTGCAAATGGTATCTTTGTTTTCCTTGCCATGTCTTTCATTCTGAGTGGGCTGAATATGTTTTCTTAAGTTTAGAAGTTGTTTATATTTCCTTTAGTGGTCATGCTGTTCTTATGTTTAGCCTATATTTATTGGGTTTCTCCTATTTGGGTCTCACTGAAAGCCAAGCCTGATACAAGAATGTGGGTTCAGATAGTTTATTTGGGAGATGATGTCAGAAAAAAGGAGTTGAAGAATAGTAGACTGAGAAAGAGAGGAAAAAAGGGCTATGAATGGGTATACTACTTGGGTCAGTGCTACAGCTCGGGGGACTGAATTGCACTTGAGACCTCTTGAACAGAGTATATGATGCCTTCAAGCTTTGTCTACCTAAAGATTCAGAGGCCAAAGGCATTTTCTACTAGTATGTGTCCCCCACTACTTGGGCATTGCTTGCAGTGAGTGTTGGATCCTTCGTATATTCAGGCAGTGCTGGTGTCAGTGATATTGGAAAAGGCCTGAGTCAGAGAACAAAAAGACTGGTCTAAATTCGAGTCAGTATGCTATTTATTAACTCTCCTTTTTCTTTTCTTTTTTCTTTTTTTCTCCTCCCATCCTTCCTTCCTTTTTCCCTTTCTTTCTTCTTGGTACTGGGAATTGAGTCCAGGTGCGTTCTACCTCTGAGCTATATGTCCAATTCTGTTATTTTTATTTTATTTTTTTGCGGGTCTGGGGATGGAACCCAGGGGCATTTGACCTCCGAACTACACCCCCTTCCCTATTTTTTTATTCTTTATTTTGAAACAGAGTCTCACTGAGTTGCAGAGAGCCTCACTAAATAGCTGAGCCTGTCTGCAAACCGCGATCCTCCAGTCTCAGCCTCCCAAATGCTGGGATTACAAGCGTGCACCACCATGCCTGGCTGTTATTTTTATTTTGAACTAGGGTTTCACTAGTTCTGAATATCTCTGAAGGTCTCACTAAGATGCTGAGACTGGCCTTGAACTTTCGATCCTCCTGTCTCAGCCTTCCAAGTACTAAGATTACAGGTGTGCACCACCACACCCAGCTTCAACTCTCTTTTTTATGGTACTGGGGATTGAACCCAGGGACATTCTCTTTCCCAGCTACACCTCCAGACCTATTATATATATGCATATTGGTGGTACTGGGGTTCTTTCGGGCTACACTCCCAGACCTATTTTTTATATTTTTATTTGGAAACAGGGTCTCTTAAGCCAGCAAGGCTGGCTTCGAACCTGCACGATCCTCCTGTCTCTGCCTCCCAAGCGTGGGGATTATAAGTGTGCGCCACCACGCCCGGCTTAATTCTTTATTTTGAAGCAGGGTCTCAACTCTTCTTTTCGTTTAATCATCAACTTCAGTCCTGCACTGAGAGATACTGGGGCAACCTAGCAGTACAAGCAAGAGGTCTCTTCAGTAATAATCAGCTCAGCCTGGGAAACTTTTGTTTCTGCCAGCATGATACTAAACCAGGTGTTTCTGGGAAGACAGATTTCCACCATAACAACCATCCAGCCTGGAAGCCTCTTTCTGTGTGTTCTTAGGACCCCCTTTCCCCAGTCACAGATACTAGAGTACTAGTAGGTGGGTGCTCATGCGTGCCACCCAGAGACACATTGTCCATTTTCCACAGTGTGAGGAAAAAATGTCACAATGATCTCCATCCCAGGCAAACTCCTTTATCTCTGTGATTTGAGACATCCCATCTAGGGATGCCAGGGTTCTCAGGTTCAGGGAAACCTCTTCTGCTCCACCAGCAGGTATTGATGACAGCCACAAGAAACACCAGATAAACTAAGCAGGTAAAAATATACTGCAGTTGTTGTTTGTGTGGGAACATACCTGTAATCCCAGTACTGGGAAAGCTGAGAAAGGAGGACCACAAGTTCGAGGCCAGCCTCAGCAACTTAGATCCTCACAACGTAGTGAGAATTTGTCTCAAAATAAACATTAAAAAATAGGGCTGGGGGTGCAGCTCAGAGGAAGAATTTCCCTGGCTTAAATACTCAGTACTGTAATAAATACTTAAATAGATGGAAGATGATAGAGAGATACATAGGAATCTCCTAATATAATCCACAAAATATTTAGGAAAGACTAAGAGATGTCTGTTATAGCAAGAACTAGAGAAATCACAACTTGAATAATAAAAGACAATTCACAGATACCAACAGCAAGACAAATTAAATGTTGCAGTCATCTAGTAAGGTTTTTAAAGCAGCATTAAAGTATTTTAACAATTAATTACAAAAATCCCTTGAAATAAAAACTCAGATAAAAGATAAAATATAAAATAACAAAAATGACATAAAAATTATAAAATAGAATAATAGAAATAAAAACATGCTAGATTGTCTCAAATATAGAATGGTAGTAACAGGGATAGAATCAGTAAACTGGAGGATATCAGTAGAATTTACTCAATTTGAACAGTAGAAAATAAACTGGAAAAAGTTAACTAAATTCTGGAAATCTGTGGGAAAAGAATGCAGAGCCAACATTAATCCAATCAGTTTCCAGGAGGAGAAAGAGGAGGAGGTGAAGTGAGATAGAGTTGGGTGAGAGATGATTAAAAGTTAGAATTTATAACCAAGGGAAAGAAAAAAGCAACAATTTGGAACTTTCTCAGCCTGGCCATGTAAAAATCAATTAAATATGTTGAAAATAGAAAATCAAATGTGGTCGAGTTTCCTTTGTTATAAAGATTAGTATGGATTATAAGAAGCCAGATTCTATTCCTTGAGACAATGAAAAATTACCACAAAGTGTTTTTAGAGATCTATATGCTCATTACAGGCTCAAATTGTCAGAGTTTTGAAGGCAGAATAATATTGGAGGAGGGGCCCAGCTCCTTGAAGACCTTGGTTCTTACTTCCCAGGGCCATCTCTGGTCTCTGCTCCCTGCACTTAGTTGCAACACTTTCCAGCTGGCCAAGGTGTGGTTGGACTGCCAGTATGGATTCCACTCTTCCTAAAATCCATACTAATCTTTATATCAAAGGAAAGCTAGACCACATTTGATTTTCTACCCTCAACGCATGCACTCTGTGTGCTTGCAGAGTTAGCATTGCATAGATTCCTACAAGACTCACCCCTTGTGGAATTCATACTGGCAATCCAACCACACCTTGGCCAGCATTAGCCATAGGGGTGATGGCTGGAAATTGTTGCAACTAAGGGCAGGGAGCAGAGTGTATGGGCTATGGAGGTAGAGTTACTTTCACCTACATCTATAATGATGCCTTAAAGGGACACCACTGAGGGCACTCGCTATGGTAATGCCTGTTAGAGCTCCCACCAGGGCATTGCTTAGGTGAGCCATGAGGGTAGGTTTGCCCCCATGGTCCTGGATCTATAAAGACATAATGAGCATGCAACATCAGCCTGGGAGAGCCTCAGTCACCTGACTACAATCGGAGAGGTAAATGTAGACTGTAACTAGCAAAGCCATGAAGGCAGGACCCAACTCCTGCCCCAGTGTGTCTGAAAGATGGAACATAGAGTTAAAGTTTATTCTGGATCCATAAACTTTAATGTTGCTTGCCCTCTTGAGATCATCTTGCCCCTCTGTTCTTGCTGAATTTTCCTATTCAAAACAGGAACATCTATGCTATGGAAGTCTTGCCACTGCATTTTGGAGGCATAGATTTATTTGCTTCCCCAGGTTCTGAGTTGGAGGGGAATTAGCTTCAGGATAAAATAATACTTTGATTCTCACTCATACCTGATTCAGATAAAACTCTGGACTTTAGACTTTTGAGATGGTGATGGAACAAGTTAAGACTTTGAGGGTTATATGAGATGGAATGATTGTGTTTTGTATAAGATAAGAACATATATTAGGGGGTCCTGAGAAGAATTTTTTAGTCTTAATATGTCTCCCAAAATTTATATATTGAATCTTTTTTTTTGTACTGGGGATTGAACCCAGAGTCATTCTAACTCCAATCTACACTCCCAGCCTTATTATATTTTATTGGAATCAGAATCTGGCTAAGTTGCTGAGGCTAGTCTCAAACTTGTGGTCCTCCTGTTTTATTTTACCAAATACTGTGATTAGAGGCATGAGCCACCACACCAGTCAGGTCACATGTTGAATATTAATGACCAGTGTGATAGTTTTAAGAGGAGTGACTTTAGAAGGTTGTTAAGTAATTACGGCAGCCCTTTAAATTGATATAGGTGTCTTTATAAAAGAGTTTGATAGCCAGGCATGGTCGCACATGCTTGTAATCCCAGTATTTGGAAGGCTGAGACAGGAGGATTGCAGGTTTTTGGCCAGCCTCAGCTACTTAGTGAGTTTCTCAGCAACTTAGTGAGACCCTGTTTCCAAAAATATAAAATAGGAGTGGAATGCAACAACAGGAGCATAGTGGAAGTAGAGGTGAGACACTCAACATACACAAAACCTGTCAGCTCTTTGATCTTGAGCTCTGGCCTCCAGAACTGTAAGAAATGAATTTACATTCTTTATAAATAAATCATATATACTCAATCATAATTATTCTAATATACTTTTATTGGTGCATTATAATGTAGTTCATACTGATAGTGACATACATACACACAGCACTTAGTCAGCCTCCCACAGCTCCCTCTCCTCTCATCCCCTTCCTCATACAGGATATTGAGATTGACATTGGTATTTTCACTGATGTATATAAAACCATTGGTAGGAATTACTTCATTGATCTTCATTTTCCTCTGTCCATTTCCTCTTGTCCACCTCCCTGGCTCTACTGAAGATTCTTCTTTATTATCTGGAGTCCCTTTGATATCCACATTACTCCCTAGTTCTGCATATGAGAGAAAACATATGACTCTTCAATTTCTGTGACTGGATAAGCTCCTAACAGAGTTTTTCAGGTTCTTCCATTTTCCTGAAAATTGCATAATTTTGTTTTTAATGGTGAATAGAATTCAATCATGTAAATATACCATAGTATTTTAAACTTTAGTGTATGGATACCTGGCTTGGTTCCATAATTTGGCTATTGTGAATTTTGCTGTTATGAACATGAGTTTGCATATATGACTGTAGATCTCTGATTTCAGTCCATTTGGAAAGATACCCAGGAGTAGTAGAGCTGGATCATATGATGGATCCATTCCCATTTTTTCTGAGGAATCTTCACACTGATCTTTACAGTTGCTGAACAATTTGCAATCCTACCAACATATTTCCCCATATTCTTGCCAACATGTGTTGTTTTTTGACATCTTGATAATTGAAGTTCTTTTCGGGATTAGATGAAATTTTAGTGTAGTTTTGATTTGCATCTCCTTGACTGTTAATGATGCTGAACATTTTTGAATGTATTTATTAGTCATTTGTATCTCTTATTTGTGAAGTGTCTATCCAGTTTAGTTGCCCATTTCTTGATTGGGTTATTTGTTTTTCTAGTGTGAAGTCTTTAAAATTCTTTGTATATAATAGATATTCTCTATCAGAGGGAAAGCTGGCAAAAATCTCCCATTCTGTAGGATTTAACTTTATATTATTGATAAATATAACTTTTGATGAGAAGAAACTTTTTAGTTTGATTCCATCCATTTATTAATTTTATTTTAATTTCCTTTATGGAGGTCATGAGGAAGTTTCTACCTGTGCCTATATTTTGAAATATTAGACCTATTCCCTCCTGTAGTAGCTTCAAAGTCTCTGGTATAATTTCCAGGTCTTTGATCCATCTTGAGTTGACCTCTGTTCAAAGTAAAAAGGAAGGATTTAGTTCTACTTTCCTCCAACTGGATAACCAGTTTTCCCAACATCATTTGTTGAAAAGACTGTGCTTTCTTCAATGCATATATTTGGCACCTTTTAAAAAAATCAATTGTGCATTAGTGTTTGGATTTGTTTTTGTATCTTCTATTCTGTTTTATTGGTCTCTGTATGTTTTTGTGCCAGTACCATACTGTTTTTATTACTAACTGTAGTATAATTTGAAAGCAGGAATTGTGATACCTCCTGCCTGAGAATTGCTTTAGTTATTCTGGGTCTTTTTTTTACTCAATATGACATTTAGGACTGATTTTTCTAGGTCTGTGAAAAAAGACATTTGAATTTTGATAAAGATTGCATTGACTCTGTAGATCACTTTTGGTAGAATGGCCATTTTGCCAGTATTTATTCTACCTATCCAAGAGCAAGAGAGATCTTTCCATCTTCAGATATCTTCATAAATTTTTTTCTTAGTGTTTCATAATTTTCATTGTATAGGTCTTTCATCTTCTTGCTTAGGTTTATTCCTCGGGAGTTTATTGGTCTTGAAGTTATCGTGAATGGTATTGTTTTCTGAATTTCTTTTTCAGTAAATTCATGGTTGTCATATAGAAAATTACTGACTTTTTTAGGTTAGTTTTTTTATTCCACTACTTTTTATATACTCTTTAATTTCATGTAGAATTCATTTTATTTCTGAGGTCTTTGATCATATTGAAGATCAAAATTTGGAATTTTCCTTTTGGCATTTACTGCAATGTAGTATTGATGATTTCCCTTGTTGTTGAATTGTGGGAGTTAATCGCTTCCTCGTTGTTCTTCATTTACTTATTTTCAGAGTTTTCAGGTTTGTATTAATGTTGTCTTGGCATCTTCTTCTCTTTGTGTGAATCCCATGTTCATTTTTTTATCTTTCTATAATAAGGTCTATGGTGAGGGTATATATTTACCTCTACAATTCTGTCTCATGTAAATAAACTTTTGAGTTTGTCCCCCAAAACCTCTTTAACAAGATATAGTCTTTAGTGCAGGCAAACAGGAGTCTCTGTTTAGCTACAGACTACTATGCTTTCCAGGCCAAAACTTTGTAGGGCCAGAGACTATGATTTAAAGCCTGCAGCCTGTGGGTTGGGATTTAATGCCCCATTGATACCACCACTGTTCTGCTGATTGTGAGTCCATAAACCTGCAGGGTGCTGATCTCTAGTCTCTGTGGCCAGTGGGCCTGAAATCAGCAGGGCTAGCAATTGCTAAGTTCCAAGATTGTGGCCTGGTTTTCTGAGTTTTGATGGCTCAGGGACACCATCACTGATGATTGTGATCATGTGGAGCACTGTCAGTAATTGGTATGTCTGCATGCCAGGCACAAACTCTGCTGTTGGAAAGTGTTGAGTTCCCAGGCTGTAGCTGTGAAATCAAGAACCTCTGCTCACCCCAGGCCTCCCTGCTTTCAGGGCCCAAACTCTTGCAGGGAGGGATTGTATATTTCTGAGCCTGGGGCTTGGGTGACTCAGTTATTTAGCCCAAGGGACACTGCTGCTATTCTGGGTGGCTGTGATCATGAGAGACCTTCTTGGCCTCTGGCCTTGGTGCTTGTAGCCCCCAAACACAATGGGTGTGGATTTATAGCTTTCTGAGGCTGCAACTTGTTTTGGTGAGTTATTTCATCCTACAGACACCACAACTGATGGTCCTGTGGTGATCACTGGAGACCCTGCGAGGGCACAATTAACTGCCTGCTCTAGTTCCCTCCCAACTGATTGTCCCTAGAGGTTGTCTGCTAATTCAGATTTCTTCTGTGTCTCATTGTAGTTCCCATTCCCACCTCCACAGGTTGGAATTATTGCTGATGATTTAAAAGAAAGAGGACTGGGAGGAATTGGCATTGGAAAGGTCATTAAGAGCTTTAACAGAAGCTCTTTCCATGGAAAAGTGAAGACAAAGGTATGACTGAAATTAATATAAGACTAATTTGGGGAAGACCATCAATGAACATAAATAGATAAGACAAAGGGAGTATATGGAAATTCAATGCTGGTAATTTTGAAATTTTCTAATGAAGCAGGAAAATAGATTACTATGTGAGAATGAGAATGATAGTGTATCTTTCAGCATTCTCACAGCCATTATATAAATACCAGACCACATAATATAGAGAAAATATTTTTATTTTCTTACAGTTTCAGACTCAGTCCATGTGAAGCTGGGGACTATGGATCTCAGGGCATGGCAGAGGGAGAGCACAGGGGCTGTGTTCACATCATGGAAGTCATAAATGAGAGAGGGAACAGGGGAATGAGGAACTCTTTATAAATCCTAACACTGCACTTCTTCAGCTACACCCTACTGACTTACCAGGTACCACCCACGTAAATCCATTACAATGGACTCAATTATATCATCTCTACACACCAATTCATGAGCTCTTCAAGGGACCATTCTTTAACCATAACAGATGGGATTTTGGATATTAAGGATAAAGGATAAAAATATTTTAATGTAGGAAATGGGGATGGTGAGTGAACTGGATAAAAGTAGTGTAGGTTACCAAGTGGGCATTGCCTGCTCACTTGTCACTTTTAGTCTTGAACTAAAAATGACACAGTTTAGAGCATTTATGTGCTTTTCATAACCAAAGCCAGCTGAGTGTGAAGGAGATGAATCATGTGATGCAAGGAAATTTGTAGCTTTGCCAAGCTATAGAAGAGTACTGCAGTTAAAGGTGTATGTAAAGGGTTCATTGTGTTGATACATCATAATACAGGATAGAACACTTTGGATGAGAGTGAAGGAAAATAAAGAAGTCTAAGAAGCAACAAATTGTGGATTCCTATTAAAAAGATTAGGGTCCAATAATAGAGTCAGCTAGAAAAATGAAGGTGGTGGTCTGAGTGGGAAATTTGATACTGAGCTTATGAAATAAATGTAGCTACTGGTTCTGATATGTTCTATAGAGTGTTCCTGGAGAATGATTAGTTGAGATGCGATGAAGTTTGTTAAATAGGAAGTTATGGATTACAAAGAACAGTTATTAACAGAATCTCCTAGGTAATTTTTTTTGGCATTGTAGATATAACTCAAGGCCATTTTATCTTGAAGATACATCCCAAGCCCTTTTGTTTTATTTTGAAGTGGTCTCAATAAGTTACTGAGGCTGGCCTTGAACCCATGATCCTCCTGTCTCATCCACCCAATTACTCAGATTACACGCATGTACCACCAAGCCTGTATACTTGGGTAGATTTTTAATCCCATCAGAAATTATATAGGAATAGCATTGGATAAAATAACAGGTATCCAGTGCTAATATTTTAAAGGAAGGGATGAAGAATACTATGAATCTGTGACATGTCCCAAATGCACATTAAAACTTGATCCCCAATGTGACACTATTAAGAGGTGGGGTGATTATACCATGATGGCTCAGGCTACATTGATGGGATTGGTGCCTTTTATAGATATTGAGGGGGCAAGATTTTTCCTTCCACTCCTTCTGCCATGTGAGCACACTAAGATGACATAACAATTAGTTACTATATGGGAAACAGAGAGCAGTCCTCATCAGACATAAAATCTGCTGGTACCTTAGATTTCATAACATTCAAATCTATTAGAAATAAATTTTTGTTCTTGATAGATTTTCCAGTCTCAAGTGTTTTGTTGTAGCAGCACAAATGAAATAAAGTAAGAATAAATGGTGTGGTGTATCTGTACAAAACTGTAACAAAGAAGAGTAAAATGTAATATATTCTGGAAGCAATAAATTCAAAGGTGCAGATTATCAAAGATAAAGGGAGGCAATGATCTGGAAGGTACAATTGCTGGGAACCTGCTATGGAGAGCAAAGATAAAATCGGGTATTATAGAGGGTGATGGGAGATTATTAGGAATTATGACCAATAGCAGCAATAGTATTCACATTAAAATAATATTTTCAATTGCACTAATATTTTTTGCATGTATAGGTGACAGGATAATTAATTGTGGTCTTTGTTCTCATTGATTTCTCAATCCTCCAACTCATGGAAGACTCCTTGTTCATGTGTAGATAGTTTATATAGTGGAACCTAAGGATACATGTCTGAAAATATCTTCCTGGATTTTTAAAAATCTCTTGGGCACAATTATATTAGGTCATTTACAAAAAGGCAATGTGAATAGGTAATATATTTTATATGGAATGAAGTGGGGTCTTCTATAAAAGCTTAGAGGACAAAGGTAAATTCACCAGAAATGGGAAGGCTTAAGAGGAACTAGAGTTTGTAAAGCACCAGGGATCTATGCACACCTAGGACCCAGTGAGGTAGTACAATCATGGTGGATATGACCTGAGGTATTTGAGCTGCCTGCCTTGACAAAGATTCTCATGGCTACATGTGCCACAGAAAACTAGAGCCAGTGCATGAAACTAAGTGAGCAATAATTGCATCACTGTGGATTAGTATGGACCAAATATGTTTGGGACCCTATCTATGCACAGACTGTAGACTATAGGCACATCTGAATTTTCTAATCTTAAAAAAATCTGGGTCCTTTTATAACACTAATGGATGAATGAGGAAATCCCCAAATAATTATTGAGATTAACTCTCCCCACTCCCAGACTGGCAAGATGGGAGTTAGAGTCCAAACAACTGTTTTTGTTTGTGTGAAATTTGAACACTCAAGTTTGGAGAATAATACTCTAAATATTTTTCACAACATCAAATGAACCTATGTTTTCCTAGCTTGTCATACAGTTTCCATTTTAATTGTGAAAAGAAGCTTTTCATTTCTGTGTAGTTAAGGTTGCTTTGAACTTCATTATATTCCTTTCAGACTATCCCAACTTGTGAGTATCAATTTAATGGTTTTGTATCATTTTTTCTGATGTTTGGATGGATGACATGCATTTTGGTGGCTACCAGACCCACCTGAAAGTCATATTTTATCTACTAAAAATGTCTTCAAGGAATGCATGGGATATATTTGTTTATGGGCACATAATTTTAAACATTTTGGATAAAAAGTATACTGAAAAGCTTTGAAGAGCCTTAAATGTATCTGAGGATACTATAATATAAAGAGTTAATCTTGTGAAAAAAATCACATTCAAACCAAATGTTTGTATAAAACAACCAGTTGAATATCTTCTTTATTTTCATGCTACTAAATAATCTTTGTGATTACTCAAGGCCACAGTGGTTTCTTTTGTATTTCTTTTGAAGGTAAACAAAATTTTAAGGGACAGTCATTATGTTGATCTATTTTCTGGTTTATTTCAGGTCTATGGGGTAAAATTGTTTCAAATTACCCAAAGTAGGTCAGTATCCTTTAGTCACCAGAACACAGATGATAGTTTCATGGAACAACAAATGGATCTGTAAGCTTTAAGTGTTTGTAAATGAAGAACCACCAAGGACAACCCAGGCAAAAAAGAGGCTAGTTTTCCCCTTTTATCTAATTTTTATTGAACATTTTCTTTACATTAAGCACTAAATGAGACACTTAGACTTATAGACTAGAAAGCTCTAAGAAAGAATTAATCATCAGTATTATTTTGTATTTATCAATAGTTCTGGATGTAGACCAGCTTCTGAAAATATAAATTATATAGAATTTACTTTACTCCTGGAACAATTATTTTTGAATCAGTTGACATGCCTGTGAATTAAATAAAACATGACATGTGTCAATGTATACTGAAGCATGCTTGACCTTAATTCATTAATTGCCACTATTCAGTTGCTGTAATTAAAAAGGAGCCAACACTCAATTGCATTATTATCTGAAGGTACCCGAGAATCCTTAAGTGAGGGAGAAAGGGCCTCTAAATTTAAAAAAGCACCATTAGATTTAAAATCCATGTTGAAAAAGATTCAGTTAATAAATTTGCACTATTGGTTTCTGTAAACCCACTGCTTCCTTTGTGAGGGATAAACTTACTAATAGCTAATGACTTCCATTAATAACCTACCTACCCTGCTCCCATGCTTTGATAAAGGTTTACAAGGATAGTGTTTTCTCTGTCTGGGAGTTTTACACTGGTCAATCTAATTGTAATTTGTGATGATATTTTTATCCTTTGGCTCATAACACTGTTCTTTTGTGTAGTGGAAGCTAGTGGGCTCTGTATAAAGTTCAATGAATCAATTTGATCATAATAAAATATTTTGGATTTAGTCTAAAAGTGTAAACAAGCTTGCTTTGTCCAGGTACTTAAGTTTTTAAGAATGGCTGGCTACACTTGACAAGTTAGAACTACGTTCAACAGGCCCTAATAGGAAAGTCTGAGAAACAACTCTCCAGCATGTCCTATGATGACAGGAAGTGCCAAGGACTATGCTTCTAAAGTTTCACTGCTAAGAGATCTGCTGAGGGAAGTGTTGTTCTTCTTCTAAGACCAAAAGAAAGAATCAGCTTCACTGACAACCTGCCATGATTATGTTATCTTCTGTTTACCTCTATTAGCCTGTGCAAAAACCCTTTCATAAATACTAAGGAAGTTTAAATGGTTATTCCTCTCTTTGACTAAGATTTATTTTATTTCCACTGGGCTTGAAGATACCATGTGTGCATTAAAACTTGCTTATAGCCGAGTATGGTGGCACATCCTGTAATTCCAGTACTTACGAGGCTAGCAAATTCCAGGTTAACCTCAGCAGTAACAAAATCTACCAAGATTCTGTTTCAAAACAAAAAATTAAAAGGGCTAAGAGCTATAGCTTGGAGATAGAATGCCTCTGGGTTGATTACCCCGTTACTCCCCCACATACCCCATGTCAATCTGTGCCTATGTATAAAGTCTTGTATATTTAGAGGGAATTTTATCAGTTTCTAATTTCACCACTATAAGCCAGAGGATTTTTTCTTATCAGATCAATATATCGCTCCTTGGCAAGAATTCCTAATGCAGTATTAGGAAGAACTCTTAACAACTTCTAGTCAGTATATTAATACATAATTTTAAAAATGAATATTCATCCAAGGAGTCCTAATTCTGAGACACTAAAGAAGTATATATTTCAATAATGACAACAATAAAAAATTTTGGAAATTTTTATTTTTAGAGATTGAACAATGTTTAATTACAGATTCTGATAAAACAGCTACCAGTTTCAAAGATCGTTTCAATATTTTTTAGAGTACAGACTGAATACAAACTGACCTAAGTAGGCACATTTCTTAAAACAAATTAAGGAGTACTTAAAAGATCCCATTGAATGTATGTGGCATTATTACTAGCTTCATGGATACTGCATCAATTAAATGAATCTTGGCAGAAAGTAGTGATTAATTTGACTCAAAACTGGTAGTACTGAAAATATTAAAAACTTATGTATTCTTATGCACATATGTGTGTGTTTGTGCATGTGTGTGCAGAGGGCACGTGTGCTTCTATTTAGCCTGTTTTATTATCTTAATGCTTATCTTTTCTTACTGTTTCCTCTGAGCATCTTACTTTCCTTCAACTGACTCAACCACTCAGAGGTCTTCTTCCTAACCTTACTTATATTCATATAATATTTTTAAGTATTCAACTACTTCCAATGATGCCTTTTATTTTTGACAAGGGTTTTAGAGAAAACAACTAAATAATACTAAAATAAAACTAATTTTTCACCAGTGTTACTCATGACATGCCAAAACTTTCATGCTTCAAATCACAGGGATAGGAAAATTGGCTTTCAGAAGGTTCCCTCCACACTTTTGTGAGAGGCTGGGGTTTCCAAGTGCTTCTGCTACAAGGCAAAGTGTGAATATAGTTTCTTTTGCCTCTTACAAAATATACTGACTATGGAATTTCATTGTCCCTTCACTTTCTTGTTTCAGATGTCAAAGGATGTAAATATTCTGGATTGATTTACATCTAAAGTGGAAATATTAATTACCTATGACCCCCTTCAAATATTTTAGCCCTTTCTATTTGGCTATCTAGCATTTTAATTTCTCTTCTTGATATGTGCTCAGCTTCCTTCATTAATGCCTTATCCTTTAAAGCTCAGTCACACATTGCAGTTTTCCTTGTGTAGTTACTTTGGGACATTTTTATTGGTCCTTTTCATGATTGTCTGTTTACTAGAATAACTGCCACAGAGCACAATGGGAGTTGGCTTCCTAAAATATTTCTTATTGTATTACTGATTTAAAATATGATTTTAAGATAAAACATAAGATTAACACTGAGTAAATATTATGAAGAAAAATGAATTCTTAAAAGAATATTTCTACACACTACCTAAATGAAATAATTTCTGAAATTCAAACATAGCAAGCTCCATTTGCTCAGCGATGAGGTACTTGCACAAAGTCCCCCATGGCCTATTGGTGTACAAATTTATAATAATGAAGACTACTTCTAAGGAAATAATTTGACATAAAAGTTTGTTTTTTTAACTACTGCATTAAAAAAAATCATTTGAGTTGTAAACACTCAAGGACAAGCCAGGTTTGGGATCACATTATTGTGTCACAGTAACAGAAATGTGAATCACATTTATTCCTTTAATTCATGGATTCAGGTTCTCCTAAATTCTCAACATTGAGCTACTACACTCTTGATATAAGTTGTTAGGAAAATCCAAATCTTCATTTCCTACAGCAAGGTGCCAAGAAATGATGTGCTGTGATGAAATCACACATAGTCAGCTGCTTTTTATTTTGGTTAACAAGGTAGTTTGAAAAATATTATCCCACTAGCACTGTCTTCAGATTTTAGAAGCAGAACTAGAGGAATTATTAATGAGGTATACTTTTTGGCAGTTCTGTTGCTTCTCTGCTGTCCCAGAACTAACCATGGTATTGAGGATGGATATGCAGAAATTATGGTTTTCACCAGGTAGCAGTTTCCATAGGTGACCAAACATCACCTATCTATGGGGTCTTATATTTGTGTTATGGGCTAGCATGACATTCACTACTCTAATTTTTCAGACTTAGATATAAAGTGAAGGCTGCAATTCTTAAAAATCTTTTCTTTACGTACAACATTGAGTCTCTACATATGGTATTATCACCAAAATAGCTTTAAATTAATTTCTAATTTACAGCCATAGAAATGCAAAAATATAAATATTAGCAGTTACAATTTAATTTAACCTTTTGTTTTATTTTGTTTAGTAACTTAAGGGAAATGTTTATGTAGTTTAATCTGGGATTGGGAAAATATTTGGTGCTATCTGATGGTCCTACCATTGGCCACATAATAATTTTGAAAAATCAAGCAATCCTGGGGATAGGATTTGACGCCTACTTTGAAGTATTAAAAATACTCTTTCTACAGTACATGAGTATTGGAGTTCAGTCCTGTATTCAGGGTTGCAAGAGTATTATTTGGTGGTTTATAAAACAACTATTGCACATCTTTGGGGTTCTGAGGAAAACCAAGTATGTGAGGCTTTCTTCCTTTTTCTTATAGGGAGAAAACCAGTTTAACATGAGTAAAAAGAACACAACTGCTATCTAACTGTGGGCTTAATTATGAAAAAATGGGTGGGCTTTTCACTTTCATCACTGTAATTTTCTCTGGGCATGCAGGTTGTTCAACCTTAGTCAGGGTTAGAAGATAGTTATTACAATTTTTCTTTCATGATCATCTAACCTTTGTTTCTTTATATGACTAGAAAATCACATATATTTTGTTAGTGTTTTCTTAAAAAAAGCCTTATTCAAAGGCCCATTCTTCTGAACGGTGCTGGTAATCTAATTTATAACAGGGTTCTTCACTCTGTGTTGTAAATCTGAATACAGATACTGTCCAAACTGTCCTAAGCATAATGTTTGAATTCACAGTAACAAAAGTTACAAAGTTTGTGCAAAGATAATTGTACACCATTGGAGTACATAGAGCTTGCTATAGTTAATTTTATATATAAAGCTGCATTTCTCATTAAACTATTCTGTGCTACATTTAAAGTTTCTGATTTAATGCTTCTCTAACAATAAAACTGAATGCTCACTTAATCTTTGAAATCTGAAGATGCAATCGCATATTAGTAAAGGTTGTAATAAATCATTGGAACCTTTTAAACACCATAATTACTTTGGAGCTCCTCAAGTTTTCCAAGGGTCATAAAATAAACTCGGCTGTGGCGATTGCGCAGGGTAGAGGTGAAGAACAGCTTTAAAAGAAAGAAAAAGATACCATAAGTAGATATTTAATACATTGTAACCAGATATTTAACAAGCATAATTGTAAGTACCAATATATAATTTCAATTTAACTATATCTACTAATTAAAATATTAAACCATATTATTGTTTGTAACAGACTTTTCTTCAATTAAAGAACAAAAATTAAATTAGTTTGGGATTTAAATTATATACTTAAGTTACTATTTTACCATATTCTCTATAATTGTAATTCACAGTTTAAATAACATTTTTTCGTAGGTGGCATTCATCTGCTGACACTGTAACACACAACTGTGAAGATAAATTGGGAGTTTTTTAAACTTGTATTAATGCATTATAACTATGTGCCATAGTGAGTTTCAAAGTGATATACACATGCATGTACACAACACTTGATGTATTTCCTTCCCCATCCTACCATACTACTCCCTAGTCCTCCGTGTTAGCGAGACTGGTAGCAATACCCTCACATATTGCCACAGCACTATTTGAACTGTTCCCTTCTTCAATCATCCTTTTTCCTCTCCTCACTTCCCTCCCTCTACCCATTCTGTCTTACTGGTCTCTCTCATTTATCTGAGGTCCCTATGTTTCCTATTTTATTTCTAGCTTCCACATTTCAAAGAACATACAACTTTCTCAACTGGCTGATCTGAGTGAGTATGATATTCTCTAGTTCTATGGGATAGTTTTTACAGTACCTAGCAGAAAGTCTATAACAAATTAGGTGCTCTAAAACATGAGTACTTTTTTTCTTCTAGGTTATGTTTTTTTCATAACTGGGTTATGTTTCTTCATAACTGGGTTATGTTTCTTCATAACTGGGTTATGTTGGGCTATATTTGTACCCCTCTCTCCTCCAGTGCTGTCAAGACTGTGAAGGAAAATGGTACTCTCATAGACTGTTGGTGGGCATGTAAATTAGTATATCTTTTTTTGAGGACAGTATGGAGGTTCCTCAAACAAACTAAAACTAGAACTATCACATAATACAGCTATTTATCACATTCTGAATATATATCCAAAGTAAATGAAGTCGGCATAACAAAGAGATACTTGCACTCCAATGTTTATAAAATAAATATTCATAAAATCTTTGGAATCATTCTGGGTAGGAAGGAGAGAGAATATTTGGTATATGTATTCAATGGAAAATTATTAACTCATAAAGAAGAATGAAGCCCTTTTATTTGCAGCAGAATGGTTGAAACTGGATAATATTATGTAAAGTGAAATAAGCCAAGCACAGAAAGACAAATACTGAATGTTTCCTCTCATACATGGGAACTAAAAAAGTCAACCTGAATGTATAATGATCATTATAGGTTGATAATGGCATGGGGGTGATAGATAAAGAAAGGTTGGACTTGCTCGATGCACGCTGTATTCATGTGTTGCAGTATCACACTGAACACCATTGATATGTATGGTTAACACATGTTTGTCAATAATAAAATAAAAATTATTTTTAAAAGAACAGAACTAGTCAAAAATTTTATTTAAAATATAATTTAATATGGATAAAAAGCTATGGATCAAAGGCAATAAAAGAGCTTGGAGAAAACAAAATTATGGCTAAGTTTTACTTTAAGGAAAACTGGAAATTTCTACTTTAAAGAAAATGAAATCTGAGCATGGTGGTGCACACCTGTAATACCAGTACTTGGGAGGCTGAGACAGGAG
Source organism: Muscardinus avellanarius (assembly GCF_963383645.1). Lineage (NCBI taxonomy): Eukaryota > Metazoa > Chordata > Mammalia > Rodentia > Gliridae > Muscardinus > Muscardinus avellanarius. The sequence continues at coordinate 99,851,487 of NC_137792.1, forward strand.
GATCATAGGTTAAAGGCAACCTCAGCAATATAGCAAGACCTTGTTGCAAAAACAAAAAATAAAATAGGACTTGGGGTATAGCTCAGAGTTCAATCTCCAGTATCACGCACACATATACAAGAGCAACAAGGTATGAAGGAAATTAAGGGGATACGAATTCAGAAAAAAGAAATGAGATTATGTCTGTTTGGAGATGCCATGATCTTATACTTAAAAGACCCACAAAGCTCAGTCAGAAGACTTCTAGAAATGATAAACACATTTAACAAAGTATCTGGATACAAAATAAATTTTAAAAAAAATCAATAGTTTTTCTATACACCAACCATGAATCCACTGAAGAAAAAAATCAGAAAACAATTCTACTTTCAATAGCCTTGAAAAATACTTAGGAATAAATCTAACCAAGGAGGTAAAAGATCCCATGATGAAAATTATAGGAAAATGAAGAAGAAATTGAAGACCTTAGAAGATGGAAAGACCTTCAATGTTCTTGGATAAGCAGAATAAATATCATCAAAATGACCATACTAAGAAAAGCGATTTACAGGTTCAATGCAATTCCAATCAAAATAACAAAGTCAGTCTTCAAAGAACTAGAGAAAAATGTTCCTAAAATTCATATGGTAGAACAAGAGATATAGAATAGCCAAAGCAATTCTGAGCAAAGGAATCATGCTATAGGCATCACAACACCTGATTTTAAATAATATTAGAGAACTATACTAGCAAAAACATTATGGTGCTAGCACAAAAAAGACAAATAGATCAATGGAATGGAATAAAGGTAACGAAAACACATTTTCACATGCATAGACAGTTGATTTTTTACAAAGAAGCCCAAAACATATGCTAGAGAAAAGATATAATTTTAAACAAATGGTGCTGGAAAAATTGAATATCCATATGTAGAAGACTAAATTAGATCCCAGATCTTTAACTCTTACCATGCACAAAGGTCAATTCAAGATGTATCAAAGAGCAGAAACTATGAAATTACTAGAAGACCCCATAGGATCAACTCTGGAACACATAGGCACTGGTAGACCCTTTCTCAATAATCCTCTCAAAGCTTTGAAATAAAACTGAGAATCAACAAATTGTTTAGTATCAAATTAAAAAGTATCTGTGCAGCTAAGGAAGCCATCAAGACCTTGAAGAGAGAGCCTACAGGGTGGGAAAAGATCTTTACTTGCTACTCCTCTGATGGAAGACTAATATCCGGACTATGTAAAAAACTTTTAAAACTTTGTACTAAAAAATAACCCAATTAAAAATGGGCAATTGAGATGAAAAGACACTTCTCAAAGAAAGAAATACAAATGACAAATAAACGAATAAAATGCCAGTATCATTAGCACTCAAGGTAATGCAAATCAGAACTACACTGAGATTCCATCTAACTCCAGTCAGGGCAGCAATCATTACGAATACAAACAATAGCTGGGCGAGGTGGCACAGGCTTGTAATCATAGCATTCAGGAGGCTGAGACCAGTGGATTGCGGTTCATGGACAGCCTCAGCTACTTAGGCCCTCTGCAACTCAGTGAGACCCAGTTTCAAAATAAAGAATAAAAAATAGGGCAGGGGGTGTAACTCGGCTGTACAATGCCCCTGGGTTCCATCCCCAGTACCACAAAAGAAAAAAAAAAAAAGAATACAAACAACAAATGCTGGTGAGGATGTGGAAAATAGGAACTCTTATACACTACTGATAGGACTGAACATTGGTATAACCACCATGGAGATCAGTATGGGGTTCTCAAGAAGGCTAAGATTAGAGCCACCATATGACCCAGCTATACCACTCCTTGGTATTTTCCCCAAAGAAATAAAATCAGAATGTTACAGTGATACATGCATATCCCTGTTTATAGCAGAACATTCACAGTAGCTAAATGATGGAACCAGCCTTGAATCCATCAACAGATGAATAAAGAAAATCTAGCATATATACATAATAGAATTTTACTCAGCCATAAAGAACAAAATAATTATGGCATTTGCAGGAAAATAGATGAAATTAGAGAACATTATGCTAAGTGAGATCAATCAGTCTCAGAAAGTCAAGTGTTATATGTTTTCTCTCATATGTGGAAGCTAGAGAGGAAATAGGAAACAAAAGAGACTTTAGCTAGTTGAGAAGAGTGACCAGTCGAACAGTGGAAAGAGGTATGGGGAAGAAGGTGGGGAAGGGAGAGAGAAACACTGATGGAAGAAACAATCAGAATCATGCTATGTTCATGTATGAAAGTATCACTGCCAATCTATTATGTATGGGAAGGGGTGTGTAGCAAGGTGGGGACTGAAGGAAAACTCACCATTACCTGTGTGCAGATCTGTTTGTATGACACCGAACCTCAATCTGATGTATCATTACAATACACCAATAAAAATGTTAAAAATATTTTTGGATTAAAATTTTATCATCTACCAAATTAATATTTCTACTGAAAAATGAAAAGTTGTTTTTGTCAATAACCTATGTGACAAATATAGCACAAATTTATGGCCAGAATAAAAATAACATAAATTTCTTTATTAACTTCAATGGTTGCTTTATTTTTTTAATCTAACTAAAAGAAATAAACTATACCTTGTCACCTCGAGTACACAGGAGTCTCAGTTTCTTGATTGATCTGCGTTTCAGCTCATTTTCTAGGACTCTTGATTGCAAAGAGCGTGCTTCAATGGCCCTTTGGCCACATCCAGTGGTTCTCTGTGTACATTCAAAAGCTACAATACAAATAAAAATCAGAAAAAAACAATTTTTTTCATCAGTGGTAAAAAATTATAACCACAATCATTGTTTGATTATTATAGTCTAGGTTAACCCTTGCTTCCTTTCCTTTTGTAGCCAGGCATTTGGCCATTTTGCTGCTTAGGAGTTCTGGTCAAATTAGGTATTTAAAGGAACCATTGTGACTAACACTGAATTACTAGATATATATTAATCCTTGTATTCCTATTTTTTTTTGGTACTGGGGCTGGAACCCAGGGGCATTCTAACTCTGAGCTACACCCCTAGCTCTATTTTTTATTCTTAACATTGGAACAAGGTCTCACTGGGTTGCAAAGGTCCTCACTAAGTAGGAGCTGAGGCTGTCTGCAAACCTCAATCCTCCTGTCTCAGCCTCCCAAATGCTGGGATTACAAGCATGCACCACCATGCCCAGCCATATTTTCTAAGACCACAGAAAAAGCCAAGTGTTAATTCTACCAAGTTCATAGAAATTGAAATCTACCCATATAGTCCAGGTGACGTACCATGTTCTCAGTAAGGTTTCCTAATAAAGATGCCTATTTCTGTTCATGTGACATATATGAAAACTTGATATTTAAAGATTAAAATGGTTAAAAAGTGACATTCAAATACCAACGCTAGCAACCATAGACTAATTGAAGAAATTACCATGTTATAAGCAGACCTAAGTCTAATTTGATCCTGTTATGGTCCTTTCCTGGTCAAGAAAATTTTGTTAAGATTTAAACTTTTTTAAAATCCGTGTTTTATGACTTTGTGACAATATAGTTTATGAAGAAAATTGCCTTAAAACAGAAAACCTAATTGTGTAGATAACCATAATGCCAGCTGGTGTTATAAGGTATTTTTGACACTGGGAGTTAGCATAACCATTAAATTTTTAACTTTTATGTTGCTATTCTATATACTTTATCGCGAAGAAAATGTTCACAAGTAAATTAAATCAAGACATTTAATATAATATCAAAATTGTAACTCAAGCTAAAATAGTCTATAAAACACAAATAAGGCACTTATACTTCCATATTAGCATGATTTAAATCAGAATTAATTAAATAATTTGACTTTCCATTTTATTAATTTTTCTTTGCAGTACTGGGGGTTGAACCCAGGTGTATTTTACCTCTGAGCTATGCCCCCAGCCCTATTTTTATTCTTTATTTTAAACAGGGTCTCACTCAGTTGCAGAAGGCCTCACCAAGTAGCTGAGGCTGGCTGCAAACCTGTGATCCTACTGTCTCAGCCTCCCAAGTACTGGGATTACAAGTGTATGCCACCACACTCGGCTATTTTATTAAGTTCTGACGGGCATAAACACTGCACTGATATACTACAAACAGGTCTTTTAACAATTTTCCTTATTTTTTCTCAAAAATTCTAGAATGGTTTTGTTTGAAACAATATGACTAGCCTTCATATGTATACATTAAATATACATAAAAGAATTCATGAAAGAATAATTAAGCTTTTATAGAAATGATGTGGGAAACACATGTTTTAAATAAAAGGGCTAAGTGAGTGATGTGTTCATGTATGCCTCTACCGTCTTGTACTCCAAGAAGATGTATGACTACAATGCACTAATAAAAATGATAAAAATAATAAATCAGCCTCAAAGATTTTATTATCTCTTGATTAATTTTTATTATAATTCAAACTACTTATATGTATTGAATTTACATCATAGTTATAGTTGTATTTCAACTTAGAAAAATGTCTATCCTGAAATAATTTTCTAAGTCCAGTTCTGGACTAGAGTTAAAATCAACCCTGATTATTTATTCATGTGCTATGTTTTTATTGGTGCATTATATTCTAACATCATAATGCAAATCATGTTGACAATGACATGCATCACACATCACTTGGTGCCCCCCACCTCACCATTTCACTCCCTCTCAATACAGAGTACTCAGATTGACATTGGTATATTCATATGTATATACATATTTGATGAAAATCACACCAGAGTATAAAATACATAAAAGAGGATCAATGGCCTGAGTGATGGAAATAAGTAATAGATTTAGTCTATTATATTTTAACCAAGTGATTATTTTTAAAAATGGCATATTTTCTTAACAATGACACAGAATAAAACTTTCTAAACTAAATGCTCAGGCTACTTTCTGAGTCTGGACACATAGTTTTATGTGATGCCAAGTCTTGGAACATATTAATCTGCCACTTAACCTTCATACTGACCTAGGTTGCTTTTTGTAATGGGATTCAGTGATTTAGAAGTGAGAATACCTAGTACAACTTTTGATGATTTCTAAGCCCTAGTGTATTATTTTTTGGAAAGGCAGAGCAATGATCTTATTATCAAACGCATTTATTATAGTTCAAGAAAATATAAAATTCAGACTTGGAAATCCGAACCTGAGCCAGTTTTAAATAACAAAGCAGTTCATTTTAGGTAAAAATAGAGTGAGTTTCTCAGTATCACTCATATGATATACTATAATCTCAATATATCCTATTCTCAATATTTAAAATTATATCATATTACATATAGATGTCTTTCAAGTGCTAGCAACTTGAAATAGCTTTTTGTTTTAAATAAAAAGTTTCCCTGCCTACAAAAAGCTATACAATATTATTTTTAAGTTCCATTTGAACCCTATGATTGTCTGGTAGCATAAATATAGATACATCCCGAGTTCCCCATTTGAACTAAATTTCTTTATTCCCATTTCCAATTAATGTACTGATCCCCAAGTAACACTGTAAAGGTTGTAACATGACTCATTAGTTTTACTTTCTTTTGCCCCAGATATGTCAATTATACTGTAAGCATTTACCTTCTGCCACTTAAAATGGTTTTAAATCTTCTGTGAGTTTTTACATGTTTGAGGAAAATGGAACAAGTTTTCAGGACAATCCTTAACACTGATTATGTATGCAAAAATAAAGTATTTTGCAGATGTAATGTAAAGTGCCATCATCCCATAGGGGGAAAAGGTCACTTTCAGCCATTTTATAAAGATTTCAGGGGTTTGGGGCTTCTCTCCTGATAATCTACTTTTCTCTCTCTTTTCCCCCCTTCCTCCTTTTTTCTTCCCTCCTTCTTTCCTATCTCTCTCTCTCTCTCTCTCTCTCTGTACATATATATGCAATCACACAACTGACTTTTCCCTTAATTTTGCTTCATTAAATTCCTCTTATTTGGTAATGGTCCTTCTCTAATCATTCTACCCTCTTTAATATTTTTACTTTTCATATGCATTCTCTTTCCTATCTAGAATCCTGCTTATATGCTACAAGCCTCAGAAACATACATGAAAATCTTAAATTATTTGGATTTCCCAGATCAGAAATTCTGTACTGGTTAAGAAGAAAATAATGTTCTAGTATGAAGAAGATGAAAAGGTGGTTTCCTTTTTATTGCCATCTTGATCACACTTATTAGGCATCAGAATCAGTAATATCTACTTTTTATTACTAAATTATTTGATTATTCACAATAATATCACTCACTAAACACAATCCTATTGACTATACCAAAGAGAAATATTTTGCTTTTCTTCTTTGACTGCTTGTCAGTCTCCTAAGATAAAGATACTACTTCCCTCTACATACAATCAATGTGATGGAAAAGAAGCATTTTCAGCATCTGTGTAAAATCTGCAAGCAAAGGGATTTAAAGAAAATGTATAGATAATTGTGGAGAGAAATTAGTTCCTATTTCAACTGTGTAATTATTTAAAATTTGCTATGCGGATAACCCAAATCAGTCTCTTTGTGGTACTTTTGTGAATGTGTTAAGCTTATGACAAATATTTGCTTCCTATTACTAAGGAAATGAATGTGCAGGACCCCAATTCAATTCTCTGTGCCTTGAAAAAATGTAATAATTCAGGAAACCTTTGCTTGGGACATATTTATTTCTTGAAAAACTTCTCTGAGATCATCTGAAAGAATAAGAAATGTTATACATACCAACAGAAGATGGTATGTCCTTCCACACCTCCAGGATCTTCTTGAAGAGTTGTTCATTAGCTTCCACAGAGAGAGCTTCAGCATTGAAGGTAAGCATCATGCCGATTCCCAAGCAGTCAGGTAAAATGATGATATTCTGTGGTATAATGATTTCCAAGGGCTGGAATTATGTTTCATAAACATTTACGTGTCCAACATTCTATCACTACTATTTCATTTGAACCAGCATTGTTGAGCAATAAAGACCAAAAGCGTTGGGAGAAAGGTAACTTCTATTTCCAAAATAAATAGCATGCTACCAAACAATTGAAAAGAGCTGCCTTATTTATGCTTAAAAGTTATCACTGTTTAATAGTCTCCTGTACATTTAGGAGAAAGACTGGTTTGAGAAAAGTAGAGATATATTTCCTCTACAGATAATTTTTTTTAAATTTCACAAACCACTATGTAAAATCATAGAGGAAACATTACTTTTTATAAACTTGGATTTAAGATTGATTTTAAAAATTAATAAATACTTTAGTAATGAATATGTGAGCCAAATAACAAATCCTTCCTTGGTCATCAAACAAATTCACTAAATTAAATAATAAAATGTTAACCTGAAAAAAGCTTGAGCTTAAAATGTTTACAAAGGGTAGCTTTATAATATTCTCAGCATCTTGAAATGTAACAGTCGTCTCCCCTTTGAAAAAATATAGAAATTCTTATCCAATTTATATAATCTTAGTATATATTCAGTATAGAAATTCAGAGAGGTATTAGGTGACATAACAAAAAATACTAAGAAATACCTAACACTTCAAATTTTATGATGCATAAAATGTTTCAAAATTCACTTACAGTTATTGTCACATTAACAGTACTTCCCTGATAATTAAGCAATCCTGTTCCTCCAAATTAGAAAGTTACAGAATAAAAGTTCAGAAACTATACTTGCCAAACCCAGCGTACTCAGGCAAAGTGCTTGAGGCCATGTCTCAGCATCAACAATCCTTAAAACTAAAATGGGGATCCAGAGGCGAAAAGCAATTTTAATGCGTTCCCTGGGTACTTGCATGAGCAATTGAATCAGAACAGAGGTGAAGGAAGACAATAAAATAAATTGCAAGAAAGCAGGTTGTCTCAACAAAATCTGTTTACAATAAAACTGGACTGCTGCACATCCAGACAGCTTCTGAGGTAATGGTTTCTTCTCAGGTGATTCCTGAAGTAACCAGATATTCTTGAGTACACAGGGCTCCCTTGTAGCATTACAGCTTTTGTAATCTAGGACTCTTGGAAAAACATTATTTTCAATACATTCTGTTTCAGAAGACACCCTTCCTCCTCCTTTATACTAGAGTTCTTTCTCTTTTAATGGGTCAGGACACTAGAGCATTTAGCTAAAAATATTTTTGAATATACATAAGGTATCCTAATTAGGTCAGAAGATGATTTTTAAAAATTCATCTTCTCTCATTGCCACTCCCACAGTAATTAACAGATTGTTTCAAAAACTATAATTTCCCTTGTTTATTAGTCAGATAGAACACTGGATTCAAGCCTCTCCAATGTCTTTTCAAAAAAAGTGTAAACTTGGGCTAAAGCTGCCATGTTTAATATTTCACTGGCCTCTACGTAAATGTTGACATGATTTAAAAATAAGATACAGGAAGCTATTGAAGATAACTCAACTGAAGCCTAATATAATGTTTATATCAAATTATCTGGCCTCATATCAAAGTGACTTTGTCTGAGATTGGTTCATTATTTGCTACATTGTAAACAGGGTGAGTTGTATATATCCATAGGGAACCACTGGATGATCAGCTAATGACTAATATAATCAAAACACTTTAAACATATTTCCACTAATATTCTGACAGTTGCTCTATATAATTTGTTTGAGAAGTATAATTCTGAAACCTGCTCAAACGATCATATGACTATAGTTATTTAAAATATATAAAATTTTCTCCAGAAATGTTTATATGATACTAAGCTGCTAGTTAAAATTTTAATTGTCTAAACCAAGAATCAAGAAAGGATGAAGCAGAGAACTTTTGGCTCAGGCCTTTATTTTGACTACAATTTTCAATAATATGATTATCATTGTCATCATCAAATTTGAGATGCAGAGTTATATTTCATGCGATGTATATTTAGGAATATTGTGTTAAGTTCAAGTTTTTTATTTAAATGACATGCAATGAAATACAATGTATTTTTACAACTATATTTTAGATATTTTATCATCTTTTCACTATTTATAATTTCAGAGTTGAGAGTTAAGGTGCATTTGCTTTTTTAATGTTGGCTCTTTTGATCATAAATTCCAGTAATATTTGATATGGTAAGGGAATCAGTGACAATACAATAAAAAGTATACATATAATAATGCTACAATACTACTATTGCATTTAAAAAAATCTGTCAATATATTGTGGGGTACAGAAGGACTAAAGGAAGGACTGCTCAAGCGCCTCCTAGGGCCAATTATAATAAGTGCATAAAGATAGATGGATAGAGAATGTATGGCATATAGCCCACCTAAAAGGGGGAAGGCATGAGTCAATTCCAGTTGATAACCTCCAGGCAGTAATGTGGGATGAGGATGTCATTTCTTCTGAATTATCAACATAAGTCCAAATTTTATATGTATATGTAAAGTTTAGTCATAAAAACAAAAAACCTACTATATTAGATGAACAAAATATGTCTTTAGTATTGACTCAGCTGTCTGAACAAAGAAAGCATCAGTGACTTTTGTTTATGCATGACCACGTTCTGGTACTCTGTACTTAATCATTTAGTCCTCCATTCCAGTATAATAGTTATTTCTAGTAATATTTTTAAACATTTTGATGTTTTGATAGTTGGAAAAATTCAAACAGGGTTATAAAATAATTTATAGGGACCTGAAGGTATTATCTTACGTTTTTTGGCAGGGTCACATCAGATATAACTTCAGATTCTGCATCAATGATGTGATATCCATTTGCTGAGCTGAAGAAAATCTTTAGTCTTTTCTCCGAACCAACAGCCAGGTCAACTGTCACTGGCTTATGACCAAGAGTTGGAAATACCTGCAAATATAAAACCAAATACGGCCACAAGGCCAAAAATGACATTCCAACGAAGGCAAAACTTCCCTAATTCTTTCTTAGTTTGCATGTTTATAAAATGTAGGTGGGTTTTTAAAATGGTATATTGTGTTTGGAGATCTATGCATTGGAGTTTTTGTTATGTTACTGCAATAAAGGCATAAATATATTGAAGTTCTACATATTATTTCCTTTAAAAAACCAGATTGCTCATGATTTTCATCAGAGCCTCATATGGCTCTGTATTCTATTTGCTGTATTTGAATTCCTTGCCTTGAGCTTCAGCAAATGAAGGAGCTCATCTGGTCTCTTAAACCGGTTCGCTGGATCAGCTGCCCGTATTTTTGCCAGTATGCGTATATAGGCTTCATAGGACATGTAGTCTCCTTCAGAGTCTGCCGATTGATCAATGCATACTTGGTAAGGAATGAAAAAGGCCAGACATATTAACCTACCATAGACTGGGTGTAGTAGGCACCTATGGCTTTTAGTCCAAAGAAATAAAAGGCCAAACAGGATTCATTGTCAAAAACATGTCATGGTGTAGGACTGAGCACCACAGGATTCACCATATAGTAGTCATTAGGTGGGATTTAAGAACTGGAGTGACCACTTGGAGAGGAACTGTGTATCAGGCTAGAAAGATTGTTGGTACTTATCTCTATTTTCCAGCTCCATACCAGGTAGTTCTGACCAATCAGCAGACACCCAAGAACAAACCCATATCCAAATACTGACAGCTGATCCAAGGACCAATTTAAGGAGATCAGAGCAGGGATATAATTTGTGTTAGGACAGACCCAGACTGTCTATATAATAGTCTGTGCTATTTATAAAATCATAGTTATTGTGCAAATAGTCCTTGAGGAGCGGTTATAAGGATTAGCCAATCTCTGTAATATACATGTGATGTTTTGACCTACAAAGTACACCATATAAATATATCTTGACCTAAGATACAAAAGAATTTAATAAATACATTGCTGGGATCTATGAGGATGTGTTCCTATTTGTGCTTTGTAAAAAAATCTTTCCATGTATCAACTAATTCAGTACTGACTAGAACATTTGCTGAAAGTATAGATTTCCCAGGCCCCACTCCAGATCCACAATTAGCCTGGGGTTGGGTCTGAGATCTAAAAATTTAAGAAATGCTCCAGCTGATTCTGATGTACACTCAGGTTAAAAGGTTTCTAAATTGATAGGATGCTGCCATTTCATTACTCAGCCCTCATTGTAATAGAATAAATACAAAATAATCCTATTTAAGTGGAATTTTATATCATTATAAAATTACTGTCCTCAGTTTCTCTGATGTGATTTAAAAATTAACAGCAGCTTGTTTAGGACACAAAATAGTTATTTTCTGTGATTAACCCACATAAGCTCTGTTAAACAATAATTAAAAAGGAAAGAGTACTGGTAGTCCTAACCTCTATGTCTCACAATAGTTCTAGAGAGAAAGTTATTATTTTTTTTTGGTGGTACTGGGGTTCCTGGAAGCCCTTCTACCTCTGGGTTACACTCTCAGACCTATTTTTACATTTTTATTTGGAAACAGAGTCTCCTAAGCAAGCGCGTGTGGCTGGCTTTGAACCTGCGCGATCCTCTTGTCTCTGCCTCCCAAGTGTGGGGATTACAAGCGTGCACCACCACGCCCAGCAAGAGAGTTATTTTGAATTTCAGCTTGGAATTAATGTTGACCCATCCCTTTCCTACCTAACCCCACCTATTTTAGGCATGGTGACTGGAGGGAGGGATTTCTCTTCACTTCTTTATTTTCCAGTGGGGTTCCTCCCTCTATCATTTCCATACCTTTCCTTACCTTCCCTCTGCTCTCCACCCCCCACTAAGAGAGAACAGGGACTTTCTCAGCTGCAGGTCATTGGGTGGTACCCAAAGCCTATGTTTGGGCTTCTAGAAGAGAAGTTCTTCATGTTGGCTACAGGAATTGTGAGTGAGGAGTTGGTGGGGCGGTCCTGTAAAAGAAGGGGCCAGGAATTTCCCTCAAATTCTCCCTTGATATAGTGCCCATGGGTTATCTAAAAAAGGTTTAAATGATAATTACTGACAGTGTACATTCAAATTACATTAACTATAAAACAATGGCATGAATTTTCACATCTGTATTCTAAAAATACTGCTCTCTTTAGTTTCTTTACAAAAGAAAAATGGTATGATCCAAAGGAAAAGGAGATCACTTACTTTAATGGCAGTGCTTTCATCAAAGGACTTTGGTGCCCATGCATAAAGATGAATTGATGATTTCAAAGCAATTGCTATATATGTTGTTTCTTCATGCTGGACTACAATGACAAAATACAAAGAAGCAACAATAGAACAGAATTAACAAGAACACTCAAGTGTTTCTATTTATTTTGAAAATGTCATAACCACAATGTAAGAGCACAAACTTGTATTCTTAGAAAGGCTACTTGGCTACAATATGATGCCCCAAAAATGTAATTTGATAACTATATAGTTTTAGGGAGTATTTGAATTAGATTTCAAGAACTTCTAAATTGTACACTGGAGGGAGAATCAATGAAGGTATTACTTCTATCGACCTTATATACATATGTGAGAATACCAGTGTCAATCTTAATAACCTGTATGTGGAAGGGGGAAATAGAATGGGAGCTAGTGGAAAGCCTGCTAGGTGCTGTGTGCATGCATGCCACTATCACTATGATTTACATTATGATGTGAGATTATAGTGCACCAATAAAAGTATATGAAATTATACATTGAAAATTATAGAACATTGGTGAAAAATTAAGAAAGACCTAAATAAATGAAAAATCTTTCCATGTTCATGAATGAGTAGACTAGACATTGGTAAGATAGCAATATTATCCAAACCAATTTCTACAGACTCAATAAAACTCCTATTAAAATCCCAATGGCTTTTTTTTGGTAAAAGTTTAAAAAGCTATTCCTAAATTTCAAATGGAATTGCAAGCCACTCTGTATATTGAAAACAATCTCAGAATTATAGTTAAAGGACTATACTTTCTGATATAAGAACTTAATTAAAAGATATAGTAAGAAAGCAGTATGGGCCAGGTGCAGTATCACAGGCCTATAACCCTTGTACTTGGAAAGCTGAGATAGGAGGATGACAGGTTTGGGGACAGCACACAGAAATTTACAAATATCCTATTTCAAAATATAAGATAAAGTGGCCTGAGGATGTAGCTCAGAACTAGAGTGTCCTTGGGTTCAATACCCAGTACCACATATACACAGAAGACTAATATAAAGATAGGCATATAAATCGATGAAATAAAATTAAGAGTTAACAAATACAAGCATACATTCATGGTCAATGGTGCCAAAAACACTGAAATAAAATGTTGAAATCTTTTTCAACAAATGATACTGGAACAACTGGATATTCTCATGTAAAAGAATAAAGTTGGATTCTCTACCTAACATCATATAAAAAGTTAGCTCAAAATAGACTGAAGACTTACGTATAATAACTGAAAGTTTAAAATACCCAGAAAATGACATAGGAATAAATCTAAATGATCCCCCAAATGACATTGGATTCTTATTTTGACACCAAAATAAGATATATTAAGGATTCATCAAAATTAAAATATCTTGTACATCAAAGGACAGAATTGAGAAAGTGAAAACACAACCTATGGACTAGAAGAAAAGATCTACAAACCACCTGGATAAGGGTCTAGAATACAGTTATTTAAAGAAGGCTTTCAACTCAAAAATTAAAGGAAAAACAAACCAAATAAAATAGGCAAACACTTTGATAGTAATTTCTCCAATGGTGATATATAAACGACTACAAAACATATGGAAAAATGCTCAACATTAATAATCAGAAAAATGTAAATCAAAACTATAGTGAAACACTCCTTGCTAGAATCAAGAGATAGGCATCTACAAGTGTTTAAAATGATGTAGAGAAAATGGAGCTCTCATATACTACTGATGGCAATGTAAAGTGATGCATCTACTTTGAAAGCAGCCTAGCAGTACTACACAAGAGAAAATAAAACACATGTACCCAGATACAAAGATGTATAAAAATATTCACAGCACATTCTTTCTTTCTTTCTTTCTTTCTTTCTTTCTTTCTTTCTTTCTTTCTTTCTTTCTTTCTTTCTTTCTTTCTTTCTTTCTGTGGTACTCGGGATGGAACTCAGGGACCTTATACCTCTGGGCTATACTCGCAGACCTATTTTATATTTTATTTGGAAACAGGGTCTCTTAAACCAGCTGAGGCTGGCTTCAAACCTGTGTAATCCTCTTGTCTCCACCTCCCAAGCCTGGTGATTACAAGAGTGCGCCACCATGCCTGGCAGCACTATTTCTAATAGTCAAAAAATGGCAAGAATAAAAATGTCCATCACCTGACAAATGAATAAATAAAATATCATATAGCTATATAAATAAATCCTATTCATCAGTAAAGCAGAATTAAGCACATGTATCATATATAACATGGATGAAACTTGAAAAATTATGCTAGCCAGACGTGGTACAGCATTCTTGTAATTCCAGTACTTGGGAGGCTGAAACAGGAGGATTGCAGGTTTGCAGCCAGCCTCAGCTCCTTAGTGAGGCTCTCAGCAACTTAGTGAGACCTTGTTTCAAAATAAAGAATAAAGTCAGGCATGGTGGTGTACACTTGTAATCCCAGTCCTTGGGAGGCTGAAGACAGGAGGACCACACAGGTTTGAAGCCAGCCTCAGCTACTTAGTGAGGCTCTAAGGAACTTAGTAAGACCCTGCTTCCAAATAATATATAAATAGGTCTGGGAGTGCAGCCTGGAGGTAGAAGGCCCATTCTCAGTACCACAAAAAAAAAAAAAAAAAAGAATAAAAATAGGGGGACTGGAAGCGTAGCTTGCAGGTAGGATGCCTCTGGGTTCAATTCCTGGTGCCACAAAAAGAAAAGGAAAAAAGAAAAATTATGCTAAGTGAAAGAAGTCTGTAAAAAATGACATATTAACTGCCCAGATGAAACAAATCTGTAAAGAAAGTTCATTTAAAAAAAACTCAATTACATCATTTTCAGGGAAATGGATGGAACTGGAGGACATTATGCTAAGTGAGATTAGTCAGTCACAAAAAATAAGAAATCAGATGCTTTCCCTAATATGTGAGAGCTAGGGAGAAATGGATCATAGGAGGAACTCTAGATGAAAAAGGAAATCCTATAGAGGAGCAAATAAGGCGATCTAACTGAGGAGATGGGAGGGGGAAAGAGGGAACCTCTCTAAAGAGCACCATGTACTTAAACATATCAAAGTCAACCACTGAGCCAAGCAAGGGAAGGGGGGACGGGGAGGGAATGGGGTGGGAATTGCGTAGGGGTTAAATCAGTGATGTGTACATGTATGTACACACAAGTTTTTTACCCCAATATGATGTATGAATATAATGCACCAATAAAAAATTTAAAAAAGAAAGTTCATCAGTAGTTAACTATGACTGTGATGGGAGAAAAAGGGAAAAGGAAAGGAATGGGGAATGCCAGCTAATGGATATATAGGTTTCTTTTGGAGAAGAAAATTAGAATTTTTTATGAAAATTATTGTTAGTTGAAGCATAGTGTTAGTTGCACAAATCTATAAGCAAACCCAAATCCACTGAATTGTGTATTTTAAATTGTGCATTTTATAGTATGTAAGTGACTTCAATAAAATTGTTTTTAAGAGAAAATGAAAAGTATACCAATGTATATGTTTGCTCTCAGCCTCTTGCTCTTATGGAATATGTTTTTGTATCTGATAGATTTATATTTTGCATTAAAACTCCTCTTCCTTGGTTGGGATATTTTTTACCCCCCCCCTTCATTTTCTTTTGTCTTGTTCCCAAACAGGTCAAAGGAGCATGATTAATAAATCCTAAACATGAAAAGGATTCTTTTGTTAAGCAAACAGTTCCCATAAACTGAATACAGTACAATATTTGGTGCTGGTCCATTGTTTTGTGGATCTTGGAAGGCTATGGAACTACCAGGATAGTATGAACCACTGCTATACTCTTGCATGTAGAGGCTGCCATTCTACTTCTCAATGAGACAAAACAGTTTTTTTCTTCTTTTTTCTTTCTTTTGGTTGCTCTGAGTGGTAGGATAAATTGGAACGGGGTCAGCCCAGGAAACTGGACTTAACCAGTCCTTCTATTCACTAGTGACTATCTCTTAATGAACTAAAATTTACCAATTAATAGAAAGTAGATCTGCAATATAAACTCCTGAGCTAACATTGGGGATGTCTTTCACCTCTGTGCTATCAAATGTACATAATATAAGTGGAAGGAAGTAATGATATCTAAAACCAGAAGAAGGTAGTGTATAATTTAATGCTTAAGTTATCTAGTTACTCATTCTACTTTTCATCGTATATGTGTATATATGCACACATATGTGAAAACATATCCTAGGAAAGCCACTTTATGTGTAGAAAAAATAGTCATGACAGAAATTTCATATTGCAATTCATATAATGTGATTTGTGCTACCATTTCTGCCTGAAGGGGAAATTAGTTCAGGGGTAAAGAAGGAAAAAGAGGCTGAGAGTAGAGGAAATTTGCTTCAGGAATATAACAGAATGGGATTCTGGGACTCTACAGTTGTTATTTCATTTTCCAGTGGATTGTTGTGAAGAGACAGAGGGTATGAAAATATTCTGTAGTCAAAAAGGAAATAGTGATTATATACGTAAATACTGACAGTGAGAACAATAGTCAGATGATCTTAAAAGAGTTTCCTGACTTATCATAAAATTTCCAGGAAAGTATTAAGAGGAATTCTATTTTATTGCACTTCAAAGGAAAGAAAATATCATGAGAAAATAGCATGCTGTTGAACATACATCAAGGATATTTATAGAGTTGAAGATATGTAGATGGATGAAAAATTATCAGTTTAACTGGAATATTTAGAGTGAACGGGAAGGAAGGAAAGATGATGAAGTAAGATGGGCTTGGTGGTGCGTGCTTGTAATCCCAGTACTTGGGAGGCTAAGACAGGATGTTTGCAGGTTCGAGGGCAACCTCAGCTACTTAGTGAGGCTTTCCACAACTTAGTGAGACCTTGTTTCAAAATAAAAAATAAAAAATAGGGTTGGGGGTGTAGTTCAGAGGCATTATGCCCCTGGGTTCGATCCCTAGTTTTGCAAAAAAAAAAAAAAAAGATGAAGAAGTACATTAACTATAACTTCAAGAGCTATTTTAGTCAATCAGTGCTTTCTTAATAGCCAAGATTGTCGCAGAAAAGACCTGAAAGTTGTCTCAATGAACTTCACTTTTCAAAGTTGTAAATTCTTTCCCTTCCCTACTTCATACTTAGGTACTTATCAAATAAAAGGAAGTGAAATGTTTATAGCTATATTAGACATGAATGGGACATACGGACACTGAAGTGTTCACAGCCAGTCAACTTATCAATAGATTTGCAAGCTTCCTCTGTCTTCAGCATTTCTTCTTGTCTTCTTTTACTTGCTGGATCATTATTCAAAATCTTGTTCCTTAGCCAAGTCAGATGATACACCCGAAGTCTGTTCTTATGGCCTGGTAGATGAGAAAAGATAAAGTATCTTGATTCCATCTTTCTTTTCATATCTTAGAAGAACAAAAAGTAAAGGTATTTTACTTCTTAAAAGAAATGTTTTCACTGAAGAGCCTTTTTTAAAAGCTGCATTCCCATCAGACTTTCCATGTGTAATTTAGAAATGTGATAGCAAAATCTATCTCAGTCTCTCAATTCTATGAGATAGTCAAAGTGACTACTAGTTATCTCTACATGTCTGGAATGTGATCTAAAACACTTGTTTGGAGAGATTACAGCTGCCACTAAGTAGGTGAAAGAATTACTATACATTCCTATCTACCATGGCTTTTTGCTAAGTCATTACCCCTCTGAAGTTCAGAGACCTATAAATTATCCCTAGTAATTCGTAGAAGAGGGATATTTGAATACTGTTCCGGTATTTATGGGCATTAGGATACATATCTTTGTGTTCTATCATTCTGGTATACTCATAAAATAATTGAAAGGTTTTATTGTTTTTTCACCCAAATTTATTTGCATTTTTTATTATTTTTAGTCAATCCTTCCCATTTCCCTATTCAATCCAGTCTCTGGTAACTGCTGTTTTATTCTCAACTTCTATGAGATTGAATTTTTAGGTTCTAATTATGAGCAAGACCATATTTTGAATGTTAATTTTCAAACTGTAAACCTCTAAAAATTCTCATAATTCACTCAAGAAATATAGACAATTAAATTCACACACTTCTCTCCCTACAGAGTGATTTTTATTCATTTTCTATTCATTTTAGGGTTCATTATTTCATGATTCCTAGTCTCCAAATTTTTCTTATGTGACTGATTTTCAATATGTTTTACATAATATTTTTAAAGCAGTAGTAGGGTTCAGATACTCATGTTAATGGCCATTCTATTCTAAAATTCTAAACTATTGACTATCTTCCTATATTTATATTCTCAGTACTATGTGTGTGTGTATGTGTGTGTGTGTGTGTGTGTGTGTGTGTGTGTGTGTGTGTGATGCTGGGGATTGAACCTAGGTGTGTTCTAACTCTGAGTTACACCCCTGCTCTATTTTATTTTTATTTTGGAACAGGGTCTTGCTAAGTGGCTGAGGACCTCACTGAGTTGCTGAGGCAGGCCTTGAAAATAGAATCTTCCGCTTCTGGCCTCCCAAGTACTGGGATTATAGGCATGCACCACCACTTCCAGCTTCTCAGTACTATTTGATGCAAAAATAATTCACAATTAAGAGAAGCTCAACCATTAAAGAAGGGCAGATTTAAGGTAAATAAATATGGATAAAAAGTTTAAAAATCTGGTATTCGGATGTGTAGTCTCTAAGATACCCAAATATTTTCATCAAATAATTATAAATGAATGGCAACAAAATACGACTTAAAAATCATGAAGCATCAGGGGTGGTGGCCCATCCTTTTAATCCCAGTACTTTGGAGGCTGAGACAGGAAAATAGCAGGTTTGAAGCCAGCTTCAGTAACTTAGTGAGACCCTGTCTCTAAATAAAATATAAAATGGATCTAGGGGTTGGGCCTGGAGGGAGAAGGCCCCTGGGTTCCATTCCCAGTACCACAGAAAATCATGAAGTCTGATCATACCTCTAAAGAATTTCTCCTCTAATGAAAACTTGAAGTTAAATCATATTTAAGTTTATATATATATATCAGTGCACAACATGGCAATTGGCACACTAATATACATAAATATTATATATATATATAAAGCATATGAGCAACTATATTTAGCATAATATTCTTCTATAGCCAAACTTTTTCTCCTCCTCCTCCTCCTCCTCCTCTTCCTCCTCCTCCTCCTTCTTCTTATTTGTATTATTATTATTATTATTATTATTATTATTATTATTATATTACTGGGGATTGAATTTACATACCTCTAAGTTATACTCCTAGCCCTTTTTATTTTTTTGTTCTGAAACAGGTTCTTGCTAGGTTGCTGAGAGTCTTGCTATCAAATTTATTTTAACTTTCCTTTTGTCAGTCATCTTTTGCCTATTGTCAGTTTTAATACTATTGCTTTTCTGATACCAAGTCCTGTTTAGTAATCATAATCACTATGCCACCCACTTATCTTGCTTTCTCTTAGTCAAAGATTCAGACTCTGACCAAAACTAAGAATTCAACTACTATGCAAGGAAAATGCAGAGGAGATCCATTTTTATTACTAAGCTTAGGGCCTTGTGTTAAGTTTGTGTCTGAGACAATTCTCTTTTACACCCAATTATTTGTCTATTTTGCTCTTGTTGCTTCTAATATATCACAAGAAAGGTAGATGGTGGATGCTACTGTGGCCAGAAGTATTAGAGTTGTAAAACTGTAGGAGGCTACTCTTAAAAGAACTAGTAAGGATGCAAATAGTGTCATTAACCTGGGTTAAGTGTACTCCACTCAAAGGGTGTTATTTTACATTGTAAAAGATAAGAAAATACAAGTAGGAGAGCCCAGTGTCCCAATTAAAGGTTATTTAAAGTGTTCTCCTGAACACTTTCACCTAAGAAAGTCTTTAACCCAGTTTGAAGACTAATTAATCTGCATAATCACTCAGCTAATTTTAGTTCTTAAACAAACCAGAGATGGTAATCAGCAAATTGAGTGGCTCTACGACTTGAATCTGGCGGAATGGTCTTCTCTTTATAAGTTTAGTAATGTCTGCCTTTCCACTTCTGTCCATCAGATACAGATTAGATCTTGTTCCCAGCAGCAAATTGACTCCTATTCAGATATAAAAGAAATGTACTATATTAGCTCAGATTATTTTTATAATTGCATCTATATTACAACTTTTGCTCCTCCAGTATGCTGATCTAGGTAAAAGTGATTTTTGTTATTTCAGGTTAATATTAGCCTTTTACACGTAACTACATAATCTACTAACAGAACAATTTTCATTAACATACATGAAAAGATGAAAGACAATGCTCTCTGGCAGTATTCTACTGGCTGGCATCTGGGGTGCCATCTCACAATTAGATTTTATGTACATCTTAGCATCCCTTCTTAGTTGCATCTCAAACTTTATCAAAATCAATCAACCCTCTTGAAAATTACCATTAAACATCCTTAGTCTAATATCATTATAGTTTATTTAAAATGTCTCCCAGACCTCATACATTATAGATAGCCTGTTGGAGTTAGGACTCGGTTCTGGGGGAGTGGGGCTCTGGGGAAAGAGCTGAGTACAGTGGGTATATCCTGGGAATTTCTCCATGGAAATGTGTCTCTGTGATCCTTTTGATTTTTCTGCTTCAAGCCAAGATCTCCTGAGGATTGTAGACAGGTTCCAGCTTGGAAGATGGCCCCCAAATGGACCTCTGATATCTCCAGATCTGTGAGTAAATAAAGCCTTTTTCCTCTACAATTTGTATATCAGGTGTTTCAGTCACAGTGGTGAGAATGCTGACTGAAACAAGTATATACAAACAGTTCAGTTCATTTTGAATTCCTGTGACCTCTTTAATGCTTTTAAATAATCATATGTAAATAATATTGTAAATTGAACAATTCTGTGTTCGTGCAGATATGCAGCTTTTACATTGCTAATTGATTGTGGAATTAGTGCTTTTCTTCATATATCTAAATTCTTGTAAACACTTTATCTCACTTATATTAGTTGGGTGGCTATATTTATCATTGTTTAAAGGCCAAATGAGAGGACTGCAATACAAAATATAAATGAATTTAAAATACATTTCAAAGTAACTTAGGGTTGTTTTCATGAAAAGAAATACAGGAGAAAATAAGCCAAGTAAAATAACAGAAAACTTTCATGTCTTCTTTCATTTTGGAGAAAAGTTGTCCTCTGGAGTGTAAAGACAAAGACAAATGTTTTTACCTTCATTTTCCCACTCTCTCTTTACAAATTGTCACACCAATAGCAGGTTTCTAAACTGCATATTTCTCCCACAGGGGAGTCATAGAGGGAGAGAGGGGGAAGCAGGGTTAATTTTGCTATATTCTTTTCATTATCAAGTGATAAATTTGCTAGTTATAAAAGTGAATTACTGAACATGAAGTACATATTGTTGTAGTTGCCAGACTGAAATGTTTATGCCTCCCTGTTTTTTTATACACTCAATTAGCAAAATTTTTAGAATGACTTTTTTATAAGTTGTTCAATCTATATTATATTACTAATTGAAAGCTCTAACTCCTATTCAATCACACATTGAGTAAAATCTATCAAGTCACAAGTTGGAGGGTAGCATTTACTTTGGATTTCTTCCTTCCATGCATGCATTTATTCTGCTTTTCTTATGGTGTAAGAAAAGCATAAGGCTTATGTCAGATATACTGATATGACTATAAAAAGAATTTAAAAAGTCTAAGTTAAGACCTTATTGGAAAATCTTTCTGTATAAATCCTCAAGACTGTTTAAACATAATATCTTGCAGAAATCTTCCTTGTAATACTTTGTTAGGTATTTATAATGGTTTGGGTCTGGCATGTCCCTCAAAATATCATATGTTGAAGGCTTAGTCCCCAAAGCAGCAATATTCAAAGGTGGGGCTTTTGGAAGTGATTGAATCATGAGAGCTCTAACCTTAACAGTGGATTAATTGCTTTGATGGACTACTGGGAAGTGGTAGAAACTATAGGTAGGTGAGGCAAGTTACTAAGGGTATGCATTTGGAGACTATATCTTATCCCTGGCCCCTTCATTTTCCCCTCTGCTTTCCTGGTTGCCATGAGCTTAGCAGTTTCTGTCTACTACATCCTTCTGCCATGATGTTTCTACCTTGAAAGCAGCTGACCATGGATCAAAACCTCTGAAATTGTGAGACAAATATTTTCTCCTTTGAGTTGTTCTTATCAGGTATTTTAGTTACAGTTATGAAAGGCTGACTATCAAAATATCATAATGCTGACTGCTACTCTAAATTATAAATACTAATCTCAGCCGGATGTGGTGGCGCACGCTTGTAAGCCCCACTCTTGGGAAGCTGAGACAGGAGGATTGGACAGGTTCAAGGCCAGCCTCAGCTACCCAGTGAGGCTTTCAGCAACTTAGTGAGACCCTGTTTCCAAATAAAATATAAAATATAGGTCTGGGAGTATAGCCTGGAGGTAGAAAGCCTCTGGGTTCCGCCCCCAGTACCACCAAAAAAAAAAAAAAAAAAAAAAAAAAAAAAAAAAAAAAGAAAGAAAGAAAGAAAGAAAGAAAGAAAGAAATACTAATCTCAAACTTTCAAATAATTGTAACATAGTTCAACTTTAAATCTTACCCAAGTGAATTCAGGTTAAAGTAGGAGCATCAATTTAATCAGCAAAATCAATTCTGAGCAAATTACTACAACTATATTTTTATTTGATTGGTAATGGTAAACAAGTACTTTACACCCATAATTTTCATAAATTTTCCACACAGATAAAATAGATTTTTACAAAATATGATTGAATTTCAGGAAAACAAACTCACCCCACAAAGAACCACAGCAGATTTCAGAAGTGAATTCCTTTTCATACATATGTATTAATGGTTTTTTGCATGCAGGAGAGACGTAGAGTGGGTTAACATTGACTTCAGAAGACTGGTTAGGTGATTTCTCAGGCACCTCCACAAATCCAGCATATACTGTTAAGAATTAGGGGGGAAATGTTGATAGAAATTATTAGTTTATATACCATATACGCTGGAGTGCTTCAATGAAATATGCAGGAATGCTTTACCTCTGAACTATATATACAGCCCTATTTTTAATGGTGTGTTTGTGGGTTTTTTTTTGTGTGTGTGCATGCTGGGTATTGAACCCAAGGGCAATCTACCTCCAAGATATATCTGCAGCCTTATTTTATTTTTTATTTGGAAGCAGAGTATCACTGAGTTGATACGGGCCTCACTAAGTTTCTGAGACTGTCCTCAAACCTGCAACCTTCCTGTCTCACACTTCCAAGTACTGGGATTAGGCATGAGCCACCATGCCTCACTATATTCTATTTTTTACTGGATGTATACTTTTATTAATTCTCAAACCATCAGAACATGCAAATAATTATAGTTAAAATATATTGATAGATATGACTATATTTTAAGTTATTGTGATTAGAATGCAAGAAAAAAAAAAGAAAAGAAAAGGCAAAACCCCAACCAGTAACTCAATTTTTTCACTTGAAGCTCATGTTTAGGCACAATAAAATCTAGGAAAGAACTGATTTTTAAAAATAATATTTAAATCTGAATTCATATCAGCTGAATATCAGAATGATTTGCTTTGATACAGACCATAAACAAGTGTTTAAGCACTATTTAATATATGATATTCATCATGTAGCTGTATTGATCATCATGTAACAGAATTGAAAGATCATACTTGATACACTTACGAATGGCACTGGAAACGTCAGCATCAGCAGCATCCCCAGAACCTGTGGAAGGAGATGAGTTGCTGGCAGAAAAATCCAACTGTGTTGATGATTCTGATATGTTTTCATCATCAAATGCTTGGGGTACAGCATCTAAGGCAATGGAATTTGAAGTTTCACTTCCACCGTCTGGCTCCTAAAAGGAGACCAAAACCGATTTTTATTTTGTTAGGAGGTTAACAGTGGGAGAAATATGCCTAGGAATCATTTGAAAAAGTAAATGCAAAACTTGTTATATCTACATCCTTACAAAGTACACATTTACTAAAACAAAAACACTCAAAAATGTCATCAAAAGAAAGAGAAGTAACCTATTATTGAAACAACTGATTTATATAGGGGAATATCAAAGAAGCTTTAAGTCCCTGCCTGTACAATTTTGGAGCTAACTTTTGGGAAAATATATCAGGTGCTGTTAAAATCTTGACTCCCTTTCTTTTCTTTTCTCATCTTTTTGTCCCAGGGGTTAATTTAATCCAAGAGGCATTCTACCTTGAGGCTTCACCACAACCCTTTATATTATGTTTTTGTAGACTGAGTCTCTCCATGTTGCTGAAGCTGGCCTCAAACATGCAATCCTCCTTTTCAATCTCCCAAGTACTGGGATGAAAGGCATGCACCACCATGCCCAGCTCTGTTAGAAATTTTATTTAATTAATTAATTGTCATAAGTCTTTATAACAATCCAACAAGAACATATAATTATTATCTCCTATTTACTAATAAGGAAACTAAAATTAAGAAAATTTAATATTTTCTAGGTCATATACCTTGTAATTAGAGGAACTAGAGCTTGAAGTTAAAGTGTATTTGATTCCAAAGTAAGCATTCAGCTATTTTATGCCAAGTAGCCACTTGAAAAAATTAGAAAAGCAAAATGTAGGTGTATCTGTTTCATTGCTTTAAGGTACCTTCAGAGAATTATATCATGGAATACCTACACAGAGGATTTCTTTTTCTACATGGAGAATTTTCAAATAACAAAATAAAAAATGGAAAAATCAACTCACAAATATTTGAGTGTGTAAACATATTTCAGTGAAACTATAGCCTGATTCCAATAACAGAGAAGATATTAAAAGATAAGAAACACAAAATGTGATAATTAGGTGGTATTCTATATCCTATGGTGTCATAGTATGGCTTTAAGGTGTCCCCCCAACCTTCATGTGCTAGCCAGTTTTGCCATGTTTGGAGGTGGGACCTAGCTGAAGGTGGGTCCCTGGGGGCATGGCCAGGGACAGTGTCTTTCCTGAGCCAGACCATTGCAGTGTGTTTCTCTTCTCCCTGCTTTCTGGCTCCTGCCACCGTGAGCTGAATAAGGCTGTCTCTCCTGCACGTTGCCTTGAACTCTGTAGCTATGATTTGGCCTAACATGGACTAAAATCTCTAGAATTGTGAACAAATAAAATCTTTCTTCCTCTAAGTTTTGCTTGTGAGGTGTTTGCGTCACAGCAGTGAAAATGCAGACTAAAATATATGAGAAAACATACCAACAGTTTTTAGTAAACCTGTCTGTTGATGAGTTGTTCCTTGTTTCTAAAGAGTACTTCTTGGCATGGAGAGAGTTGCGACACTCTGTGAAACACTGATTTTTTTTTTTTTTTTTTTTTTTTTGCGGGATGGAACCCAGGGGTATTTGACCTTCGAGCTACACCCTCTGCCCTATTTTTTATTTTGAAATAGGGTCTCACTGAGTTGCAAAGGGCCTCACTAAATAGCTGAGGCTGTCTGCGAACAGTGATCCTCTGGTCTCAGCCTCCTGAATGCTGGGATTACAAACATGTGCCACCATGCCCGGCAAAGACAGATTTTTATGACAGTACACTGTTTTAAAATAAAAATTAAAGGAAGATCCATTTACTCTGTAAATTTCCAAAACATTCCTTAAGATAAATAGGGATACTCATAGGGATATAAAAGTTACCGTGAGACATCTGTTTTAATGTCTTTAATTAAGATAGCTTGATAGCTACACCTGGGCACTTTCAGAGACCGCTTTCCCATTAGAAACCACTTAGGGAGTTTCCTTTCTTCATTTATTTCCCTTATCAATCTTTTCCACAGTTATAATGGGTCTGTGATAGGCTAGGCCCTAAGTTGGACCCTGATATTGGAGGAGTTGGTTAAAAATTTCAAGGATGGATTAGACATAATTCCTTTCTTTTAAGAGTTGATAATCTTATGTTATAGAACATACAAAACAAGTAACTAAGGTACAGTGCCATATAAACTAAAATGAAACTATGTGCAGGATGCTTGCAAGCACAAAATGAAGGGAATTATAATACTGCTTTGGGGAGTCAAAGATGATATTTGAGTTGGATCATAAAGAATGACTGAATAACAGGATAGGTGAAGGGGTATAATTCTAGACAGAGGGAACAGCTTGTACAACGAACATCAATTGATGAAAAAGTGTATGGATTACCAAATCCAATTCATGCTTTAGAACAATAGGCCAGAAAAATAGATTTCCACAGTATTTTCTCTTTCTAGAGTACTATTTGACTTTTTAGATATCTAGACTTGGCAATGATCATTTAAAAATACCAGGGATTCCAGAAAATCTTCTCTGGCATAATTTCTATTGATTTAGATTCTAAATTTGATATCTAAATCTAAATCATTAGGAATTAGTGTTTTAAACCTATTTAAAAAGTCAATAAATATTTTGTGAGGTATTCAATGATTATCTAATCACAGTATATTACATCAATTAAAAATGTGTGTTAACCCTTCAAAAAGTTAAACACGTACTTAACCATATGATGTAGTAAATTAGCTCCTAGGTATAGATACAGAATTAGAAGCAAGGACTAAATAAACAATGTTCACAGAAGCATATTCATCAAATCATAAAATAGAAACCCCAACAAAATATGGTATGTACATATGATGAAATATTATTTATCTTTGAAAAGAAATGAAATTCTGATACATACTACAACACAAGAAACCTTTAAAAGGCTATGCTAAGTGACATAAGCCAAACAAAAATGGAAAAATATTGGGTGAAACTACTTATGAAAGGTAGACAGAGAGGAAATAGAATATAAGTTATGAGAGGCTTGGGGTGGGACAGGGAGTTCATTATTTAACTTTTCAGGAAGATAAAGTAACAATATGGATAGTAGTTACAGTTGTACAACATTGTGGATGTTCTAAAGGCCACCAATTTGTATTCTTAAAATGTTAAAAATTTATTATATATATTTTAAAGTAAAATAGTTTTCCCAGAAAACAATTGCATGTTTTACCCGAAAAAATTACATATATTAAGAGGCACTACTTTAAACATGTGATCTGAATCTGAATGGAAAACAAGTAAGAGATGTTGTCCCTGGAAGTAAATAGACATCCACCAGATTAGAAAAAAATAAAACCTACCCACACATCTATAATTAAAATATTTAAAACCTTGGAGGACAAGTTTAAAATATATTCAGAATAACTGGAAATGCTATCATAGCATTGCAGAAACACAATCACAAGAAGAGGACTCTATTTTCCGTTTCATATGGTATATTACCTCCTGTTGTTCAAAATCCTGGAAAACTGGTCTCTTCAATCTCACACCATTTGTCCCTGAACAGTCTCTTCCACTGAGTTCAAGCATTCCATTTGCTTCATTGGCTCCACTGACCTCTTTACTTCCATCACCCCTGCCACCTCTTCCTCTGCCCATACTGGCTCCATGCCCTTCCTGGTTTCCAATGGCTGCACTTCTTCCATGGCTTCTACTACCTCTATGGCTCTCATAGCCTCTGCTGGATCCTTCTTTTCCATCACTTCCATCATCACCATCTTGCTTGAAGCTTACATTTCTGCCATGGTTTCCCCTAATAACAAATTCACATTAATGAATGCAGACAACCAAAAAAAAACACAGTTGACAGTAAGTAAATTAAACAGAATTATGATTTGTCTTATATGTATATTTTTGCTCTATGAAAACACTATATATATATATATATATATATATATATATGAAATCACTCCAATGTCATGTCAATCTTAAACACTGAACTAACACCAGAGTCTCTGTTGATTCTTTGAGTATATTTATATGATTAAGGGGAAAGAAGTCATATTTTTTAGGTGTTAAGTTAGTTACACAAAAATGTATATAAATATATTGTAAAATAATAGACTGTTTTATGCATTAAAATACCATGGCTACATGAATGTTGTTCCTACCACAATGTATGTGAATAATTTTTCTTGAAATTTATCTAGTTTATGCTAATTTCAACAGCTTCCCTGCTTGATTTTCTAACACATATATTGAATTCTTTGCTATAGAATTAACTTCTTTGCTTTAGAATATAGTCAGCTGGGAGTGGTGGCACATGCTTGTGATCCCAGTACTTGGGAGGCTGAGACAGAAGGATCACAGGTTTGAGGACAGCCTCAGCAAGTAGTGAGACTCTCATCAACCTAGTGAGACCCTGTTTCAAAATAAAAATAAAATAAGGCTGAGGGTATAGTTTGAAGTTAGAATGCCTCTGGTTTCTGTTCCCAGCAACCCCTCCAATATGCATATACGAAAGAGTATTACTAGTCAACTACTCTTACCAGGAAATGCAAGTAAAAGAAACTTCACATCTAATAGAACAAAGATTGCTATTTAATTATTTATTTTAAAACATCAAGTTTAGCCAGCACAGTTGGGCAGGTCAATAATCCTGGTACTTGGAAGTGTGCAACAGTATTACGGCAGGTTTGATGTCAGCTTCAGCAATATAGTGAGATGAGATCCTCAGCAATTTAGCAATATCCAGTTTCCAAATAAATAAATAAATAAATAAAGCCAGAGGTATATCTTGGAAACAGAAAGTCCTTAGGTTAACCACAGTACAAACAAACTAAACAAAACAACAAGAAAAACCACCAAATTTAAAAAATATTTCAATGTCCTCTTTTTTACTTAAGAAACAGTGTTAAACATATGCGCCTGTGATGATTATAAAAGTAAATTTATGTGATAATGTGTTTCTAGTTAGATTCTTTTAATTGGAAAAATTTCAACAATCTCTTGGATAATTTCCCACTAATTTGTTAGATAAAGATCATGTTGACTTTATTATATAAATAACACTATCTCAACAGTTTGAGAAATGCATATCTGTGTTTGAAATACTTGTATAAGACTTCATATTTTGCACCGCTATTGCTCATTGTGATTTTATAATATAGGAAAATTTAGTGGCATTAATTTTAACAAACACATAATTCTAGTTATAAAGAAACTAACAAATACTTGAATGTTAACAAAATAGTATACAAATGAGGCAAAATTAAGCATTCTGCATCAGAACAATTTGTTATACACTGTTGAAGATGAAACCATTTGCCAATATTAAGGTGCAATTTATTCACCCTCTTCATAAAACATCTTGAAAATAAACCAAAGTTGCAAAAATTTCAGAAGTTATAAAACAATGATAATTTGAGTAATCAAGAAAAAAACAAACCTTGACCAGTTAGAAGCACCATCACAATTACCATCAGTGTTGTCACCAAATTCATCATTGTGGTCTTCATAGATATTTGCCTGACCAGCCTGGTTATCCAAGTCATCACTGCCATTCACATGGTCATAGGTGTCTTCATAAGCATCATTAGAATCATTATCATTGCCATCAGTATGAGCATCAGCATCATAGAGTTCAACATAATCACCATCCTCTTCAGGTGGTTGAATGACAGGTGCAGGAATCAACCAATCATTCCGGAAGATTTCAGAGAGGGCATTATAGCCTACCCATTCATTTGTCAAGTAAAGGGGGGGTGATATTTTTCCTACTTTAAATCCATCTGGAACCTGTGTATAAAAGAAAGGTTAATATAGTCACCAGTAGCTTTTCATTTTCTTCTAGTTTGTAAGTTTTCCAGGCTGACAACATTTTTAAGTATATTCTCAATTGAAACAAACTTGCTTCACCCATTAAATAGAGCCAAGATTTTAGTGAGGATGAGATGGCAAAACTCAAATATCAGGCTATGATTATTAGTGGACTTTTCCAGATTACACTGGGAAAAATTTGCTCACTTTGGATTTTGTTCCCCATAATTGTCTACTGAGGAGTAGACATTAGCTTTTGATGCTGGAGAGTAAAACAGGTGATTTGATGCTCTGTTTATACAGTCAGTTTTCCTTTTGTTTTATCCCCTCACATGGGTATTAATGCATCTTGAAATCAATATTTTAATTTCCCAGCTGTGGTTTTACATGCCATTGGCTATCTTAAAGTATTTCAAGCACTTCTGAAAAGCAAATTAATATAAATATATCTCTTAAGTATATGTGTCAGAAACTTTTGGGCATGGATATGGATATGATACAGCAGGGGTAATTAGAAAATTAGATAACAAAGTTACCTGAAAGCATGCTGCAGAAAGAGTTGGAAGATTTTTAAATGTATGCTATCAGAGAACCAGTTATTTTTCACTAAATGTTTTATTTCCATATATTGTCTCATCACCCAAGGAATGATATTAAACAAAATTGGACATCTAATATCTACACCTTCATTTGAGATCAGCTTCTACAAACATCTCTTTATTATCGCTCTCTCCAATATGGTCTGAGTGACACAAGAAAATTAAAACAAAATATTGTCTCATCAATTAAGGATATTCTATTTCAAGTTTAACTTCCAAATTTTATATTCGGAATGCTCATATGGAAATGATAATCTATCATAAAAAGATTAATAAAAATTATACTCTTTAACATTTTCCTCCCTAAGTCAAATGAAAAATTATAGTTTGAAACAATGTGAAAATTGAAAAGAACAGACATGTTAAGATGGAAACCTACATGGACGTCAACCAGCAACTTCTGATCAATAGTAGAATAAGGTGGGGATGACTGGGACCTCCTCCTAGTCACTGGACTCTCTTCCTCAGAAGAAGATTCTATAGAATGTCAAAAACACATTAGTAACAGTGATGATTACACTGACTGCATTCAATCCCTTATTATTTTTCTTATAGCCTCTGCAATTCCACTCAGAAAAATAGTCATGAAGAAAAGTTCCTAAGTTCTGTTTTTAGAGATAGTAGCAGGCTCAAGTTTCATTCTATGTATAGACCTATACAACTTTTCCGCTTTTTTTTTGGTACTGGGGTTCCTGGAAGCCCTTCTACCTCCGGGCTACACTCCCAGACCTATTTTTTATATTTTTTATTTGGAAACAGGGCCTCTCAAGCCAGCGAGGCTGGCTCCGAACCAGCACGATCCTCCTGTCTCCGCCTCCCAAGAGCGAGGATTACAAGCATGCGCCACCACGCCCGGCCAGCTTTTCCATTTTTGATATTTAATGTGTACTTGCTAATAACTTATCTCTATCAATATAAGAAGACATACAGAAAAATTGATAGCTGTATTGATCCATTTAATAAAAGACTGTATCAAGAATAGGATAATCTGGGGATATCACTGGCCTCATATAAGAACCTAGAACTAGAAAAAAGAGGCCAACATTGTATTAGAAGATGACAGATTAGCCAAAAATCTCAAGAGTTAACTCTATAACCTTAACCTCTATAATTTTAATCCAGTGATATATCCTCAAGTGTTTCAATAAAATTTAGAAGTGAGGTACTAGAAAAGGACAAAATCTAACCCTTTTTGGAAGCCTGGACTTCCTGAGGAAGCACTGTGCAAAAGAGTATTCTGCAGTGACAAAATGTTCTTTATCATCACTTTCCAATACAGTAACCAATGGTCACATAAAAATAACTTTATGACTTGTTATTGAATGCTAATTCATTTTTCCTTCTGCATTTACTGAAATACTCATAACCCTTTTTACTTTATCCTATTATTGTGCTAGTGATATTAACATTTTATTGTAACTATTTTGGTATTTCAACTTGAAATTATACACAATTAACTTTGAAAATCTTGGGATTAAACACAACCTGCTAGAGATTCATTTCTTTATGCATACATCTATTATTTTGTATTTGTATATAACATATATGAACATATGTATCACATATCTATGTGCATGATATTAACACTGCATTTATTAATGATTTGCTCACAATTTTAAAATCTATGCTTATGAGTGAGGTTGACCTTTGAATTATCCATTCATATTTGTATAATTTTGTACCCAAGTCTTGTTGGACTCATAAAAATTAGATATTCCAAAAAAGCAACAGTGCAAGGAGATAAGGACACACATTGTAGGATGTGTTTGGTTTAATGTTCTCAAAAGAAAACAGTGTCTCAAAGGAAAACAATGTTTACAAATGCATGGTTTTTGGAGTTGCAGTAAACAAGGAACAACTTTTGGTTTTGTTTATCATATTTCACAATTCTATAATTCATTTAAACTCTCTTAAAAGCATACCTTAAAATTCTTGTTTGAAAATCATGTTACAGTTGTGAAATTATTTTTATAATTTTCATGTATTCTGAAGAAAACTATCAGTTTGTAACATTTAGAAATATTTGAGCTCCTGTGTATCATGTTTGGGGGAGGTGAAAAACTGATAAAAATGTTCTCTTACAATGACTCTATCAAATATTCTAAAGGTTGCCTATAAACTTTAGCCTGTTAGAGAATCCTCTCTAGAGTTCCTTTCCCATATTTTCCTCACCTATTAGAAAAACAAAAATAAAGTTGAATCCTCTACTACTCTAGACACATTCCTACTACTAGACTTCAAAGGGAAACTTCAGAAAAAATTCTATTACTCATCACCACTGACCACCTAATTGGCAAACCCACTAGTCTAATTCTACTTGGCCTTCCTGAAATTTTTGATTCAATTATTTCTCGAAATTCTTTCTTGATTCTGAAATATAAAGTGTTAAACATTATCTCAGTGTTCTGACTGTTGAAACTTTGTGCTTTGAATCACCTGATTCTTCTGGGCAATTTTGAGGAATTTGCAAACTCCTTTGTCTGATGTCAATGGGCTTCTGAGCTTGTTCCAAAAGAGATGGCTGAGGAACACTAATGAAAAGATAGAAAAGCACGTGCCATGTACTAACATTCACAAGGGGAATACACAACTTATCACAAAGAACAAAACTGCTTTTATTAAATATATGGGTATATATCACACTGAAAAGCAATAGAGCTTATGTAATATTTTCCAGTTTCCATTTTTTGTCAAACCTGCTATTTTACTTAGAACAGAATAACATTTCAAAATATAAAAATATATTAGCATTCTTCCACATAGCATGTTTCCTTCTCATATATTTATTTTTTAAATTTTCTATAACCTATACTTAAGGTAATATTTAAAAATATTATTACCTGGGCAATACAGCAATAAATATAACTTTGTAGTATATGTGAATATTTAACATGGTGAATCTACTAAGATAGTGTTGTGTCAAATATTCTACTATTGTCCTAATTTTATATACATAGAGCTAATGCTTTTTAATGTACTATTTTTATATAGATGGATAGACAGACAATGTACTTTAGTTTTTGCTATTCAAATTCAAAGACCAGTGCTGCTAAAATTAATACACATTTGAGGGTTTTTAAATGGGAAGGATTTTAGTGATTTAGGCTTGGAACAAATAAAATACTTTCTTATAACTCAAAATTTCAGGACAAACTCAAGTTTCACTTTAATTTTAGAATTTAATTCTATTTAAAGGTAATATATTTTCTATTCACAAATTAAAATCTGATTTTAAATTGACCAACTACTCCCAGTTTAATAGACTTTAATTTTTATATATCAAATTATATTAAATTTTTGTTCCATGATTTAAAAGCAGCTATTTAAAACTTGTTTCTTCTTTTGAGGTCAGAAGTATCATGGGATTCCTTTCATTTAAAGTGCAGAGGAAAGAATGTTCTCAGTCTTGCTTTCCAATGTGTGTGTGTGTGTGTGTGTGTGTGTGTGTGTGTGTGTGTGTTTGTGGTAATGGGGATGGAAACTAGGGGCATTTGAACCTCAAGCTACATGCCCAGCCCTAATTTTTCTTTTTGAAGCAAGGTCTCACTGAGTTACAAAGGGTCTCACACTAAGAGGCTGAGGTTGGCTGCTGGCAGTGAACCACAATTCTGTTTCTACCTCCCGAATGATGGGATTACAAGCATGTGCCACCATACCTGGATGTTCTCTAATTTTTTAGGACTTATTCACACCAGTTTAATCTAAATACATATGTATATTGAGGTTTAACTAATAATAAGGTAGTTAATATACACACTACATAATATCAACTCTGCACCGTTTGAACATACTGTCCAGTATAAAAGAATAAATACAGGCTAGGTTCTCTCCATTGTGAGGCTAGGTTTTCTCTGTTGTGAGTCAGTGTGGGCTGGGGTATAATTTTCAAAGAAAATTTAGTTTAAAATTTGGTGTTCAGGTTGGTGCTGTGGTGAAAGGTTGTAATCCCAATACTTGGAAGGTTGAAAGAGGAGGATCGCAGATTCAAAACAAGCCTCAACAATTTAATAGGACTCTCAGAAACCTAGAAAGACCATTTAAAAATAAATATTCAAAAAGGGCCGGGGTGAGCTGGGCATGGTGGAGCACATTTATAATCCCAATACTTGGGAGGCTGTGACAGGAAGATTGCAGGTTCGTGGCCAGCCTCAGCTACTTAGTGAGGCCCTCTGCAACTTAGCAAGACTCTGTTTCAAAATAAATAATAAAAAATTATGTCTGGGGGTGTAGCTCAGAGGTAGAATGCCTCTAAGTTCCATGCCCAGTTCAGCAAAAAAAAGTAAAGAAAAAAGAAAGAAAGAAAAAAAAAGAAAGAAAAAGGAAGGAAGAAAGAGAAAAGAAAAGAGGTGGGGAGAATACTACTCAGGGGGAGAATATTACTGGGTTTCTATTCCTAGTACCACACACACAAAGAAAAATTTGGTATTCAAATATAACATATTGTATACAGTATTTAAAATAAAGAATATGAACTTTGAAGGTTACTAGAGATTAACAATACTATAAAGATCAATAATACCATGACTGGTGTCAATAATAAATGTACTTATTAATGTAACATTGAGTGTTAGGCCTTATTTTGACTATGGGTCATTTTCTGGCTTTTCCATTCTCTGGGATTAGTTTCTACAATTAGGTATAATTTTTGTCTGTGTTTTACTGTGTGGTACATGCAAGAAAGCCACTTTAAATTTTAAGTTTTTTTATCATAAATTATGCATTAAATGCTGTCGTGTAATTTATCATTATTTCCTCTTTTTCTTTTCCTTTTTTTTTGCAGGTCTGGGGGCATTTGACTTCTGAGATATACCTCCTGTCCTGTTTTTTTTTATTATTATTCTTTATTTTTAAACAGGGTCTCACTAAGTTGTGGAGGGCCTCACTAAGTAGCTGAGGCTGTCCGCGAACCATGATTCTCCAGTCTCAAATGCTGGGATTAAAATCGTGCGCCACCATGACTGGCATTTCTTCTATGTCTTGTATTGTGCATAGTACTAGCTATTAATTATCCAACCAAATGATACATGGACTGGAATATGATCATTGCAGTTAACGTTTAAATGTGGGCCAGTTGTGCCAAAGGTGATGATGTTGTCATTCATATGTTAGTCATATCTTCACATGGGCCTTATTGTCAAAGAAAAATATGTTTATTTTTCTATGTAGTATAATGAGTAATTTGAATATAAAAATAAGAGACACATACCTTGAAGAGAACTTGACACGGTGTGTTCGATTTTGGTTGTAAGTCACAGAAGGAGATATCTCTTGAACCTTAAAGACACAGGGCAATGCTTTGTGTAGATTTCTCAGTCATAAATTCTTTTGTGTTATTGATTTATGGGAAAATGCCTTTCTTCATATACATTTTAATATATCTAACATAATTTTCATAGATAAGTCCTATTTTCATAATTACTTATAACACTGAAAATCCTTAACCATAATTTCTGATGGCTTTCTTTGAATTCTAGTAAAGGGAGATAGTCTGGAGAATATATAATCAAAACCCCTCATTTTATTGTTAAGGAATCTGTAGTACAGAGAAGAAAAATGATTTTTCTAAGGATCTTACACCTAGTGCAAAGAACATCTAAAATCAGAATGTAAGCTTCTCAACTTTTTTTTCCCTTTGAGGTTGGGGATGGAACCCAGGGACATTTTACCTCTGAGCTATACCCCAGGTCCTATTTTCTATTCTTTATTTTGAAACAGGGTCTCATTGAGTTGCAAAGGACCTTACTATGTAGTTGAGGCTGTTTGCAAACCTTGATTCTCCTGATTCAGCCTGCCAAATACTGGGATTACAAGCATGTGCCACCACACCAGACTCCAACTTCTAATTGAATGTTCTTTTCATCTTATCTTATTCTTTTTTTAACTAGTCCACACTTCTCACTCAATATTCAAGTTCAAATTTTTATACATTTATTGGTACATTATAATCTCACATCATAATGTAGTTCATAATGATATTTATATATATGCTCAATGTTCTTACTCAACCTTTTAAGCTAAACCTAGATTTTCAAAGTTTGTCACATATATACAGTATTAAAATCTCTCAAGAATCAACACTCTCTCATCTTTAAGTATTGCTTTACTTTACTGATTTGACTGTACTGGCATAATCAGTGTTACAAATACTTTTTCCTCTAAATAAGTTAATTGGAGTTTTCACTAATTATACAGTCATTTACTATAGCAAAACACTCAAGAAGGACACATATAATGAGCTATTTCATCATTGGAGCAAATTTATTTTCTGCTATTATTGGTACATATGGCTATGGAATGTTGCCTTACCTCATTTAGTGATTTAGTTTATATACCTAGGTTTCTATTCACAAAAGTTTTTAGCCACTCAGTAATAAGTCACTCCGACATGCAATGAGACAATCACAGTGAATTTTTAGAAAGGAAATTTCATCACGTTATACTTTTTAAAAAAATCTAGTGTTTTCATGCTGATGCTGATAAAATTGTTACAGTTTCTAGGAACTGTACTAGCAGTTAGTACACTATTCTTCTTGATGAAGTGACTTATCAAGGCTGTCTTTACACTCCAACAGACAGATTGATGAGAAATGAATAATGCTGTCAATCTTTCACATGTTTTGCTAATGAGTGTTTCCAAATATAACCAGATGTTTGTCAATGTGCAGGATAAGCATCTACCTGGCTTTTTCTACCTTCAGTTCAGATAACTAGCATCATATTGACCTAGTCTAAGTCTCTTGTTTTGTGAAAGTGATATCTGGAAGTGTATTAAATTGCATTATTTATTTATTTTGAGAAAGAGTCTCACTATGTTGCCTAGGCTGGTTTTGAACTCTTGGACTCAAGGGGTCCTCCCACCTCAGCTTTCAAAGTAGCTGAAACTATAGGTGCATGGCACCACACCAGACTCAGGAAGCTTATTGACACTAGAAAATCAGAGACTAAAATTTCTCAAAATAGACAATGGACAAAAATAAGAAAGGAAAGGATAAATATGTGTTGGCTGCATTTGGCTTAAAAATGGCAAGAGGAGATTTTTCAAGAATAGCAGATATATGCATATATATTATCTGTCTTCATATATATAATGTATATTATTTGTAATATATATATGGTTTGTAATATATTATCTGTCTTCAAACCAAACACTGCAACACTGCTCATTACATTATGTGTTCACAGTGTCATACTTAAGGTTGCAATGATTACCTGAGTGTACAACTGAAGTCATTTAGAAAAGCAGAGATGAAGCCATATTGCTCTTCTCCTTATGTTCCTTTTGTGAATGTTTAAAATTTGTAAAGCAATATTCTTAATTATTCACTTCAGTATCAGGGGGACTGTATATTTAAAAGGACAATTGTTCATAAAATACTTCATAATAGATTCCTGTAAAGCATCCTGTGCTAATTAACTTCTTGGACTGATCAGGAATGACAATGAGGCCCCTGACTCACCATAAATAGGGCAAGAGTTAATGTTCTTCACACATTTACCCAATCTCTTTTGGTGAACAAGAATGTTTTAGATGGTAGGCTGGCTATTATGCTAACTTGTTTACATATGAACTGAACCTATCACTCTGGCTTCACCAAATGATGTGCTAAATAGAATACTATTAATATAGCGATGAAAACAGATCAACTTGGCCACTAGGATTAACTTAATTAAGTGTAATGAAATAAACCACAGATTAAGTGACCCAAACCCTGGAACAAATGGTACTTCAGAACAGAGAAATTGAGGAAAAAGATATGTATTATTGTGTTCAAAGTGAGTTACTCTCGTTTTTCATGAGCAATAGTTTTATTTCAGGAATGACTGAACACTATGATGGTAAATGAATAGCCATTTTACTTTAAATGAAGTCTATCAAGAAAAAAACTGATACTGTGTATTTGCAATGATAAAATTTAAGACTTCAAAGGAAAATGAAAATTTTAAATATATCTGCCACTGAGGACTCGACAAGTTACAAATGCACAGTAATATATATGACTAAACTGATGAGTGATACTAACAAATGTTTTTGATATTGTAGAATTAAATATATTAATATTTAATAAGATCTATATATACAATGTGCCATAATTTCCAAATGACAAAAGCATGGAAGTTAAAAATCATGCATAAGCAAAACATCTATTCATAGCACAAGATAAACCAATAAAATTTTAAAATTAATCTTTTATTGGTACACTATAATTGTAGATCATAGTAAGATTAATAATAATATTCATATGTGCACACAATATCACTTGGTCTGTTTCCCTCCCCATACCTCCTCTCCCCCCTTATCCCTCCCATACATGATAGATTCATAGTATATTTTATATATGGATTTTAATATTAATAATTATATGAGATTTTTTGATATATTTTGGGTTCTATATTTTGGTATATTATCAAAGAGTATGCTCAATTATCTGAAAAATCTAACTACTAAATATATGAGAAAGCAGACTTTACTCATATGTATTAACCAAAATAACATATGGCAAAAATTGAATGCAGAAACAGATACAAGAATCCAGCTGTTTTCCATTAAGCAAGATATAAAGAGGTCTGCAAAAATTTTAAACAATGACATTGTTTCTCAAATTTTGTTTTAAAAAGTATCGGTATTTTTCATTAAATTTTTGTTTATTATGTTAACATGTAATAGTTTATTGCTTTTTAAATGAATTAATAGGCTTTTACAAATTTTTGGTTTTAATTTCTATTAAGGTAAATATTGAATGATATAATCCATAAAATAAATAAAAGCTTTTTAGAGTCTTCAATGTTTAAGGTTCCTAACACCACAAAGTTTAAGAACTATTGTTCTAGGTACTTACCAACGTAATAGCAACTTATATTGAGAAATTTACCTCATTTTCCTTAGGACTTGGATCATATGCTTGCAATGGTTCTACTTGAACTTCAGCTTGAATTGAATGAAATACTTCATCGTTGTCTGATGATTCATCTTCTTTGTCCTTTGAAATAAGGAGTTTAAACATCTTAATTTTCATTAGAATGTCAATGATAGGAACAGTCTCATCCTAAATATGCCACTGATATGAATAATTTCCTATATTTAACAAGTTTTTGACCCCAACATGATGTATGAATATAATGCACCAATAAAAAAACTAAAAAAAAACCCTAATAAATAAATAAATAAAGCCAGCAGCTCTTAAGAGTTTTTAGTTAGGGATAGAATCCATTTAGAATCTGAGGAATGCTACAGATTTTCCAAAAAAACCTGCATAGAGACACACATATTTGCATATATTTTCAGAATGATTGCTGAGCTTTTGAAGCTCATGAGTAAGATCCAGATAAGAGTATCTGGTTTAAGGCTTAATTTATAGCCCTGAAATAATCTTCATATTTAATCAACTGTTTCAACTCCAAAGTTTTGTCTTCCTGAGCAATATAATATCTGTAATATAGAGATATATTTCACCCTAATTAAGTTCCAAGAGTTTAGGATATTTCTTCCTTTTAAGCCAATCACCATTATCTCTTCAACTCCAAGAATGCAATGAAAATGTTTTTTTTTTCTTGATGGTTAGTCTCTAAACTCTAATAAAATTTCAGATATTTCAAAAGACCTCTAGGTTTGAACATAGTATCAGTAATCTTCCTTTATACATTTTCTTTAAGGACCATACATAAAGATATAAAGGAGCATATAAGAACCTAGGATTATGGGATTGGTAAATAGGTAAGTATTATTTATTAAAATTTTCTTCTATTTTAAAATGGTTTCCTCCAGATGAAGAAGGAGAAACCATAGATGATCAAATAAGGCAGCCTAACTGGGGGTGATGGGAGGTGGGAGAAGGAAATTCCCTAATGTTTATGATGAACATTCACAAACATATCAAAGTCATTCACTAAGCAAAACATGAGAAAGAGGGAGGGAAGGAGATGAGAATTGGTGAAGGCTAAATCAGTGACGTGTGCATATATGCCTCTAGCATCTTGTACCCCATCAAGCTGTATGAATACACCGGGTGTGTATTCATCACCAGGTGTGTATGAATACACCGGGTGTGTATGAATACATCGGGTGTGTACCCCATCAAGCTGTATGAATACACTGGGTGTGCTTGTAATCCCCGCGCTTGGGAGGCGGAGACAGGAGGATCGGGCAGGTTTGAAGCCAGCCGCGCTGGCTTAAGAGACTCTGTTTCCAAAAATAAAAAATAGGTCTGGGAGTGTAGCCCAGAGGTATAAGGGCTTCCAGGAACCCAGTACCACCAAAAAGAATATATGAATACAACGCACTAGTAAAAATTTTAAAAAATAAAATTGTTACCCACATATACATTAAAAACAATGAATGTCTATAATATGTTCTATGCTGGTAATACTGTAAGTTTTTCTTGGGATAAATAAGTCTTTTTCACTAATGAAAAACTGATTAGATCTAACTCATTAATAGGATTCATTGATAATAGTAATTATCATGTTAGATGTTCTAATTTCGGTGAAATATCACCATTCAAGATTCATACCTTTTCTTCTTCATGGGGTTCCTCTCTCTGTATCCTGGAACCCTGGCATCTATTTCCCTTTGGGGCCTTTCTTTTTTTCTGCTAATTTTACCTTTTCTGATGCTAAATATGCCAGGGAATTAGCATTTGTTCAATGTGTCTAATGTGCATAAGCCTCAAGACCTCCTTATCTAGACATTCAGAAAAGGCTCATTTGTAATTACTAAGGCAATGATTACCAGCTAAGTGGATATGAATGACAGGATTTATTTTAGGATCATCATAATTTCTTTCACATAAAAAGGAAGTATTAGAAAGCAACTGATTTCCTAATCTTGTAAACCTCATTTTTTCCTTATCAAGCCCAGGAACTCTTTGTTGTTGGATTAAATTTGCCAAATTAAACTCAACAACTCCAAACAAATTATATGCACTTATATTAAAAGGGTTTAAAAGAATAAAATTTTATTGATTGTAAATAAGATAGAGGATAACACATTGCATTCCACATTTCAAAAGTTCTCAGAGAGTTTGGTAGGGTGGCACACACTTGTAATTGCAGTACTTGGGAGGCTGAGACAGGAGGATCCCAGGCTTAAAGCCAGCCTTAGCAACTTAGTGAGACTCTCAGAAACCTAGTGAGTCTCTGTTTCCAAATAAATAAAATCTGGCAGGGGTAACTTGGCTCAATCACCAGCACCAAAAAAAAAATGTTCTCAGAGAGCAAGTTGTAACTTGTTTCATAGTCTGTGCAACCATGTCATTAATAACACAAAATAAATGAGAAATTAGTGTGACGTCATAAGCATGGTAACTCCTATATACATCAATTTTCAGAAATTGCTTTTCCTTCTCATTTTAACCATGACTTACACATCCTAAGCTGCAAAAGTTAGTATAATTCAGTGAAGTAAAGCAGTCCAGTATTCTATGGCAAGAAAGAACAAATTAACTTGGAAATTAGATGACTAAAAAATGAGTTATCTCTGAAAAAATTTTTTGGTGGTACTGGGGTTCCTGGATGATGGGGTGTGTCTATACAGCGCCTAAGGAGATTCGACCTGAGCGGCGTAAGGCCTAAGGCAAAACTTTAAGTAAAGTGATTCAGTAAAAAAGGGGCAAAGATGGCGCCTGGAGGAAGCTAGGAAGGTGTGGTTTCCCCATTCATTATAGGTGGGGAGACTGAGCGGTTTTTCCCTTTCTACCTTTAAAGGAGCTTCCCGCACACATGAATGGCTCATGTACTGGCCTGGGATTGGCTGTAAACTACATGCTAGTGATCTTTATCCCGGATAGGCTAGGCTATTTCTCATGGAAATTCCCCTCGTGGCTTGGTGCCATATAAAGGACTGCTTGGAGAGAAATAAATGAGATCTTGCTTGACTTGACTCCCGGCTCGTGGGTTTGTGTTCGAGTCGTCGGTACTCATCATCTCGCCAAGCCCTGCCAGCTGTCGGGCTGGATTCCCGACACCTGGAAGCCCTTCTACGTCTGGGCTACACTCCCAGACTTATTTTTTTATTTTTGGACTTCGAACTTGCGCGATCCTCCTGTCTCCACCTCCCAAGCGAGGGGATTACAAGCGTGCGCCACCACGCCTGGCCTATCTCTGAAAATTTTAAATTGTAAAACTCATATTTAAAGACCCAACATGGTAATTTAAAGTGCACATATGATATTCCACTTTTGGTTAAGAGATTAATAGAAAGAAAACTAATGACCAATGCTATATTTCTATAAGGATGTTAGATATATAGATAGACATGAGCACAATAGGTCATAAAGCTCTCTTCACCTCCTGTGATGGAGAACCCTGATACTACATTCTTAAATCTAAATGGTCCTAGGTGTAATCTGCTTAAAAAGCTTGTCAACTTTGGAGCACTGGTGATCTGAATTGATTGTAATGTCATTTATATTTCATTTTTCCCCTCTCACATGGGTTTCACTTAGGTACTGATGAGAAATTTTCCAACATGGCAGAATTAATGCACATGCACTAAGCTGTGGCAGAAAATAGCAGTCACTGTCCCCAGTACATAATACATGGGGGAAAGAGGTTTGCAGACCAAATATAACAAACCAACCTCATGGAAGACCTTTGTCATTTCCTTTCTTAGAAAGTATACCTCTCTGGGTATACTTTCACCTGTCTAATGCACAATCTCCATTTTTGGGATGGCCCACTTACTTCTCTAAATCAATTCTTCATGTTTCTCCTATCTGTGTTTCTAGACTAAAATTTGCTTTTGAGAAGAAAAGAAATGAGAAACGGCTGCCCAGCAATAGAGATATATTAAGTAATTACCTGCATCATTTGAGCAATATTTTCTCATTTTAATCATATTTAATTATCTGAAAATTTCACAATCATTGCTTTGAGGCACAACTTATTTAATAAACCTTCTGTAGAACACAGGGAATATTTCATTTAGCTTTATAGAGAAAATACCTAGCATGAGCTACTAGTACATTTTCATTTAGTAAAAATACCCAAAACTCTTACTTACATTTTCCACTTGTCTCAATTCCTCCTCATGCTGATTAAAGATGTCCTCCCATCTGCGTTGACGCCGTCGCCTGTGGGCTTCTAAATCTGATAGTTCAAGTTCTTCAGTTCTCCGTGATGATTTTGCTCTGAACCTCTTTGGTGACAATCTTTTAGCCAGTTGCCTTAAACTAGAAACTTTTGATTTTTTCTTCTGTGCCTTTTCTGGTTGAGAGTAAAACACGTTGGATGACAGGTTTTCCATTAGATTTTGTAGTAGACCGAGTGGCTTTGAGCTCTGTGAGTTTGGTGCTCGAAGCAAGTCTTTTGAGAGACCCTCTATCAGAGCTTGAACTGAGCCAACTGCCTGTGGGGACTCTAGTGCCCAGGCATGTGCCTGAGGTGACCCTTCATTTTGCACCCCTACTGGAATGAGCACCTGAGTATCCAAATGTAGCGGCAAGAGCACATGGTGATTCTGCGACAGTAGGGGCAGGAATACCTGTGCATGTACTTGTAATGACTCAGGCTCCTCCTCCTCGGTCTCCTCCTGGGCTGGCTCAGCAGCCTCTTCCTCTACCTCTGGCTGTTCAGGTACCTGGTTCTGCTCCAGATGCTGCTCAGGGACCTGATTCTGCATCTGCTGTTGTTCAGCAGCCTGGCCCTGCCTTTGTTGTTGTTCAGGTACCTGATCTTGCCCTTGAAGTTCCTCTGGCACCTGGTCCAGATCTTGAGGCTGTTTTGCTGCTTGGGTTTGGGCCAGTGTCTGGACCTGGGCTTGGGCCTGCTGCTTTTTGGGCACTAGGGTCTGTACCTGTAGAGGTCTAGGTATCTTACCCTGAACCTGTAGTGGCGTGAGCATTCGGGCTGCCCTCCGAAGTCGTGGAGATGCCTTAATCTGCACATATAGAGGCCTGGATGACTTAGCCCTAACCTGGGTCTGCAGTGGCATAAACACCTGAGCTGCCCCACGAAGCCGTTGAGGTGGCCGAGCCTGCCCCTGTACAGGCCTATGTGCATTGTCTTGAGCCTGTAGTGGCATGAACACCCTGGCTGCTCCCTGTAATTGCTGGAGTGCCTGGACCTGTGGCTCTTCTCGATCAGGTAACCATCTTGGCTGAGAGGGTTCTCCATGAAGGACTCTAAGTGGTCTGCATCT
This sequence comes from Muscardinus avellanarius, assembly GCF_963383645.1. Classification (NCBI taxonomy): domain Eukaryota; kingdom Metazoa; phylum Chordata; class Mammalia; order Rodentia; family Gliridae; genus Muscardinus; species Muscardinus avellanarius. The sequence goes on from NC_137792.1 coordinate 99,895,784, forward strand.
GCTGCTGGTTGGTAATTTCAGAAGCTCATGAGTGCAAGAAGGACCTCTGAAATAAATGTACAAATAAATGCCAAACAATTAGAATTTTCAGTGGAATGGGGCATTTGGGGGGTTGCTTTTGATTTAAAACATGGGTATTTTTTTTAAAATTTCAGTAAATCTTTCGGGAATCATTTCAGTAGTACCTGAAATATCTTATAGAGGACATTTGTAACATTAATGCATTCAATTCTTAATAGGGTCTGATAATCCACTTGTCATATATAAGAAGTATTTCATTAGTAATAAAAATTCTCAATATTTCCACTCAATATCTTATAGAAACAGAAATCTGTTATTTGGTGTATCATAAAGGATGAAATTGTTCTGAGCCAAAGGCAATAGTATGAAATCAACTTCCCTAAGTAAATTTCTATCATCAGATAATATACAATTCATTTAACACACCTGAATCTTCTCATGGTGTACTGTTCCTTAATAGCTTCTTCTCTTTCAAAGACCAGAGGTATCCCTTTGTATGAAATATAAAGAGAAATAATGTATAAACAGGCAGAACGATGTATATAATACATGTTAGTCACTTTGCACCCTCTAAATGCAAGATGCAGAATGAATTCACAAGGGCACGATGAAAGTAGTGAAGAAGGTAGCCCTTCAGGCATGCTTGGTTGGTAACATAGATAATATTCTAGGCCCACTTTTGCAATACAGTACAGCTATTACAGGCAGATTATCTTCTCTGGGCATGGGAAATAAAATCTATTATGTGGGCAATATTCTGGACATCTTGCAAATATATATATATATATATATATATATATATATATATATATGCAACTTATCAAGTAGATGTTTGTTTTCCCTGCATGCATTTGAGACTGGCTGTCTTCTGTGATTTTGGTCCAATTTTTTCATCACAGAAGCATATGAATTAATCTTGATGCACCTCATTTGAAGACAGGATACATATACTTAATGTAGATAAAACAAGCACCACTGCAATCAATTCTGCAGCTGATCTGAAGATGTTTTCTTTATCTTTAGGTTCCCTGCTCTCCACTCCATTGTTTCTCTGGACCTAGTCTATAGTTCCTGAAATTAAATGTAGAATATGCCATAAAACATAAAATTAGAACTTCCTAAGTAGGTTTCCCTAGATTTGGTGGGAATCCATCCTGTCATTTTGAGCATTAATAGATGTTTACTTTTATTTGTATATATTAGTTATTTTTTATTACAGTTTATAGTTAGGGATTGAGTTTTATGAATTTATAGTTATATAAATTGAGCTTTATATGAGCTACAAATGCTACTTCAAATTTAGCAGTTAATAGTTAATTACAAGCCCATTTATGCCCATAGAGTCAATTAAAATATCTTTAGGAGTTTTCTTAAAATGACACTAACACATCAAAAAATTCTATTTGATGCTTTCAAGGTGTTTGTAAATATGAATATTGTCAGCTCTAACTGGCAACAATGAATACTCATCAGAATATTAATTCTGATTCATTCAGTGACATGAAACTTCACAGATTTTACCTTTTTTCTGCCTTTTTTTAATGATTCCAGTAAGGTGCTTTGTTAAGGACTCAACAACATGTTTTTCATTTTTTATATCCCGAACAAATGGGTGATGAAGCATGTTTGCAGAAGTAGGACGAAACAGGAAGTTTTTTATCATGCACTTTTCCATGAAATTGTGGAACTTGCGGGACCTAAAAGAAATAAAACAAAGGAATGGAAGATTAGTCTCTGACTTGGCACACTGCTACCTACCCCTACCCATTTGGCACTCTGAAGGTCATATTTTTTAAAAGAGTTGCCTGTAGTTATAATTTTTTTCAATTAGCAAATATCATGCAGGTTGATAATCCAAACTATTCAGTGAGGTCACTTAAACCTCAGAAAAAGATGTCAGAATCAATATGATTTTCTACTCAAATAGTAAGGATATATTAATGAGTTCAGAAATACGAATATGATACATTTCATGTGGTGGTATGGGGATTAAATGGTTAATATACATATATAGTCTCTGTGATTAGATGGTCATCCCATAGCAGTCATTATCTGAAGCCTGAAATGTTTCACGTGACTAGCGATAGATTTAGCTCCAGAGGCATGTATGTAATTCAATAACCAAAACTAACTTATCTTATAAAATGCCCCATAGAAATAGATATACCAAGAAATCCTGAATCTGGGGAAAGGATTAAATTGAATACAAAGAAGAATGTCACCAACCAAATCAGTTACCACTTGTACCAGGGCAAGCAGTAAATTACTAAAAATAAAGCAAGAGTTTGGGTATTAGAACAACAAGAGAAGAATTTCCAAGTTTAGCTCCTCTGTAGTACTCTAAGAATGAGTGCCCTATTCTAAGTCTGTGGATGTTCAGTTTAAGGGGTGAATGAACAGGGCTGTATATTACAATACTGATTGCCTATTAGGCACAGTGAGGAACTTTACAAATGTTTGCCATTGGTCCATTTCATTACTGATGAAGAAAAAGAAAATGCCCATTAATGACTTGACAGTCATATCACCATCATATATTATGGAAGATACTACTTGTTTCTAGTTAGCTAGTTAGCACTTAATGAAAGCTGGTCATTTAGACATCCCAGTTAAGCTATTGGGTTTTTAGCAAATATTGTTCAACAAAGATGGTGATGCAGGACCGACTGACCAAATGGATGAAAACTCTGCTACACAAAAATGATGAGTCAACATATGTAGGAGATTAAGACATTTATCTTTACCATCCACTGGATTTGACAGTGGGAGCAGATTCCCGTAAAATAACGAAGAGGGCTTCCAAGGGCTGAAGGTTACACAGAGCTGCAAATGGAAATAGATAAGTTTAGAAAGAATGAAAAGGGTAACTACAGAATACACTCCTCATTCCAGTGGGAATTACCAGTGTTCTTTCACATGTCCTGTTGAATGGACACTAAAAGATGAATAGACACAAAAATATTTGTAAAGGCAGACTTCATTTTAACACAAGCATGGCATTATATAAGATTCTAAAGTTTCACCTAAAATTTTATTCTAAAATGTCACTGAGCATGACAGATCAATAATAAATTAGATAAAATTTTCAAATATTTAGTTGATTGTATTAGAAAAAATAATCTAAAGTGGAAACAAGCACTCCTCTGTTTTGCTACAATGTAGGTATTAACAGTAGTAAAAGTGGAATGTGTAATTATAGACTTTAAAAGTCAACCAGACTAGTGGCTGAGCAAATTAATATGTAAAGATTATTTAGTATTTTAGAAACCTGAGAAAAATATGTTTTGGAACCTGAAAGTCCTAGGATATGAGGTTAGTTATAGTGCAATTGTTAAGAACAAACCCTCTGGGACTTCCAGAAAGATGGCGACTGAGGGAAGCAACACATACCAGTCCTGCTGACACTTGATTTCCACTACCTTAAAAACAACTTTCGTAAAAAATCCAGAAAACATCACAACTTTTAAAAGAACAAAGGCAGCCAGAAAAAAGGCCAGAAGACAGATCAGAGAGCAGAAAAGAAATCTGTGTGCCTTGCAGTCACAGGCACCTCAACAGCACCATCTTGCCTCAGTACACCTGACTCTAGAGATGAACAGGAAAACAACCAAGTAAGTAAGCAGCTACAGATCATTGATATTGTAAGTTATCAGTTCTTCCTGTGCAAACACCAGCTACATCTTCCAGCAGTGTCTGTTGAGGTCACCACACCATCCAGAGATCCAGAGCGGTGCTCAACCACACCAGAAAAGAAACCCGCCCACCTTGTGGCTGTGAGCACTGCAGCAGCGCCATCTTGCCTCACTGCACCTGACTCCAGGAGCAAACAGGAAAACAACCAAGGACCTGAAGTAAGCACCTGCAGATCATCTGCATTGTAAGCCAACATTTCCTCCTGTACAAACACCTGCTACAACTTGCAGCAGTGGCGGCCCAACTTACCATGCCCTCCAGAGATCCAAAGCAGCACTCAACAATACAATAACTGAAGCTGCCATTCCCGCAGGAGAATGCCCACTGTGGCACCCCCAGGGACTCATGCTGCCACAATAAACTCCAGGGGTCTGACACTTTGCAGTTCAACCTGGCGAAGATGGGGTTAAAGTCTGCTGTTGGACATAGCAGAGGCTCAGACAGACTTAGGCTCTGCATCAGAAGAAGGTGTGGGGGGAGACTGACACTTAAGACTAGATTTAACTAGTAGTATCTCCGGGATCACCACAGACCACCTAATCGTGGTGAATAGGAAGACCAGGCCAGCTTTAGCTGTGCAGAAAAGAGACTCTTAGATTGAGTTTGGTCTCAGAGGCATCTTCCACCTACGGAGGCAGAAGGAGACCAAGACTCTACATCTGTGGAAAGCATAGAGGGCAACCCATGCTTAACACTATATCCATCCCCACTGATACCAGTTATCTTCATAGACAGAGAAAGACTCAGAGAACGAGGCTTATAGCAGGAAAGGTGCCGGTGGCATTTGGTGTCTGCACAGAGAGAGACTGCAGAAGCCCAGACTGCTAAATATTCATATATTTGTATGGTTGCATTATTTTGGGTTTTTTTTTTGTGTGTGTCCATCTTTGCTTTATTCTTAACTCCTCTACCAAGCTTCTTCCCTTGTACATACCTACTCTCTTTTATCCATCCCTTTTTAAAATCTCTTTTCTCTTCTTTGTCTTGTATTAAATCCACTTCATACCACTATACTAAAAACTCTACATTGGTTACTGGAATACTACTAAATATTCAGTTTCTAATTTCTACTATATACTACCTTACCAAACTCACACTCTCATTCAATAGTACTTGAGACTCTAGCCAGAGTAATAAGGCAAACAAAGGAAATCAAAAGAGTGCAAATAGAAAAAGAAGAGCTCAAACTTTCATTATTTGCAAATGCCATGATACTATACTTAGAAGATCCAACAAACTCAACCAAAAGGCTTATAAAACTGATTACCAAATTTAGCATGGTGTCTAGATAAAAATCTTAAAAAATCAGAAGCTTTTCTATATACCAACCATAAATCCACTGAGAAAAAAAAATAAAAAAATGCTTCCACTCAGGATATCCCACAAAAAATAAATACTTAGGAATAAACTTAACCAAGGATGTAAAAGACTTCTACAAAGAAAATTATAAAATATTGAAAAAAGAAATTGAAGAAGACCTTAGAAGATGGAAAGATCTTCCATGTTCATGGATAGGCAGAACAAATATCATCAAATGGCCATACCTCCAAAAGTGATCTATAGATTCAACACAATACCCATTAAAATACCAAGGTCATTCCTTACAGACATAGAAGAATCAGTCCTTAAATTCATTTGGAACACCAAAATACCCAGAATAGACAATGTAGTTCTCAGCAACAAAAACCATGCATGAGGAATCACAATACCTAAGTTTAAACTATACTGCAAAGCCATAGTAATAAAAACAGCATAGTACTGGCACAAAAACAGATACATAGATCAATGGAGCAGAATAAACGTCTCAGAAATGAATCCACACACTTATAGCCGATTGATATTTGACAAAGGGGCCCAAAACATACAATGAAATAAAGATAGCCTCTTCAACAAATGTTGTTGGCAAAACTGGTTAACCATATGCAGAAAAATGGAAATAAACTCCATTTTCTCACCCTGCAAAAGAGTCAATTCAAGATGGATCAAAGACTTGGAAATTAAGCCAGAGACCTTGAGGCTCCTTGAAGTGGGCATAGGTCCAAAACTGCAAAACATAGGCACAGGTAAAAACGTTCTCAACAAGACCCAAAGGCACAAGAAACTAAAAGGCAGATCAATACATGGGATTGCATTAAACTGAAGAGCTTCTTTACAGAAAATGAAACTATCAAGAACCTCAACAGAGAGCCAACAGAATGGGAGGAGATTTTTGCCAACTACTCCTCCAATAGATAACTAATATCTAGACTATACAGAGAACTCAAGAAATTCAGTACTACAAAAACAAATAACCCAAACGAAAAATGGGCAAGAGAACTAAATAGACACTTCATGAAAGAAGAAATTCAAATGGCCAATAAATGCATAAAAATGTTCAACATCATTAGCAATCAGAGAGATACAAATCAAAACTACCTTGAGATTTCACCTAACTCCGACTAGAATGGCAATCATTCAAAATACAAACAAAAATAAATGCTGGCGAGGTTGTGGAGAAGATGGAACTCTACTACAATGTTGCTGAGATTGCAAATTAGTGAAAACACTTTGGAAACCTGTATGGAGGATCCCCAGAAGAATGGGAATGAACTTATCATATAATCCAGCAATACCACTTCTGGGTATCTACCCAAAAGAATGGAAACCAAACTACCAAACCTAATGCTTGTGTCTCTATGTTCATAGCTGCACAATTCACAATTGCTAAACTATGGAACCAGGCAAGATGTCCATCAACAGATGAATGGATTACAAAACTATGGGATATGTACACAATAGAATTTTACTCAGCCATAAAGAAAAAAACAATTACATATTTTACAAGGAAATGGATGGAAATGGAGAACATTATGCTAAGTGAGATTAGTCAGTCACTAAAAGTAAGAAATCAGATGCTCTTTCTAATATGTGAAAGCTAGGGAGAAATTGGGTCATAGGAGGAACTCTATACAGTGAAGGAGATACTAGATTAGCAAGTAAGGCAACCTGGGGGATGAGAGGGGGAAGAGGGAAATTCTCTAATGTGTATAATGTATATTAACAAATATATCAAAGTCAATCACTAAGCCAAATATGAGATTGAGGGAGGGGGAGGAAATGGGATGGGAATTGGGTAAGGGCTAATTGAGTGATGTGTGCATGTATGCCTCCACCATCTTGTACTCCATTAAGATATATGACTGCAATCCACCAATAAAAGGTAAAAAACGAACACACACTATTGAATAAAATATTCTGGATTCAAGTCAGCTCTGCCTTTGTAACATAGGGTAAATGACTTATTTGTGCCTCTGTTTTTTAAATCTTAAAAACCATAAAATGTCGTGAGACTTTCTTTGAAGTGGTTCTTTTAGAATTAAATAGCAGTCTAGGAGTCATTAAAAGTATCTGAAATGTAGTAGGTATTTAATAAACATCAGCTATTAATATTTATAATAAAATTCTTAGCTCTTTGGCACTTCAAATCTGTGCCAAATTATTGGATTTTAATTCTTTTTTCATACACACAGGCGTATAAATAAAAGTCTAATCTAATATATGCTATATAAATTAATTACCTCATTGGTTTGGGAATTCTGAATTTTTCCATAAGTGTTTAAATATGTGTCTCAATTCACTTATTTCCTATCATGTTTTGATTACAGAAAACTGGCAATGAAAAAATTCCCCAATAGAGTCTTTTTTGTAAATTTCATCTAACACTATAAGCAGTCATTTATGTGAGTACAGTTTGATATGAATCATTCTTGATAAAAACATCTATCTTCTCTCAAAATGTATTCCCATAAAACTTAGTGTCAAACTATTCTGTCATAGTAGTAGAAAAACTCCCAAGAGTTAGCTTATTAGGGTGATACAAAGGCAATTGTTCAAAGGTCAAGCTTTGTTCTCACTTACATGGGTATAAATGAATAGAAGATGCAGGCTTATAATTGAGGACAGAATTAGGTCCAAGCTCAAAAGATTATGATCATATTTAGCTCTTTTCATTTCTTTACTGTGTCCAGTCACCAGATCCTGTCCTTTAATCATATTTTAAGTTCATACAATATTAAACGGTTGTCATTTATTATAATCTGAGCATCATTCACTCAACTGACAACATCTTCAGGGGTCAAAAGTTAGCATATAAACTAGGTTAATTTTTATTGATAGAAAGGAAAAGGTCACAAAAGAATGAGGCATAAGGTGGGTAAAAAGCTATGTCAACATCAGCTGTGGATGGTTTTCTATGTGATCTAATTTTAGGAATGTCAGTAAGTGCACCCTCCAACCCATATCTCATAACACTGCCTAAAAGTTCACCATTTAGAGGTCCATTCCTTTGAGATAGCAAAGCTCCTTAAAACACATCTCTGAAAGAATTGGACACATATTAAACTGGTCTTAGTTTGAATTAGGTTAAATAATGTGATTTATTATCAACCCATGTTGGGACATTAAGGACTCTTCTGAATATGGAAGCAATGAGCCACTTAACCGAACAGGGGCACATCAGAATAATGACACACTCAAGTGAAGATCTATATGGGGCATGAGAACAGAAAGTACAAGAAAGAGAATACCAATATTTTTATGTAATACCAATTTTTTTTAATTCCTACACAGAATGAAGGAAATGCTAGTTTGCAAGAGTTCTATTCTTCTCTCTTCTTAATGCTCTTACAGCAACCTTTCACTGAGGAGGTATTTTCCCCTTTTTGTTATTTCTTTGGGAGAGACTCACTAGTCAAAGACCAAAGGGAGATAATTTTGTTACCTGGATCTAGAGGTTATTATCAGTGATTTTTCCTTTTAAAAGTCATCCATTCTGAGATGATAATTATCATAACCTGAAGGACTGCTGCTGTAAAACTGATGACAATAATTTTCTTGCAAAGTTAATATTCCAGGCAATACAGTAAGGTGGTGAAAAAGAAATGTTTTAACAGCGTGGCTCTCTGGAGTTGCTCATGATCAAAGCTGCACTATTCCAATTAGTTATCCAGGAAGGCTGCTTATTTTCTCTCCTTGTGAGATCAGAATGTTCTGGTCTTCACTTGCTTTTTGCAAAAGGCTTGCTACTTGCATATTCTGGGCAAAACTTCTGTGTACTCCTGTCAATTTGCTTATCACCTTTTCTTCACCTGTTTCTATTTTGGAATAAAAAAAGCTTGTTTTTGAGAAAGACTTTGTGAGGAGCATTCAGGAACAATTGATAAAAAGATGCAGCCATTTATCCTGCATGACTACGTAATGCATCCTAACCAAATCCATGTCACACAGTACTAATATGTTATTCTATATTCTATATAGAAATAGAAAGAGAGGACAATAAGGAGCTTGAGGAAGAGGAATAAGAATAGTGGGAGGAGGAGCAGAAACTTCTGCTTCTCATCTAACATAAGCATGTTTTCCAAAGAGAAAGTATCAGAAGATGATGAGGAATAGTTCACAATTCTCCAATTTTATTTTGGTTTTATATATGTGGCATATGTGATGTCTTTTATATCATTAACTTTTTATTCACCCAACTTAAGTATTTTGCAGTTTGGGTGGTACTAAAATAGAGGCAATAGCAAATTGATCTCCATCTCCATCCACCCTTTATCTAGTGGCTCTTTGGTATTCCAAATGACACCAGAAATTCCTAAAAAATATCTTACTACTATTCCTAGTCTTGGAAACTTCCATTAACTTTGCAATATAATGCTAAGATAGTTCACATTTATAAAGCTTGATGGGGATATATAGTAACATGGGAGTATACAGGATCTCCTTGGAGATCAGAAACAAAGCGATCCACCACACATGTCCCTGAAGTTATTTCCTCACGCCTTCACAACAATACCAGGAATGCATTATCACTTATTCTTTTGGATTTAAATATGGAGGACAAGTATGATGTGAAGTCATATATTAAATGGCTATCAATCATATATACCTAAGTTTATATTCCATTTGTACCTACCTGTCAAAAAGAAGTGCCCTGAGAGAATGGGATGCTGCTGGTCATTTGCATGACCAGTGGGGACTACAAAAGGAAATATTCAAGGGTATTGGATGGCTGAAGGAGCAAATAAGACACCAAGATGGAACTTGATTGACTCCAAAGGAAAACATATCCTTAATTCCCCAAGTTGCTGAGGATTGGCTCAATTTCAGTGAGCCACTACATGATTTACCCAACTATTCTAGTCATTAGCAATAGCCATATGTAATCATAAATGTTCTAGAACCCATACATTTCACCCATTTATATAGATAGATTGGCATGCCTTTGGGTTCAGGTTCCTGACGACTGTTCAGACTAAATACTGCTAAGGCTTAATTGAAATAGTATCAGTCTAAAATAAGGGATCAATTAGAAATTAAAAAATAAACAAAGCTTATTTAATGTGTCCAATCTTATATTTCTTACAAAACACATTTGGTAATCACTAAAAATACTACCACTTACAATTTGGTACATGGTATGATACCTGTGTGAACAGTAAAAGCTGATTAGTAGAAGTGGCAATCTCATCTTCTTTCAGAGAGACAAATTTGTATAGTACATTTTCCTAAGCTTTAGCAAATATCAAATATTTTTACTCACGTGGAGCCCCCTCAGCCATTTCAATAGCAGTGATTCCCACAGACCACACATCACTCTGCAAAAGGAACGATAACAAAAATTGTCACTTAGAAACAGGAAATTGGTAGTGGTAAGAATCTTAACATAATCTTTGGCTGGGGGTAGCAATGCCATAGCCATTTTATGGATTTTCCATAATGAAGTTTGATTATAGATTGAGGTCACGGGAAGGCATTTTCTGAGCTTTTGATCTCAGTATAGAACAGATTGATATGGGATGAGGTTCAGTGTAAGGAAAGTTCATCTTAAATGTATTGCTATTGTTTTGTTGCCTTGCCTGACATATCAAGAGGAACTTTCCATAAAGAAATGCTAATACACAGACCAACAAGCTGTGTAATTTTGGGCAAAAATTTTAACTCTCTGAACTTCAATTTTGTTCTACATAAAAAATGATTATAGAGCATCCACTTTATAGGACTGTTGTACATGTTTGTGGGGTATAGATGCATATGTGCAAACATTTAATATATAAATATGTCTTAAAACACAAATATAGTCAATTACTCTGCTATTAAATATTAATATAAATTATTATGTTGTATGTTACACATATACACATACATGTACTAATTTGTATTATACATTGTCTACATTATTGAATATGTTATATATGTAAATATACATTTAAGCAATTCCTGGAAAGTAGTAAAGTGAGTTTAGAATCATCATGGAGCTCTTGGAAATTATCCTTGACATACTTTGTTTTTCAGTGCATGGAAAGGGCACACGGCTAGAGAAACATGGGCCGAATGACTCCTAAATCAATTAAATGGATCTTTGGTATCTCAGTGTACATATCTCTTAGCTTCACTTGTGATATTCTAAACTTAATTTCAGTTGCACAAGATCAAAAATAAAAATAAATAACTGATACAGTTAAAAGTCCTTGGAAGAGTTAAAAAATGATTTAAGTATAAAGCACTATTTTTACAATAAGCCAGTGGATGCTTCCAGAGTCTCCATAGCTCCTAAATGAGCACTGAATGTTTAATAGTTCCTCAGGAAATAATTACTTTGCAGATTAAGCAGAGGGCATTTAAGGAAATGGAAAAGAGATGAAACTAAAATTAATCAACTTCAAGTTTTGAGTCCTAGATTCCACACAGGGAAACCACAATGAATTGTTTCGATGACTTATGATGTGGACAGTGAGAGAGGTTTTTCCAGTCTATAGTAAATGGAGAGATTCCTTTCTTTCCACATCTTTTTGAGATGTGTACATAAATATATACTGTCCAAGTTGCAGCTTCAGTGGAAATTTTAATAAATACCATGGATTGTTACTTAATTTGTCTATTCCACTGATTTTCTGTGGTTTTAGAAGTAAACCATGAGCCAAAGATTTTCTCCACTACTCTGAATAATCAAATTATTATTTTTTCTTTGTGGAGCTAAGTTATTGTGGAGATTAATAATTGGCTTTACATTTATTCATTTTTAAGTTTACAAAGACTGCTGCCCCTAGATAGTAAATTTCCATATAAAGCCACATAATATATTTTTACCAAGAAGTTGCAAGAAACATGAACTAGACATTCTACCTCAAATTTTAATAACTCCCAATGGTCTACTTTGTCTACATTCTTAGAAAATATTATTTTTGCACATACTATCAAACCACACATAGGAATAGAGGCTAGTATTTCCTATTAGATTTGATGTGAAAGGAAGAGTTCCTTGCCTTTTATTCTTTCCTTTTATCACTAAAAATAAATGTTACTAAAAAAAAATCTTTCCAAATTTTCATTCCCACAGTCTGAAACCTCACACTCACCCTGTAATCATAGGAGCGCCGTGGGTCCTCATCACAGTTAATCACCTCAGGTGCCATCCAGTATGGTGTCCCAATGAAACTATTTCTCCTTCCATTAGTTCTGCTCACCTGAGCACTCACTCCAAAATCCACTACAAAATTCAGCATATGTCAAAATAATTAATCAGGAACAAAAAGCTCAATAAGTTACTGCTTTTACTTGGAGAGCCAATACAAAAGCCACAATGGATAACAGATTTTCATTCTAGCTCAGCAAACTTTACCATGAAGTCTACTCCAGGAATACTGGGAAATAAGCTTTTGCTGCTATTTATGTTGGAATGAGATTCAGCAGTGCTATTATAAATCTACAGTAGGTTTGGCTGAATGTTTACCATTAATATTAAAAATAAAGTTCCATCGGTACACTCTGAAACTCTGAAGTGATAACATATGTAGTGTTTGGATCAGCCACCAAATTAAAGAAAGAATAGTACTACAAGAAACATCTAAGAAATATAAAACCTAAGAACAGTTGATTAGAAAGCCCTAGCCATGACTTAGGAAGTTCTATTACAATGATAAGAAATGAGTTTTCTTTTCAAATTTAGTTTAAATGCTTACACAAATCTTCAAAATCAGATGCAAATATTTATTGTGGTAGCCATATCTTAACTTAGACTATAAAAGTTCAATCTCCTATTCATCTGTGGGATACCTTAGAAGAAAATATTTAGTATGGTATCCTCAGAAACAGACAGAAATAAGGATGAAGTATAACTGGTTTATTAATTCCAGAAAAAATAAGACAGGAATGAAAAATGAAATAGACTTCCTAATTTAAAATGGTCTCCAGGAATCTAGAGGATGGCAAACAAAATTGACTGAAAATTAGCTTGAAGAATTTAGTGGAAGAAAAGAAAAAGAAAAAACCCCTAAAAGTTAAAGGCAGTCTTTAAGAAAGGCACTAACAATAACAACAACAAAAAAATCAAAAGTATTGTGAAGATCATCACTGAGTGATGTACAATTGCATTATCTAGACATTTTTAGAAATAGGTTACATAAGAATTCAGTGTTCCTTAATGGCCAGCTTTAAGAGCCAAGAAATAGTTATGGAGGCCACAAGTTGATATATACATACATATACATACAGATATCACACACATACACACACACACACACACACACACACACACACACACACGGCATAAATACAGGAGCGAAAATGATAGGGGAAATAGAAGGAAGAGTGATTGACAGATGAAAAGGAAAAAAAAAAAACTAAAATTAAAAGGTAAAGGCTGAGACAGGAGGATCTCGGGTTCACAGCCAGCCTCAGCTACTTAGTGAAGGCCTCTGCAATATTAGTGAGACCTTGTTACAAAATACAAAATAAAAAATAAATAGGACTGGGGGTATAGCTTTGAGGTAGAATGTCCCTGGAACCTATACCCAGTACTGCTGAAACCTCAGCAATGACATAATTTAATCTGTTCTTTAATAATCTTAGAAATTAGAATATGAAGATATTAATCAATTATAACAGCAATACAATAATTTTCCTGACTCTCTGCTATGTCTTCCTTTGGCTATCCTTAGGTTTTTCTTCTGCAAACTTCTCCTTATAGTATGTTGTTTGCAATGCTATTGTCTGAAAATCTCAAACAAATTTTGTAAGGGTTAGGTGTAAAATAAGCCAGATTAAAATCTAACCCAGCACTAAAAGGTCTCTCCTCCAGGGAAAAGTAGATGAACTTTAGTTCATGAACTTTGAAAACAGATATTTCAGTAGTTTTTCACTTATTTGCAATTCCTGTTCTGTGTTGTAAATGGTCATATTGGCCAGCAACATGAGCCAAGTGCAAGGGAATATTGCTCTACACTGGAACATAATGGTTAGCCTTAGGTTGGACTATCTATTGTGTACATTTGAACTCAAAATCCATATTCCTCTTATGTATTTTAATGATATTTCTTAAAATTGTGTTTCTAGATTTGTAGCATTTAGGTAGAGAAAAATAATACATTTTGGAAACTACTTTTGCTTATTTCAAGGACAATTATTACCCCATTATTCTTCCATAAGTGTCCAGTGAAAAATGTTCTCAATGAATATCAAAATCTCTACTTTGGATCTATTTGCTTAGCAAGAAAATTGAAAATATCTTAAGGTAATGTTAATAATTAACAATAAAAGGAGTTGATATGATTAAGATAATATAGATGATTTATATTCTATATCAATAGGGTTACCTGCTCTTATACAGTACTGACATAATTTATATGGTATTATTTAAAAAACTAACCATAGATATTTATTTTAAATGTTAAAGGGTGGGTGTAATATATTGTCTTCTTTGTATCTGTGAGGCTATATATATTAATATTATATTTGTATTATATAAATATTATAATATTTATACATAGCATATTTGTATTACATATAAATATCATATTTATATTATATAAATATAATGAATTATATTATACGGCATAAATATTATATAAATATAATATATTCTGTATAATATATAACATATAACATATAAAATAACCATATATTATTTTCAAATAAATTATGCCACTCTAAACCCTGAAATATAAATCTACGAACTTCCTTTTTAAATTTCTAATTTTGAATTTGATTTGTATATTATTGGAGCATCACTTCTGATCAACATTATTTTTCAATACTTAAGAAAAACTGCAAAAATCAATTTGTGCTTAAGTAATTTAAAAACTCTTCTATATTTTTGGGAACACAGAGTTTATGATGTGCAAAAAAATTCTATTTTTTAATCCCTGTCTATGAAATAGAGATATTTTTGGTACTAGGGATTGAGCCCAGAGGCATTCTACCTCTAAGCTACACCCCCAGCCCTATTTTTTTTTTTATTTTAACACAGGGTCTCTCTAAATTGTTGAGACTGGGGGGCCTCAATCCTGCAGTCCTCCTGTTTTAGCTTCCCAAGTTTAGGGACTAAGGCATGCTCCACTATGCCCAGCTAGAAAATTGCTTTTGGTAAATATCCTAATGAATTGTTGAAATAGATCTAATAGGCATCTATAATATAAGGTAAAGCAGTGACTAAAGAAGTACCCCCCATTACAATTCTGAATCTTTTATCTACAAAATTTCAAAGATGTGGTTAGATACATCATTTTCTTTTTGCCACACTTGTTCTTCGTGTGTGTGTGTGTGTGTGTGTGTGTGTGTGTGTGTGAAATTTTGCTTGCTTTTATAGTCAGTGAAGACCCAGGTCAAATAAATACAGGATATTGGCAAGGCCATGATATAAAGCACAATTATTCTAATATCATTTTCTCCATTTAGAAGTTTTGAAATTCACCTAAAATATTGCAAGAATAAACGTACCTAGTTTTACTTCAGCATTGTGAGTCAGTAGTACGTTCTGACCTTTGATGTCCCGGTGAATTACTCGGTGTGCGTGAAGGTGAGCTAGGCCCTGTATGTTAAAAAGAAAGCCACATCAATATAGAGTTTTCTTTTTCCTGGTACTATTCTTAGTATTTTTGGAAAAACTTTTGGTGAAACGGCACAGATTTGATTTTTCAGACAAAATTCATTCTTTAGGCTGGAATTATTACCATCAGTTCCCAGAAATACTACTTTTGGCTATAAGAAAAGGAAAATAAATCAGAACACCCATGAAAGAAAACACCAAAAAGTAATGTTTGTATACATTGGGCCACTTTACCTTCCTTTCTACCCTTCATATTTCCAACTAACCATAAGAATAAAGACCTGGACATCTTAAATATATCATAGCTCAGACAGAGTTTTGCTCTATTCCTCATCCAACCATTTATTTAGTCCAAAATATTTTTTAGTTAGCCTAGTAGGCTGAGAATTTGAGGGTATATGGAAATTCATTTTAAAGCATTTGCAATTTGTGTTGGCTTACCACACTGGCTGCAGCCCATTCACCACTAAAACTAACCCGTGACCTGGATAAACCATGAAATGCTATGCAGTATTAGGCTGCATTAAGTATGCTCCGGACATTAACTGGAAGTTAATAGTAGAAGTAAAAATAAAAACAGCCAACATTTATTGAGCCCTTATTTTTGCAAGACACTGTGATAAGTACTTTACATGGATAAATCATTAAATCCTCACAGAAACCCTTTGAGCAAGGTACTAATCACCCTATATTACACACAGTGCAAGTGATGCTTGGAGAAATTAAGTAACTGACTCAAAATCACACTGCTACTACAAGACGAAATGGTTATACCTGGTCAAGACTCTTAATAATTTATAACATCATCATGAGTGAATTCAACTAAAATGAAAGGGAGGACAGTCTAACAATTGTTGAGTGATGCTGTGCAGGTCTGTTCACATCTTTCTTGGATGACATAAACACTTAATACACAAAGAAAATAATTGTGTTTGGTCGATCACAACAATGTTACTCTCATCCAGTTGGGTGCTAGCAATAAAAAGTAGGGCAGTATTCAAAGAAAATATTTATCTAAAAAATCTGCAGATGTTCTGGGGCCTTTCTATAGAACACTGACTTCTGACACACTTTCATCTAAATCTATTATGATAGTGCTTTGCTTTTTTTAAAATGAACTCTAAAAAATCAAAATGTCATAATAAATAATCAACCGATCATTTCTACTATCCAATGAACACAGTGGTGTGGATCCAACAGAACAATTAAAAGCCATAATTTGGAAGAAATTGGTTATCCATCTGGTGATCTACCTTAAAGCTGAAGGAAGGACATCACCTGATCATTTTCTTTATTCAAAGTTTTGTCCATTTTCGGTGCTCTGATCCATAGTTTGTTTAAAATTCTTAAATAATCAGATATTGAGAAAAAAGTACATCATATTCAGGTATAATTTAAGGCCAGGGGATAATGATTATATGAAGATTCACCTGAAGGATTTCTCGGCAGATATAAGCAATCCAATCTTCTTTTAAACTCTGATTTCGTGTCATCCTCACTACATCAGTGACTGAGCCTGCTGCACATAACTCCATCACCATCTGTGGGGAAGTCAGCAAAGGATAAAGAATTAGCAAGTAATCATATGAACATATCTGGAGAGTTCCAGTTAATATCATATGGCTTGTGCTTGTAGGTAAAGTTTTGAGATTAAGGCACCACAAAGACTGGCTCAATCATCTGGTGGAAGCCTCCAAAGACTAGGAAATTAGAAATAATTTGTGGATAGAGGAAATTCAGGTACAACACCAAGTATATTTAACTAGGAGGAGGGTTTAAAGCTAAGCCCTGAATCATTGCTATTCCGTGGACATGCTTAAAAAAAAAGACCATTCAGTTTATGAAAGACAGAATAAACAAATGCCCTTGGAAATAAGATTGTGAATGGGACAATCCTGGTGACTAGAAAGGAAGGGATAGTTGAGGAAACAGTGTGATTTGAGACAAAGTAGGATATAGAGGGTATCAAAAGAATTTACATTTCGATGTTAATATTAGGCTCGGTTTTAGTTGTTTTTTATACTTACAAATCCCAGCTTATTTTCCTTAAGAAACTACAATTCTGGAGGGAAATTATCAATTTATTTCCTGTATGATAATTTCTTCCTAATGAGATTATTGTCAAATAAATCTTATTTTAAGGCTAACATTGTTGGCACATAATTTATAATTTTTGCTTTAATAAACTCAATTTCTCAGAAAATTTATTTTGCCACCAATGACTTGAATACTCAGCTAGGAAATTTTCTTACAGATCATATTAGCTAACCTCCAGGCGAACCAATGTGAGGGAGAATAAAATGATTATAATGAACCTTGCAAATGTTCTTTAAGTGCAGGTTTATGCATTAATGCTCTTGTCTTTCTATCTGTATGTAAATTATTTGTCACTATAGATGAGTGGAAGCAAATGGATAAACCAAGACTCTGATTATTCAAAAAGTCCACCTAGTTGTCTTTTGGAATATTAATTATTTTCAGAAATATATTTCCCTAATTTATGGTTGTTCATCACTGATATTATTGCCCATCATTGACCTGAGGACACTCACAAAAAAAGAGAAGTAATAACCAAATGAAAACAACAATACAGATAAAATGAAAGAAGTTGACTTTCATGTGGGGAATTAAGTGTTGACTATACTGAATGTGCACAACATGTACACTGTAGTAATGGAAGGAAAAGGTCTTATTTTGAACCATGCCAGATATGAATTAAAGCTATTCCCTAAAGATGGGCCTTAAATATCTTGCTAATATTATGTACGTTGGAAGATCGAGATATAAAAGGAAAATAATATCGTAAGAATCATTTTTCTATCTCTGTAAGCACAGTGTCTGGCACATATAAATAGCAATTATTTATTTACTCATTTCCTATGTTTTGTTTATATGGGCAATAAAATGTTAATGGTCCCATGAAAACTCTTACTTCCACAAATAATTTATTCATTAAATGCCTACTCATCCTTTAAATCTCAAGCTTTCATTTCCTCAAGAAAAAGTTCCTCAATCCCCAGGTTAATTTAGATTCCTTTGTTATTTACCCACAAAGAACAATATTATTTACCTTCTGAGTATATATTAATTTGTGTAGATATTTCAATGACATTTAACTCCAGTAGTATGTCTATTCAGCTTACCATAGTATCCCCAGCATCTAGTAGAATTCCTGGCAAATATATGGTTTTCAGTAAATGTATGTTGAATGACTGAATGAATGGAGTACTATTATTATATGTTCAATAAGGGTACTGCAATATTTCTTATAGTTTGCCATAATGTCAAAAGGGAAATATTTGTAAGTAAAGATGTATGAAAAAACAAATAATATATGCAATATTTAAAATAAAAACTACTAAACCACTAAAGGTGTGTGGTAGTGTTTAATAAAATCTCAACTGGAATCATCAGAGAATAGAGATTTTAAGTTAACTGTATATGTAAGAGAAAATAAGTAATTTGATGATCCCTAAATTTGGTGGTTCTAAGAGACTGGTGCCCAGACTAGCACCATCAGCATAATTTGTGAACATATTAGAAAGTACCCATCTCACACATATCCCAGATCTACTAAATCAGAAACTGTGAACAGGAGACTAGCATTTTGTGTTTTTAGGGCTCTATAGAAGATTATGATGCATGTTAAGGTTGGAGAACCACTGTTTCAATTCAGCCTCTGTTGAAAGCCTTCCTATTGTGTTCACTGTCATACATAAGTCCATTATACAGAATGTAACAGAATCTTTCAATGATACTTGAGGATGCTGAAAAGTTTCAGTCATTATTTTGAAAAAAATAAATCTTATTACTGATTTTGACCTGAAATGAAAATGTAGCACGTTATGTGTAAAATGACTCCAGCTTATGTTTTTTTTTTTTTTTTTTTTTTTTTGGTTGTGGTACTAGGGTTCCTGGAAGCACTTCTATCTCTGGGCTATACTCCCAGACCTATTTTATACTTTTTATTTTTGGAAACAGGGTTTCTTAAGCCAGCGAGGCTGACTACAAACCTGTGTGATCTTCCTGTCTCCACCTCCCAAGCCTGGGGATTACAAGCGTGTGCCACCAAGCCCAGCTCCAGCTTATGTTTTAAATATTCAATTTTTAATGGGGTCATCCTTGACCAAAATTCATTTGCTTGCTAAAACAATGGAGGGGAGCAAAATTTCTGGTAACTGTGGTTTAGTCAGCCTAGTCTAGTTAGCCTCTAAAATTTTATTTCATTGATCTGGAATTCATGTTACTCCAACAATGACTAAGAACAGGATACGTCATCTAACTATTAAGAAAATAATTTCTAGGAGATATGTTTGTATGCAACTGCATGTACTTTGCAAACATTTAAAATTCACCCATATGTTCATGTTAAGTGCTAATAAAATTGTTTCTTAAACAATCGTTCAGTAAGCCATCAGGTAGCCTTCATGCCAGAAAAATAGTAATACCTTAAAGATAAAAGCAGCTAAGTTGTATTTAAAAATATTTATGTCAGACGTTGCCAGTGTTTATTTGAGTTCTCTCATATCACACCTAATCACTTGCCGGTCTTATAAATAATTTTTCCATATTTTATCACTCACATTTCCATAAACAAGAGTATATTTTACCATACTACCTTGGGCAGTTGAGTGCTTACATTACCCAATAGTTACAGAAATGTGACATTTCAGCTTATGAAAATATACATCCTTGAGTTAGACTTTTCATATGAAATAAGATCTGGGTAATTAGAAACATACCCAAAGTTGGTGTCTGTGGCCAGGGGGACTCAGCTTGAAAAATGCACCATAGAAGGACACAATGTTTTTATGGAAAGAGTACTTCCTCAGAAGGTTGAGTTCCGTCCTGAGATCCTCTTCCTCATCCTATGGAATAAGAACAGACAGAAGCTTCTATGCTATGCAAGTCAATGACTGTCTCTAAACTAGAAGATTCACCAAGATAAAACCATTATATCCTACAGTGATTTATAATAAAAGCTCAACTAAAGTTTTCAGTGAATGGGGATTTCTGGCTCACTTGGAATTTGGAGAAAAAGGGATAAGTTGAAAATCTCTTAATTTAGCAGTTCTTCAAATGTGGTACAAACCAGGCCTGTTCGTGCATGCTTGTAATCTCAGTACTTGGGAAGCTGAGACAAGAGGATCACAGCAACTTGTGAGGCCCTCTACAGCTTAGTGAGACCTTGTTTCAAAATAAAGAATAAAAGATAGAACTGGAGGTATAGCTTAAAGATAGAATACCCCTGAGATCCATCCCCAGTACCACAAAAAAATGTGATCCATGGTCCAGCATCATTGGCTCCTGTATAGATTCTATTAAATGGAGCCATACATTTTTCTTTGTATAATAATTTTATTGACATGTAGTTCACATGCCATATAATTCCCCCAGAGTGTAAAATTCAGAGTATTATATTTACAGAGTTGTACAAACATCCAATTTAATTTTAGAACATTTAACACTCTAAAATGAAATTTCATGTACTTTGTCTATCACCCGAGTTTTACCACACACACATCCTATCTCTAAGCAACCACCTATCTATTGACTTTTACTCATTCTGGATATTGTATTTGAATGAAACCATATTGTATGTAGTCTTTTGTGACTAGGTATTTTGTGACATGTTATACCAAGTATTAGAATTTTATTCTTTTTTGGTTACCATTAATTAATTGATAAAAATTTGGGTTATTTACACCTTTTTGGCGATTGTGAACAATGCTTCTATGAGCACTCATGTCAAGTTTTTGTGGATATGTTTTCATAGATCGTATATACTTAGGGAGTGAAATTTCTCAGTCAAATGGCAAATTTATGTTTAAAGTTATGATGAAATCCTTTTTTACATTCCCAACATCTGTGTAGGAAGTAGTTTACAGTTATTCTATAGTGGCACCATCATTTGTTATTTTCCTTTTCTATTACAATAACCATTCTAGTGTGCTTGCAGTGGTATATCATTGTAGTTTTGATTTATAGTTCCCTTACTACTAAAGTTATTGAGCATCTTTACATGTGCTTATTGGTCATCAGATATGTTTGTTTGAGAATTTTTTTTTTTGTGGTACTAGGGATGGAACCCAGGGACATTCTAACTTTAAGCTACACCCCAGCCCTACTTTTTATTGTTTATTTTGAAAAAGGGCCTCACTGAGTTGCAAAGTAAGTAGCTGAGGATAGCTTCAAACCTCTGCGATTCTTCTGTCTCAGCCTCCTGAATGTTGGGCTTACAATAAGCATGCGCCACCACGCCTGGCTGCTTTGAGCTTTCTTGATACTGTCCTTTGAAGCACAGAAGTTTTTAAGTTTGACTAAGTTCATCTTAATGATTTATTGTACCATTGTTTGTACTTTTGGTGTCACATCTGAGAATCCATTGCCAAATCAAAGGTCATGAAGAATTACTCTTGTGTTTTTTTTTCTAAGCATCTTATAGTATTAGCTGTTACATTTAGGTCACTGATCAATTTTGAGTTAAATTTTGTATAAAGTAGGAGTTCAACTTAATTATTTTGCATGTGGATAGCTAGTATCACACTGTCTTAATTAAACTGATTTTTTGTATTTTAAAAAATATGCTTTTGCTGGGCATGGTGTCACACATTTGTAATCCCAATACTTGGGAAGCTGAGCCAGGATGACAGGTTCGCAGCCAGTCTCAGCTACTTAGTGAGGCCTTCTGCAACTTAGTGAGAACTTATTTAAAAATAAAGAAAAAGTGCCTGCCATGGTGGCGCACGCTTGTAATCCCCGTGCTTGGGAGGTGGAGACAGGAGGATCGCGCAGGTTCGAAGCCAGCCGCGCTGGAGTAGGAGACACTGTTTCCAAATAAAAATATAAAAATAGGCCTGGGAGTGTAGCCCGGAGGTAGAAGGGCTTCCAGGAACCCCAGTACCACCAAAAATAAATAAATAAATAAATAAATAAATAATAAAAAATAAACATAAAAATAAAGAAAAAATAGGGCTAGGGATGTAGTTCGGAGGTAAAATGCTCCTGGGTTCAATCTCAAAAAAAAAAAAAAAGAAAAGAAAAAAGGAATATGGCAACCATTACCTATTTCAATGGAGCATTAATTTAGTGGGATTCAATGGACATAAATTTTCTTGAAATACTTGAAAGAAAAATCGAATAAATGCAAACTGTTATTACACAGTGTCTTTGTAACCTGACCTCTTGTTTGAATTAGAGGACTATAAAATCTATATACCTCTCTACTTTTTCCTTTAAGCTACAAACATGAGCCCCAATCCTTCCCATTATATTTGTTGTAGCAGAGTCAAATGGGAAGTAACTCTCTTCCTAAGCTTCACCTATGTCTGCTTGTACCAAGAGACTTCATAGTCCTTCTGTAACTTTTATTTCTTAGGTAAGTTATGGTCCTAAATTAAGGGAACTCACAGGGAAATAAGATTCACATGCAAGAATGAAATAATCAGTGCTGAATACAGTACAGTGAATAATGAAGTTGAAGGTGATGTGACATGACTCAGGATGGAATTCTGAACTTGAAGAATGGATTCATCACAGGGTTCCATTGAATGCCTATTAGCTCTAAACTATATATAACTATAGCTCTAAACTATATATAACTATAAATAAAACAGCTTTCCCATCGAATCCATAAAAGTTCAATTTAAACTTTAAAAATACGTATTGTCCAAAGTGATAGATTTTTGTACAGAAGAAAAAAAAATTAACAAGATTTCTTATGTAATGATACAAAGATTTCCTGTTCAAAAATCCATTGAAAGAGGATACGTTTGTCTTTGGGGGAAAATGAACTAAAAAAAGGGCCAATTGACATGAAAAGCAATTAAGGGTTAACTTCCAATTGTCTTTATTTCTCCCCTGCATTTTCATCAGCCACCTGACTTAATGGTGTGTGGAAGTAAGTCTCTTGGCTGAAATGAATAGGTAACTAAGTATATACACTCAGTTATTACCTGCCTATTTAGCATGGTCTCTAAAACCTTGCAGGAAAAAATGGGCAATTACTTTTTATATTTAACTATATTGTGGCTAGATTTAAAAATAGTCATAATGTAAATATAAGGCAAAGCCCTATACTCTGTAGTGTCTACAAGTTGGTTTGATTTTTGCCTGTAAGTTGCCTTTTCTCCCCTCAAATGCCATATATATATATATATATATATATATATATATATATATATATACCATATCTTGTTTAAAATCTGTAAGAAATAACTGATAGCTGCAGAATGCTCTTTGGAACTTTCCTAGGATTTTCTGGTGGATTTACCCAAGTAAATTCAACTACTAGAAAATAAATCTAAATACCTATTTTTCTATGGTAGAGGAGGCTAGAGCATGATTTGATTAGTTGGGAACCTGAATGAAATTTCTTCCTCTCTATTTACTTTACAATAAATGTACAACTGAATAAAATAATCAACTTGTAGCATAAGAATTGCATGAAATTTTAGGTTACAAACTCAACCCAGCCTTTCAAAGAAGCTCAATAATTTCCCTTAAACTTCATGTATTCTGTCTTCTAGAAAAGTAAAACTTAAAAGTTAATCTTGTGGCTTTCATTTCTTGTGATAGAAGACCTTTACACTTCCTTCAATCCCTATTACGCAGCCCTCTTCTGAAATGGTAACAATATTTGGTACCATATAGAAATAAATCACAAGGGCTGGCAATTCTGTATGCACTCTCAGTTTGTATTGATATAACAAGTTTCTACTGAGATGTATATGAACTCTGATACTGCAATACATAGTAATGACATATTGGTGTGAAACTAAGAAAACAATAAACAAGTTATAGTGAAGCAAGGGGTAAGACTGAGTCCTTTAACCTGTTTGGTTGTTTGATGTCAAGGAGATTCTTTTTTTTCCCTGGGTTACAAAATGCATGTTGCCAAGCAAGAATAGAGAATTGGCTGGACTCTAAGCAGCTAAAGAGTACGTTTTTGGTGTAACTTAGCCTTGTAGACCAGAGGTCTAGCAAGGTAAGAAGACCATCTTTTCAAGTGCTTTTTGGCTATTAGATTTGAACTCATGTTTCTGAAGTTCCACATTATTTGTATGTCTGTAAAGCCCTGGAATCTAAGAGATGTGTGAGCAAGTCACATACTTTTTTTTGTAATTCCAAAGGAACCAAGATAGTTTATAAAAGTGAACTGGCTGATTAGTTAGCATTGATTTTTTAAATTAAAATATATAATCAGAGAATTCAAAGCCCCAACAAAAAAAATTCCTAAGAGTGGGGTTCTATATAAATGTAAACTCCCCCAAAACAAATAAATGAAGATTAGATATATTTGGAAAACAGTGTGTTCGCCACTTTCAATTAACAGGAAGTTAAGCAGTGAGAAACATATAAATACATTATATCCATCAGGCCAAGTGGGTAATTTAAAACTCTCACAACATCTCCCAGTAACATGATGCTGCATCATTTACTGGCACAAGGCTAGATGATCCCAGCTTGAACTGAATATCCACCCTGGTTTTCGTCAGGAGGAGGCAGCTCAAGGATGCCAGAACTCCCTTTTTAATGACACCCAACTAAAAAATCAAAATTCTTTTTAATATGGAAAGAAGACCAGAAATTTTGGGGGAAAGACCTTTAAAAAGTTTTAGTAGCCGGGCGTGTTGGTGCACGCTTGTAATCCCCGCGCTTGGGAGGCTGAGACAGGAGGATCGCACAGGTTCAAAGCCAGCCTCAGCTCCTTAGTGAGGCTCTCAGCAACTTAGTGAGACCCTGTTTCCAAATAAAATAGAAAATATGTCTGGGAGTTAGAAATTAGACCAGAGACTGTGAAGTTATTAGAGGATGGCATAGGCTCAACACTCCAACATATAGGCACAGGCAGTAACTTTCTCAACAAGACCTCCAAAGCTCAGGAAATCAAAGCAAGAATTAACAAGTGGGATGGCATCAAACTAAAAAGTTTCTTCTCATCAAAGGAAACCAACAAGTTGGGCGTGGTGGTGCACGCTTGTAAATCCCAGCATTTGGGAGGCTGAGACGGGAGGATCGCGGTTTGAGGACAGCCTCAGCTGCTTAGTGAGGCCCTCTGCAACTCGGTGAGACCTGGTTTCAAAATAAGGAATAAAAAAAAATAGGGCAGGGAGTGTAGCTGGAGGTTGAATGCCCCTGGGTTGGGTTCCATCCCCAGACCCACAAAAAAAAAAAAAAAAAAAAAAAAAACGAAACCATCAAGAACCTAGAGAGATAGCCTACAGAATGGGAGAATATCTTTACCAGCCTCTACTCTGATAGAAGGCTAATATGTGTAAAAATATGAATACAGCATGGTTACCTTGGACACTAACTGTTGGGAGGGAGGAAGGGAAAATGGGGATGGGAGATAGAGGGCACCAAACACAGTTTAAATGTATACCATTTATTTTCAATAAAAAATAAAGAATAAAAAATAAAGAAAAAGAATTATCATAAAGTTGACAAATGGCTAATTTTGTGGGGAACAGTTTGACACTGTCAACCCCATTAAGCATTTAGGGTTTTAATTTCCCAATTGCTGGCTATAAGAAATATATACTGTCTCCTAAACTGTTTCTCCAATCTGTTTTAAATAAAAAGTAAAAGACAGGAAAAAATAAAATATAATAGGTCTGGGAGTATAGTCCGGAGGTAGAAAGCCCCTGGGTTCCACCCACTGAACCACCAAAAAATAAAAAATAAAAAAAAATAAATAAATAAATAAATGTTTTAGTAACATAAGGGATTGACTAAATTCAAATAATTATTTTTTCATATCTTATACTTTGTGGCTTCATAATCTACCAAAGCCTGTAATAACTGCTTTCTTTGAATATGCTTTGTCACTTGCTATATTATAAACAAAGAAGGGGACTAGAACTTAATAGATAAATCAAGGAACTGTTTTGCAGTACATTTAAAATATATCTAGGAAGTTCTGAATAGGATTGTGCTAATAGAAAGGGTAATTTTTGTGAATTGTGATGCTATGAACATGAGTATACGTGTATCGCTATAGTACTCTAAGTTCACAATAGACAAATTATGAAACCAAGCTAGGTGTCCGTCAACAGACAAATGGATAAAGAAAATGTGGCATATATACACAATGGAGTTTTACTTAGCCATATAGACAAACCAAATGTCATTTGCAGGAAAATGGGTAAAACTAGAGAATGTTATGCTAAGTGAGAGTAACCATTTTCAGAAAGTCAAGGGTTCTGTTTTTGCTCTTATATGTGGAAGCTAGAGAGAAAATAGGAAAGAAAAGGGACTTTCTGATAATAAGGAGACCAGTAGAATCGTGGAAGAGGATTGGGGGAGAGAGGAAAGGAGGAGAGAGAGGAGATTCTGGGAAGGAAACAGACTAAACAATATTGTGTCCGTATATAAAAGTATCACTAACATCCTTACTTGTATGTATGGGAGTGAGGATGTGGGAGATAGGATTAGGAGGGAACCACACTAAGAGATGTTGTGTATCTATATGAATGTATCACTTGGAATCTCACCATGAAGTATAATTATATTGTACCAATAAAATTCTTGAAAAGGTTTATTTTAATGTGTCTCACATAGTCGGAAATATCTGAATCCCATACAGTTGACTGCAGGGGAATAAAGTATGCAAATGTATCAGTGAATTATACTGTTAACAGCAGGAGTTCTGCTTTGAGGCCTACATAATACACTGATAGATTATCAGCATCTGTTAAAAATGGAGAATTCTCTTTGCTTAATCTTATTCTAGAGCCACTGAAGTACTGTGATCAGAGATAGTTTTAAAAATTGCAAGTAAAAGGCAATTTCACATCCTTTATGTACAGTTTCCAGATGTCTGAAGACTTTCAGGATGGATAGCTTGTTGATTTTCTGTCTGTGATTGGCTTTGTAATAAAAAAGAACAGTCATCATTTGGCTCATATATAATGCCAATATGTGTTACAATGCTAATGAGAGAAAAGCCATTTGAGTTCAACACACAATCTGTGTAAACACTGAGAAGGCCAATTTTAGGCAAAATTTGCTCTTGGTCCCACCAATTCCTCTTTTGTTGCCACTCCCTGAGAGGCCTCTATGTTCTGTAGATGTACATAATTCTTCTTTTACTGCAAGGAAAAGAATTGAGTACACGTGCAGAACATACAGGACGTAAGGGAAAGGACTGGGGAAAACTACTGAATATGGGTAGTTCATTTGGTGTTCAAATGACCATTTCCTCCAGGCCTTGCTCTTTAATGGATGTCAGTGTTTAAATATGATGACTGAGTCTATGTGAATGTGTTAGAAGATAAAATATGTTATTTTAAAGGGCAGCCTTATAGAGATAATGATGCAACGAAAAGGGATGAGTTTAAAGCTGAATCTTAAGGATTTTCAGTACTCACGCTGTATCTCCATCCAACAGACTTTTGATATTTATTCACTCTCACTCGCCTTCCTATTTCAGGTAAAGGAGTCTGGAAAATCAAGAAGAAAATGTTATGAGACCCACAATTACTCTC
The DNA here is from genome assembly GCF_963383645.1 of Muscardinus avellanarius. NCBI lineage: Eukaryota > Metazoa > Chordata > Mammalia > Rodentia > Gliridae > Muscardinus > Muscardinus avellanarius. The sequence goes on from NC_137792.1 coordinate 99,923,846, forward strand.
TGAGAATGATTTATGTTTGGGTATTTTGTGCTCCTTTCACACTAAATGCCTTACATCTAAAAAGTTAGATTTTCATTATATATAGAAACCTGACACAAAATTCCTGTGAATAAAATGACCATATTGATGGGAAAATTACAATGTGATGATAGTAAAGTGCTATTTTTCCTCTTACAAAAGTAGGTAATTGACATTAACCATCTACAGGCTGAACATGATTTTTAAATATTACAAAAATCATAGTATCTGAAATGTGAATTAAAAGTGGGTCTAGGTCTCTCAAGCTAAAAAAGTAAATAAATACTTTCTAGAGTTTCACTCAAAACATTACAAGGTTGATTACTTGAAGGCCATGATAAATAGAGCAAAATAAATCCACAAAGCCAAATAAACCCCTGGAAACTAACATTGGTTTACAACATTTGACATTTACTAGAAAACAAAAAGTGCGTAAGTCTTTAGTATCAGCAATTTGCTTCCTACACAAATAGGAAAATTAACATTTATGGTATTGACAATAATTCTGTGAATATAGATTTTCAGATGTAAAATGTGCTTTGGGATAAAATGAAGTGGAACTTTTTTGACCTTTGCTATGTTTATTTTAATATTATCTTGAGAAAGTGAGGTACACATGCTAAAGAAAGGAAAGAAATTAGTACTTACCATGACACAATTTTATAAATATTTTTAGGAACAGTGCCAAGTAAACTATCTCTCTTGATCAGCTGTCAGAAAATACATAAAAATTGTGCATCTCTGACCAATTCTTTCTTCCTGTCATTGAGAATCTAATGGCCTCAATAAGCAGAAGGACTCATTGGAGAGGGAAAAGTATCGACATGCTAGAACGCAGCAGGATTAACACAATAGTGGAGCAAATATATTCTTTGGTATTGATGGCAACAGATAATCAAATAGAAATAGAGAGGAATATAGGCATTTTATCCCACAGTTATAGAATACCAAAATATGTGACACTTTTAGGTGAAATATTTTAGATGTGGAACTTTAATAGACCAATAATATAACATACTAATAGGTATATATGATATTAGATGGTAAGTATAATAGATCCTATTAAAACTTACATAAATAATGATTTTCAAACAAATACAATGTTTTCTTAGATGTTTATCCAGAGAACATTCTCCATTAAAGGAATAGAACACATACAGGGTATAGTATTACCTTACGAGCATTCATCACTTTAACAGCTGTAAATGCACCAGTCTTTTCATGGAGTCCCTGAAACACAGGATATTGATAAATATCAAATGCTAAGCGTTGAATCTAGCTATCAAGAAGCAAACAAGGTGAAAAGATAAAACTAAGTGAAGTCAAGTACAAATCATATTATGAAATATGAAGTATTATATACAGGTAAAATATAAGGTGTATAGAAAAGAGACGCATTAAATTATTAACTTTTTAAAGCAATCCCAACCTTTAAATGAAAAGACACCAAGCAAGTTCATGGAGAAGGTTTGCTTTTTATGTTTGTGTTAAGTAGTGGACATAACCATTTAAATATACTGTTTGCAGCCGGGCGTGGTGGTGCACACTTGTAATCCCTGTGCTTGGGAGGCGGAGACAGGAGGATCACGCAGGTTCGAAGCCAGCCATGCTGGCGTAAGAGACCCTGTTTCAAAAAAAAAAAAAATAGGTCTGGAAGTGTAGCCCGGAGGTAGAAGGGCTTCCAGGAACCCTAGTACCACCAAAAAATTAAATAAATAAATACATAAATACATAAATAAACAAATAAATAAACAAAGAAAATAATAAATAAATATACTGTTTGCTTAGTATCTTTAGTTTAGGTTTGTATGGCACCAAAATATCTAGATGAAAAGTGGAAATGGCAAAAGAGAAGATTCTCTACTTAACATTACCAACTTATTATGTAGCACTATACAAACATATATTTCTACTGGACATTTCTTCACATATAAATTTCTCCACAATGATCACTGGTATGAGTGATTCATAGTTAATTTAAGAGCTTCTTAACTGTTTAATAGGTCCTGAATCATATGAGCAAAAAGGTTTATGAAAGAAATAATTCCGGAGAAATTTTTCTTATTATAAACATGAAAAGTTTTAAGAATTTAGTCTCATCCTAAATGGAAGTTCAAGTTACAAATCTATACTTTTAAAAATGAATATATAGGTTTGAAATTAGAACTCTTATCTTGACACTTCTAACTTTGAAACACATTTCAATTTGTACTAATAGGAAACATTTCAGTTCTGCATCACTAGGAGTAACTTAAACAGAATGTCTTATGTGTTATTTCTCTAGCAGAAGATTTGGTTTTGGGCTGTACTGGGTTGAACAGTGCCCTCCTAAACTTCAGGTTCACTCCAAATCCCATATTTTGACCATTTTGGGGAATAATTTCTTTGCAAAATGTTATCAAATTAAAGTGAGGTCATACTGGATTAAGGCAATGGATGACTGCTACTGCTTGTCCTAATTTGGGAAACTTGTTTGTCTAGAGTGGGATTATTTTGTAGGGTTATGACAATACTTGAACTTTAGCTGAGTTTATAAAAATTACTGAATATTTTGGATACTCTTGAAGTTTAGTTATATCTCTGGGAGAAATATTATTTTCACTTACATTTTACTATGATATAGAAAGTATCATTTTTCTAATTATTAATACAAATATTTTATAGTGAAAACTTCCATATATTTGTGTGCACAAATCCAACATGCTGAACACTGGATCTCACAGACTCCCCAATGGAATTACAATGTTCTTCTCCTTGATTCTAATATGTTATTTATGAGGAAAACAAGTATTCTCTGCAATACAAATTATTGGGCATATTAAGAAAGATATTAGCTGTATGTTATCTTATTTGACTAATAGTAAAATAAAAATTCTAATGTCAGATATCTATAGCTTGTGACACACATTAGTGGGATAATTAGGTATTATTAAAGGTGTAAGTCATGTCCATAGAAGAGAAAACATTCAGCTTGGTTTTACCCTAGTTGTGATCAATTCTCATTTGAAAATTATGCAAAATTATTTTGTCAAATAATGTATCCTAAAATGGGGTTTCAGAGATATGCTCACTGTGGCTACAAAGAAAGCCATAAATCTTGGAACCATGTAGTGGGTAAAGATTGAGCCTTTATACAGGTTTCCACAAAAGTCAAGCATATATAGATAATAATGTGACACCACAGTGCACCAATAAAAGTATATAAAGTTATATAAATGTATGTACTTTCTATTTTCCATTTTACACTCTATTCATTGGAAGTGGTTTACATTGGTTTTGAAGAGGGATATCAGTATTCTTGAACAGACATACAAAACCTAGAAATCATCTTGAGATAAACTAATTGTTCACTGGTGCCATCTTGTGGTTTGCTGATTATATGGAAGCTGTTTGGAGACCTTAACTGAAAACTGTCCTAAAGAGATTGTCTCTCTAAATGACATGTTGAACTAGGTCTTATAAATCTGGTTTATAGTATTTGCACTTTTTTAGTTACAATGTATGGTTCATTACAATTTAAGTTAAAACACTATTTGTTGTAAACAAACCGAATATTAAGAAGTTTGGTTTTGGAATCTAGATTGAGTGTTAAATAATCACAATTCCCATTGGCCCTAGTGAATATTATACAGAAAAATAGCAGGAAAAGCTTTAAGTTATAATATGAATTTTTATTGTCTGTTTTCTTCTACCAAAAATATCAGTAATATAAAGGAGCTTCTAGCTCCACTGGATTAATAAAGCTCCATTCAAATGAGATTGGGTAAAAAGAATAACCTTAAATAAATTTTTAATTTGCAAAAATGTGTATATATTTGTCATGTATATTAACAAGATGATTTAATATGTGAACAGACTGTGGCACAGCTAAATCAAGCTACTTAACATATTCATTACCTCACATATTTATCATTGGTAGTGGCAGGGTACCAGAACTCTTAAAATCTACTCTCTTGAGTTTGAAGGTTCCCAGCACAATTAAACGATAAATGTTTAAGGAGATGGAAACACTACTTAGACTTATTTGATCATCACACATTGTATAGACTTAATCACACTGTATATGTACATAGTTATTGTATATCAATATGAAAATTTAAATATTACTTTGATCAACTTTAAGAAACTTACAGGTTTTAAGATGTGTACATCTCACACAATTAGAGAACAGAAGGAAATTCAAAGACTATGTTATGTTTTTAACATTAATTTTTAAGTACTAGCTGGGCGTGGTGGTGCACGCTTGTAATCCCAACATTTGGGAGGCTGAGACCAGAGGATCGTGGTTTGCAGACTGCCTCAGCTACTTAGGCTCTCCGCAACTTAGTGAGACCCTATTCCAAAATAAAACAAGGCACGGGGTGCAGCTCGGAGGTCAAAAGCCCCTGGGTTCCATCCCCAGACCCGCAAAAAAATTAAGTCCTATATACAGTCTGTTTAAAGGGTTTAAAAAATGAATATATGATAACCTGAGTAGGACATAAAAAGGGCCTAAAAATCTCTCCTGACAAATTTATGTTGTCACGACTTAGTCTATTTTCTGGGCTTGTACTCTAAAATAGAGTGATCAGAATGAACATGCATTCTTTTCATAGTACTATTTAAAATTACCCAGGAGAGAGCATAAATCCCTCAATGTGTTGATTTCAATTTGTCAAGAATTTGTGTTCTTAATTAACTTAGATAATCAAATAAGCAGCATTATTTAGTTACTTCCCCCAGGAAAAATAGTTTATGACTATATTATTGTTCTTCAATAGCTCAAAGATAAATATTAACATTTTGAGTATATTCTACTAACAGAAAATATTACCTATCCCAGAATTCAAGAAGCTAGTGATATATAAAACATTGTTATAAAATTTGAAATGTCTTTTTTTTAATTTTTATTTTTTATAAGTGGAACATATTGAGAGTGGTGTACATTTATATTGTACTTCTAATTTGTTACCAGTATCTTAAGTTACACACACACACACACACACACACACACACACTTTAAACCAAAATACAATGCAATAAAATCATAATTCATGTAACAAAAAATGATAAGATGCTCATAAAAATTTCTAGCTTTCAAAAAGACTTGCACTAGTATCCTATCAATAACAAATTTCTCAAAGTTACTTTTGGAAAGTCACATTTCCACAGTTTGAATTATTTCCAATTTAGGAGAATATCTCAAAAGCAAAAAAAGCAAGTCAACTTATAAAATGGAAATCCAGAATTAAAAATAAGTTAGTTATCCAATAGTTGCAAAGTTAAGTTATGAATTGTCAGTATCCTGGTCATTTGAGCCTTAGACTTGCTGACTCTTTTTTGGAGGGGGTGGTGCTGAAGATTGAATGATTAAACATTTATCATGTTCTATCTCTGAACTACACCCCCAGCCTTATTTATTTTTTATTTTGAAACAGTCTCACTAGGTTGCAAAGGGCCTCACTAAATTGCTGAGGCTGGCCTCAAACCTACAATCCTCATGCCTCGACCTTCCAAATACTGGGATTACAAACATGTGCCTATGCTTATAATGGATTACAAACCATGCCCAGTTTACTTTCTGACTTCTAACTGACCAACCAGTCCACCATCTTCCTAAGCCCATAGTTCCTTTGGCATTCAGAATCTTAAGATTTCCACTTTTGTTTTATGGGTCTTCCCTTTTCCATTGGGCTTGTTAAGATGGAGATAAATATTTCTTTCAGGTATTCACCATGATTTCTTTAGCAAATCTAAGACATAGACATAGATGGAGGGGTGGTATGAGGAAGAAGAATAGTGGTAGAACAGGAAGCGACTGATGCTAATACCCAGGCCTCTCAAATCTTAAGCACATTGACAATGTGGAGGAAGGTATGTGAGCAAACTTTTGAAGTAAATATATTACAATAGTAAAACATATTGAGGCAAAAAAGCCTAGATATCAAACACATTACTATATCAAAAATGTAGTCACTCCATCAAAAAAAATCAGATAATACATCAAAGTTCTTGAATTCTGAGAATATATTTCTTTCATTTTGGTATCTCTAATGTCCAGCACAGTGACCAGTACATAAGACCCTCTTAATAATACTAGTAGAATGACTAATGAGAAAAATAACTGGGAAGGCTTCACAGAGTGGTAGAATGTCAACTGAACCATGAAGATGGCTGAATATGGCATAGAATTTGGAAATAATCAGTGGGCTCAGTGGGTAGAACATTATAAACTGAGTGGAAAGGCCAATCCATTAAAAACAGAAAGATCAGGGGAAAGGAGACGTGGTGATATAGGTGGTTGAAATTAAAAAAAGAGAATACAAGGGCACACATGTTTTGTCCTGCCAACAAATTCAGTGTAAAACTGTTTTAAGTAAAATTTTGTTTAAAGAAGATAGAATTAATCATTTTAAAAATAAATTATTAGCTATTAGTAGTTTAGCACTGTATGACTGGTTTGTGTTAGTTAATAGTCTGATGCAAAGCCCATGATTGTTAAGGCACTAAAAACCAGCACTGAATTGCAGTAATGATCAATTTCTTGGGGATTACGCATTTTAAACCATAACAAATGATTTAAAATAGCAGTTGTGACAGCTGTGTTGGGAAAATCCATCATTCTGCAGCAGTTAATTACCACATTTTCCCCCTGGAAAGAATACAGGACAGTCCTTGATGGCCTTGTAATTTTGATTAGGCTATTTTTTATATCATGCCATTAAAGAAATTGTTGTGGAATGACTGCCGAATCTTCAGCAGTTCCTACACAGTCCCTCCAGTTATTTCTTTTGTCTTCTGTTGGCAAATCTAAATCACACAACCCCCAGGGCATTCTCTATTTTCAATTGGTTTTGTTGTGGCAAAAGGCCATCAGGCCACTTACTACATTCATGTCTATTCTGTAACCTTGTTTTTCATTCATACAGTGTTTTCCTTCTAGTCATTTGTTTGGGTGCCTAGCAAGCAAACCAAGTGATCCTTTAAGGCCACCAAGAGTGCAGCCATGAACAGCATCTTGGAGTACTTGATGCAGTGCTGCAGTGGGATGAGACAATATTGTTAGCAGGATAGCTTCTGTCAGCATTGTGTCTATACAGACAAAGACATAGAGCTGGGGAGGACTTTCAAATGTTCGCAAGTCACATCATTAACAAGCTCAAAAGTCCAAAGGGACAGATGTGTTCTGCATGAACAGGGATTGGAGATGTGACTGAGACTGGAGAAGTAGCATAGGTGGGAGGAGAGCTGGGGAAATATAAATGAACGCACCAATCACCCTCCACCTCATACCTATCCATCAGGAAGATTTATGTCTAACAATTGTCAAAAGAAGAGATTTACCCTGTTTGTGTAGAAACTCAAAGGAATTTTAAAGGCTTCAACTTTACATTAGTTTTAAGAAGCTTTAAGGGATGCATAGGTGTGCAGATATTTAATAGGTGTTATTTGATAATTGACAAGTGTTAAGATTAATGCTCTTTAACTCCTACAAAGCTTAGTATACTGCTAGGGCACCGACTCATCATTACATTAGATTGAATGGCAATAATTTGGCTGCTGAAGGTCACAAAAGAAAGTCTGATTCAGTATTTCATGAGCATCCCATCACCACAAATGTTTTGATACATCCAAGTATATTAAAATTAAAAGATTCCCCTTGGGTGTGATCTTCTCCTTTAAGAGAACATTCAAAACTGGCAGAAGCACACAATTTTGGCTTTGAGAAGATAGAGACTGGAGTCAAATAAACACTACTTTGACCTTTACACTTTAGAATTAAAAGCTTCTCTAACCAAGCTGCCAAAACTTTCAGAGGAAGCATGGAAAGTTAAGGGGTGAGGAAGAAAAGGAGTTCCTCATCTTTCACTAATATTAAAATTTGAGATGTTACTACACTTTATAAATATCACTTGTGACACAATTGTCACTTATAGGCTACTAGAAATATATGTTTATATAATTAGGTTAATTTTGCACTTAAGACTTTTAAGCAGTATAAATGAAACTTATATGACCCGGCAATACTTTATATTTCTAAGCACTTACAGTTATTTCTGCCTAATTAATTTATTTACCTATTCATATCTGCTATTATATTAGAAGCTCTCTAAGTGCAAATTTCTTCTTTGTATAACTCTTTGGTCCAGCACAGCACCTGGCACATCATAAGGCACTCAGCAGGTATGTATTGAACTAAATCAGGTGAATCTCAATGTGGAGATCTAAAAGTGGAAGAGATACATGGAGTGATGGGAGACACAAAGATAACTTGTATGCCAAACAATGGGAGAAGAGGGAACTCAAAGCTTACTGTGTCCCGTGATTCACTAGAGTTTTCAGACAAAGGCTGTAAAACAGCAAAGTACTCCAGGAACTTAAAGACCCTTATTTATCCATAGGTGCATTCCCATTTTTATTCAACCATGCAATCATCTTTGCACTATGAGGCCACACAAATTTCCCCACAGCTATGTTCAGTCTGAAATCCTCAAGAGGGAAAATGTGAGGCTAGTCAAGGCCAGAAGGCATGAACCATATATGTAAGAGAAGTACCGAGACTCTTGCAAAATCAGAACAGATTGGGGTTGTCAGGTGACATTACCTAATTCTCATCTATGCTTCCTCCAACTATTACTTTGAAACTTCTTTACATAATATCCCATATAACCTCATGATTATATCAAAGACAGGGGCATACATGGTGAAAACTCTTCACCTTTTTGTTGTTGTTGCTTAGCAACTCCCCAAATTACCCAAATCTTGTCTGATTGTAGTCAAAGAATTCCTACAGAGCCAAATTTTGTAGCCAGAACACTATAGAACCACCAGAATAATACAACAGAATAATGGTTTTCCTCTTCCTGAAATCTGGGACAGTCATAGTCATGCTTATTAGAACTGTGAAAAGAGTCAGAAGAGGGCCTTCGTGGTTTCAGTGGCTTTGTAGCTTAGAAACTGCCCTGTAATTTGAGGCAGTTACGTGTGCTTATACAGCAGCTTCAACTGATTTTTATTACCCTTGTTATTACTCCTGCAGGGAAAAATAGGTCAAAATATGGAGTCACATCATTTGCAAATGGAGCTACTCTCTTTTGCACTGCAACACTCAAATGGCAAATTGCACAAAATGGACAATAAAGTTCAATGTTTTTGGCTGCAGGATACATACAGCATTTACTATAAATGAATGAATAGCTGCTAGTAGGCAACTACGGTAAGACCTCAATATACTGTTATGTAATAAGCAAGGTCTACAGGGGACAAAAATACAAAGCCATTGAGGTTCATTATTATAATGGGTGACATCGTAAAACCTTCAATATTGATCATTAATTCAAATTTAAAGTCACAGCCTGTGACTGCACATGCTGAGGAAACTACATAGGATATCCATGTGACTAGGGCACATTCTATCTCGAACCCTCTGAAAACACTTCAAAGCAGCTTTATTTATCAGAGTATAGGAAAATCATGATCAAGTGAGAGATGCCTATGTAGTTCTCCATATGTGACCTTTTTCAACAATAACATTATTTATTTAATTTTTTCTCAGACTGATCATACAATACAAAACTAAACGGGAACTCAGCCACCAGAAGCCACTTTGGTGTCCATAAATTTTTCCCGCTCAGTCACTAATTTTTTCCCACTGTCACAGATTTTAGACTTTTTTCTTTAAGATTTATTTGGGCTTCACCATGGGACAGTGTGTGAAGGCATGGGCAAGGGCAAAGAAACAAATCCTCCATAAGCAAACAGGTTTTAGCACAGAATGGATAATACTTCATTCCAGTGTCACAATGTTTTAACATAGATTGCTTTCTTTATGCAATGCATGAATCAGTTAACACTCATGCAAAATGCATTCCATCTGCTCAGACAGATGTAAGCTGCAGTGTTTCCAGTTCTAAAAAACTGGAAAGAAAAGCACTGATACAGCTGGGTGATGGGTGAGGAGAGAGGTTCAACCAAAAGAAGCAGTTTTGTCTCAAAACCAATCAATACAAGATTCTTAACTCTCATAGGTCTGCTTATAGAGGTACAAACACAATAGCCATTAGTGTGATGTTAAGGTGGAGAGGGTATGTATGCCTGAAAGAAAAATCTTTATGAACAGAATTGTCTCCACAGTTCACAGAAGTGATTAGCAGTTCTAAAAGGCATTTTAAGTCACCTAAGCTTGACTGGGATAGATGCTAAGACTAAAGGTAATGCCAAAGAGGGAAAAATGGAATTGGTAGGGAAAGTGAGAAAAGAAGCAGGGAGCATAAAATGCTTGAGAAAGTAGATGAGGAGGATGAAAATGATGGTGTTCATTAAAGATAGGCTAAGAAATGCCAACGACAGTCTTCAAGGTCTACTTAATGCTCTTAAGCATAGGTCAATAGAAAGTGGCAACATCCATCAACAACAGTAATTTTCCACTTAACATCCAAGCCCTGTCAGCCTCAAAATCTTGAGTCATCATTAACCTCTCAATTGACTGAAAGATACTTTTCTATGTAGTCTGCTGCTTTGAATTGACCTTCAGTGGATACTGCTCCATGTTCCACATGTCCTCTCTCTTAACATTCTACCTTGCTGCTGAATTCCTTCAGCATCCTGCTCTGGATTTTGCAAATCAAAGCACTAATTACCCTTATTGGTGAATTGCAGAGGTATTAACTAGTAGCCTGTTTCTTCACCAAGGTACTAAATGTGCGTTTTAACTGGAGTCCTCTGTTTTCCTTCAAGAGTATTTTTAAGGAATTACCAATGCACTGGGAATTTCAGCAAGTTTTGGTTACTATAATGCTGGATTTGCCCATGACAGGCTGTTTACCTTGAGCCTACAGAAATGAAATCTGAAGAGTGAAATCAACTGAAAGGCTCCAAGTTAAACCCCTCAATTTATTCCTCACAGTTGTGTGGGCAGACAGAGGTTGGTGGGGGAAGGGATGGTGGGATATATTCACACAGAGAAAGCTAAGATGAAAACTGTCACATGATAAAAGAAGAATGGTCTGGAACATAGAAAAATAGAATCCAAGTACAGGAAGATCTTAGCTATGGCTACCAACAAAAGAAAAGTCACTGAGGTAGGCTGTTCAAATGTAGCAAGGCAGTATGTGAGACTAAAGCAATAATCTAGATTAAAACACACATTTTTATAAAATATCTGGTGATTTCAATAAAGTATTGTGTGAATTAATGCATGCAGAAGGAGTATGTGGGGAGAGGAGGGGAGAGAGAACGAGAGAGGAGGAGGGAGAGAGAGAGAAAAGAAAAAGAAGGAGGAGGAGGAGGAGGAGAGAGAAAGAGAGAGAGGTAAATATTCCCACATTTGGAGGAAAGGAAGGAAAGAGATCTAAAGATCAACTTTGTCTTGCTCACAGTTTTAACTTTTTTTTCTCCTTCAAATAATTTTGCTGTTCTTTCTGTAGTATTCTCCAATAGTAATCCTCTAAATTTATTGATCTTCACAGCATGTTGTAGCAAAGCCAACACTAAGCCCAAGACTTACTTCCTATTTTGTTGGTCTTTTCACTCATTCACACACCACTTCCTTACTTAAGAAGTAGTTATCACCTGTAGGCTAGACAGCAAGACATTATACAAATTAATTATATTCTATTTTAAGAAATGTTTAACATAGTAATAAGGATATAAAACCACCATATATAAGATACAACATGGCAGTTTTCATAATAAGGATATAAATTAAAAGTTATAAGGTCCTTGAAAGTATTAGAATTATATTAGGATTTTTTTATGGAAAACATTTCACAAACCCAGGCCAGCACTCTCCAAAATAGTGAAATTCTTTTACATTTGAACATCATTTAGTCCTTAGTATATTTTTAATTCATATATAACAGTAACATTTTATTAGGTCAGGGTGGCTGTATGGTATATTTATTCCAATATCATGTATTACTACTACAATTAAATGCTTCAGAATGAATCCATGATTAAATTCCATGGAGCAATCTCCAAATAATTGGAGGATCTAATGAAAATGGCTGGAATGAGATGACTGAACTTTTTATGTTTTAATTTCCATACATAATGAAAAAAGTGTTTTATCTATAAAGGTATCTATAAATACAAAAACAGGAACAAATATGCTGCCTAAATATTAGCAATTTAAGTGTTTCTAGCAATTCTGGGATATTTTGAATGATAGAAATATACTTGAAGGGATTTATTTTCAGGTTGGGCTTGCATAAATCAGCGATTAAGGGCTAATTCATGATTTGAAATTAGGCATAAATATAGGTAGCCTTCTAAGATCTTAGTAAATTCACCCTGGCTAATCAGCAGTCTTTCAAAAACCATGAAACCCCACCTGGCTTAGGGAAAAAGTATGTTATTAAACTACATCTAGATACCTATATGCAGTTTTTCCCTCACTGTAATCAACTGAACAAAAATTAACTGAATGCCTCTTTGCTAAGCATTCGGCTAGAAAGTCTGTGTGGCAGGAAACATAATGTAGCCAAATAACTTGAAAAATTGCTTTCTTTAATAGACTTCTCACAATTTTTATTAAATTGCCAATAGTACTTTTTCTCAAGCAATCAACAAATAATTCTAAATTATGCTATGAGTTTTCTATTATTTGGTTTGCATGGAAGTTCCAAACTACCCTTTTCTCTTTAATTGAAGGTAGTATTGATTTATATAATTATCTGACAGAATAAATACTTTTGATGTTACATTAAAATATTAATTTGCCTGTAAATTATTTAGATATGTACATGCTCAACTTCTGAATACATAAGGATTTCTGTTGCATTTAGTTGTCACTTTCTCAATTGTATTGAATGTTGGTCAGAAAGTATGTTCTGTAGAATATGTATTCTTTGGTACTTAAGATTATTTTTACATACAAGCATATAATCAGATTTTTTAAATGTCCCTTATGTGCGGAAAAGAATGTTTATTCTATTATTGTTAATTGCAGAATTCTACATATTTCAAAGAGATTAAGTTTTCTCATTGTATTCTTATTTTTCTCGTTGACAACTTGATCTATACAATTCTGAGACATATGTCAAAATATTCCACTGTGACTGGGATATACTCTATCAATATCTCCTTATAATTCTTGCAAGTAGCTTTACTTATTGTAGGGTGTATTTTAAGTGCATATTTACTGAAGTTTTAGTAATTTAATAGTTAGCAAATATATTTTAATTTTATCTATGCAATAAAGATCTATTTGATAATAGAAATAATTTGAAAGAAGGAAATTTTACTTAAGACATCATAAAAGATTAAAACCTACCATTAAATATCTAGTGGATTTAAATGTTTACTTTTTGCTTTGTTAAATGCACCTGGCTTACATTGTTGGAGAGCAATGCCACCTACAGCACTTTTAAGGCTAAGCAGTATTCCCTCTACCAAACTTTGAAAACAAAATAACTGGCTGAACTGGTTTTTCCCTGAATTGACCAAGGAATGGCTGTTGGAAGAATCTAAATGAGTAAAAGATTATCTGCCATAGTAATGCTCATAGGGATGCAAGACCAATATCTTTTCTTCCAAAATCCTCAGCAGATATAGAAAATCTACAGTTAGAGGCCTGCAAAGAAAGGTGGCAAAGACAGATAACTTATTTTTTTCTCTGCCACAACTTTATAAGTACACACAATCCAATTTCTTTCAGGCTCAAATTGCAATATTTACAAAAGTAACACCTCAGCCATATTTACCTCTTATGTGAATTTAAATGTTCATTGCACCCTTTAACAGGTACTGAAACATGTTGCAGTGTTTCCACTTCAACAAGACAATTACTTTGGTTCCAAGGGTCTTTGCTGGTGTTACAGTCATGAGTCACTGTCAGTGTAGCAATTTAAAGAAAACTCTTCTTTATCATACACTATAACTTTATTCCCTTATAAACCATGAGAAGTCAGAAAATGTCTATACCCTTTATTGGACAGTGCCTGAAAGAGTGTGAGCTCAGGGGGCTCCTGAAGAAGAATTCTGTCTGGCAAAATTAAGCCCTGTTTCCAGGAAATGCACTTCTACCTTTCACTATTGCCTCTCCCACTATCCCACCCGTCACCAGGTGTGGACTTAAAGAGACAGTTAGATTGTCTTCTAATTGTCTTGCTGAGGTAGATCCCCTGTAATACATTTCAACAGCCCCCAAGCAGTGCAACAAGCATTTAAATATAGGGGAGATTCACATTTTGAAACAAACATCAAAGGGAATCTTGAAAGGAAAAAACATCTCCAAAGAGTAGCCTGAAGGGAAACATAAAGAGCTGTGTAGAGGGGCAAAGGAGTAGACCTCTACCCTTTGACTGGGTGAGGCAGGAGTGCCGATGGACTGATGAGCTGTAAACTGTCTTCCTGTACCAACTACTGGGAGAGAAGGGGGTGCACAGTGAAAGGGGGAAAAGAGAGGAGATACCAGGAAGAAGAGAAAGACTCATTCTCTTTGTGTGACAAAATAGAGCAGGGCTGTGGGGTTTAATTAATTTAATTGAATTTCATTAAGGCAGGATTTAATTTGTATTAGGAAAATGGGCAAAGTATGAACCCAGAAAATTCATGTGGATGATCCTTTTTTGACTAAAATCTGTGAGATTTACCTATTGTCTTAGAAAAATTTAGATATTCTAAGTGACTTAGATTTATTCTCCCAAATTAATTTTGCCCTGACCAAGTTTTACCTTCTGGAAAGTCAAATAGAAACTAGCTTTTCTACCCTGACAAGTTTAACAATCAAATAAAATAAATAAGATTATTAAAGTATTTAGAAACATGTGTTTACCTGAATATGTACATATCGATTTAACTCAATTTGATCTGTCTTCGCTGCCAGTTAAACCAATAATGATTTCTATAAACATTTGATTTCTTCATATAGTTGGTGTATTTAATTTTTAGAGACTTTCCTTTAATATTTAATTTCTTTTAATTCAAAGGATTTAAAAACTTCAATCTCAAACAATAAGGGAAGATTTTCCTAATAAGTAGAGCTAGTCAATTTGCAAAATCAGTGAGTATTATCTGGATAGCATACCACAGATGTCTCAAGATCTTCTTTATGTTTTCAGGTAAATAGATGTGTACACAGTATTACAGGTCAAATGACCGTTTTGTGTCTACTTTAGATTCTTAATCTTAATCAGAATAAAAAAATGTTTGATCTTCGCTATGAAGATTCAAAACTACATTCTGCCCTTCATATGAATATATTAAATTCAACCTATCTATGCAGTTACAGTCAGGCATAGTGGCACATGGTTGTAACCCCAGTACTTGGGAGGCTGATACAGGAGGAACACAGGTTTGTGGCCAGTCTCCACAACTTAGTGAGGGCTTCCTCAAATTAGTGAGATACTGTTTCCAAGTAAAAAATAAAATAGATCAGGTCTGTGGGTATAGCCTGGAGGTAGAAGTCCCTGGGTTTCATCCCCAGTAACACACACACACATACACACACACTAAATAAATAAATAAATACAAACATACATACATATATACATACATATATACATATATATATATAAATACATAAATAAAGTTACAATACAGAAAAAAGCACAGTTAAAGGGGGGAAAGAGAAAAGAAGATACCAGGAAGAAGACTTCAATTTTTAAGTTTCTATTCAAATGACAAGTTTAAATTGTTATTCATGCCACTGAATGACCTTGAAAGCGTAGATGATCCTCTTGCAAAAAGTGATGCAAAAAATCATTCTCCTGGGTTAATGACCAAATTGACTTCAATGGCAACATCCTTTAAGAAATGATTTGGCATAGGCCTTGCTTATATAGTTTTTATAAATCACCGCATAAGATAGTGAGAATTGACAATCTGAAAAATTTCAGGGTAAGAAATGAAAGTCTCTTAGATAGAATTCTGAAATTGTCAGGTTCTTTCTTTCATCTTGTAGAAAAAGTGCAGGCTCTTCCAGACAGACTCTACTGAAACCAATTTGGGCATTATTACTTTTGAAAGGGAAGAATACTCTTTTACACACAGAATAACAGAAATGATTGAAGTGATGAAAAATGAATCCAAGAAAGTTTAGAGGTATTAAGTTGTTACACTGAAAGAAGGTTCAGTGTTATCTTGGAAGTCTATCTTTAAATATATAGAAGGTCATGGTTGCTGCTGTGAGTACAGGAAATGGATAAAAGTGAAATGTGTTTTAATTAAAACATGAAAGATTTGGACTAAACATCAGCAAGGATTTATTGACAATTAGGATGATAAAGCATGAAAATAGGAATCTTAATTTTCACAGATACCATACCTAATCCTGTGTATTTGAGTGTTTTTATGACTAACTTAAGAGTTTAAAGTTTAGCCAGTCTACATAGAGGATGTTGCAAGAGAAATCTATTCCCTAATAGTAATATTCGATAGTGAAACTATCCCCTAACCTTGTGTAAAACTGGAATCCTTAAAAACACCCCTCTTGTCTTCATAGTCATTTTCTTGCTTTTTTAATAAATGCAATCAATGTGGTACAAAAGCATTGGCTGAGGTTTCATAAAAATCATATACCACCCAGCCCCATAGAATAACTATTATTTCTTGCCTACCATTTCTACAATATTGGTTTTTATTTTTTCTAAGTTTCTCTTGGAGAATTGAATATAGCTTCTCTTGCTACTTTCTAGCTTTTTATTGACTAAACTTTTAATTCTGAAAACCACCACTCAGCCATCTCACATTGGGGAATATTTGAGAACAAAGTATGAATTTGCTAAGTATTACATCAGGCCTCTCTACCAACTTTTCTCCATGTAGTTTGTTTGTACATCAAATGATCCATATTATTTTGATACAAAAATATTCTGTCACCCATTGCTATTCTTTGAAACAAATCTCTGGATAATCTAGGCCAAAGGAAAATCAGGAGAAACAGTACTTCAGAGATTGGAAAATTTATTTATTTTGCAATTTGGAGATGGGTGATGACTTTCTTGTTATTCTAAATGTTTTATGAGTAGACTTAATTTGTGCCGGATAACCATCTGGCTTGCCATTTCTTTTCCTGTTTGAAGTTTTAGTGGTTAATAAGTAGGAATTTCTTGGATTTTTCTAGAAAGCTGCCAATGCTGACATTTATGTATTACATTATTCCAAACTAGCCCTTGACTAACACTTTTCATAGTTAAGGTTAAACTATTGTAGAGAATAATAATTCAATATAACAAAGATCCAAGTATAATTTCAAAGTTATAAACCACTTACTCTTTTTTCCTTGATGACAAAATTCTTTCAATAACTATTTTATAGCAAGTAAGTACAAGTTGTATCTTTCCATCATCTCATTTTGTATGAAGCTCAAATATCTAAATCAAATTAATGGCAAACATAATTAATAATAATAAGTTTTCATAATTTCATAAAAATAAATTAGATAAACTCATATTTTAGTAGATTGATTTTTGATAAGAACATCAAGACAATTCAATGAAAAAGGACTAAGTAATTTTAACAAATTGTGAGACAACTGAAGTTGTGCCCCTGTCTTTATACCATGTATAGAAATTAACCCACAATGGATCAGTTATCTAAATATAAGGAATAAGAACATAAAAGTTGTAGAAGAAAATATAGGAATACATCTTTGAAACATATTAAGTTGCTGAAGGCGTCACCAAGTTGCAAAGTCTGACCTCAAACCTGTAATCCTCCTGTATCAGCCTCCCAAGTACTGGGATCACAAGCATGCCCCACCATGCCCAGCTGAAAACATTTATTTACAATACACAGGTAAAACGATATTCATCAATAGTCATTAGTTAAATGAAAATAAAAACCACAGTGAGGTACCATGCCAGATTCACTAAGATGACTATAATAATGACTATAATACTTTTTAAAAATGGAAAAGAATGTTGGTGAAGATGGGGAGAAATTGGAACTTTTCATACACTGTTGGTGAGAATATAAAATGGTACAGTTGCTGTAAAAAAAACAGTTTTGTAGTTCCTCAAAAAGTTATGCATAGAATTACTATATGACCCAGTAATTCTGTTCAGAGGTATATAGCTGATATGCATAGGTTTGAAAACATATATCCCCTCAAATTTTTAACAGAAATGATCATATTTAATAATAACCCAAAAGGTGGAACAACCAAAATGCCCATCAAAGCTAATGACTAAATAAAATGTGGCATACCCATTCTGATAAAATATTATTCAGCCATAAAAAGATCAATGTCCTGATTCAACACTGTAACATGGATTAACCTTGAAAAAAGTATGCTAAGTGAAAGTATTCATTCACAAAAAGTTACATTTTATATGGTTTCCATTTATATGAAATGCCCGGAATAGGAACATTTACAGAGATAGTAGTTGCCAGTGGCTGGGGGAAGGAAGGTTGAAGAATGACTGCTAATTGATACAGGGTTTCTTTTGTGGGTGATGAAAATACTCTGGAATTATAGTGGCCATATTTGCACACAGTTTGTAAATGTGCTAAAAGCTATTAAATTCTATACTTTGAAAAGGTGACTGCCATGAAAATTATACCTCAAAAAAGCTGTTACTTCAAAATAAATGAATTGGGGATATCAAGATTGAATTTTCTCCAGTTTTAAAAGGACAGTTTATCAAAAGAAACATTTTAATAACCAAATTTTCTAACGAGAAACAATATGCAATCAGTCTCCTTGGGCACTGAAGCAAGCTGTGATATGGCAGAAAAAATGGCTTTAGTCTTTGAATCCCAGATGTTTACCATTACCTAAGTGACTATTAGGAAAGTTACTTGACTTCACCAAGTCTCACTTTTCTCATCTTTGAAATAGTAACAATGAACCCTTTCTCACTGGTTTGTTTTGGAAATTGAAAAGTTAACATATAGAAAAGTGTCTGACACAGAGTTAAGCACTAAAAAGTGTCTGAAACAGAGTTAAGCACTAAAACAAAACATACAAAACCAAGTTGGCCTCAACTTTGTAATCTCTATACTTGGCAGCCTGAGTCTGGATGATCACAAGTCCAAAGCTAAGCTCAGAAACTTAGGGAGACCCTCAGCAACTTAGTAAGACCTTTCAAAATAAAAAAAAAAATTAAAAGGGTTAGGGTTCGAGCTCAGAGGTAGAATACCCCTGGATTCAATTCCCATTACCAAAAACAATTTTCAAAACAAAACAAAAACTAATTAATTCAATTAAAGGTGCTAGGCATGAGCTTCAAGAAACAAATTGTCAAGGAGTTCAAGAGGCTTAAAATCAAATATGCTAGGTGGGAGGGGGGAAGGGAAAACAGGGGGGGGAGAGGGCACCAAATATAGTTTAAATGTATACCATTTATGTTCAATAAAAATTTGTTTAAAAAAAGAAAAAAAGAGAGAAAGTTAAAAAAATAAATAAAACAATTTTAGCAGCAAAAAAAAAAATCAAATATGCTATTTCAAACTTACCATAGGCCTGTGTTATTATTTCTTCCAAACACTTCTGTATGGAAAGGGATCTCCGGCTACTCATTTGCCCCCTCAGGCCTTCAAAAGATTTTTGTACCCTCCCCTACAGACACACACTACACATGACCAGGGAAACATCATATACACTAGTTCAAAGAATTCTATTTATGCATGGATAAGTGAACATTATAAAGCAGGAAATATATGCAATATATTTCTTGCAATGCCACATAATAGAAGACAGGCTTCTACACATGCTGTTGAGGAACACAGTCCAATGTGTTTCTAAGATGTATGCAGATTTCTCAGATGCTGCTCTTCTCTAGGTTCATGACACATACTATCTTAACCATAACCTTGTTAAAGTGTGAGTCACTAAAATAATGCCAGTAGTCCATTTATACGATGGTTCAAAAAGTCAATGACAATTAGGATTACTTTATTATTGGAGAATCTTAACTGAAAGCTTTCATTGATAAATGCCACTTTTATGTTAAAACCAAGATAAACTAGAAAACAGGGGTTTTAGCTCTTAGTATTGTTTGTTTTTAAAAATCATAATTTTATCAATTTTACTGTTTTATATAGGTCTGTTTGTGCTTGGAAATGGAAATCCAGTTCTCCCAAACATAATCAGGTTATACTATATAGAACATATCAATATTCCTAAATGAATTACTCTTTTACATTGTATACGGATGCAATCAATGATACAGTTGTTTTTCTTTTCTCTAATTACAATGTATCTATTTGAGCAAGAAATTGTTTAAAAGAAAGAGCAAAATATTAAGATTCAGGAAAAAATACTTGCTCATCTTAGGGTAATCTTTATTTTGTTGAGTGTAATCTTCGCACATTGAGAAAAAACTTTTTAATTCACTTTTCCTACCAGCTCATAACATTTCCCCAGAAATTAAAGTGAAAACAATCTTTAAATATATAAAACTGATAGTGATAATAGTCTTTTTTTCTCTCTAGCTAAAATGTCTTGGGTCAACTAGATTCTGATTTCGGCAACCTGATACATAACTTCAACCCAGGTGGCTCCATGTTGACCCAGACACTGCTATAGGCTAACAGATGTTTCTCAAATTTCACATGGCATTATCCATTCCATCTGTTTTTGTGACAGATGATTTACTTTCTGACACTTAAACAAATCTCTCTTCCCGCTTCTCCCATCCTTCCCCCAAATCAGGCCACCTCAATAGAGAACTGCCTGAGCTCAATACAATTCTAGTTTCTGGTCTTCTTTTTATAGAGACAGAAACAAACACTGGTATCTTTTGGAAGAGAAAATGTTGCCATTGATATAGCTGACCCTGAATTTTGAGTGTGGGATCTTAGTTTCAATTCTGCAACTTCAGAAATTTATTTATTTACTTTTATAAAATGGGGTCTGGCTATGCTTCCCAGACTGGCCTCAAACACCTGGGGTCAAGCAATCCTCCTGCCTCAGCCTCTGGAGTGGACTACAGTCACATGTCACAGCACCTGGCTTCAGAATTTTATTTGTATAGCATTTTTGGTTGTCGATCCATTCATTCATCTGCATATCTTTCAAATTTTTCTCTATTACCAAAAACAAAACCAAAATTAGAGATGGTGTGCATTTTGGTTAGGTTTATTGATGTATAATTTACATTAGTAAAATTTGCTCAGTTTAGTGTACATGTTTATGAGTTTTGATAAACACATGCAGCTATTTGACCACTGCCACAATTAAGATCTACAATAGTCTCAGTAAATCCCATAGGTTGGCACTTTATTCTTAGTATACCAGATAGTGAGAAGTTTTGCTCAACTAATTATATAGCCTAACCAAGAGTCAACCAATCCCCCAACTATTGATTATAATCATAGAAGGCTTGGGAAAACCTCCTGAATGTGTGCCCACCTGCTCACAAATATCTGTAAAAAGCCTTTAAAACTTGTTTTGTTATGTTGCTACTCATATAAATCAAAACCATGTCAATTAAGAGTACTGATTGCTAGATACATTGATGTACACCTGTACTCCTGTGCTTGGGAGGCTGAGACAGGAGGATCACAGGGGTGAGGACAGGCTCAGCAACTTAGTGAGACCTTCAGAAACTTATCAAGACCCTGTTTCAAAATAAAAATTAAAAAGGGCTGAGAGTGTAGCTAAGAGGTCATTTTCTGCTACTTTTACATGTATGTTGACAATATCAACACAATGCTATATTTAAATGTCAAATATCCAGATGTTTAGCATCTTATGTACATGAGTACTAATCCTATGATTTAATGTACTAAAATGAGATTTTTCATGGCATTCCAGGAGCATTAGTGCTACATTATTACAGCCTGTTTACATACCATTGAAGATCAAATGGCAAAAGTGAAGAATAAACACAGCCCCACAATTTGGAATTCCTTAAAGATAAGGATTGTAGTGAGAGTGCTTTGTTAGGTACCTGTACATCTGTTAGTGAAGTTTATATTTCTTAATTTCCTAATGTGTTGTAAATAGTTAGAAATGCACCTAATAAATAATATATTTAGATATATTTTAATAAAGCATTCATTCAAAGCTTTGCCAAAACTATACACAAAGATTCTTGTTTTAATCCAAGGACTAATTACAGGAAATAAATCAGTAGAGCCAATAAAATACTACTATCCCCAAACTTTCTGACTATGGTTAGTAAACATAAAACTTGAAATGGGTTATGCAAAAAATTTTATTTTTTATGATCAGATGGCTCAGAGAAAAACTATAACTACTCTTTATTATCTAATAACTAGAATGACAATGTGTTAATCCTTATGCACCTTAGTGTATATATTTAATGTGTTGTTCCCCTCAGGTTAGTTACGTTACAGTGGGGTAAAAAAGTGAAGTATGAGTTGATATCTTAATTTCAAATTTGTATTTTTCACAAAATATGTGGTATGCACAATGCTTTAGTGGATATCATGTTATCTTCTTTCTAGCAGTCAGTGTGAAACTTAAAAATACTGTCTCCAAAAAAAGTGGATCATGAATATCTATAGGTCCTTCCTGTCAATAATTTCCCTTCAGTCTTTTGTTTTATAAGTTAGATAAAGATCACCATTCAGGAGCTAGTCACCTGAGGAGATAATAAATTATGTATGCTGCAAATGCAGACTTGTCTCCCAGCAAGAGGAGGTGAGAGGGCCCAAGGAAAAAGCTTCCAGAGATTCCCTATCCCAACTCTTCTCCATCAGAATAAAATTCATTTGCCTTTCCCTCTGGCAATCCTCCAAGCCCTCTCTGCCATCTGTAGATCTATTATTACAGTATGCCATTGTATTATAATTATTTCTGCATGCTCCCATAGCTCAGTCTCGAAGTTTCCTCCTCCTAATACCAGTTTTTACTTATCCCTCAAAATTCTGTACTTACGTTTTACTATTTGACAGTGTTTACTCCACTGAGATTTAAACCATGTTTAGGCTTAATAATAAATCACAATGCATATAAGTTGAGAGTACAATGTTGGTTACCAGAGGCCTAGGAGAGGAAGGGGGTGGGAAAAGGACAGCCGATGTGTGCTAAGTTACAGTTAGATAGGACAAAAAAATTCTGATATGCTAATGCACAATAGTGTCACTATAGCTAATTATATTGTACATTTCAAAAAGCAGGAAAGAATTTTGAAAGTTTTCACCATATAGAAATAATAATAGTTTAAGGAGATAAATAAATTTAACCTGATTTAAACATTATGCAATGTTTATAAGTATCAGACATTTCATAGTACTGCATTAATATTATAAATTTTATGTTTTTTGTATCAGTTTAAACCCTTATAATAAAATATAAATCCTACCTGGTCGTGATGAATGATTTTCTTGATGTGGTTTTGAATACGTGTTGCTAGTATTTTGTTTAATAGTTTTGCATCCAAGTTCATCAGAGATATAGGTCTGTAGTTTTCCTTCCTTGAACTGTCTTTATTCAGTTTGGGTATTAGTGTGATGTTGGCTTCATAGAATGTATTTGGGAGAGTCCCGGTTTTTTCTATTTCCCGAAATAGTTTGAGTAGTATTGGGATTAGCTCTTCTGTAAAGGTTTTGGAGAATCAGTACATGGGATTGCATGAAACTGAAGAGCTTCTGTTCAGCAAAGGAAACTATCAAGAACCTCAATCGAGAGCCAACAGAATGGGAGAAGATTTTTGCCACCTACCCCTCCGATAGAGGACTAATATCTAGAATATACAGAGAACTCAAGAAACTCAACACTAAGAAAACAAAGCATCCAATAACAAAATGGGCAAATGAACTAAATAGACACTTCACAAAAGAAGAAATTCAAACGGCCAATAAATGCATGAAAAAATGCTCAACATCACTGGCAATCAGAGAGATGCAAATCAAAACTACCCTGAGATTTCACCTAACTCCAACTAGAATGGCAATCATTCAAAACACAAACAACAACAGATGCTGGCGAGGATGTGGAGAAGTGGGAACTCTAAGACATTGTTGGTGGGATTGCAAATTAGTGCAACCACTTTGGAAAACAGTATGGAGAATCCTCAGAAGAATGGGAACACACCTACCATTTGATCCAGCAATACCACTTCTGGGTATCTACCCAAAAGATAGGAAACCAAAATACCAAACTAATGCATGTGTATCTATGTTCATAGCTGCACAATTCACCATAGCCAAACTATGGAACCAGCCAAGATGTCCATCAACAGATGAATGGATTACAAAACTGTGGGATATGTACACAATGGAATTTTACTCAGCCATCAAAAAAAAAACTCAATTACGTCATTTCCAGGGAAATGGATGGAACTGGAGGACATTATGCTAAGTGAGATTAGTCAGTCACAAAAAATAAGAAATCAGATGCTTTCCCTAATATGTGAGAGTTAGGGAGAAAAGAGGAGCAAACAAGATAACCTAAAGGAAGAGAAAGGAGGGGGAAGAGAAAAATCTCTAAAGCACACAATGTACTTAAACATATCGAAGTCAATCACTAAGCCAAGCAAGGTAGGGAGGGACGGGGAGGGAATGTGGTGGTATTTGGGTAGGGGTTAAATCAGCGATGAGTACATGTTTATACACACAAGTTTTTTACCCCAATAAGTTGTATGAATATAATGCACCAATAAAAAAAGAAATAAAGAATAAAATGGGAAACAAATAAAATATAAATAATAAGATAAATGAAAACACAGAGAGGACAACCTCCAGCTTTTTCCTTTCTCTTAATCCTTAGTTTAATAGCATATATATTACTCATACCCACAGCTTTTGATTGACTTTGAAGGAAGACAAACAGTATATGTCCTCCAGGCTACTGGAATAATTCAGTGTTTATGTTTAAGATTAGATTCTTGAGCCAGGTATGATGGTGCACACTTGTAATCCCAGCATTTGGGAGGCTGAGACAGGAGGATCACTGTTTGAGGACAGCCTCATCTACTTACTGAGGCCCTTTGCAACTCAGTGGGACCCTGTTTCAAAATGAAGAATAAATAAATAGGGCTGGGGGTGTAGCTTAGAGGTAGAATGCCCCTGGGTTCAATCCCCAGTACCACACACACACACACACACACACACACACACACACACACACAAAATAGATTCTCAAGTGCAATGTCAGTCCTTTGCCCTCGAAGGAAGTACCTGGCATTTACTGAGCACTCCTTAGGTACCCAATTCACTATCCTGTGAAGTAAATATTATAATTCTTAGTTTTTACAGATAAAGAAGCCTGAGGTTCAGATAGATTGAGTAATTTGCCTAAGGGCAACAGAAATTTGTAGAATTAAGGTTAAAATCTATTATGAGTGACTAAAAAACGCAGAGAGATCCCAATACTTTCTGTAATGTAAAATTGCCTTTAAGGAAATTAAGACCTTATTTACTTAAAATAAGAATAAAAAGAGCTAATGCAACTAAGCATTCACCTGTAAGTACTGACACCCAACATTGGAAAGAGCAGACCACTTATCACCTGACAAGCTGACTTAAAATACTATGTATCAGACCATAGTGAATCTGGGTTCAGTCAACTTGGATGCAGGTGAAAAGTAACGTAGGTGAAACGTATTAGACCAAAAAAGGTTTGGCGCTTCCTGTGACTCAAATGATTGTTTCATCTGAAGCATTAAATAAAGATAAAAATTATGTTCAGGTGTCTTACAGATATTAATGTTGCTTCAATTTCTTTCTATGAATATATCAAATCTCACAGAGTCTTGAGGTTGCCTTGAATGATATAATCAGCTGCTATAAGTTTACCAATAATGAATTTAGCCAAACAACTGGTTTGACAACATTTTTATTATTAAATTGATTAACCAAGTCAACTATAATAATAGATCTGTTTGGCAGGAAAGCAACAAGTCTTCAAATCATCTGCAAAGTATTACAATTTGTAAATCCTACCAGAAGAGCACAACTTAGAGATTTCTACATCACTATTCTCAGCTTCTTCCCTTTCTCAAAAATCTTGCCCAGGTTTCCAGATCTGAAAGTTCTGCAGAAACATTTAGTGAATTCTAAGCCATCATCATCAGGAGATTTATTGCAGAATCCTGTTATACTACTCCAAACCACTGTACTAAGCTGCCATCACAAATTTGCCAAGAAAGAACTTTGTGAAGACGGCCCCAAAATGCTACTCAAATATGTATTAAGATGTAAGGAACAAATTGCTTAAGTTTCCAATTCACTAACAGGATACATATGCAAAGCAAGGAAAAGTAACTAATTCTATAATCAAAACCAGGACTACATGAATTTCTAAACTTCTAGGGATTTGTGGTGTGATAGTAGGAGAGTTAGGATATTTACTCTTATCAATGCACAAATACATGCTTTCATAGGGTTTATTTTTTATTGTGAAGAGGAGTCTTAAATACCTTCCTCAAATCCATACATTATAAGAACTTAATATGGAATATAACTGACATATATGTATGTGTTCGAAATGCAGAAAATTTCCTTTTTTACCCCTTTCCTAAAATTTTCCCAGTAGGAGAAAAATATTCAGTTCACTTTCCCTTTCATGCAATATTCAAATAATGAATCTCGTATGTGTGTATGTGTGTGTATGTGTGTGTGTGTGTGTCTTCATGTTCACACATGTTCATGAGATTGAGAAGTGGAGGAATCACTGTTGCTGAATCACCTTGAAAGTCCAATAAAGATGTGATTTTCCCCTGATAGTATCTGATTCTACATGAGGGTAGTATTGCCATGGGAGGACAAAGGAACACTTTCAGGGATGAGATATAACTAAGACATGTACTAGAGCAGTGGATTTCCAACTTGGTGCACATCCAGAATGACCTAATCTGTTAAAACATATTGCCCACTTCCCCAGTATGGCATTCCTAACTCAGAGTTTGAGTTTTTGATTCAGTACTTCTGAAGTGGCCCCCAAGAATTCTGCACTTATAAAAGGTTTCTGGGCAATACTGATGCTGCTGGTCCAGAATTTTAACTTTGAGAATCACTCTACAAAGAGGATTAACATATGAAAGAAGAATCAACAATGAAACACTCTAAAAGGTCATAATAGACTATACAATCATTCCAAGGATGACCTGACCTGTAGATGGTATTGAACTTTACAGGAAGCAACTGTAAAGAGGAGAAAAACAAAGCAAAAACAACTAAAGTCCATTACTTGACTTATAGATCTGAAGTCATGAGGGTGTAATAGAGGTATTGGCAACATTTTCAAAAAAACCATTGTCTCCCTTCTTCCTTTGCCACCATGAGTGTTTAGGTTTTGGGGGACTGGGGAAGTTTGAGCAGATTTCCAGTAAATCTATAGTGACTATATTTTAATTCCACTTTGTTATCCACCAAGATTTTAGTTCTGACTTCTGGATTTCCCTTAAAGGAAATTCTATAGAGGAGCAAATAAGACAACCTGAGGGGATGGGAGGGGAAAAGAAGGAAACTCTCTAAAGCACACGATGTACTTAAACATATCGAAGTCAACCACTGAGCCAAGCAAGGGAAGGAGGGACAGGGAGGGAATGGGGTGGGAATTGGGTGGGGGTTAAATCAGTGATGTGTACATGTTTGTACACACAAGTTCTTTACCCCAAAATGATGTATGAATATAATACACCAATAAAAACAATTTAAAAAAGAAAGTGGTCTATACTTGTGCCACTTCAATTGGCTTCCTTAATTGAAAACATTGGTGACACTTTAGGGAATAGATGCTAACTTTGACATGAAGGAGTGAGATAGTTCATGCATTTGGCTTGTTTTAAATCTTGCTGCTTAGCTTTGATATGTGTTTTTTGTGTGGTATTGTGGATGGAACCCATGGCCTTTCTACCTTTGGG
The DNA here is from genome assembly GCF_963383645.1 of Muscardinus avellanarius. NCBI lineage: Eukaryota > Metazoa > Chordata > Mammalia > Rodentia > Gliridae > Muscardinus > Muscardinus avellanarius. The sequence goes on from NC_137792.1 coordinate 99,951,565, forward strand.
ATATACTCCCAGACCTATTTTATATTTTATTTGGAAACAGCCTCACTAAGTTGCTGATAACCTCACTAAGTAGGTGAGGCTAGCTTTGAACCTGCATGACCCTCCTGTCTCAGCCTCCCAAGTACTGAGATTACAAGCATGCATCGCCACACCGGGTTTGATATGTTTTAATCCCTCTTTTACATAGCAAAATACAAAAAGAAAATATCGAAGCACAAGTCTCAAGTTATTTGACTAAAGTGTATTTGAATGATCTAAGAACAGATGAACCAAAACCACATTTTATAAAGAAAACACAGTCTGTAAACTATATGTTGCTCTGAAGATGTCTGACTTTATTAATACCTAGAAAGAAAAATTTAAGAAAGCTAGCAACATTCATAGTCATCAATGTATCACATCCCAAAAGTTCTTTTATATCCATGACAATAACTTTTCATTTCTATATTTCTCATTAATTTAAAACAATCAAATCTGCATGCTATCCCTTTCATCCTGCCTTCAGCTTAGATCCCTGTGCTTGCCACTACTTCTACATTTTCAGCCCCTTGAAGGGTTCTGATAATATTTGACCCCAAAATCAGTTCCCCTATCCACCAGAGAAGTAAAAGGCCGCAAAACTCTGGATGAATTTTAGGTGAGTAAACAAGATAGCATTTGCAAGGAGATGGAGAAAGTGGTTTCTTCATTGGTTTAACATGGCTTTACTGTTTTCCTTTAATTGTCAAATAGTTGCTTAGAATATACAGCACGTGTGTTTTCTCTTCTCTGAAAGGGCCAAATCAATCAGCTGTTTAATACTGTGGAACCTAAATGGTAGGATAAAGTCCTTCCAGCCTTTCTCCTTTTGTTGTTTTGCATTTAAATGAACCAGGGTCAGTGAAGGGTCATTCTAAGCAAGAGAGACTTGAGCCTATAAGAGTGAGGGAAGCAGGCTCCCTCCATCAAGGGCAATTGGATAACCTCTGGCAAAAGTGTACTTTGCCTTCATCTCCGCCCCTGCCATGTAGCCCTTAAGGCGCTTTCCTCTTACAGAGGTGTTACATCTGGCTTTGCTTTCCTTGGGAACAACTCCCCTTGTTACAAAACTCTCCCTCTCAACTCTCACACAGACATCAAAAATAATTTACCTGCCATGTGCCTCATTTCCCTTGGGCTTAGGGTGAGAACTAATCTCATCTGTGCTAAAGTGTTAATCAGTGGCTTAATGCATTGCTTAATTTATATTATGCACGTGAACAGGTGATTTCTGGCAAGAAGTCCAAAAGAATGACTCTCTAATTATGGGAATTCAGAGGAATGTAGCAAGCTAGTGTGAGGGAAATATTTTTGGTCTGGTATATCTTTTCTGTAAATCATAGCATATTTAATCAAATCTTTGCCTTCTTAATACATATGAATAATTTTTCCAACTTTTGGGGAAAAAAGTAGTAAATCCTCTTTGAGATTTCTAGTTTATACCGGAAATCTAAAGTTCAATTCTTCAATGGCTCCCAGTCAGGATATTTTCAGGTGGGTCTTGATCACTGACATGTTCAAATGATGCCTCCAGAGGATTTTGGTGTGCATTCTTACTTAAGAAACTCTTGTTAATATTTTGAAAAGGCTTGAAATGCAGTAGATCTACAAAAATATTGTTTATACTGATCAGAATTAAATTTGTATAGAGCAGAGTTTTAAAACGAATGCAAATAGCACTAAACATTTTCTTTTTGCTACCTGTACTTATAGGTACTTTCTGTAAACTAAATTTAATAAAATATTGTAGTGCAGAAAAAGAACCTCTGAAATGTAGAAATTAGGGCATTCTGTTCCATCGGAAAGTAGCAAGTCTCGGCCTGCTACTGCCTCTGCTCACAATGTTGCCGAAACAGTTTCTCAACTTGTGCCAAATTGTGGATTACCCTTGAAAGAATGCAATATTGAGATTCGTGATCTATTTTATATTCTTTCAATTTTCTCCCTCCCTCACTGCCTCTTGACCTCCTTCTGCATATCTAGTATCAGCAGTTATTTGAATTGCTACAAAGCCATATAAAGAACAATATAGAGAGAATTTTTAAGATAAGGCAGGTTGGGTCTTCACTAGATTCATTGCTTTTAAATGGTCATTACCATATTATAAACATATCAAAGTCAATCACTAAGCCAAAGATGAGAAGAAGGGAGAGTAGAGGGAATGGGGTGGGAATTGGGGAAGGGCTAAATGAGTGGTGTGTACCTGTATGTCTCTGCTATCTTTTACCTCATTAAGATGTATGACTACAATGCACAAATGAAAAATATAAAAATAAATGGTCATTACTCTCCGATATAAATGGGACAAATTACTCAAAAATACACAAAATAATACAAAGTACATAGTACTAAACAGGGTAGAAAGTATTAGTAGAAGTCAACTAACAAATTCCCTTTGTATATCTTCATACGTCTAAAATATCTGAAGAGACTCATAGCAGTTAAGGTTTTAACTACACTAAGAGTTGTTAGTGTCTAAAGAAAAGAACAAGAAGGGGTGGCGTAAAATAAAAATAAAAGAACTTGTCAAGGGAAATAGATGTAAAATGGTTATAATGTGAGATGAAAATAGAGGATTCATTTTATTTCTCTTTGCATTTTGGTGAACATCAGCAAGCCTCCTTAACACAAATGGAATGATATTTTTTTATCATAGCCATCACTAAAAAGATTCTGAAGATATATTGAATTGTCATCTCTGATTTTGAAAATATTGTAGCTTCAATGGTATGGTAAGAATACCTATTACTACCAATCTGAATTATCAGTATTTTAATAATTCACAATCTGACATGGAAGGGAAAATTAATGAGATATTTCACCTTTATTTCCCTAAGAAGTAGGACACCTAAGGGATGGATACCTGGAAGCCTTGAATGAGTAGAAATGAGCTAGCAAAGGACAGGTTCATGTTATTTTAATAGCAATGTGAAGTTTTGCATCTTTGGTCATTTGACCTTAAGCAAGTCAACTTGCCCTCGCACAAGGCTTGAGTTTTGCTTCTCAAATTAAATGTTGATGTACTGCTTCTGGAAAGTCCTTTCAGTTGTCTCCTATAGTAGAGTTTGATTTTTCCTCTTTCTAAACAGTTAATTAAAAAAATAAACTTTAAGTGTACTCTTCCATCAATATCTCCAGCTTCAAAGGTGATAACATTTTTATATTATTTTCAGGATTGATGAAGGCCTTTTGTGTATTATTTCATGGGATATGGCATATATATTACTTAATATATTATACTATTCCCATTATTTTTGTGTAACTAAGACTTAGAGAGGTTAGGTGATACACCCTCTGGTCACTCACCTCATAGAGACATGAGTTAAATTCAAATCTGTGTGACATTAAAGTACTTGGCCTCACTGTGGCAGGGCAGGGGACTAAGATAACTTGGTTATATAAGGTTGGAAGGTGCATATTCCAAACTTGGGTCCAAATAGGTATCTACATGATTTTTTTTTTAACCTAACTTCATAGAATATATTCCATGAACCTAAACTGGTACCTTCCTGGCCAAGAATCTCACTAAAGGGATTAGTCTTTTGAATAGTGGGTGTCTACTGTCTAGCTTTTGGAGAGAAGATATTTCCTTCTTGAAATTTTATAGCATAATATGGATAGCATTTCTCATTTATTTCTGTTCTGGTCGATTCCAAACCCTATAGTGTGCATTGGACACTTTACTGTTGAAAGATTTTACCTAAAATGTTCTTTAAAAAGAGCTACCTCTCAATGAAAAAGTTTAATTGAATCCTTCTTAAATATTTGCCACTCAGAATAGGTACTTGAAGAATGGCTAATTTTTCACATAGCTTCTAATGTTCCTCATAAAATCTAACATATAATTTGGTTTTGTCACATGACTTAAAAGACAATTTCTGAGTTCGTTCTCAGAAGGGCTGTTTGAGACTTATTGGAGTAAAATAGTAATGCTTTTGAAACTTGAAAATTTGTATACACTGGACCCTCATCATAAAATGGCTTGTGGGCTTGGTGGAACCCGACATCTAAGTCCTCACTCACCGATGTCAGGTATAAAGGTAGTCTTTTTGTGTTTAACAATTCTTCTATAGTTTTATATGGCATGATTAAAAGTAAGGGCTTGTAGGCCAAAGAAATCTCTGGCCATGCTGATGGAATCAATAGGAGGGTGATATGACAGATTAACAGTTCTGCTAGTAGTTTGCCTCAATCCCACACTACGCAAATATCAGTCATGTCCTACATATCCTTCCATAGGTTAAACTTCCCAATAGCATAGGAAAATGAGTAATATAAATCATAACTCACAGAAATAGACCACATTCAATGGAGTGCTAAATAACACAAATTATTTTTTTAACACAAATGATTTTTGATTGAAGTCATTGATGGCCTGGCCTATGAAGTAGAACATAAGATATTTCACCAAAAATAACTTCACTGATTGATATTATTGCAATTGTACAGGGTACTTGGACTCATATTAGGTAAAATTTAACTGAAGAGTTGCTAGTATAGAGCCTTTCTACTTGCACAGTAAAAAAAAAAAATAATACAGAGTGACTTTGATTATCTTCTTTGGCCGGGGTACTGAGCAGGCAAATGCTCTCTTTGGAACATCTAGGAGAAAATTCTCCTTCTTTTCTTGATTCAAGCACTCAGGGAGGAGAGAATTATTTACCTGGACTTAGTGTCCCCTGCAGCTGCCAGCAAAGCAGCTTTGCTATGGAGCTCTGAAAGAAGCACAAAACAACACTTGCTAGAAGAAGCAGGGGGAGTAGCAGCTGTTCTAGAACTAAAAGACCACCCTCTCCCCACCCTTTGGCAGCTCAGGATGATCAGGCATTCTCTGCCATACCACAGCATGTGGGAGAGGCAGGCTTTCTATTTCTTAAATGCAGAGTTAGGGAGTGATAAATCTGAGACCTAGGTAAAGTTGCTTTTATATCAAGTTGGCAGATAAAGGACAGTTAAATTTGAACTTCAGATAAACAAATACATTATAAGTACACACTTTGGGAATATAGTTACACTAAAAATATTTGATCTTTATTGAAATTCAAATTTAACTGGACACCCTGTGTTTTTATTTACCAAATCTGGCAATCCTCAGTCTGAGGTCTCTTATATACTTTAGTTTCCCTCCTTATCCCTACCCAGTTGAGATTTCCCTCACCCCCTACCTAATCATTAAGACCTTGAAATGTAATATTCAAATAAAGAAAACCACAAAAATAGAACTATCCAAAAAGATTTTATTCAACACAGTGATTCTGTGAAGGACATTAAAATTGTAACGTATATGTTATCTACTCATTGCTTTACAGCCTTTTTAGAAGGAAAATTTCAGAGCTAAAGTGAAGTTGCTCAGGTCCTTATTTCATTCTGCATACTTTAATGCAAATTGGGGGCAAGTTGCATAAACCTAGCGACACATCCCCAGGCACTAAACCTCTATTACTGCAATTCATACAAAGGGAAATTCTAGTTTTCTGCCAAGTGTGTAATGATATATACAATTGTGAGCAATTGACAAGTTAATTCACAACACCAACAGAACCAAAAATATCAGCATTTACAAAAAGAGTTGAGAGTACACAACTATATTTTTAAAGTTACTGAAGAGAGGAAAATTATTTGCATGTTTAAGAAAATATAAAATTCTCCTGTTTTGTAGAGAGTGAGGACTTTATAACTCAGCTTCAATGGAATCATGGAAATAGTTGCTTTGCTATTTTTTCTGTAAACAAATTATCTTGTATAAATTAACCAACCATATTCTAATGGATTTTTGTAAACTCTCTTCGAGCCCAACTCACATATCACTCACACTGCTGCCAGATCCAAAAAGGTGGAGGGAATTGGGGGAGATTTCTGGCCTCATACCAGAGCACCCCATCTGAATGGCCTTGGAGAGGGAGGTAGGCAGTGAGTTATGCTTCTCTAATCTTCCTCCCTTGAGTCCAGGCATTCAAATCTGCCTGAGAAGTCCCTAATAGAATTTTGGATGCAATGTAAAACAACCATTTTCCATTTTAGTAAGGTTATGTGTACCAGTCGCCAACAAACATTTTTGGTAATTTCCATCAAATACTCAGTCATTTAATTCTGTCTGTATATTTTTAGGCGGTGGTAGTGGTAGTGTCAAAGAAATCAATCAAGCCAATTTTCACATTGCAGTGGCCGGGGGGAACAGACTATATGTCTCCTACAAACATCACCATTCTGTTTTGCACTTCTCTTTAACTATTTTGCATTTTTCTGTTCATGTCTATTGCTTCTATGTTGAGTGTAGTTGAGAAGAGGACATCTCTACTTATTACCCAGTACAATATATTGTTCAAGTATGAAAAATATAGTATGGAAACCACAAAATCAACATTATTCAAACTTTTATATTTTAACATTTTATGCCATTTAATATCTTCTAAAACTTAATAAAAATTCAGGTAGTTAAAAAACCCATTACAGAGACTGACAAGCATGGGTAGAAGGCTAAGAGAAGCAAGGGCATTTGTAGGCTCTTATTTGTATGTGTTTTTCTTTCTAATGGCTGCCAATTTTCCAAGTCAGGAAATATTTGTACATGTTCTAGACATCTTCCTGAAGGTATGAGGCTCTCTTGAAACCATCCTTATACTTGGCCATGCCAACAACACTACAGCAAACTACAGAACCATGAGAAAAAATATACTCTTTCAAGCTTCCTAAATGACTCATTCAGCAGAAAGTAATAAAAAACTAAGGATAATATTTCCATCCTTTGGAAATATTTATCTCTGCACAGTGCCACTTTTTAAAATAGAATAAAAAGTTACTTAGGTGGTATAATTTTGAAATAGGAACCTGTCTCCAGCATTGACTTAGCAGGGTGTCATTAGTCAATTCTTTCCCTCAAGGTACATTGCCCTTGTTAAAATATGTCATTTGGGAAGGGGTCACTTTTGTACACATTTTTTAGTTCCAGTGGAAATTGTGCCAGACACTAGTATGTATATGGTATTCTGCTAGTCTTAAAGAGATTGAAAAAGTGAATAATTATAGACTTTCTACATATACCTAATTTTCATAATATCTACTTATAGGGTAACAATATGGATAATAAAAGAAGAACATAATTATGGGCAACAGAAAACATACCAAGAATTCTGGACTGAAATTTTTGCTTGTTATTTATTCCTAATGTTTCTGGTGCAGAATATGTAGAATGAATTTCACTACTAGGTACTTTGGGGATATAGGTGAAAAAAATCCAGGTCCCTGCCTCTGAATAAATTTACAAAGTACTTTTACATAGTAAGGAATCTTTACAAATCCACTCCAAGTCTTCTAGGTGATTTTTTGCTACCATTGCAACACTTTATTTTGTGACAAGGTAGAACTCAGCTGCTTGCAAAACTCTTGTAGAGGTTAACCACCAGGGAAGCCTCAAGCTGCAAGTTCTGTTGAAACCTGCACCCCCATCTGATGTGAATAATATAAGGAGAATTTTACTTAATAGCACACCTGGTATTCATGTTCTCATCTCAGTGCCTAAACTTTACTGTCTATATCCACCTGCTCAACTCTCATCATCTGCCACCCTCTAACCTGAGCTATAGCCACAAAGTACCTACATGTAATTAGCTCCAGTCCAGCTTCTGAGAGTTCTGTTCTTAAGGCAGGGAACAAACACAGGTCCCCTAAGTTTTATGTATTTTAATATCCACCATGTTCCTAAAAATGCATCTATTAGAAAATGCATAATTTTAAAAATCAACCAATCAGAGACTAGCATTTCAATTTGTTTTTATTTTGAAACAAGGTAACATTAGTTTGCTGAGAGTCTAGCTACTTTGCTGAGGCTGGCCTTAAACGTTGCAATCTTCCTGTTTCAACCTCCTAAGTATGAGGATTACAAGGATTACGGGTGTGTGCCCTTGTGCCCAACTGCAACATAAATTTTCAATGATCCTTCTGTGCCTCCCTCTTCCTTGGTGCTTCCTATAGGAGCAGAAACTAAAGAAAAACACCCCTGGCCCTGGAAATAGGACGCCTTCCACTAAAAGACAGTGAAGGGGCAACAGAGAGCAATTATCTCACTTCCCATGGCTTGTAAGAGTTTAAATAGAAAAATACTGATAAGCTTGTAGTACCCTGACAAGCCTTACATGCTTGTCTCCATATGATTTTGAAATTCTATTAAGCTCCAAGAAAATACTTTAAGAATAGGCTATCTTATTGCCCATCATGAATGAAGCAAAAATGCTGGATGGATATGTCACTGACGAACCTTATCGCTAACCGCAGCTTACCATTTTTCTATAAACGTAGGCACTATTGCACTTGGGCAGATATTCTTTTCAATTGGATGATCTAGTTGAATGCCTTTTGACTTTGGGTTGCACATGATAAAATAAACATAATGTGTTAGGGTTAAAAGTACACACCCAGGGGCCAGACAAATTTTATTTTGACTCCTGAGTTCATGGCTCGTCAGTATTGAGAATTTGTTCAGTAACTCGAGCTCTTGAATCCTCAGTGTCCTTATTTGTTATTGGGAGGAAGATGTTAACACAGATACCCACCTCAAAATGCTCTTATAAGATGTGAATATAGTAATGTATATTAAGCACTAGGTACAATATAAATACTCAGTAAATGTTACCCACTCTTAAGATCTTGATGTCACTATCGCTAAAGGTGACTGATATTTAAGTGTCTAACATTTTTCAACCAGTTTGTGTACCAAATAACTTTAATTTTTTTCTCCAAGTCAAGAAAATCTGTCCTTCTCCGAGGACTCTTAGACTTGTCCTTTTTAATCATGGTGGTATTTTTGTTTTGTTTTGTTTTTTGCTCTTCAGAGTTAATGATTTATACAAAATGTTACTGGCAGTGCTTAGAATATAATCAATCTTCTTTTCCCTCAGGGGACTCTGAACAATCCAACCTTCTTTTCCTAGTCATAAAGGAACTCAGCCTAAAAAGGACAAACCTAAAAGAAGCTTTCTTATTTTTCTAGTACAAATTACACATAAACCACCACCATATCATTATTTCTCCAACTTAAAGGACACAATTCATATCTCATTTTCTCCTTCCTTTTCTATGCTCTAATAGAGGATGAATTTATTATAAACTTGGTGTAGGTGAACAAGAAAAAACAAGACTACAAGAAAGAGAACTGTTTATATCTTTTGATATTCTTTGATATTTTAATTTTATTTTGCTCATAGACTTCTTTGTAAAATCCACATCCAGAGCAACTCCAGCAATGTAAAATTCTAAGTTTCCACTTTTCCTTTGACACCCTGAGAAAGTGACAGTGGCACATTAATTTCTAAATAGTTTTGACATCATCCACAAAACTACCATAGACACAGATACACAAATATAATAGAATGTTGGAAAGTCCTAAAATCAAGTTAAGAGTCATTTTTAATTCAAGAGTAAGAAGTGCTTAAACGCTATTTTCCAAAGTATCTAATTCATGAAATGTGGTGAAAACCCAGCTAACTAGGTCTTAGTGGTCAACTACTAGAGGATAAAGGAAAGCAAGAACTCTTGATACTTGAACAACTAAGACTATGACCAAAAAAAAAAATATATATATATATGCACAAACAAAACTGGCTTTCCCATATATTATCACTAAGAGCACTAGCACTACGTCACCCACCCTCACCACACTTTAAAATGGTTTATAAAAGCTTATACACATAAATTTTCCTGAGACTGATAATTAAAAACAGCTTTAAGTATATAAGCTAAACATTAAACAAGCAATTCTGTATGTTTAAGTAATGTTATTATTCCTTCTTATGCAGCATTTTATATTTATATTTAATAAAGAATTTTACCACTGGGATGCTATTATCTGATTGTCCAAAGCCACCATGCTATAGAGAACCTCTTCGTCTTGCTTTTGTTTAGAAATGCATATTTGTCCAAACATAAAAAATATGTTTTTTCTGCCTCTGGGACAACTTTATAAGAATCAATTGGATTAAATATCTACAGAAATGAGATAATTATTTTTGTGTAATCCCAGCACACCAAATACCAAATTTTAAAATTTCCCCCATCTCTACCTGTAAACTTATTAAACATATTATATCAGATGTTAAATATTTAATTATAGTCTCTTGGGAGCAGAAATCCCACATATGACTTTTATTGAATCTTTCATTCTTATCTTACTACTAACTGCTTCTTTCTCCCTTAAGATTTATTGAGATGCAGCAGTAAATTTTGCTATAACACAGAAAAAAAAATCAGAAGCTTGGGTTATATTCCACAGTTGGAGAGATGTCACAGCCATGATAGAAATGTTCCATTTTCTCCAAGGCCATTAAGGCTCAGCATTTTCCACTAATTTAGTCCCCTGTGTCTCAATTTATTTAGCCTATGCTGGTTCTTTTCACTCCCGCTACAATATTCAACCTCTATTCCCTTATTGAGGAAAAACTTGTGCTCACTTTTTAGGAGCGTCATTCAACTTTCTACAACCAAGAGGAAAAAAATAATATTCCTATTTCCTATTTATCCCCCCCAGTCTCACCTGTTTCTTTCCATTACCCAGCATCACAATCATAGGGAAAATAGCTCCTTTCTTCTCTCTACTAAAACTAAATCGATAAGGATTATGCCCCCATCCCAAATGTTTCTGATCCTGCTAACTAGCACCTGTACCTAACACAGTGCTTAGGACATAGTATGCATTCAATAAATACTTTTACCTTATTATGCAAAGTTTTAAACATTCAAAACAATGTTTTTATTTAATGGATAAATTAAATATCCCCTGTGCTAGAGCATCTTTATTTTTGAGTCTTTATTTTTGAGACACAGTATGACAAGGGAGCAATGTCTTATGAAGAAGGGGAACCAAGAAAAGTCCCTGGACTTGTGGTATTGCACTATGAAGCCACAACAGCTTAGTATTCCTATGGCCTCAACTGAGCTTCTGCTTCAGCTCCTGCTTCAGAGGCTTGCAACGTATAATGAAATACACAGTGTTAGTGCTTTATGGGCACTCAAGTAATATTTGTTGGCTGACTTAATTGAGCTATATTTGCAAAATGGCAAGGATATGAGGAAAGTTTCCTACCTAAAAAGAAAGCATTCACAGTGCTAGACATTTGGTAGGCAAATAAACAGTATAATTTCAGCCTAAAAGGAAAAATACTCAAACCCCCTTCCAATAGGCCTAATGGCTAGGCAACCCAAATGTCAGCACCATCTTTCTGAAACTTAATATAAAATATCATAAATTGTATGTCATCAACTTTGAGGACAACTTTCCTTTCCTTTCTTTCTGTTGCCATTCCTGCCCTAACTTAAAAATTCAGAAAATGGAACTAATAAATCTAAATCTCACTTGTCTGGTGAGAGTTGCAAGTAAAAGCAACATGTCAAGCAGTGACTTTAAAACATCAAATATAAGAATGATGCATTGGACAGTATTTTGAAAAGAAGTTTTCATATTCAATGGTGCACTTCAAGAGTGCAAACAGTTCAAGAATTTGCTTGTGACTCTAATGCCACACCTTCATATACCTGATTTAATCTGCTGACTACCAAAGGACAGATGACTCCTGAAGACTACATGTCCAAACTGTTTTTACGTTTTAGAACAGTAAAAAATTTGGAGTGCTCTCTTCCTTCTACCAGCATTTCATTTCATTCCAACTAGGCATGAAGCATATGTGGTAATTAGGCTCCAGAGACAGCCAAAGATGTTCATTTTATTTAAGGTGAATTTTCCTTTGTTTTAAATGCTTGCCTTGAATCTTTTCTTCTTCCTTTTTCTGTCCTTACTACCTGCAGATGGCAATGTGGAAAAAGGTGATTGATGGTAGCTCTGCATTCATGACTTCATGAAGGTCAAGGTAAACTTGTTCATTGTGGAAGAACAGTGCTTTGCTTTACCTCCCTAGCATTATACTTAACAAAACAGTGTTAGGTAGCAATAACATATAATGAAGCATCCCTGCCATCCCAATGTGCCTGCTATGTACTTTTATCCTTGCATTAGATGTCATAGTAGTTATTGAGTAAAATACCAAGTCTATTGGGTAGTTATTTTTTATTTTGAAATGGTTCTGTTGAGTTACTGAGGGAAGAAAAGAAAAACATAGTCAAAAGATTTTATTTGGTGAAATGTGGAACTACATCAACTAATAGCCAATAATCAATTTCTATTGGGTAACGTGGTGGAGGGACTATAAAACTAATGGCTTCCATTTTATTGAACATCAAGCAGTGCAGAAGGTGCTTTAACTCAAATCCAGAAGAAACTCTGGAGATTATCTAGTCTAGTCTATTTATACTATAGTTGAAATGAACCTAGAAAAGTTAAGTAACATATCCATTGTTAGCTAGTTGTAGAATCAGATTGCTCTTTCCCACTGTGTCATCCTACAGAATCCTAATCACTTTCTTAATGTTCCATAAAATAATTGGTCTCTCTGCATACACTGCTCCTTGGGAAATGCTTTTTTCTCATCATATCATTGAAAAATTAAATCCTAGCCCGGCATGGTGGCACATGCTTGTAATCCCAGCATTTGGGAGGCTTAGACAGGAGGATCACGGTTCAAGGACAGCCTCAGCTACTTAGTGAGGCCCTTTGCAACTGAGTGAGATGAGACCCTGTTTCAAAATAAAGAATACAAAATAGGGCTGGGGGTGTAGCTTGGAGGTAGAATGCCCCTGGGTTCAATCCCCAGTACTGAAAAAAAGAAAAAAAATAGTTCAAACCTATTTTCTTTTTGCAAATATGATTTCACCTGGCCAAATACCAAATATTCATCCAGTTCAAATTATAACTCATAAACTAGGAGCCTAGTAGTTAAAGGTGAAGTGAAAACTACATTTTATAACCCTACTGAGAAAAAAGCAAGACTAGTACTTCTCCTACAAAGAAAGAGGAAAATAAAATTCATAATTTCAAGTGAAGTTTCTATTGGCAAGAATTGGGAAAGGATGGGAGGATAGGTGTCTAATTCGAAGAAAAAGAATGAAGGAAAACAGTTACAATGTGGAGTGCGAGACTCAAAATCTTCCTTTCAATGTACACAGACCTCAGCAGACAGCTGGAAATCTGCCAGGGAAAGGGCCTTGGAAACAAACTGGAAGACATTGGAGAGATTCTAACCAAAACAAATACCAATAGGGGATGTGGTTGGCAGCACTGAAAAAGCAAAGGACAGTATGAGTCACTCTGACATTAATTTTTAATGGTCTGATGCTTCCATTTTATTGTGTAGGTTATATAGAACTTGATACTAATATATACATATAAACTATATACACATATATATTATATTCAAAATACATATTATTTAGATAATGCTTACAAATATTATAAAATATAGGTCAGCAAAAATAAAGAATATAAAAACACCTAATATCTCAATATTTTAACCACTTAATTCACCAGTTTTCATCTGCATTTTTTTGTACTGTAGATTAACTCCTGGGGTATTCTCTCTTGAAGCTACAGCCCAGCCCTTTTTTATTTTTTTATTTTGAAACAGAGTCTTACAAAGTTGCTGAGGGTCTTGCTAAGCTGTTGAGGCTGGCCTCAAACCTGTGATCTTCTTGTCTCAGCTTCCCAAGTACTGGGATTACAGTTGAGTGCTACACTACTCAGCTATCATATGCATGTTTAAAAGGATGTCTAAATACATCAGTGTGTATATTAGGGAATAGTTTACTTAACACTTTAAGCATAGTAATATGTTGCTATATAGCTACATAAATACTATTTTACTTAACAGTGATGTATTGACTGGTAACTCATTTTCATCTTTTCTTTTTACTAGATGGCTACAGAATTTTTCTTTTTTAAAATAATAACAATGAAAATAATAATTGCCTTTTGCCAGGCATCTACCATATGTCAAACATGTTGTAGATATTGTTTCTAAGTTTTATCAAAACTTGCAAGGTATTATTCCATCTTAAAAATAAGAAAACTTATACTTGGAGGTTAAGTGACTTACTCGAGGTCATAGTTCATTAATGATCATGTAAGCACAAGATTTGTTATGCCTGGTTCAAAGCAGAACCCCTTTTCACCACAACATGATAGCAGTCTGCTGCAATGCATATAAGTATGGTTTTCTATATCTGGGATGTGTATCATATATTTCCAAAAGTAGAATTATTAGTGTAAAGATGAATAACATTTTAGTGTTTATTAAATACTCCAGATTGTTTTCCATGAGAGTGGTATGAATCCACAGTGCCACCTTCCCCAACGTGTGTGTGTGTGTGTGTGTGTGTGTGTGTGTGTGTGTGTGTGTGTTACTAGGTATTGAATCCAGGGGCATTCTACCTCCTTTTTTAATTTTAATTTTTATTTTAAATCAGGGTTTTGATAAGTTGCTGAATGTCTTGCTCAGCTGATGGGGCTGGCCTCAAATCTGTGATCCTCCTGTCTCAGTCCCCCAAGTACTGGAATTATAGGCATATGCCACCATGGCTGGCTTATCTAACCCAATCTTTTTATAGAAGAAACTTTATTTGAGGTAGAAAAAAGGGGGTCAATCGAATGAGTTATAAAGGTAGATTATTCTGGTATATTATTTCAAGCTGGTAATTCATTTAAAGCTGTCAGAATCTATCCTTGTGACACAGATATCTCCTTTATTCCCTATCTCTATATCAAATAGTTTCGCATAAAAATTCTTAGAAAGTGCAAACATACAAGAGACCTAGAATATAGTAAATACTTTGTGAAGATTCAGCTAAAAGGAATTCACATGGACTTTTCACTTCTGGTGAGGATGTATACTCTAGATAAAGTCTGACTCCCATCCTAACAGCAAGAAAAATTAAAATAATTTACAAACATCATAACTTTTCTTAAATCCAGTTCAAGACTCAAAGCAACCTTTGTTCTTAAGTCTGAAGAAAGACAAGCATGACAAGGAGAGACAGAATATGAACACTGGTTCACCTGTGGCTGCAAAGGGAAGACTGGGTCAACACAGAAGCAGGCATAAAGAATTTGACTATTCTTTATTGGTAAAGACCAAGTGTGTGGTCACATGAGAGCACAGAATCCTTCTGGGCTGCAAACACAGAAGAAATTTACACACACACATACACACACACACACACACACACACACACACACACACACACACACACAGGCTTTTCTGAATGTATTTATGGTACAGACCTAGTGGAGAAAAGCCATTACAGTGGGAAAATCATGATACTACAACCAAGTCCCTTGACTCTCAAAGGAATAAAAGTCAAACCCTAAGAGAAAGGCAGCAAACCCTTCCTTCAGGGTACAGATGAAGAGAAATGTCAGCTAAGGAAATGTGAAACATATAAAGTCCTCTACTTCTTGGTAAGTGACAATAATTAGTTCTGGACTCAAATTATTATTATTATTATTATTATTATTAATTATTATTTTGCAGTACTGGGGATGGAACCCAGGGGCATTCTACTTCTGAGCTACACCCCTAGCCCGATTTTTTTATTTTTTTTTAATTTTGAAACAGGGTCTCACTGATATGCAAAGGGCCTCACTAAGTAACTGAGGCTGGCCAAGAACTGTGATCCTCCTGTCTCAGCCTCCCAAATGCTGGGATTACAAGCATGCACCACCACGACTGGCTACTATTATTATTATTATTATTATTATTATTATTATTATTATTATATGGCTGGTTTAAAGCAGGCCCCCTTTTCACCACAATATGATAGTTTTGCTGCAATGCATATAAGTATGCATTTTCTATATCTGAGATGTTTATTATATATTTCCAAAAGCATAATTATTAGTGTAAAGAAGATGATGACTAGGAGAGGGGCAGATTACCTAAGAAAGCTCCACTCCCAAGACCCAGAGATAGAGGATCTGCTGAGGTTGATTCAGGAAAGCAGAGAACTCCTCCCTGCTTGGCACCTCCAGGCTAACAAACAGAAAGGAGCAATAGCAGTACAACACTGAGAGAGGGCAAGAGCAAGGGCAGAGGACCTCCCAAGGCACACATGGGCACGGATAGTCAAAGTTGAGGGTAGAGAATGAATATTGAGAAAACCCTCCAGAAAACTAATTTCCACACTAAGTACAAGGTAACAGAGGAATCTGAAGCTAGTAGTAAACCTAATATCAATATAGCAACCACATAACTCACACACAGTTGATCTCCTTTGAGACTGACTCAACCTCTCATATTAATAACTTACATGAACAAGTGTTCACAATTTCAAGGCACAGGTACTATTCCCTTAAATGTGTACTGTTCTATATACTATGTCTGGCACACAGACAGAAATTTTGAGTTGTATAAAAAAGCAAGAAAAAAGCTCTTTCTCAAGAGGCAATCAACATAAATAACCACAGAGATGAGTTAGATTTTGAAACCAGAATTTAACAAAACTATGATTGATAGATGGAAGGCTTCAGTGAAAGATATGGAAAATGTGCATGAACAAATGGGAGAGTTCAGCAAAGCTTTTAACTATAAAAATGTCAATTGGAAATGCTAAAAATGAAGTGATAGAGCTGAAGAATGCCTTTTGTCTGGTTGGTAGACTTGAAACAGCTGAGAAAGGAGTCCTTGAAAGTGAAAATAGAAAAAAAAAGTGATTCAAAGTGAAACACTAAGGAAAAAAAAGAATGAAACATGCCCACATATAAAGACACACATAGCCGGGCGTGGTGGCGCACTCTTGTAATCCCAGCGCTTGGGAGGCTGAGACAGGAGGATCGCACAGGTTCAAAGCCAGCCTCAGCTACTGAGTGAGGCTCTCAGCAACTTAGTGAGACCCTGTTTCCAAATCAAGTATAAAATAGGTCTGGGAATATAGCCCAAAGGTAGAAAGCCCCTGGGTTCCACCCCCAGTACCACCAAAAAATAAATAAATAAAAATAAACACAAACATACACACACAGCATCTAACAGCTGTGGGATAATGTCAATGGTCTAACATATATGAAATTGGATTTACAAAAATGAAAAAAGATAATATGGCACAAGAAATCTCTGAAGAGGTAAAAAAACGTTCAAGAAGTTCCACAAAATAATAATATTATTTCACACCATATCCAAGAAGCTAGAGAACACTAAGTATATCTAATCCTTATCTCTGATAAATATTCCATCAATGCATGCACACACAGAAAGAGTATGCATTTAATCTATGTATTTAATAGCCAAAATTCTGAAAAAAAGAAAAGTGAAATATTTTAAAGCAGCTGGAGGAAAAATTAAAGAAGTAAAGTTAAGAATTATAGCAGACATCAGAATCAGAAGTCAAAAAAGAGTGGAGTGGCATTTTATAGTAATGATAAAAACAATTGTCAGGCGAGGCATTCAGGAGAAGGATCACGGTTCGAGGACAGCCTCAGCTACTTATCAAGGCCCTTCACAACTCAGCGAGACCCTGTTTCCAAAAATAAAGAATAAAAAATCGGGCTGGGGGTGTAGCTTGGAGGCACAATACTACTGGGTTCCATCCCTGGTACCCCCCCCCAAAAAAAAAACTGTCAAACCAGAATTCTATACCCAGTATAAATAGTTTTCATGAGTAAAGAAGAAATACTTTTTTCATACAAAATAGGAAATGTATTATTAGGAGCCATGGGCTATACACAATGGTAGAGGAAGTTCTTCAGATATATGTTCTTCATATAAGATAAAACTTGGATCCACAAAAAGAAACGCAAATTTCAAAAACAGATCCTAATGATAAACATAAAAGACTTATTTATTTTAATTGCTCTAAAAGATAATGAACTAAGTAAAATAGTTAATATAGAAAAGAGAACAAGTGTAGTAAATATAGGGAAAGTATAGTGGCATTTTAAGTTCATATCACATGTAAAAGCAAATATGTGACAACTATAACCGTAGCACATTAGCTGTAACACTATACAGTGAAGTAGTTGAATATTCCCTGGAGGACTGTTATTAATTTAGGTATATATTGACAATCTTTATTATGTTAGTAGTTACATGACTATATGGCTTTTTTAAAATTCATAATACCTAAGAGAGTAGAATTTTTGAGGTACTGGGGGCTGGATCCAGGTGTGTTTTACCGTTTATCCGTACTACCAGCTCTTTTTTATTTTTTATTTTGAAACAAGGTCTTGCTAAGTTACTGCACACAGGCCTTGAATCTGTGGTCCTCCTGTCTCAGCCTCCCAAGTACTGGGATTATAGGTGTGCATCACTACACCTGGATAAGACAGTAAATTTTACCCAATATAATTATACCTCAATAAACCTCAACTTTCAAAACAATAAATTCTCATGCACAACTTACCTGTTTACCCTCTTGTCTTTTCTTCTTGTCATGGCACCATGGTTCTGATGAATGATGATGGGAAGCCATCTTCCTGTGTTGTCTAATCTTACCTTTGTTTCCTACCTTATTTCTGAGGTTATTTCTCACATTTGCTGGTGGAGAAGGCTCATTTCTTCAATTCAGAAGAAATATACATACACATACAAACACACTCATATCCCCTCGTGAATTGAAATATGAATGAAGTCATGGAAATTGTAAATGTTTCAAAAATAAGAGGAACTTCTGTTGTGTATGCATAAAGTGTAGGTATCTAAGTATAAGGTAGCAAAGTTGGCCAAGATCACACAATGTTAAGTAATCATTCAGTATGAGATGCAATTGAAATGGCATAAAATATATATTTGGGTCTGTATCATATCACTTATTAGTTCTGTAACTGGTTGGGACAAAACTATTTTCATCACTACTGTCACTTCCCTATGCTCACCAAGTTTCTTTTTGTAAGTAGGACAGGTGCATATATGCTATCTGTAGTACTCACCTTCTATGCTGTTGGTACTTCTGCTCAATGTTTAAGAAGCATCCCCTCACTCCACCCTGAGTTAGATTAATTAGAAAGAAGCCCCTTTCAAAAAATGTAATCCCATGGTGCAAGTTATGGCATTCAGATGGCATCCTTGTCTGAACTGAAAAGAAGCTACTTCCTCTTGGTCTGCAGAATGATACCTCATATAATACATATATAAATGACCTGTGATCAGTCTATATTAAGTATCAATCTAAACAACAAAAAATCATAGTTTTGAAGTGCAGACATGTGAAAGAGAAACACTGTATTTGTATTGAACTTTATACAGTGTACAAGGTTGAGAACTTACTAATTTCCCATAATTAGAGAGTGGTAAGGGTAGTAAAAAAAAAAAAAACCTATTGTCATGAAAACTGGCACTTTCTTTATTCCCTATAAAATAATAGGGCTTCCAAAGGATGCTCAATCCCAGGCCAGCCCTTAAGACTTCCCCTGCCTCTGCCTATAATGGATTAACCTCATCCTCTACAACCACATCTTTGCTTGGTTACCCACCTCATATTCATCCTCCTGGTATCAATTTAACTCTTACTGTCTGGATAGGGGGAGGTCAATATTGACCCTACAATCTAAAGAGACCATTCCTGTTCTTTTATATTATAAAAGTTATTGTAACTAATATATTACAATTTAAATTATGCAGGTTTGTGTACTTACTTATATATGTGGCTCCCCCAATACCCCTCACCCATACACACACTTAATCACTTAAACATTTCTCATTTTGTCAATTTTATTCATCATTTTGTACCTACAGATTATCACAGTCCCTGGCACATTCTTAGTGACTAATACATAATCATTAAACAAATGCAGGGTTTTTCTTGTTCGGATTCTTCAGCAAACCTTATACACAGCACACTCATGTATATAGCATGACACAGAATGTTATGCAAAATTTTCTTTTTATAACATTCAGTTTAAAGTTGAATGTGGGTAATTAGAATGGCATGAATGTATAATATAAAATGAGAGGGTTTTTGTTTTTTGGTTTGTGTGGTATTGGGTATTGAACCCAGGGGTATTCTAAACTCTGAGCTACACCCCAAGCCCTTTTTATTTTGAAACAGGATCTTGATAAATTACTGTGCTATGATCTCAACCTTTGATACTCTTGTTTCAGCCTCCCAAGTACTGGGACTATAAGCATGTGCTACCAGGCTTTGCTAAGCACAAGTGATATCTTTATTTGGGTACATATTTTAATTAATTCCCCTTTCCATTGGTGACTCTATTAGTTTTATGCTAGTACATTTTAGATATTATATTAGACCTGGTTAGTTCACTGTAGATTCACCAATCCATTTTTTTGCAATAATAAGCAATTTTTATAGATGTAGAGTTAGTTATCTTAATTTGATTAATCTCTAAAATTTAAATGCCAGGTTTTGGTATTACTTGATTTGCAGTGGGAGAGTCAAAGAGTTTTTGCTGGTAGAAAATGAAGAATGAATAAATGATCTGATTCTACTTACCAAATAGATTCTTCCATAAGTACCAAGGCCAATGGTTTTATCAAGTGAAAATATTCCAGTTGGATCCTGCAAATAAGTAGAACAGAAATGTTGATCTTTGAAAAATTTCAATATACCTTCTTCCTTTAGAATTTACATTGGAAAAACCTAAGTGTCATTTACCAAATGAATATAAATGCCACAATCTTCTTGACTTGAGTGTAGTCATTTATAAAGGAGAAACAGTGGTATGAGCCAGCCTCAAGTTGTTGTATAATTATCATGAAACTTTAAGATGTATACAATTATGTAAAGATGAATAATATTCATCATATAATTAGAAATATAATTATAATAGAAATATGTCTACTTATTTGCTATTGAAGTAATCTTTTAAGATCTATTTTATTTCACTAATTTATTTTATTTATTTTTTATTAGTGCATTGTAATCACACATCTTGATCAGGTACAGGGTGGTAGAGGCATATATGCACACATCACTCATTTAGTCTTATTTTTGAGTGCTAACCAGATAGGGAGAAATTTTAACACCAGAAATAAGAACTAGATATTGGAATCAAAGTCTAGATGACCCATTTATATTATAACAACTCTTAAGAAAGAAATATAACCTCTGTATATGAATAACATAGCAAGATCATAGCATTAAAATACCATCTTTGAAGTAAAAATAGAAAGTATTGGTTTTGTCTTGTAAACATTAATGTTTGCATCACCTGAATGCCTTTTCATGGCACAATTTTCTGAGACTTCATCTTAAATATAGCATTATAGAAAATTACATATTTATTAAAAGAATGTTAATGTTTTCACAATTATTCCCGCAAAATTATTTCCTTACCTTTAAATACAGGTTTCCCTTTCTTGTTCATCATAAAATGTAGTTTCTTGAATTTTAACACTGAACTTTTAGACTATTAGTCTATTTTAGAACAACTTACGTGAGGAATGAGTAGATGTCAATTTATTCTCAGAATGGTATAAAACACTGGCAAATACTTAGAAATTCGCATTGCTTATAAAAGACAAAATGTTTAATCCTATTAGAAAGCATTTTATCACTATGACAAATGTGAGCCAAACAAGAATTATCAAGCATATGCAACATATATAAATTAAATTATACACTCTTTAAAAATGACATGACATTTGTGTAATCTAGCAAAAGAGTCATAGGAAAATGACACAGCTCTGAAATTACTTCAATCAACAAGTATTCAAATGGTAGAGAGTCAGGAGACTTGAGTGTTAGCACCAGCTCTGCCATTAATTAACTATATGACTGAGTCATTTATTTTCTTTGGGATTCAGTTTTTACATACATAAAATGAGGGTGTTGTGTTAATTAATTTATCAGTTCAAATTCTATAGAAAAAATCAGATTCTACTATTTGAAAATCCAGATGTTTCTGGATGTTGATCTTCTTTGGAATATTTCAATATATTGATAAAAAATATTGTTAAAGCAGAAACCTACATTCTCAAAATGATCACCAAAATTAATGTCACAGAAGAGTTATATAATAAGAAAATAGTTCAAGGAATGAACTACCAATGAAATTGTAGAAGTTATTTTAAATGACATGTAGGATTCAAGAAGTAAAAATAGATGTGATTGTGTCCTTGATGGCAAACATATCTCATTTGTTATAATTCATTACAACATTTATGAGGAAAGTTGGGAAATTAAGGAGTTACTAAGAACCAGCTTATAGACTTTATCACTTTAGCATATTTTGTTTAAGGAAATCATTTAAAGAATTTATTTTAGACATTAGTAATCCTATAGAAACAGCCTCTGGTCACTTTCAAAAGATTCAAGCATGTTAGCTGATTCCTATTGGTAAATAATTATTTATTATATTTAAAGGTGTGCTTTGGCTGAAAAGGAGAATTACTATATTATCTATGCAACATTTATTTCTGAGTCTTTGGGCACAGTTTTAACTTTCTTTAATCCTGTTTCTCACCTTCAATAACATACACACTTTACACTCAAATTTGAAGTCAGGCATCTAATTACTGTAAAGAAAATCCAAAGAAATGTACTATAATACTAAAATGCCTGTGGAATTTATGGAAGCTTTATTTTATCTATATTCATGTTGTCAAATAACAAGTTCCTATTCCAATGACAAAACCATCTTAATTATTCTTATGATCACATATAATGTTTTTAAAAATATATTTCTCTTTTTAAAGACATCTTAAGTTAGTACACATCTATCATGACTATGTTATTTTCATTTGTTTTATGTGATTTTTAATTCTCCATGTCCACAGTAATTATCTTTTGAGACTGATTGTCACATTTTTTAAAAAAATAGGGGAGGAACTGTGCCAATTACTAAGTTAATAATACCCAATTTCTTAAATCACATTTTCCACTTTTAGTCAGAGCAAGTTTATTCTGGGCTCCCGAGGAAGGAAGAATTGAAAAATAATTCTCTTTTTGGTCACTGTGAAATTCAAAAGTTCACATCAGAGGCATTTCCATATTACTTGGACCTCTCCTCTGTTCTGCCTACCCTTAGATAATAAAACCAGAAAAATAAAGATATCTATGATTGTTATATCACTTTGTACATTATTTGAGGACTCAGTATGCTTTGGTGTCTCATTGTGTAAACAAATAGTAAAGAAGAAACTCTAATTTCTAAAGCTTGTTCCAAAAGGAGAAAGAATTAACTAAGTATCTACATCTTAAATTATTTCTGAATCATAAGCAGTTACACAGATATTTTCGTTTCTGTCAGATCTTTCTATGTGCCTAACTTAGTTTTTGCAATTTAAAAGTCCTAGTCTGGCTGCTCCCTGAAATCCAGAATTTTGGAGGGCTGCTTTCTGTCTTCTGAATTCAAGAGAGGAAAAGAATGAGCACCTTGATGACTAATTTTGATAAGGGTGGGGGTAACGGGAAAAAAAGAACCACTAGAAGGCAGTGTTTACTGGTCAAGTGAGAACTTCAAAGCAGCATCTGATATTCAAAGCAAATTAAACAGAGATTAAGACCAAGGAAGGAATTAATAAATGATCCAAGAAATTTCAAATTTAGGATAATAAAAAAAAGTGTGAGGGAACATGCTTCATTAGTCAGGAAGCAAAAGGAAGGAAAGAGATTTCACAGTACTAGAAGTAAAGAGCAAATGTTTTTTTTTCTTTGATATTTAGTATTAGAAACAGTTATTTTATGAACAGAGTTTATGAAGGGAAGACCTAAAAATGGTGGATATAAAAGAATAAGTACTCAAATGACATTCAGGCATAGATGAAGGAATGAATTTTACAATTTGAATGGTGGGGAGTTTAAAAGGAAATTGATTCCTATAGATCAGTGCTTCTCAAACTGTGGATGGCATACCAAGGTCCCCAAACTAACTCAGCTTTTCTTTTTCAAAAGAAAAAAATACTCAGTCCCCCCCAATGTACTTTAAGCGAATAAATAGAAAGATGGTGTGACTAACTTGTTTTCTTTTATGTATTCATATTTCGTTCCATCACCCCTGGAGGGAGGTATCATCCACTTTGGGCACCTATGGTTATCATAAACCCTCCCAATAGAAGAATCATATGGGAATTCTGTGGGAATTCTGTTAAAAATACAGATTCTTGCCAGGTTGGTGCCACACTTCTGTAATCTCAGTATTTGGGAGGCTGAGATTGGAGGATCACAAGTCAGAGGGCAGTGCATGGTAACTTTAGGGAGACCCTGTTTCAACATAAAAAATAAAAAGGGCTGTGGGTATAGCTCAGGGGTAGAACACCCTTGGATTAAATCTGAAGTACTACATAAAAATACAGATTCTTTGGGTCTTACATGAAATCATAAAATCAGAATTTCCTAGCATGAATCTGCAGGATCCCTAGATGATTGTTGATTCACATGTACTGTTTTTGTACATGAACATAGGAAAATGAAAAATAGTGCTCTAGAAACTGGATAAAATACTGAGAAAATAGACTGAAGTACAATGGCAAGCTGAGGTGATACTCTATATCTAATGGAAGATATAATGAATATTTCAATCTTTGTGTACTTGAAAGTAAAAGCAGCTTCTAAACAAGAGCTAAAGGAAAGTGGGAAACTTCTCATGATTAAAAGTGGAAAACAGGTTTGATCTGTGTGGTAGAAGAATGGGAGAACCGGCAGTTATATTTATATATAAACCTAATGTAATTCAAATATAGTTTTTGGATCATGTACTATTTCAGATCACCTCTGCCACTACTGTCCTCAAGGCCTGTCTAATCCTGACCCCAATATAGATTAGAACTACACATGGCAGTGTCAAATACCAAGGCCACAGCCCTGAAGAATGTCATTACCATACTGGGTGCAGAAGGCAAGGGGACAATCATAGTGAAAGACATGCCAGATTTGGAGAAGAAGAAATAGTTTCCAGTCCTAAGGATTGAGTGACATAGGCATTCTGAAGAAAATATGTTTATACACACCACAAACACACACACACACACACACACACACACACACACACATACACACCACAGGTATTGTGGGTGGGCAAGGTAAAAAATACACACACACATATACACAAAGACATGTATAAAGACATAGGATTTGGAATTCTTTTTTCAAAAAGGAAGCACAAACCACAAATTTCTACAATTTCTTTTTTTCCCACCTATAGGAAATATTTATTCAATAGAAAATCAGAAGAAGAATCAGCAAACTTAATTAAGAGGCATGATGGAGTTGACCTAATGTTCACTGATAATTATATTGGTCAGTATGTCTCTAACTTTAGGGCATTTTGCCAAAAAAGCTTTATATTGATCTAAAGCTTAAAATTCTTAATTATAAAAGGCAATTTTCTCCCCATTCCCTACTTCTCCAGCTTACACTCTTGCTTAAATTTTAAGTTTAAAAATATTATCTAATAAAAACTACCAGATAACTTTCCACCGCTTTGTTTAAATATGAATTTGTACAGCAAGCTTGTCACCTACAAGGATTTTTGTCTTACAAACATTTAGCTGGCCAGCCGTACAGAGTACATAATGTATCAATCTTAAACTAGATCAATATTTAATAGTATTTCTATACTCTGTAATATTGTTTTTGATCAATTTGCCACTCCAAGGTTTGAATCTCCACCCATTATATAGCTGTTAACAAATTGTTATTTTTGGTATTGACAGATGCCAATATTGTGACCTTCACATTTATTCTACTGAGGATAATTATTGCAAGGGATATCTTCATATCCAGGTTTCCTTGCTTGCTTTATCATCTGTCCTTTGCATTAAAATAAAAATTTCCACACAAGTGAAGTAGAAATATTTTTATCTCTTCATTTACTTTTACTTCTTCAAAAGCTCAGGAAATAAGTGAAATATAAAGAAATTCCCAATCACTGAATTATACACCAGTGATCAAAGCAACAATGACTTTTACATCTCTGAAAATTTGACATAAAGCAAATTCTGATGGGCAGGCTGTTATTCTACTATATTTCTTACTATACTTCTTAACATTTAGATTGGGGTATTTGAGGGAAGGGCAGAATTATAGTTTACTCAGTGAAGACAAAATGGCTTCTCATAAAATTTAGAAATTTAAGAATTTGCAGAAGCTGAGGACTTTATGGGATTTTCATGAAGTTTTTAAAATAAGGCCAAGCATGTATACCTTAAGGTACACATGTCTTCTCCCTACTCCCACTGTGTTACAAACAACCCCATACCCCCCCACACACACACATTCCCATTCCCACCCAACCTCCAGAAATGTAATACTCCACAAAACTGCAATATAAAGATTGCAGCCTTTCTGCTTATCTCTTGGGCTCTCACCAAATTCTTATGTCCCAGGGCCATGACCAGGTCAGTTAGTCTAGGCCATTTCCCTCCCTTTTTGTGTGTGGCAATAAAACTTTTATTTCTTTTTCTCATTGGATATGGAATTCCCTCCCATATCGTTTCTATGAGATCTTTCCCATCCCTATCTTTAGTCATTTTTAGAAAGAAGTTTATTTCAGTTTGCCCATGTGTGGTTTCACATATCTGCCTGTTTGCTTTTCTCTCTTTTCCTGCCTGTATTTGTTAATTTTGCACTCTTACTTGGGAGCAAATCTTAGTTGGAAAATAAAAATTCTGTTTAGAAAGAAATCATCAATTGAGGCCTTCATATTCCAGAAATCTCATATATAAACACTGAAAGAAAGAATTGCGGGTTCATGTGGGGCTGAAAAGGATTTAATATTAAAAAGTTCTGGGAGCTTATTTTATGAAGCTGCATCAATAATTGCAATTCTAATATTTATAATTCAACATGTTTGTGTTGAGGTTTGTTTTTTCAACGGCTGAGAATCATTTGCTAAAATGTTACTCATGTACATTACATCTCCTCAGTATGCACACCCTTCTAGCATAAAATTATAGAAGGAGGTTTGGGAATGCCACATTTTTTAGGGAGGCAGGTGTTTGTCATCATCAAGAGCACAATCTTTAAATGTAACTTATGTATGAAATTAAGGCAAGGCGACTTGGAATAGTCCTATAACCTCAAAGTTAATATTTAGCTTTTCCCAAAGCAAGCAGGCAACTGCCCTGAACTACAGATGCCTGGTGATCATTCCAGCACGGTGCCTGCTTATTTCCCTTTCAGAGTCCAGGGGCCCTTTGCATTCAAGAGAGGGTGCAAGTGAAATGCCAATCTAAAAAGGGAACTTGAAAAACGGATTTGGGTGGGATCCAATATCAGCCAGAAACCAGATGCCACTGAAATAAACAGCACGACTAAAATAATAACTTTGTTAATAACGATGGCGATAATAACTCACCAATCAATTACAACTGTGGAGAAAAGCTGGGCCCTGGGCAAAAGGAGAACCTGCACAGGGAAAACCATGAGGGAAAACTAGATCAGGTTAGTTAGGGAGTGCAATAGTTTTTTAGGGGTGTGTGTGCAGGCCCATAGAATTCACTTCTTTCTCAAGTGGCGTCGAGTTCTGTTCGCTCCTGCAACACTAAATCGGGAACATTGTCCTGGCGAGAATAAAGTTTAGAAACTGCTATTAGAAAGTGAGAGAAGTGAGACATCAATGCTTTGATTTTTTAGCCATGATCATCACCTAAAAGTAAAGGTCACCCCAAGAATAGGCAACTCTGTTGGCAAAAGAAGTAAATGAAGGGGCCGCTGGTTAAGAGGGAGGGGTGCTCTTACGAAGCCAAGCGACGTCGCGCTGTTTGGCCTTTCCTGATGTCCCGCTAGAACAGGTACCCAAGTACCCCTAGACAAAACGGGCTGCATTTAGAAAAGGTTCAACTGTTTAGCGACCACTGGTACCTCCCCCGCCTTTAGGTAGAGTTTGGTACTGTGCCCGGGTGCCCTGGAGGCGCCCATTTCTCGCGCCCACTTTCTGGGTCCCCTCCTATTCCTGTGGTCCCGTCGAAGTCCTGGCCTAGCCCAGCTAGAGAGAGTCCGCTCCCTCTCCGGTGCTCAGAACCCGCTAGAAGAGAGCACTTGAGGGTTGGCAGGCGTCTTCTACTTACCGGCAAGTGGCCCAGATCTGTAACCTCCTTGTCCCTCCAACCCCCAGGTCCCGCCATGGCTTGAAGACGAACAGGAGGCGGGCGACTGAAGTTGGGCGCAGTCGGGGAGTTTGAGGTGGAGACGGATGGGGAGTGGAAGGGAGGAGAAGGGAAGGGAGAGGGCGGGATAAAGGAGTGGGGATCGGGGTTTGTGGCAGTGGAAGGCAGAGGAGGGGAAAGTGGCAGGGAAAGGAGCTGGGAGTGGTGGGAAGCAGGAGTTTGAGAGGCGGGAAAGCAAGTTTGGCTAAGAGGAGAGAAGAGCTTGAGCTTCGCTCCAGGAGACGAAGCTAGAGGGGTGCTCCGCAGCCAGAGCGAAGTGTCTGTCCCGGCAGGGTGCGTCTCTTTCAGGGTGAGGAGGGGGGCGGTGCAAGGAGAAGGGGCCCGGGGAGCAGCTCGAAGGGGATTGGTGCAGCGTCACGTCGCCAGGTGGGCAGCGGCGCAGCGGGAAGGCAGGCTGGGGGGGGGGGCACTGGCCAAGGGAGGTGCTGAAGGACTCTAACGGTTTGCGAGCTGGCCTTTCTCGGCCTTCACCCCGCCCCCGCCCTCTCGCCCCGTCCCAGGTCCTCTGCGGTGCCTGCCGCCCCCGCCCCGGCTGGCTAGTGTTCCACAGGAAACTTTTTCTAGGCAGCTGCCAGCCCCGGAGAACCGGCCCCGCTCTGTGCCGCTCCCAGTCTGGGCCCCACTGCTCTGCCACAGTCCAAACAGCCCTCGCCCTCGTCTCCCCAAGAAACACTGTGACTTCTCTAGCTATTTTCTCTTTCTACTCCTTTAGTTTTATTACTCCATTTATTGAAAAAAAAAAACAAACATCAAGTTCAGGAAGAGGATGATTTGACACTGAATTCAGGATCAGACCTAAGCAAGCCCTTGCAAGAGCAGAGACGTGGAGCCCTAGGGCTGCTGCAGCTCGGCCTTGGAAGCCACTAGCCCAGGGCGGCGCGGAACCTACAGAGAGCCCTTTAGAACTCCCCTCGAGGCGGGCCGCATCTCCTCTGACTCCGGGAACTAGTTGGTACTTGGCCAGAGCCGATGCTTGGAACTGCACCTGTGAACAGGTGCTTGGGGTTAAAAGACACTGTCTCCAGTAGCTCTGGCTGCTGTGGGTCCTACATTTGCAGATGCGCCTGCACAAAGCTCGGAGAAAGTTGCTGCCGGCTTCCCACTCTCCGGCGTTCCGGCCGGATTTCATTCATTCGCTCATTCATTGCAAAAAGTTTCACAGCGTCCAAGCTGTAAGCTTCCCTCCCACCCCCGCCCCAAAGCGCTGGAAGCTCGGATAGTTACATGGTTTAAAAGAATCTCACAAACACGACTTAGCCCTAAGTAAGATGCCCCTTGAAGCATTTATGGGAAAAGGAGTCAGTGTGTAAAACTAATCTGATTCTAAACTCTTGCACTGAAAAGAGCACTTTAGTAAATGTCCCGAAGCGGCTTACTTTCCCTGGAGCTCCCAGACCGTGTTCCGCATACTCAAATGCCTGGTCGGAACGCAAAGTGAGCGGTTTATTTCCTGTTTCTTTCTTGTTTTAAATAAGAATTTTTGACATCTTCTAAGAAGATTTCTACGAATAATTCTTGCCGTTGACTTCGAGCTTACCATTACTGACCCATTCTTCGAACTTGAAATTATTCACCTTAAATATTAGTGGATCTTGTTTGTTTCGTGTCTTTTTCAATTCCCGAGTTTGACCTCTTTACATTCCTTAACTTCCCGGTCTGGAAGACCTCTGTAATGGCCACAGCCTGCCTGAGAAACGGGTCTCCCTAAAGGTAATTTCTCTGTTAACGGGTACAAAGAAAAGCAACCACCACCTCCCCCTCAAAACAATCTTGGGTGTTCTGGATCGAATTCTCTCCTTAATTCAAATGTGACACTTACCATTACAGAAATTACATTTTCCAGGAATTCAAATTTTTACAACTCCACTACACAAACTATTGCCCCTTTATAACACTTTATGAATTCCTGAATGATCATTAAAATTTCTGGAACTTCCTTAATGTCAAGATAAAAATTACTAATTCATAAACAGAAAAGGGCAGATGAGCTAGATAATAGAAAGTTATACTTTTGTATACACATCAGATTTTAGATATCAAGTCATAGAATTAAGACTACATTTAAAGGTACTCTAAAGATACTCTTTGATAAAGGGAAAAGAGTATCAATGCTAAGTTGACATTTATTTAACTATGCAGTTTGCTGAATGTAGGATGTGGAGAAATCTCAGTAGCCCCCTGATATCAGACTGTTGTAGCCTGTCTGAGGGGGCAAGTCCAGACCACGCAAAAGAATTCAGGCTAGATCATTGGGCTCTCTAGTTGCAAGGCTCCACAGGAGGCTAGGGGCTTCAAGACTCCATAGGGATTAGTCACATAACTGGGTGGGACCCCCCAGAGTGGGGAAAGGAGAAGCTAGGTGTTCGACCAGAATTTGACAGAGAACCTATACATTTTAAGGTTATTATTATTTTCAAGGAAAGTGGAGGCATGGAAGAGCATGGAAACTTTGCCTTGTAAACTGGCATTGTAGGGATTTTTGTGGCTGTCTTGGGGAAGGTCAGCAGGGCTAGGAGACCAGAAGGCAAATAGATGGCCCTCATGCATGAGGCTCAGCTTTAAGCACAACCTTTAAACAGGGCACTTGTTTTACAACTTTGGAGGACTTCTCTTCCCCTAACTTTACAACCAGCACCCCTACTTTCTGACATGTTCTTTTTCCCTTTCCTTCCTGACCTCAAGTTCCAAAAAAAAAAATAATCCTAGTCTGTCCAGGAATTCATCAGATTGTGTTTTATCCAGGAATCATCTCTCTGCCAACCTTATGCATCCCATATTTCTTCTATCCCTTTTTCATCCAGTCTATTCTGTTTCCTTAAGGCCCTGGGCTCTTTGTAACTTGTTGGTTTCTTTCTTTCTTTCTTTCTTTCTTTCTTTCTTTCTTTCTTTTTTTTTTTTTTTTGGTGGTACTGGAGGTGGAACCCAGGGGGGTTCTACTCCCTGGCCATACTCCAATACCTAATTTTCTATTTTATTTGGAAACAGGGTCTCACTAAGTTGCTGAGAGCCTCACTAATTAGCTGACTCTGGCTTTGAACTTGTGCAATCCTCCTGTCTCAGCCTCCCAAGCACAGGAATTACAAGTGTGCACCACGCACAGTATTTTTTTTAAATTGCTAAAATTTATTGGATGTTTGCTATGCTCCAGAACAAGTAAGTGTTTTGCCTATACTATCTCATTTAATTTCATCGAAATTTTCAGGTTAGCTGGGCGCTGGGCTTGGTGGTGCAAACCTGTAATCCCAGCATTTGGGAGGCAGAGATTGGAGGATCTCAGTTTGTGGACAGCCGCAGCTACTTAGGCCCTTTGCAACTCAGTGAGACCCTGTTTCAAAATAAAGAATAAAAAGTAGGGGTGGGGGTGTAGCTCAGAAGTAGAATGCCCCTGGGTTCCATCCCTGGTACCACACACACACACAAAAAAAATCCAGGTTAATTATTATCCTCAGTACATAGGCAAGGAAATTGAGACTCAGAGAGGTGAAGCAACTTTTTTTAAAGCCTCACAGCTAGTAATTGGAGGATTCTGGCTTCCAACTCAGGCAGTCTGATTCCAGAGCCCACTTGTCAATGACTGTTGAAGGGCCGGAGCATATTTTGAGACTGTGTGAAGAGGAGCCAAATTTGAAAAAGCCTCAGGGTAAGAGAGATCATATGACACTAGTTAGGCCCCTGAGCTATCCAGTTCCCCCTTCCCTCTCAGCCCTCAAGACCTCCTAACAGAAATAACGTGGACTTTATAAAAAGAAATGGAACCCAGTCATTGCCTAAGAGTAGCCAGTGACTGCCTTAACAGTTATCACCAAATAGATCACCTCTTAGGGAAAAAAATATGATTTCAAGCTGAAGAAACTTCCAGAAAAAATGCCCCACAAACTTTTCAATGCTTAAAAAAGTTAAAATCTGTTCCCATTTCTTTCAAAGAGATTTTTGCCGGGAAAATATCTTATTCAGTGAGGACTTGAAGGAGGCTGTGTTTGTGAGAAATCGTGCTTAACAATCTGAGATATTAAATGGCAAGATTACAGCCAGTTAGCTCAGTTGGTATGAGTACTTTAAACATGGTGTCAAGGGCATAGGTTTGATTCCCAGGGGCCCAGTATGCATCTGTCTACTGTTTGCCTCTTGATAAAACCTCCCCTCATAGCAGGCTGGGACTTTTAATGGAAAAATAATTTCAAAGTCAATACTTCCATCTTTATATAACAACAACTACATGTTCATTTCTTCATATAAGTGGCTAATCACCATAGTTTGGACTGCAAAGGCATGTGTATGTCGTGATATATATATAGAGATTCAAAAAGTTTCTTGGCTGCCGGGTGTGGTGGCGCATGCTTGTAATCCCCGCGCTTGAGAGGCAGAGACAGGAGGATCTCGCAGGTTTGAAGCCAGCCTTGCTGGCTTAAGAGAACGGGTTTCCAAATAAAAAAATAAAAATATAGGTGTCTGGGAGTGTAACATGTAGGTAGAAGAGTTTCCAGGACTCCAGTACCACCAAAAAAAGAAATTTATTGGCTGATTTTTTTTCAGGCAAATATTTAAGATTGGCAATATAAAACTTAATAGATACTTATTTAAAATTTAATCTCAAAAAATGTTTCATTAAATTTTTTGAGTACGATAATTCCCATTTTATTTTATTTTCAGGGGAAATATTTCAAGATCCCCATTTGATGTCTGAAGCCAAGAATAGTACTGAAATATATATATATATATATGGTTTCCCTATACATACGTATTTGTGATAGAATTTGATAAATTAATTAGGTGCCATAAAAGATTACCAATAACAAAAATTAAAATCAAGCAATTATAACAATATTCTGCAAATGAAGTTATTTAAAAATTTTGACTTGTCTATTCCTGTAATTTTACATTAATTTTTTTCAGACTATAGTTCACCATGGATAACTGAAATCCTGGAAATCAAAGCCATATGTCAAGGAGTACTGTACAAAAAACTTCTATCATTTATTAAGTTTAGTCTTCTCTGACACCTCACATATGAAAATGAATCAATGTCTTGAAAACTTCTGTAGTTTGGTCCTGGGTGGGAATGGTAAAATAAGGTTATAAAACAATCTTCCTTTTGAAAAAAACTTTTAAATATCTGTGATTCCAAACACGCGGAGTCTGATACCTTCTAATATACCTGTAAGTGGTTGGAGAACCCTATCTGAAAGGGCCATAAGAAGTCCTAGTAGAAGGAGGAACCATCTTTGGGAATCACTTGACTAAAAACTTTTCCTCAGGTTTTCTTTCAATATGGAGATACCTTCCAACTGTAGGATTTCCATCACAGTTCCTTACACTCTTGCCACCATGCCGCCATTTTGATATTTCCCGTGTGTCACTCCTCCTGGGACAAAGTAACAATCCACCTAATGTTTCTCAGAGCTAAAGGTCGTGAAGTGTGCCTTCTGACCATAGTTTGTAAAGCCTCTGTTGCTTGTCATGGAATGCTCTTAAGCTCGGTATGATTTGAGCTATGCTTGTTTCTAAAATGGGGCCCTGGAAACCTGATCCTGGAAGAACACGGGTCGTCTTGCTCTTGAAAACTGGAATGCCACTCTAAAAAAAGACAATTGTTTTATAAAGAGAACTAAAAAAGAGACAGTAAAGCCAAAAGGCAGATAGATTTCTGAAATTGTTTATGAGGCTTCTTTCTTTCTTCAGGCTTTTCTCTCTTTGGAGGTCATAACTTCCTTGTCTTTGAATTTCTAGCCCAGCAACTTCAGGATATTCATCTCCCCTTGCCTTGCCTGATACAGCTATACACAGGAACATATTTAATAAGACACTAATGGATCTTGAGCTTCAGTTTCCCTCACTTGAATTTCCAAGGCCCTTGGAATGGTCCTACCAGCTCTATATTAATCAATTTACATT
Source organism: Muscardinus avellanarius (assembly GCF_963383645.1). Classification (NCBI taxonomy): domain Eukaryota; kingdom Metazoa; phylum Chordata; class Mammalia; order Rodentia; family Gliridae; genus Muscardinus; species Muscardinus avellanarius. The sequence continues at coordinate 99,985,407 of NC_137792.1, forward strand.
TTTTAAAGTAATGGGATTGCTAAATTATAAAAGCTTCACGATCCAACAAAATTTGGATTTTACCATGAATATATAACATACAGAAAACAACTTTAAATGTGTGTGTGTGTGTGTGTGTGTGTTTAATCTCCATAATATCACTGACAATTGAGAAACCAGTTACAGCTCATGATATAAAACTAGAGAGTATGAACTCTTAAAAGAGAAAAATCCCAGAGAAGGGAAGTAGGATTAGTTCTAAACTTTAAAAAATTATCTGTGTAGAAAAGGAATGTATCACATGAGCAGGATAGACATTCTTTGATTGAGGATCAAAAAGAGAAACAGAAGCTGGGCATGGTGACGCATGCTTATAATCCCAGCATTCGGGAGGCTGAGACTGGAGGATCACAGTTTGTGGACAGTCTCAGCTACTTAGTGAGGCCCTTCACACCTCAATGAGACCCTGTTTCAAAGTAAAGAATAAAAACTAGGGTAGAGGGTGTAGCTCAGAGAGGTTGAATGCCCCTGGGTTCCACCCCCAGACCTGCAAAAAAAAAAAAAAAAAAAAAAAAAAAAAAAGAGAAAGAAACAAATACAGTATTGTTTATGGGTGTATGCTACAGACTGACCATAGGCTCTATATGGGCAAAACTTTCCTGAATCCAGATTATAACACCATGGGGAGAAAGTGATAATGATAGAAGGCATACTTTTACTGCTTTACATTATTAGCCTAGAAAGTCTTACACAATTAATATATGCTCATTGTTAAAATATTTAAAATGCCAAAGTGAATGCAGTAAAAGTGTCACAATCCAGGCTTGGTGATACATGCTTGTAATTCCAGTACTTGGGAGGCTGAAACAGGAGGATTGAAGGTTCTCGGCCAGCCTCAGCTACTTAGTGAGGCTCTCCTCAACTTAGTGAGACCCTGTTTCAAAATGAATAAAATTAGGCTGGGATTATACTCGGAGGTAGAATACTCCTGGGTTCAACACACACACACACACACACACACACACACACACACACGGTAATAGTGTTTAATTCTCAGTTGAGTTGTACATAACCACTATCACCACTCCCTCTCAAAATAATCAGTATTAACAATTTGTTTTATATTTTTCTACATAATTCTCCATAATCAAAACCTTTGCATAAAGGTTGTATTTATGTATATATAAAAGTACATGTGCAAAGAATTCTTTTTCTCTACTTCATTCTCATTATTTTTAAACAAAAATTGCGTCATACCATTCCATTTAAAAATAGGTCATTACCTTTCAACTTAAAAATATATACCAACAATAAATTTGTTTGGAAATACCAGGTGAAAATATAATTTTAGCTCATTATTCACATAAATTCATAAATTTCCATGGTGACAATTTCAATGTATTAAAAGATAAATTGAAAATGAGAAAATCTTCCACTGTGGATTAAATTCTGAGCAGAGGAAAAATGGGAACCTAGAAACTATGGAATATGAGGGATAAACCTACCACATTATTTTGAATATTTTAATAAAGAAATGAGTGAATTCAATGAATGTCTCCTCTCATATGTGGAAACTATAGAGAGAATAGAAAACAAAAGGGCCTTTAGATATATAAAGAGAGTTGCCAATAGAATAGTGAAAGAGAATGAGGGAGGAAGATGGGGAGGGGAAAATGAAGACTTGTTAAAAAACAGCTCAAATTATGTTATATCCATGTATAAAAGTCTCACTACGAATATCCCTATTAGGCACAGGGATGGGTGAGTAGAAGAGTGGGACCTGAGGGGAAATTCACCAAGACCTGTGTGCATATTTGTATGACTTTGAACTTCACCCTGATATATAATTACAATGAACTTATAAAAATAAAATAAAATTAAATTGTATTTCCCCAATGTTTTTTATGGGAAAATAATTTTTATCAAGAAAAAAGAAATAAGTGAATTGTGGCTATAATCAACCATATACGGTAGACTTTAGAAAATAAAGTGTTATTTTAAAAAATTCAGTTCCCTAATGCACATGATGTACTTTAACAAACACATCAATATCCATCACTAAGCCAAACATGAGAAGGTGGGAGGGGTGGGAATGGGATGGGAATTGGGTAAGGGCTAATTGGGTGATGTGCATGTATGTCTCCACCATCTTGTACCCATTAAGATGTATGGCTACAGTGCACCAATAAAAATTTAAAAAATAAAAAAAATCCATATGTTCATGTAGAATCTCATCCCATATATATCCTTACATGTACCACAGAGAAATATGATTCCCTTGGCTACTATCACAATAAAGGTTAGATTTCTTAAAGATACTTAAATGCTGGAAAATTAATTAAAATTGTTTCGGTTCTCTGTGTGTGTATGTATGCTCTGTACAAAACAGAATTACGAACAAAACCATACTCCTTAGGATAGACATGTGATATTTTGAGAACTGACCACATGGATTTGACAATATGGTTGAATACCTAACACTTCACATCACTGAGGATAATATTCTGATTTTAAAGTGTCAACTAGACATCACTAGAAAGAATCAAAGCTCAAGATCTTAGTGAATATTTATTCAGCAAAAAATTATCATGAGGCACCATCCAAAGTTTGGAGAGGAAAGAAAATTGATAGGAAGTGAACAGCTGTTGTGCTTAGGGACAAATCTCTAGGCTCAGAAAAATGACAGATTTGAAATTAAAACAACAACAGTGATAAAAAAAAATATGTAGATGCATTTGCAGCCGTCTCTGAAGCATTATAGAAGCTTGGAAATGGGCAAAACTGAACTTTTTAAAACAGGATAAAGTGATAAATTCCAGATGATATAGACGTTGATTCTAGAAAAGATTCTCACATAATATTATAAAGATGGCTCTTAAGACATACTTTCCAGAAACAAGCAGAGACTTACTAATAATAAGCCACAACAAACTAGTTCATTTCCTGTTTTGAAAAGTGTGATAACAGGCCTTCAATGTAACTCCCAATTAACTAGACATCCTATTATTCACCTTATATGGGCTTCTCCTACACTGAATCAAGCCTGGCCCTATGTGGCTAATAGAAGATAAAAGAAATGATAATGTATAAATTATATGTTGGGGCCACAAAAAGCTCTGGAAGTTTTAATTAGGTATCTTAGACTTCTTGATATGGGGGAGGCATTTTCCAGTCCTGGAGAACCACCACTAAATTTGTCAGCGATATTAGTGAGCAACTTTGGAAGTCAATTTCCAACCCTCACTATAGCATTAAGGTGATAGGAGTAACAGATAACATCTAACTTTAAGACAAATCCTGAATAACTGTGTCAAGCCATTCCTAAATTTATAATCCACAGAAAACAGGAAAGATTCACAGGATGTTATTGTTTGGGACTGTGAAACCTGTGGATGATATGTTATGAAGAAATAACCGATTAAATGGTTTCTCACCACAAAATGAGGAGATTATTATATTCAATGTATTTTTATTTCAACAAGTGATTTTATAATATCCTGTTGGATAAAATAGAAACATGTAGCCAGGAATGGTGGTATATGACTGCAGTCCCAGTACTTGGGATGCTGAAACCGGAAAATTGCAGGTTTGAGGCCAGTCCCAGGAACTTAGCAAGAATCTCAGCAGCTTAGTGAGACCCCATTTCAAATTGAAAAAAATCAAATAGTGCTTGGAGTCTACCTCAGAGGTAAAATGGTTCTGCATTCAATCCTTAGTCCAAAAAATGAAAGAAGAGAAAAAGTATAAAAAGAAAGAAAGAAAAAAAGAAAGAAGGAGAAAAGTGTGGGCTAAATAAAACAGACATATTTATAACTGGCTAAAACAGTTGACTAAGGAATCAATGGCAAAATGGAGAGAAATTATGATATTGATACGATATTATGCTAGGAGTAATAAAATATACATTATAGAGAAGCGTTGCCCAACAGAACTTTCTGTGGTGTTGAAAATGTTCTATGTTTATATTGTACACCCATAATAGCCACTAGAACGATGTGCTCAAGTGCTTGAAATGTGATAACTTAAGAAATGAAATTTAATTTTATTTAGTATTAAGATAGATTTAAATTTACATAGAGAAATATGGCCTGTGGTTACTGTATTGGTCAGTGCATCTGTCCACAATACAAGAAATCAGGTTTTTTAAACTTTAGAGAAAAATAAACAGAAACCTAAGGACATACACTCTAAAAGGAATATAGTTCAGATTTTCTAACCTTGGCCCAGTATTTGACTTATTTATCAATGTTTTAGGTGACAACATAAAAAGACATGAATATAGCTTTTCTTGATGAACACAAACTAGGAAGAATTACTAATTTATAGGTTGATGGTATTTTTCTAACCAGGGTCAGAGAAAGAAGGGAGTAGAGGTAGGGAAGTGATTGGGCTGATGCATGAGGTAGTCTTTAGGGTTAGTTCAAAGGAAAGGGTCCCAAGGCCAGAACAGGGTAGAGGAGACAAGCAATAAATTGGGCCTAGGTTTGGGAGGCAGCGAAGCAGAAAAGCTGAGAAGATAAAACTAGAGATGAGACTGGAGCTGACAGGAAACTAGGATGATGAATGAGCAGGGGGTTAAGAAAGGGAGGCAGGGGCAAACTGAAATGGAGTAAGGAATCAGCACAGATGAAGGCCAGTTCATGATGGCTTTTGGCTGCCTTGTTTCTTCTGTTGTTTTTGCTTAGGGCTTTTCTCATTTCCTCTAGGCTTGAGCTGGAGCATTAAAGCAGCAGTTCCATTCCGAAGAGAATTACACTATGCAAGAGCCTGGAATTATTGGCCTAAACTAACCAGATGACATTTTACAGAGATAAATGTGAAACTCTGCAGAGGAGTTTAGAAAACAAACAATCAAGTCCATAAACATGGGATGTGAGAAACCTAATGTAAACAGGTGGTGTTAATCCAGTGTTGCAGTGATACCAGAGAGACCAATAAATACCCAAATCGAGGGCAATTGTCTGAATTGCACCCTATACCAAGAAAGGACATCTGAGGAGGTGTGACAATTTCAGAGGATTGCATTTTAAACAAACGTAGCAGTCTCCAAACTGGGGGAGGAAGGATGGTGAATAATTTGAAAATTATGATGTTTGGAAAGGTTGAGAGTTCTGCTGGCATATAGCATTTTTTCAGAGAAGGCTTAGGGAGGTAGAGAAACTGTTTTCAGGTAATTTTAATGGGACTTTCTGGGGAAGAAGAATTAATGGATATAAGTTCTAAAGAGGCAAAATTAAGAGCAATTAAAGGAAGAACATTTGAACAATTATCACAGTAAAATAGTACTTTCTAGAAGAGATATTTCTAACTGGAAATATTTCTATCAGAAGTCAGATGATAACTGCCCCAGATTTGTATTAAAATATCATGGGTTAGAAGAGATATTGGTGTATATGAGCTAATGTTAGGAATCTTATTTTGTTCTAAATATTATAAAAGGCAGCTTGCTTTTTAATCTATGCATCTTTGGAAGTTTTGAAGAAGAAATTGTATTCTTTGACGTAAAAAGGAACTGTTATGAGTTGGAAGCTCTGTATGGGTGTGTACGTATGTGTGTATTTGGGAATATATATACATATATATTTATAGCAGCATAAACTGAGAATGTAAAAAATAAAAAAGAAGATAGATTGCACTAGAGCAACTCTATCTTTTCCTTTTTAATTCAGAGAAATTATGAAACTACCATCCTTTTTCTCTATGTATTGTGGTCTCTAGGTACTTAGCCAGAAGACATTGCTATTCAGTTTGTAGCATAAGAGCATGTACTATCCTTAAGTCACACCCCAAAAGCCACATTTTATATAAGGTCACAGAACAAATGCTACACTTGGTTAGAATGCAAAGGCATAACAAGCTATTTTTATATGTGGAGCAAGCACCAAGCAATGCAAACATCGCCACCACTCCTTAGCCTCCTCCCACTCCAAGGCACTACCAGGGTAAATGCATGCTCATCACAATCTGCAAATATCTACTTCCATCTCTCCATTGGATCATTTGGGAGGGTCTCCAAGATCAGGTAGTGCATGTGTGAGGGAGATGGCTAGTGTGTCACCTCTGGGAATGTGTTTGAGTGATTGTGTTACTCAACCAACCATAAGTTATGAGACATATCCAATCAATTATGTATTTTAGAGTTCTTTCGAGGGATAGTGCCTGCTGTACATGGTACACATTCTCCTCTAAAAAGGATGTTGAAGGCACAGTGGTGGTATTCTTTATATTTTTTTTCATTTATGTATTTTAAAAATACAATATTCATACATAATTTTAACAATTCAAATCATCTTTTACAATCAGGTATGTGAAAAGAAAAAACAAGTTTCCTCTGCTCCTCATCTCATCCCTTTGAAAAAATCTACATAAACAGTTTGGGATTTTATGTTTGCTCATACGAATATATGCCAACACTCGGAAACATGTATTTCAAAAATGGGTCAGGATCATACTATATGTATTATTCAGCAACTTGCCTTATTTTACTTGATAAGTTATAGACATCAATACATATATGTCTAATTTATTGTTTAAAGAGTTGCTAGAAGAGATTGGAAGATTAGGTCACATAAAAGTTAAATAAATCATGAACATGAAAAAATATTTGCAACAGCCAGGCATTGCAAGTGGTGCACATTTGTAATCCCTGCATTCAGGAGGCTGAGATAGGAGGATCGCTGTTCGTGGACAGCCTCAGCTACTTAGTGAGGCCCTTCACAACTCAGTGAGACCCTGTTTCAAAATAAAGAATAAAAAAATAGGGCTTTGGGTGTAGCTCGGAGGTCAAATGCCCCTCTGTCCATCCCTAGTAACAAACAAAAAATTATTCGTGACCAATATGAGCAATAAGTGTTTACTCTCCTTCATAGACAAGAGTACCTACATGCTAATAATAAACTATCTAATGGAAAAATGGGCAAAATTTACAAACAAGCAATTCACAGAAGAAACAAACATTCATAATCCCTTTAAATTTTGATTTTGAAAAGTTGCTGAGCCCATCCTGAAACTTATAATCCTCCTACCTCAGCCTCAAGAGTCACTGGGATAACAGGCCTGCACCGTAAAGCCTGGCCACTGCACTGTTTTTTTCATCACATGTACATTCTATTGGGGCACTCTGACATCTGTATTTTTTCACATAAAAAACTGAGGCTCCTTGAGGTTAATTAAGTATTTTGCTCTACTTAAAGTGGAGACTTGAACCCTATTCTGTGAAATTTCAAAGCTAGGATAGTCAATGGCCAGGGTCAGTAAATTTGTTCTTTTAACAGCCAGAGAGTAGATATTTCAGGCATTGTAGGCCATTGCAACTGCTCCTCTCTGCCATTGTACTACAAAAGACACCAGAGATAATATATAAAAAGTGAGCATATCTAGCTGGGCCTGGTGGTACAACTTTGTAATCCTAGCATTTGGGAGGCGGAGACTGGAGAAGAGCCCTATAGCCTCAGCTACTTAGCAAGGCACTTTGCAACTCAGTGAGACTCTGTTTCAAAAATAAAAGAACTAAAAAAATAGGGGGTGTAGCTCGGAGGTAAAATGCCCCTGGGGTTCCATTCCCAGTATCGTAAAATAAAAAAGTGAGCATATCTATGTTTCAGTGAAACTTTATTTGTAGACACTGAAATTTGAATGTCATATAGTTTTCCCATGTCATATAATGCTATTCATTATTTGTCAACCATTTAAAATATAACAGACATTCTTAGCTTGTATAACATACAAAAAATAATAATGGGACAGATTTGGCTTGGAAGCCATAGATTGACAACCCTTAATTTATGATAAACTCAAAGGTTTCAGAGCCTATCAACTACATAATTGGAAGACTTCATCAACCTCATCGCTTTCTCTTAATAACTCAAGATAGGTCATTCATTCAGAAACATATCTGAACCTTTTTTGGAGCTATTTTTTGTTTACTACCATACATGTACTAATTTTAACTGGCACAAAGTAATCCCTCTGTAAGAATTCATTCAAATATTCTAGCACCCAGCAAACGCCTGTATTTATTGGCTTCTTTCACTTTTTAAACCTGGTTCTGTATTGTGCATACCGTGCCAAAGATTTGTCCACTTTGCCAACATTTGTTCTATAACATAAATATCCTCCAACAGCTTGGGGGTATCTTCAGCACAACAATTACTGACTCTCATAAAGCAATAAATATGTAACTTCTTAAATATTAGAGTGATTGAAGGATTATACTATTGTCAATAACTTCAACAATGGAAAGCTTCACTACAAAGCTCTAGGACATTCCAAGAGATCCTCCTTTTTCTGTCTTACCTCTTTAAATATTATCTACCTCCATCTCTCAATATAAAAACAATGAGATACATGACAGCAAAAGCTTCATTCTCCATTTCCTATCATAGTACCAGATGCACAAAAGGTACCACTTATTTATTTATTTATTTATTTATTTACTTACTTATTTATGGATCTGGGGATGGAACCTAGGGGCATTCTACATCCGAGCTACACCCCCTGCCCTATTTGTTATTCTTTGTTTTGAAACAGGGTCTCACTAAGTTGTGGAGGGCCTCTCTAAGTAGCCGAGGCTGTCTGCGAACCATGATCCTCTGGTTTCAGCTTCCTGAATGCTGGGATTACAAGTGTGCATCACCATGCCCGGCTTAAGGTACCACTTATTGAATACCTGAAGTATTAAATCTCCGAGGTTAGCTGGTAAATCCACACATGATCAGAATTCATGATGCTTATATTTTTGTTTAATTATAAAATAGTATTTTCAAAAGGCTTCCCTTGAAGGTTCCCAACATACTATAAAATAGCTCGGCTTTTCTGAAGCTTTTTTTGAGAGCAAAACATAAGATGGTTTCTAGGCTTTTCTGTTGTCAGTGGAATGGGATGTCTTAATTGTCCAGAAAACTACTTGAAAAAGGTACTATCTCATCTTCTATAAGTTCTGATGGCTGACGTGGTGGTATCCTTCAATCTAGTTAACACTTTGAAGATCAGGAGTTGAGCCAAAGTTATTATTATTCCTCCTCTGGAAGGAGGAATAATACAGCTATTTCTCAGTACCAGTAGGATTGGTTTTGTGTCCTGTATGCTGTTATTTGAATATATGTGGGTAAGTGGGTTAATAAGACTGAAATTATAAATATAGTTTCCATATGGGCATTTTAGCCTTTGCTATATTTTCAGAACTTCAGGCTTCAGTACTAACTTTTAACTCTAGAGTGTAAATATCTTCTTGTCACAAGATGGGGAGAGAGGAGAAGAGGGAAAGAAGGAGAGAGGGAGAGAGGGAGAGAGAAAAGAGAGATCAATACACTCTTTCACTATTAACTTAAAATAAGTTCAAAGTTTACATCCCCTTGTCATTGGTGGGTCAGAAGGATTTGTTACCTTGGACAAAATGGAAAAAGTAAAACAAAAGTAAGTATGGGGTGAGAAAAGGTTGTTATTTCAGTGAGCAGAATAAAGAATTTATCTACAATACCTCCAGAGACTGATGGGCCAATTCAAATAGGAAAAGGTCATGGAATGGTATTTGATTTTCTTGGAAGAAAGTGGGATTCATTCACTTAAGGACAATTTATAGAACACCTATTATATGCCAAATAGATGAATACAACAATAATGTATTTTAACAAATTCTAGAGAAGTAATATTTTCTAGGAAAATAATAAAAGGATATAAGAAAGAATGACAATAAATGGGATTAAAGGTAGTCAGATGAAGTCTCATAAAAGGTGAAATTTATATAAGAATGTTATCTGCTAATTGTGTCTTATATTTAATTTGTCCTATTTTAATCCCAAATCTTTTGTGGGGGTGTGAAGAAACTGTTCTAAATGAGATTTTTTTTTACAGTAAAAGAATAATCTTCCGTAGGCATTAAAAGCAGTGTAGAATGGAAAGGAACTGAGATTTACTCAAGATTTACCCTGAATCAGACCCTTAATATATCTCATTTAATTTGATTCATATAAGAGCCCTATGAGGTTTACGTTACTATTTATTTCTTGTGGATGAATAAACTCAGATTAAAAAAAAGTTAACTGACTTGTCCAAAATAATATTAATGGTTGCGATTCAAAATTAAAAACTTGCCTCTAAAATCCATTGTCTTGTCATTGTACCAAGATGTTATCTGGCCTTGTAAATTAATTTATCAGGGATAACAACTGCAGCTCGGTATGGTGGTGCACATCTGTAAACCTGGTACTTGAAAGGCTGAGACAGGAAGACCACAGATTTGAGGCCAGTCTCAGAAATTTAGAGAGACCCTGTTCCAAAATGAAAAAATAAAATAGGGCTGAGGGTATAGCTTAGAGGTAGAATGCTCCTGGGTCCAATCCTAACAACAAAAACAAAACAAAACATAAATAAGACACTGGATCCTTTGATATTCTCAACAAGTAAGTGAATGACATTTATGATGAGATATAAAATGTTTGCTTTTGAGATTCCTTTTGAAAATAGCTTTAAATACATTCCTTCTCCTTTTAGGTTTGAATGAATACTTTCCTTACGCAGTCAGCAGTTTTGCAATTTCAACAAATAAACAATTCTCACAACTCTGCTTTGCATAAGACCTAGAGAATAACTGAAACAGAAAGGAGAGTGGGTCCTTTAAGACCTGGGAGACTAAGGGTGCACTAGGTTCTGCATTCAATGCTCTTCATGTGCCACCTCCCTTGACCTACAGTGGAGGTGCCCCTCAATTGTACATACTTTTCCCATTTAATTGGGTATCTTCTCTGCATTTTTACATCACCAAGACCTGAAAAAGGGTATGCTAAACTTACTAGAAAATGACTGATAAACTTAAATATGATGTGCTTATTCCCCCTGTGGGTGAATACATTTTAATAGTAATTAAAGTTAACACATACTGCGGAAAAAAATACTTTATTTTTGGCACTGTGCCAAATATACGATTTCCATTTAAGCTAGGAATAGCAGTAGTAGTATCACTCACATTTTATGTATGGAGACAATGGGCTCAGAAGAAGTCATTAATTTCTCCAAGGCCTCCCAGTTAATAGATAATACAGATGTGACTGGAATATAAGTCTGGTTTACTCAAGCCTGAGTTCTTAATAAATGGCTGCAGGGTCCTAAAGAAAAAGGATAAAACAATAACTGGAGAATTTATATATCAGCAAACTAGAGCGAGGACATATTCATGGGATGATGGGCAGTTGGGAAGGAGACAAATGGTGTCTTCATGATTTTCCCCATAGTCATACCATGAATTAGGAGGCCTATCCACCTACTCTTCATAATGATAACAGTTCTTCCAACCCCAATGTCTCTAAGTTTATGCCATTATTGAATGGGTGAAACTATGATTTTAATCATATTCATAGATGTACCTGGCTGGTTCTATCACTAAATGATACCTTTTTGGGGCAAGGGGAATTCCCCCCTGATAATTAATAAAATATATTTCAAGATGTTTAAATCTGTATACCACTTGGTACTAACTTTTTATTTCTTGGCACCCTTTGAAAACAAATAAACCTTAACGGTGCAAGATAATTCAAAACTGTAGTGTTCTATTTTTCCTGCTTTGTGGATTCTACCCAATTTAGCCATTGTGCTGTGATCAGTTGCTGAGCTAATGAGATACTCCAATTCCCAGAAGATATCAAGTTCTGAATCTCATGGTGTAGGTAAGAATTTGGGGATATTAAATTGTAATAATATTTCATCAATAAAGGGGAAAATATTGGCTTTTTCTTCTTCATGGATCTTTGTACAAAGAATGTTGTACAAAGAATGTTGCTAATATAATTCGGGATATGGTATTTTTTATACTTTTATTGGAGTAATATAATTGTACCTCATAGTGAGATTCAAAGTGATACAAACATGCATGAACACAGCACCTGGTGTATTTTCCTTTTTTGCTCTCTCCCTGTACATGGACAGAACATTATTTGAACTCCCCTCCTGCCCTCTCCTAATCCTCTTTTACTATTCTACTGGCCTCTCTCTTTATTGTTATGAAGTCCTTTTTGTTTCCCATTTTCTCCTTTGCTTCCAAATATGAGAGAAAATATATAACCCATTATTTTCTGAAACTAGTTGATCTCAGTATAATATTCTCTAGTCTCATTTATTTTCCTGCAAATGCCATACTTTTGTTTTTCTTTATGCCGAGTAGAATTCCATTGTATGTGCATACTACAGTTTCTTTATTCATTCATCTGTTGATGGAGACCTGGGTTGGTGCCATGTTGTGAAAACAATGAATTTTTCTTAAACTTCCGAGTTTATTTTAAAGGGTTGTCCCAAAATGAAATTCACAAGGAGTTTTATTGTTCCATTTACCTACTATTCCTATTTAGAGCAGGCATACTGAAATAGGATGGATTTAATACATTATCACATTGTACTCTTTGTATCCTTCATCCTCATAGCAAACACTGAGCTCTAGGTCTCATTCATGTTATTTGTTAGTCATTTGGAATGGGAATTCTTGGTGTTTTGTTTTGAAATGTCACTACTTTTTCCGGGCATGGTGGGGTAACACTTGTAATTCTGGTACTTCGGAGGCTAAGACAGAAGGATCATGGGTTCATAGTAAGTCTCAGCTGTTTAGGGAGGCCTTCCAAACTTAGTGAGACCTTGTTTCAAAATAAAGAATTAAAAGTAGATGTGTGGGTATAGCTCAGAGATAGAATGCCCCTGAGTTCAATCCCCAATAACACACACACACACACACACACACACACACACACACACACCCCAAACCCAAACCCAAAGAAAGAAAACCAAAAGAAAATGTCACTGCTTTCATTTATGCAAAAGTGATCTTTCTTGCAATGTTTTTGAATTTCTCAAGATGGACATACACACATATTCCACTATCATGCTACTAGTTCTCAAGTAACATGGTCATTGGATGCTCTCTGTTTAACTTTACAAGTATAGTTACACAGAAAATTTTACTTTAGGGAAATTCTCAACAACATTTGCACAGGCTTGTCTGACTACCAAATAATTTCTTTAAATTTTTGGCTTATTTGGCTAAGGTTTGGCTTCCTTGTACCTATGCCCTTGGCTTGGAATTCAGTATAAACTATGTAAATGAGGACCTCAACTAATGAGAGCTTTTCTAGATTGCCATAATAATGTTTAAATATTATTTAACATTTTTTAGTTATGATTTAAAATTAAAAATTTAAGTAGTATATAAATACTTTTAAAGTGCTTTCAAAAATGATTTTGCCATAAGAAACCCCCAAGCTCATCATATTTTGTTGATTTCTAAAGGACAAAAAGATATATTTAGGTTTACTTAGTGTAGTTTACTTTGACATTGTGCTATTTTTCTGTGTCTATTTTACAAATATTCATTGGCATCAAATGGCCAAGTGTATCATCATATAATGTATGTATTGTTATAGGATGAGGATAAATCAATCTGGAGTGTAAGAAAAATGCTCCCTACTTATATCTTTGTTTTTCTATAAGCATGTACTTGGACTATATCATCCTAGTGTCTAAATATTTTCTGAAGATATTCTAATAGAAAAAGGTCACTCTATTTTGCTTTGATTTTCCATTTTTTTATTTTATTTTATTTTTTGGTACTGGGTATTGAACCTAGAGGCATTCTACTTCCAAGCTACACTCCCACTCCGATTTCATTTCTTTATTTGGAAACTGGATCTCACTATGTTTCTGAGAGTCTTGCTATATTGCCAAGGCTGGCTTTGAACCTGTGATCCTTCTGTCTCAGTCTTCCAAGTACTTGGGATTACAAGCATGCATCACTACGCCCAGCTTGATTTTCCATTTTAATTTAGAACTTTCTAACATTTTTTTTCCATTTTTATTTGGATACATGTGTTTTGTTGCCAATGTCACTTTGTTTGAACTGTTGATTTACTTGGCTGTTGGCAGTGTGATGGCAGCAATTTTATGAGGAAAAACGGGTCTTGCTAATCCCCATTCTATCTGTGTACCTATACTTGGCCAGCTAAGTGAAATAAGAGGCTTAGCAGCTGGGTGTGGTGGCGCATGCTTGTAATCCCAGCATTTGGGAGGCTGAGATCAGGGATCGAGGTTCGTGGACAGCCTTAGCTACTTAGCAAGGTCCTTTGCAACTCAGTAAGACTCTGTTTCAAGAAAATAAAAAGACTAAAAATAGGGCTGGGGATGTGGCTCAGAGGTAGAATGTCCCTGGATTCCATTCCCAGTGCTGCAAAAAAAAAAAAAAAAGGCTTAGCTCTTTCATCAAGGGACCCCCCCTTTTAAAGATGAGTAGCTTTATGTAAATGAATATTATATGTCTGCTACATTCTATTTAACAGCCTGCTTCTCTTGGGCAAACGAGTTGTCTTAGTCCTCATGGTTCACTCATGAATTCATCATTATGAAGAAAAATTACCCTCACTTATTTACTGTTCCCAGACACTTATTGTTCATCTTTGTGAATGTTTTTTAAAAAAATGATGTTGCCAGATATAGTGGTACACACTTATAATCCCAATTATTAGGAGATCCTCCTGATTCAGTCTTCCAAGTTTGAGAGTAGCCTCAGCAACTTAGCAATACTCTCAGAAATCTGAAAATAATCTGTTTCAAACTCTCTGTTTCTCTCTCTCTTTCCCTCTCTCTCTCTCTCTGGTCTCAAATCCTGATTAGTGTGTGTAAAGTTTTGGATCTCTAGTGTCTCTTGAGACCTCATTAAGAATAGGCCATCAAATTGGAAGTGGAGCGTGGATGTCAAGGAGGAGTCCCTGGGAATGTGACCTTGGGTATTATATAAGATCTCCCATTTGTCCTCTTTCTTGCTTCCAGCTTCCAGGATGTGAGAGCAGAGCCTAATTCTCTTCCTCTTTCACTCTCTGCTTCCTGCCTCCATATTCGGAACTCCACAGACCCAGCCTGGCATAGATTAAAACTTTGAAATCTCCAAAAACTGTGAGCAAATGAATCTTCCTTCTTAATTGTATGGTCAGGCTTATTTGGTCACAGAAATAAGAATGATGACCAACACAGTATAGAACCTGTAAGCTTTTGTCTAGTATAGTCCTTGAATCCATATTTTGTTATTGCATTTACTTTGCTTCTTATATAATTTATCAACTTTAAAATGCCCTGTTTCTCAGCAATTCATAGTCATACCTGGAACACAGTATATGCAAACATCCATGGCTTAAGCTTACAGGTGCTAAAATCCCTCTCTGCCCCTCAATGGCTTTCTAGTCAGCTTATACTAGTGTCTGAAATCCCCATCATATCCTTTCTTCCCTTGGGTAAAATAATTGTTGGACTCTTTCTAAAATGTGCATGTACCTGGGTATAAATAAGTAAATCTTCCTGAGTCTTTAATTCTCTAGCTAAAAGAAATCGATTAGATTATATCTAGTAGAAAATGGGCTACTTAAATAATGAGGTATGGGATAAAAAGTTTTAATAGAAATAAATGGAAGAGTGAAATATTGTGAACTAGTTCTGGAGTTTGGAGAACAAAGTAGAAAACCAGGTGGGAGAAATCCAGAAATTTTGCCAATTAATCCTAATTGAAAGCGCACCCAAATATCCTAGCCCAACTTGTGTGGCAGCTTATTGCATCGAAAATTGCCATTTGAAGTTTCTAACATTTGTTATTGTTGTCATTTTTGTTTTTTACTAGATATTGATTTTCTCCCTTTCCCATTTTATAAACCATGTCAGAGGGCATTTAATTGATTATTTTTCTCTCTCTTTCTAAAAGACTATTTGGGGTACCCTCTTTTTTTTTAGAATCCAATGATTATTTTATTTTATTTTATTATTTTTTGTAGTACTGAGGATGGAACCCAGGGGCATTCTACCTCTGAGCTAGACCCCCAGCCCTACTTTTTAATTCTTTTGTTATTTTGAAACAGGGTATCACTAAGTTGCAAAGGGCCTAAGTAGCTGAGGCTGTCTACAAACCACAATCTTCCTGTTTCAGCCTCCCAACTGCTAGGTAGAAGCCAATAATTTTAATTTGGCAGTGTATCAAGAGTTACAGATATAATGTCATTTTGCAAAGGTTTATTGTCATAATGAGTATTCTTAATATAATAGGACAGTAGCAATTAGGCATTGGTGCTTGTCTATATAAATGAATATTGTTTAGTTCACTCATTTCTTATATCGATTACATCTGAACTTTTAGTATGAATTCATTCTTTTTGCTTTTTTTACATGCTGCTATTTCATTTTAATATTTTATGGGTGCATTATAATTGTCCTTTATGGTACAATTCAAAAGGATACTATATTAAAGTCCATTTAAGTCCATTAAGTTCTTATCCCCAAAAGGTTTCTAACTCTGTACAGGGAGATGAGGCTTAACTTGTTTACTGATAGGTTAGGACATTCAGATAATAGCTTTTGGCTATTTTTTAAAGCATTCACATACCAATAGTGAATTTTCTTAATTTTCTCTTTCCCTTTCACAAAAGGAAAATTCTACCTGCTACGTTTTTAACTCACTGAAGTAAAAAGCTATAAGAGACTTCAACTATCTCTTCTCAAAGGTTAACATCTTTCTCCCAATCAATAGAACCTAAAATAATCAGGCTTGCATGGTAATTTCCAATTTCTTGACTTTCAGGTCATGGTGTTTTCCTTCCTATGCTTCTTGGGTGGCATTTTTAATGATGGTTAAGAAATTAAAGCATGTGTTCTAAAAGAGAGAGGAAGAAGCAGGCTGAAATTCAGGTTGCTAACTGTGAGGATTACTTTTCAGAAGGAATAGAAAGTGATGGAACAGATAGAGGTAAGCACTTAGACTTTCCAGAAAAAAATATTTTAAAGGATTTCTTGGTTAGATATGAGTTTATCATTTGGAATAATAACACCTCCCTCATGGCTTAATATGAAAATTAACTGAGAGCTGGGCGTGGTGGCGCATGCTTGTAATCCCAGCTCTTGGGAGGCTGAAACAGGAGGATCATGCAGGTTCGAAGCCAGCCTCAGCTATTCAGTGAGGCTCTCAGCAACTTAGTGAGATCCTGTTTCCAAATACATAGGTCTTGGAGTGCAGCCCAGAGGTGGAAAGCCTCCAGGTTCCATTTTTAGTACCACATACACAAAAATTAACTGAGATATATGTGAAACCATTTTATAATAAAAAAAAAAATCACATAAGCTGGGTATGGAGGTCCATGCCTGTAATCTCAGTACTTGGAAGACAGAGACAGGAAGATAGCAGATTTGAGGGCAGCCTCAGAAACTTAGAGAGGCCCTGTTTCAAAATAATAAGTAAAAAGGCTATGAGTTGGGTGTGGTGGCGCACGCTTGTAATCCCAGCATTTGGGAGGCTGAGACCAGAGGATCACTGTTCATGGACAGTCTCAGCTACTTAGTGAGGTCCTCTGCAACTTAGTGAGACCCTGTTTCAAAATAAAGAATAAAAAAATAGGGCAGGAAGTAGAGCTCAGAGGTTGAATGTCCCTGGGTTCCATCCCCAGACCTGCAAAAATAAGGGGGGGGGGGCTGTAGGTGTTGTTCAGAAATAGAACACATCTGGATTCAGTCCCCAATTTTACACACACACATACACACACACACACACACACACACACACACACTCACATGAAAAATGTATCACAAGAATGTTATTCTAAAAGTCAATCTGCCTGGTGTTGTGGTGTTTGCTTGTAATCCCAGCATTTGGGAGGCTGAGACAGGAGGATCTCTGTTTGCAGACAGACTCAGCTACTTAAAAAATAGGGCTGGGCTGTAGCTCAGAAGTAGAATGCCCCTTGGTTCCATCCCCAGTACCAAAAAATAAAAATTAAAAGTCAATTTGTCAGTTTCCTCTTTTTTGTTTGTTTTTCTGTTACTTTCTTCCTCCTCTTTCCTGACTTCCTTCTCTCTCCTTCTCCTCTTTCTCCTCCTCCTCCTCCTTCTGCTGCTGCTCCTCCTCCTCTTTTCTCTCTCTCTTCTCTCTCTCCCTCCCTCTCCCTCTTGCTCCCTTACTCTCTCTCTCCCTCTAGCTCTCATAAAAGTCCCAAGCAAAATTTATTGGTTTTGTTTTCCTTTTTTGACTGAGATTTCTTTGAGCATTGATTCTGGAGTTACTTTGGATTTGATTGCATCATTTTCTTTTGTAATTTTACTTTTTTAGAATTTTTAGATGTAATATAATACATATACTCAGTATGATGTATGTACTACATCATAGTGAGATTCAAAGTGATATATTCACTTAGGCATTCAACATTTCTAGCTGTGGCTGCCTTCTAACCCCATCCAACTACACCCGTCCTCCATCCCCGTGTAAGATAGTAAGGTTGGCAATGATATCTTAATATTTGAACATAATATTATGAATGAATTATCATTGGACTAGTCACTTCTATGAGCCTTTATTTCTGCTCCTATAGACAAGGTTAAGCTATCTATAGAAGTAGTAAGAGGGTTAAATAAATTGGCATATGAAAGGCACATGCATAGTTCTTCTAACATAGTAGGTTTTTTAAATACTACTTCTACTGCAGGTAGTCATTAAACACACAAAGAAAACTTTGTCCAGATACAACCTCTATTTGTTCTACTTATTGAATCCCATCTTTTCAAATTTGCAAGATCTCAGCCATGTGTGGTGGTGCACATCTGTAAGCCCTTACTTAGGAGGCTGAAATAGAAGGATCCCAGTTTTAAGAACAGCCTCAGC
Source organism: Muscardinus avellanarius (assembly GCF_963383645.1). Lineage (NCBI taxonomy): Eukaryota > Metazoa > Chordata > Mammalia > Rodentia > Gliridae > Muscardinus > Muscardinus avellanarius. Next base: position 100,004,041 of record NC_137792.1, read on the forward strand.
AACTTAGTAAGACTTTAGCAATTCAGAAAGACTCTGTTTCAAAATAAAAATAGGGCTGAGGTTGTAGCTCAGAGGAAGAATAGCCCTGGGTTTCCTCTCCATTAACACACACACACACACACACACACACACACACACACACACACACACAAGCTCCTAATTACCTTCTTATGAAATTTGAATTTTGGTTATGATGGTGGCTAAAAGGTAGATAAATTTATTACAGAACCTGGACAAACTAGACTCAGCAGCATTGCTAAGTCCTTTCATGGGTTACTTCAGAATTCAATACTTATCAGAAGAAGCTTACCTTCACAGAGAGAGACCCATTTTCTCTGGTTAAGTTTCGTAGAACAGCTGTGCACCCCTGTGAAAAAAGAAATTTGTTGGTACTTTTCCTAACCTTTCCTCAGTATGTTGACATGTCTATTTGCTGTTTTTTTTTTTTTTTTTGGTGGTACTGGGGGTGGAACCCAGGGGCTTTTCTACCTCTGGGCTACACTCCCAGACCTATTTTATACTTTATTTGGAAACAGGGTCTCACTAAGTTGCTGAGAGACCTCACTAAGTAGCTGAGGCTGGCTTCGGACCTGTATGATCCTCCTCTCTTAGCCTCCCAAGTACTGGGATTACAAGCGTGCACCACTACACCCGGCCTGACATGTCTGTTGGCTTTAAAAAGACCTTGATATTTTAATACATGTAGTCAGAGTTAATATGTCATTTTCAGTCAATGCAGTATTATCTACAACAGAGCCTGTTTCCAAGGTTTGCTTTTAGAATGCTTGACAGGCACATAAACTCCTATCAACCTCATCTGTCATTATAATTCACAAATGAGGTATTCGTGTCTCAGTTATGATATCCTTGCCTTTCTAACCAGACATCATCTTCCAAGTATCCCATATGCTCTAGATTTCTTTCATCTTTTAGGACACTCATGGAAGCTCTGCCAGAATTAAGGGGCTGTCAAAGTTCTAGTACAAACATAGTTTTATTACTGATGTGGGGCAAAGGGTAAAGAACATATCATAGAAGTTATAGCCAAATCTAAGCCTTCTTACGTTGTAGTCCAGTTATGAACATTTTTCTGCATTGCTTTATAAACATTAGGAACTCATATGTCCACCCAGATTTTAAACATAAATTTGATGGTTTCTTCAAAGCAACTAAGTGGAGGTGATAAACTTAACATGCAGGAGCATGTACATTGATCATGGGGCTTTAAAAATTTTCCCCTTTAAAATATCCCAAGGAATTTATAGAGACTTTTATTCTCTAAAATGAATCTTGCCAAGTTTAACCAGAACTGAGGAATCATTTAGGCCCAGCCCATGCTCAGTGGGTACAAAAATGAACATATTTCTTCTAGAACTTGACTCTGTGGAGGTAAAAGTAACATGAGTACATTTTTCTTTTTTTCCATTTTTATTTTCTTCTGTTGCCAGAAATGATCTGTTCCCCTCTGTTATAGGATGGCCATGCAGAGAAAAGGAGTTAGAGGAAGCTAAAGCAAGGGAAAGGTCGATGAAATTAAGAGGAAGAGAGTACACACTTCATGAAGATCAGCATCCTGTGCAGGGTATCACAGTGGAATTTGGGTAACAAGAGTAAATAAAGGTTGGAACCAGGAATCTTAAGAGAGCAGGGAGATCTGAAGGGTCTAGATGGCTCAGGATTATTTATTTTAGGGAAGTATCTAGGAATTTGATCTTACTGGAGAACTAGAACTCCACTTTGTGCAAATCAATATTAAGTCCTAGCTGACTACTATGTCATATGCATGCCTACAATCCCATTCATGGAAGGCTAAAACAGGAGGATCACAGGCTCCAGGATAGCCTTGGCAACTTAATTAGACCCTGGGGACAAAACCTCAACTTAAAAGAACAAGGCTAATGTTTAAATTCTGGGGGACTAAGGCAGAGTAAGAGGGCAGATATTTTGTGTTAAGGAGCAGATCTTCCCAGGCTTCCTTCACATTCCTTTCCACACAGGAAGTCACTTTCTATTCTTATACATATAGCAGACCCACTAATGGCAACAGAAAGTTACTTTTTCTTCAAGAAGTCTCAAGTGAAATTCTTTCCACCCTATCTCATTCTTCTTTATTCTTCTACCAGGGAGTCTCGTCTCTCAGTTGTTCAAAAAGCTCTTTCTTCATTTCTGGATTTAAATTAGTGAAGAAACTTAGATACATAGAAACATCTTCACAACACTAGTAGTGTTTCCAGCTACATGATGTGTATAACGAAAAAACTGTATTAAAAATTTCATGTAGTCCGTGGGTTTTATGTTTCTTATTGCTGCACAGCTCATTTGTGTGATAATTATTTGGAGTAAATATTTGCTGACCTGGTTTCCTGAAAGTCAAGGCTAGTCATGTAATCTACTCCCAGGTTTGTTTGAATTTCCCTAGGATGTTCATCCAATTCCTTTGGCTTGCCAGACACTGCTCAATGCTAGAATTTTCATACAAAGTTCTTTTCTTGTCACCCCACCCAAGAAGCTTAGTTCCCTCTGGGGTGTGATCTGAACTGAAATCACTGGAAAATCATTGTAGCTCCAATTGATGATAAAGAAATCCTGAGCTGGCCTCCGGGTTTAGCAGGCTCAGATATTCTGTACAAATGATCTTTCAACAGAGCAAACAGTATCTCTGTAGACTTTAATGTTAATGATAAAATATATTTCTCATAGAGGAGAAAGATGTTCTAACTGGTCATCATAAAATTTTAGTGTGATTTTCTTTCTTTTTCTAGCTGTGTAGATAGAACTGGAGGCACACTTTCACCAAGTAATTTCCTTTAGAACATTTGGGAATATATGTGTTTGTATGTACACACACACACACACACACACACACACACACACACACACACACACATAAGCACACAAGCACACATATTGTATTCTGCCATGGGCATAAGAATAGTAAATTCATTATCTGTTCAGAAGGAACTTAATAGATATTTTAAAATAAAATTTATGATCATTGTTTTGTTTTGTTTTGGATGGTGTTACTGGGGATTGAACCTGGGGCATTCCACCTCTGAGCTATACCTTCAGCATTATTTTATTTTTCTTTTGAAACAAGGTCTTGATAAGTTACTGAGGTAGACTTTGAACCTGCGATCCTCCTGTCTAAGCCTCCCAAGGACCGGTATTACAGGTGTGAACACCACACCCACAAGGCTTTAATCAGTGTTGCTTGCATAATTTTTAAAGCTCTAGACAGAGTTCAGCTATTGTTCCCTCAGTGGATATGATAGTTTACAGACGTGGCCTCAAAGTATATTTTCTCTATATATTTTGGATTGTGGTATTTCTATTTTTTAGCATTAATTCATTTTTTGCCTGAGAAAACTTAAATTCCCAAACTTTTTTTTTTGAGGGTCTGAGGATGGAACCCAGGGGCATTCAACCCCTGAGTTATACCCCCTGCCCTATTTTTTATTCTTCATTTTGAAACAGGGTCTTGCTAAGTTGCGAAGGGCCTTACTAGGCACCTGAGGGTGTACCTGAACCTTGATTCTCAGGTCTCAGCCTCCTGAATGCTGGCATTACAAGTGTGCACCACCACGCCCAGCTTAAAAAAACTTAATTGATGCATTGTAGTCATACATCTTAATGGAGTAAAAGATGTTAGAGGCATACATGCACACATCACTCGTTTAGCCCTTCTCCAATTCCCTCACCCTCCTTCCTTCTCATGTTTGGCTTAGTGATTGACTTTGTTATGCTTATGAATGTACATCATGTACATTAGGGAATTTCCCTCTTCCCCCTCCCATCCCCCTCAGTTAGGTCGCCTTATTTCCTCATCTATAGTTTCTCCTTCTTCTTCCCAAACTCTTAACATCATTACTACATGTCGTTTTAATCACTATATCCTTTCCTTTCTAAAATATTTTATGTACGTTTATTGGTGCATTATAGTCTTATAGTCTCACATCTTAAAGTAGTTCATAGTATTATAGTAATTCTATCTTATTTACATCCACTAGTATGGCCGTAATATTTTAAAAATTAAATAACAAGTGTTGGTGAGGATGTTGGGATTTTCTAACCCTGATACATTGCTGGTAGGAATATATAATGGTTCAGATATGGTGGAAAACAATTTGGTAGTTCCTCAAAAAGTTAAACATTCAAATACCATATGACCCAGCAATTTGCCTTCTAGGTATATACTCACAAGAAATGAAAATAAGTATTTAAACAGAAGCCTGTACATGAATGTACACAGTAGTACTATTTATGATAGCCAAAGTTGAAAACAATGTAAATGTCTATTATCTGATGAATGGATAAACAAGTGGATATGAACACAATTAAATACCACTTAGTTACAAAACAAGCAAAGCATTGATACATACTATGATGTTTCAGAGCCTCAAAAATGTGATTCTCAGGCCGGGAATGGTGGCGCACGCTTATAATCCCCGTGCTTGGGAGGCAGAGACAGGAGGAAACAGGACCCTGTTTCCAAATAAAAAAAGTATAAAAATAGGTCTGGGAGTGTAGCCCAGAGTTAGAAGGGCTTCCAGGAACCACAGGACCACACACAAAAAAAGCAAAAAATGTGATTCTCAGCCTGGCATGGTGGCACATGCTTGTAATCCCGCACTTGGGAGATGGAAACAGGAGGATCACGCAGGTTCGAAGCCAGCTTTGCTGGCTTAAGAGACCCTGTTTCCAAATAAAAAGTATAAAAAAGGTCTGGGAGTGTAGCCTGGAGGTAGAAGGGCTTCCAGGAACCCGAGTACCACCAAAAAAATGTGATTTTGAATGAAATCAGCCAGATAGAAAAAGTCATATATTGTATGATGTAATTTACATGAACTATGCAGAATAGGTAAATGTATACAAACAAAGAGCAGATTGGAGGTTGATAGTAGTGAGAGAAGGTAGAAGTCATGAGTGCTTAATGCATATGAGGTTTCTTTTGATGTGATAGAAAATATTTTGAAATTAGATGGAAGTGTTGGCTGGACAATGTTGCAAATGTACTAAATGCCCCTAAGTTGTATACTTAAAAATGATTTTTGTTTTGTGAATTTTACCCAAAATATCAAATAAATTTTATTTTATTGGTTCAGCTGGGAAATGTACTGACTAGTTTAAAAGATAGTCACCCACCATTCATATTGCTTTCATGGAAATGTGCGTTTCAATAGGTGAAGTTTACATTTTGCGTTTCTGAGATGAATTTGGTTAAGGGCATAGAAAATATAGAAAAAGACCTTCCTGAGGTAAAAGTATACATAAAGAAAGAAGTCTTAGGCATTTAACAGTGCCAATATCAAGTTAAAAATTTCCTTAAAGGTCATCTAGGTCAACCTAATTCCTTATTAAAACTCGCTTGGGTGTCATAGATCATGGCCATTGAAAATCAATGGCTCTAACTGAAACACTAACTTTTTCTGTTTAACCGGTCACATGTTCTGCTCCATTAACAATATCCTGTTTTTAGTTCCTCAGATATGCAAGCTGTTTTATTTCTTGACTCCTTTGTGTTTTCTGTTCTTCCAAGCTTAGAATGCCCTTCTTACACTTGGCTGCCTAGCAAATGCCTCTATTTCGTGAACTAAGTCATAGTGTCACCTCCTTAAACCGACTTAGTTTCTCCTTCCTCTGCTGTACTTGATTATTTGCACATACATTTTTCAGTGTACTTAGAACACTTATAATTATATGCGTGTGTGTCTCATTTTTTTCCTAGATTGTGAGTTCCACAAGAATACTATCCATATCCATTTTGCTCTCAACTGTTTTCTTCGTGGCTACAAAAGTGCAGAGCCTATAAAGAGCAGCTCAGAAACGTTTATTGAGACACTTAATTATGTAAAAGAGAGTATAACACTGGTTTTCTTGGAGATAGGAGAATAATGAAAATACCACTGGAAGCCCTGTGATATCTGAGGGTGATTTCAGCTGCCATAGAATTCTTTTTGAGAATTTTAGCCACAATGAATCCTGTCTCAAAGCCTCAATCGTTTATCTCCTCCCAAGATGTAATGTCTCTGCTGTTTTGATCCCGGCTTCTCCATTTGAGAAAGGTTCCCGATTATTTGTGCTGGCAAAAGTATTTCCTGTAGATGCTCTTAATGTAAAATGCAGCATTCTGAGATCATGGGATCTACACTGAAAAACTTTTTTTCTACTTGTATTTGCTGCCATGGCTCAATTGTTCTGACGACTTGGCCACTTTTTTGTGACCTGATTTTCTCCAAAAAAGACAACACCCTTATCCCTAGAGTCCTTGAAAGTCTCTAGAAGCTTTAGCAAGGCAGATGAGTACGCCAACTTCAGCACTCTGCCAGTTTCCATCCTGTACATGTTTTTAACCCTCAGGGTAGACTGAATGCCTGGAGATATTCTTTCATAACATTTGTTTGGCAAGAAAAATAGAAAAAAATGATAGCAGCCAAGGGTCACAGTTTCTACATTCTGCAAGAATATCTTTAGGCAGATTCTGCTTTTATTTTTGCAGAGTAAAATGCTCATAACCTTTTGACAACTCTTCACATTATCTTTTTTAGTTTTTTTTTTTTTGGTTTTGTTTAGTTCCTGGGATAGGGGCTATCACAGGTATAATTTTAGACCGCTGACATTATTCTCGATTTTGTTGCATCCTAAAATGTTAAATTTTAACATTAAATATGCCTTCCTTCCCTTTTACTATGCACCTCTCTACCTATGTTATATTTTCAATTTCTAAAGGAGGTACTCTTAATATGGAGACCACTGATCCTTAATTGCATCCATAGTTGGGCTTCTGGAAATACATGAACCTCTTCAGGTTGTGACCGGGGCAAAATTATGTGCAGTTTTATATGTGTGTATATTTTTTCTGGGTTATATGATCTGCAAATTTCACCAGATTCCCAAAGTGATCCTAAAGTATGTTCAGAAACATTATTATATGTACCCAAAACAAATCCAGTATGAGGGAATCTTCCGAGAATAAAATAAGGGTATCTGACCCCAAAAGACATTACTTCTCAAGAGATCTTGTTTTCTTTCGGGACTTTTCATGAAATGAGACTAGAATTTTCTGGATTGTTTTGTAATTGAACCCTCACACCTTGAGATTGAGTCTCCTTAGTCAGGCTGCTGTAACTTACAGACCACTAGCTGAGCTGTTGGAAGTCATATAAAAATCACCAGTTGTAACTCCTAAAGGAGAAACAGCAAAGAAACTGTTGCTGGACTTATAAATCTTTTTCAAATATTTGAGGTCCAGTTGTTATTTGTAGGTTGCTGCAGAAAATGTTCCAGCATATTAATATCTGTGAATTTATATGTGTAAACCTGTGTACATTTCTTTATCAATCTGCATTTATTCAGCACTCTAAGATGATTTACACCATCCCAGTCCCTGAACACCCTGAGGACAGAGTGTTACACATACTCCCAATTATTTATGCATAAAAATATGAGGTTTGGCCATTGGACCCACTGACATAGCTAAACATTTTTGGCCTCCTCACAAGGTAAAGAGTGGAGATGTGGTGGTTTGTGGACTTACATTCCATAGTCTGCATCGGTCTGTGGGGGAAGTGAAGAATGGGGAGAAAAAGAGCTCCTTCAACTTCTCAGGCTACTCTCAGAGAAACTAAGTTTTATCCATTGAGGCACAGCATTAGAATCAGAATGTTTTCAGGCTTTATGGACTCAGAGCTCTCATTTCTATACTTAAGGCATCCCTTTTCTTGACATTGCTCCTGATACATATGCAGGGCTTGGCTTAATGGGGGTGGGTTGCATATGAAGGGCTTATGTTTCACACTTGGTATCCTTGTATTTCTGTTCACCATTCACCTAGAAATGACAGATTTCTGTTTTCTTACATTTTATTCCATGTGTAGTATTTTTGGAATCATGGGCCACAGCTTACACTTTGGATTCCCTGTGAGTCAAACACAACACCCAGCATACAGTCTTCAATATCCATGAATTATCTCAATATTCATGCAAACCAGTGATTTATGGCCACTAATGATTTAAAATAATATCTCTAACTTCAAGAAAGAAGGTGGTTAGATATTTATTTTGAGGTATAAAGGCCAAAAACAGAGCTCATTGGTCAGGTGTGGCTTCTGTTTTTAGTGGTGTTCAATTCCGTTTGGATCTAGTTAACTTGAATATAAGTCTAGTTAGAATGACACAGCTCAAAGCTTCCAGGACCTACATTCATTCATGCCAGAATGGCATATCATTCTTTGATTGGTACATGAAAACACAGTGATAAGAATCCAGTTTTCAAAATTGTCCCACATGGTCAGTGTTGTTTTAGTTCAAGTCAGTTTGGCAGTATGCAAGAACATTTTATAGAAAGGCTAGTCATATAAATTATTTTTTTTCAAAAAGTCCTTCTTTTCCAGTTTATTGACCATATGTTAGAATGTGATCTCTATGGGGGCATTTATCTGTATTTGTTTTGTTCACTTTTGTATCCCAGTGACTAAAACAGTATTTCCAGAGAGGGAGCTCAAAAAAACTTTCCAAGTAGACTGAAACAATCAAGAGCTTACTTAACAGCAGCTGTGTGCCTTATGAAATAATATACTTTATGAAGATACAAATTTTGAAAATGGATCAGTTCCTATTATCCATGTGTTTAGGATACAACCAAGAAGATGAAATTAACAGATTCAAAACAATTGAATTCAAAAGCACCCAAACTGAGAGCACACTTAATTCATTGTGTTTGCTTGGACTAGTCATTTTATTTGGAAACATTATCATTTCCTCTTTTGGAATCTGTGAGTCAGATAAACTTAGAGATTGAACATATGTTAGTTCTGTGTTGTAAATGCAGAAAAACAGGAGACAGTGGGCTATAATAGTCAGTGTCAGGGAAAAGTTAGACAAAACTATGTACCTCAGAGGTAGAATACCCTTGGGTTCAATCCCAGTATCACACACAAAATCAAAACAAAACAAAACAAAACAAAAACCTGTGGTGAATATTCACAAAGATATCAAAGTCAATCACTAAGCCAACATGAAAAGGAGAAAAGGGGGAGGAAATGGGGTGGGAAGTGGAAAAAGGCTAAATGAGTGATGTGTGCATGTATGCCTCTACCACGATGCACCAATAAAAAAAAAATTAAAGTAAAAAAAAAAACTGAGCCTTGAAGGATGAGTACCACTTAACTTTGTGATGTAAGGACTGAGAGGAATTATAGAAAGAAGAACAGAATATACAAAAGGCATGGGATCAGTATGAGTTTGACATGGTTAAGATGACTTTAGCAGTATATAATATGTTTTGGAGAAAAGTGAGAAATAACATTGACAAGGAGGAGGTATTCAAGTAGTAAGAGGTGAAAATTCAGGAACGGTATTTGAAGACAGGCAGTTATATAAAAAGTGTGTGTGTATATCCATCTAATGCTTAGAACGTTGTCTGGAATGCAATGAACTCAACATATGTCTTAACTATTTATGTGTGTATGGGATGGGTGGAAAGAGAGGGCAGAAGAGAAGATCCAGATGGAGGAAGAGGGAGGGGAAGAAAGGCTATAGAGAGGGGGAGTAAGAGATAAATAAAAGTTGAGTAGAAAGCTGAGTGTGGTGGCACATGCCTGTAATCCCTGTACTTGGGAAACTGAGATAGGAGGATTGCAGGTTCAAGGGCAGTTTCAGCAAGACTCTCAGCAACCTAGTGAGATCCTGTTTCAAAATAAAATAGAATAGGGCTGAGGGCATAGCTCAATGGCAGAACAGAAAGAAGGAAAGAAAGAAAGAGAGAAAGAAAAAGAGAAGAAAGAGAAAGAAAGAAGAGAAGAAAGAGAAAGAAAAAACACTTAGTTGAGTAGAAAGATTATTTTGAAAGTATTGCTGAGGGTAAATTAGAAGACAAGGGTTTCAACAATCTGAGTGTGTGTGTGTGTGTGTGTGTGTGTGTGTGTGTGTGTGTGTGTGATGGGGCTTCGATAATAGGTCCTAGTTGAAAATATTCTTAGATATCAACTATTTCAACCTCACACTCTCACACTTAAACTAGAAATCCTTCTTGAACTCTCCCAGTCTCTAAGGGTTTGCAGTGACAAAGTTTACTGTTTTGCAAGACAGGACATTCTGTTTATGGTTAGTTTATATCCTTAGACAGAGCTTTCTGATCCTGAGCCTAAATTTGCCTCCTCTCAAGTTTTACTTATTATCCTGGTTCTCCCATTGGGACTACACTGGCTAAATTTCGTCTTTTTCAGGAAAAAACATTTCTATGTCCTTCAATCATCCCTTCCATGGCATGATTTCAGAAACTTGACCATCTGGATCATCTTTCTTTGGAAATCCTCTAGACTGACAAAGTTCTTATTAAATGTGGGTGCCCAAAAGTGAACAAAGCCTACCAGATGTGGTCTTACTAGTGCAGAGTTCCTCTCTTGGACTGGGCATTCTACTTGTATTCCTCTAATCTAACACTGCATTTGCTTTCTAAGCAGCTACATCACACTATTGACTCATTTTGACTTGTGATTGCCTAAAAGCCACAACTCTGCAATGGCTTATTGACCTGATGAACTTCCTCTTTATTATTTTGGCCCTCCAAACCTGCTGCGATCTTGGTGAGTGGAAAATTCAGTGTTTGGCAAGTTGAAAACTGCTTTCTTAAAAATGTCTAGGCTTGCTTTTTTCCAAGGGTGGGAAGGGGAAGAGGTGAGTGCATGCTTAGGGACAGCTAAAACTTGCTGATTCAAAATGGCTGAAGGATTTATTTGATGAATTAGTGAAAAATAAAAATCACCTTCTACTTTGGAAAAGAATGCTATTTGATATAAAAGTAGTAATTGAATAAATATTATGATAATGTTTTCAAGGAAAAGACATGCATGACTAGCTTTAATGAATGGACATGACTAGTCATTAGCAGCACCCTTCCTTGCATACATTTCATGGTTAAAATCCTTTCACACAGTCACTGTAGTGCTCAGTGTTGGACATTAATTTGCTGAGTTAACTTTTTCTCTGTGCGGCAGAAAGGGCCAATACTTTTATAGCACCTACTATATATTCATTCAATCTTCTCAAAAATCTTATAAAAATTATCATCATTGTCATCATCATCATCCCTATTTTCCCACTAAGGTAACTGAGACAATGAAAGTTTAAATAAAATTTCCAGAGGCTGAGACAAGAGATTCACATGTTTAAAGCCAGCCCCAGCAACTTATCAAGACCCTTCTTCAAAATAAAACATAAAATAGGTCTGCAGGGTCACTCAGAGGTAGAACACCCCTGGGTTCAATCTATGGTACCAAAAACAAATAATTTGTTCAAATTGAAATAGTAAATTCTAATATGAAATTTGAATGTAGGCAGTCTGCCTCTGAAGTTGGTATTAATATTGCCTCTCATAATCAAATACTCATCCTAAGAAGAATAGTAGAATTCAAATAATGTACTACTAGTTCCTAGAAAATTTCCCAAGATTGTTTCATCTAGGAAGATTAAGTGTGAAATGAGCTATCATTGTACAGTATGAACTGTCTTATCTCTTACAAATTGGGATGATGGTTATGCAGAGGGAAGTTTCTAAATTGATTCTAGTCCCTTTGTGTATTTAGTGTATTTAGTATAACATGTAGGATCTCACAGATGGATCAATGTCACATAAAGCTGTGAGAACAGATTTAAAATTTCATATATTGCATGATTAGGATAGTGGAAAGCATGTAGCCAACCAGAAACCTTGGATTCTGGTTTTAGCTCTGTTACTAATTAGTTCTTTGTTGGATAAGCCATAGCATTTCTGAATCGCAGTTTCTCCACTTTTAAAATAAAGGAGTATTAGATGATCTCTCGGGCCTCTTCCAACTCTAACATTCCACGTTATAAGAGATTTAAAAAAACAGTGGTGGAGAAGCAGAGAAAAAGTTTAAAGAACTTCCATGAATGAAAGAATAATGTCAAGCCGTGGCTTCACCATTTTTAATCATTATTGGGTTGTGGCTGGAATTGAAAAGCAAAGAGGAAGCCCAATGACCCTCATCCTCCACAATGTGGCTCAGAATTGGGTTTGCTCACATTAAAGGACAGGAAAGGAAAAAGAAATCTTTCAAACCAATAAAGCTAATTTCATGTGAATTGGCATCAGTGCAAAATAAATTAGATGAGTAGTTTACAGTATATCTCTCATAATAATCTGGCTTGCCTTGAAACATTGAGCTTTTTAAACAAATTTTACTGCCTGGTCTATGGCTTTGTGGTTCCATCATGCTCAAGAAAAAATGCTGACAACTTGTTTTCTGTTTCCACTGGCAGCATTACTGTTTTTAAATTGAAATGATAAATGATTGGGTATGGTGCAATGGTTAAATTCTCAACACTCTAGTGATATTCTATATTTCTCTTTAATGCACACAATTTTACTTCCAGGTAGATTTCCAGTGTTTTAGAAAAATGACATTATGTAATGATTATAATCAATGAACAATTATATGGTTTGGGGTCCAAATTCTCAAAAAAGGACATGCTCTATTTTAGGCTTAATTATATGAGATTGCTTTGAGAACTCCAGACAAGTCTGAAAGGAAAACTTTTTCTAATGGAGGAAACTCAGGTGTGCAGAATATTTTCTGAATTTGTTTTTATTATTGCCTTTTGAAACATTTGAGTAGAGTTGATTTGTATTTTCTTTATACACATTTCCAAAGACAGTGCTAGAGACCTAGAAAGTGCTAGAGACCTGGAAAGACTCACTTTGATCTGAAGGTAGTTTTGCTTGCCATGTGCTTGTGCAATTGAGCATGAGCTGATAATCAAAACCAATTCCCCAAACCTGAGCTTAGTCCTTGAATGCGTTACTTAATTCCTTGCAGGAAGACTTAAACCTTTATCTTCATCTGCCAAATGAGCTGGTCCAGTTTCCAAACATGATACACAATGATTTTCTTTCTTCCTTTCTTCTTCCTTCCTTCCTCCCTTTCTTTCCTTCTTTCTTTTCTTTTCTTTCTTTTTCTTTCTTTCTTCTTTCTTTCTTTCTTTCATTTTTTGCGATACTGGGGATTGAACCCAGGAGCATTCTACCACCAAACTACACCCCCAGCTCTATTTTTCATTATTTATTTTAAAACAGGGTCTCACTAAGTTTCAAAGGGCCTAAGTAGCTGAAGCTGGCTTTGAACCCGTGACCCTCCTGTCTCAGTCTCCTAAGTACTGGATTATAAGCATGCACCACCATGTCGGGCACACAATGATTTTTAACCACTGTGGAAGATGGGGAAATCACAGAAGGCTGCTATCTGTATTAAGTAAGATTGTAGATTTTAACAAAAAAATTCAGAAATATAGTTTATTTATCTTGGCTCTCTTATTGTCTACCTAATTCTCATATTTATTTTGAACATATTCACACCATTTTCCATGTGGCCAGTGCCTCCATGAATTCCTGAATTCCCTCTACTTTTTATCTCCTTCCATCTTTATAAAAACTTATACATTAGCTGCCTCAGAAATGTAGACTTATGTAGTCCATTAGGTACTTGAGTAAGGAACTTCTGGGTCTCAGTTTATCCATAAGTAAAATAAAGGGATTAATATAAATTAATGTTATTTATTGTATTTCCTTTCCTGATAGAGAAGACTGGTAGAATTACCAGACTGGCTAGATTGTGGTAACTCACTGGGAACATCATGATTTAACTTAGCTAAATTTATTTTAGGACACTTATGATAAGTCTTTTGAAAACTTCCTCATGAATTTTGCACACTCCACAAATGGCCACCTATTTTGCTTATGCCTATGGTCAACTCCCTCTGTTGGTTACCAGGAAGCAAATATTTTGTAAACATGGTCATTTTCATAAACACAATATATTTACATGTATAATTTTGAGTTTGATTCCTTACATATTTAGTTGAGGTAAGACTTTCTCAGGAAATAAACAGTATTTCTGAGAAGATTCTTTAGCAAACTTTACTATTGGTATCATCCAAGCCATACTTTCCCAGATTGTTATGTTTGACTTTTCCAAGATATTGTCTCTCACTCCAAAAGCAATTTCCTCACAAATGCTGCTTATGGATTGAATGGCTTAACTGAAAAAAAATTTCCTGAAACACATCTCATCAGTGCTATTATCAAAAAGCTTCCTAATTAGGTCTGGCCATATTAAACTTCTATAAAAAGAATCTAGCTTGATTTTATCCAGGTTAAGAAAAAAAGACAAACTACGGTCAATTTTTTTTTGTTGTTGTTTTTTTTTGGCTTCTCTTTCTTTTAAAACAAAGAACAAAATGACAAATCCAAGTTTGAGACATCTGGATGTTTCCCATCATGAGGCTTAAACATCTGTATTTTTCACTTCTCATCCAGATGTTTTGGTCTTATGTAAACCTAGTTAAAGTGAAGCAGAATATCAAGCAATATCAAGCAATCATCTGGGGACTTTGATTAACATGGACAGCAAATCTGAATAATCCATGTTTTGAGAGTCCTGTTTTTTGTCTAGCTCAGAATGCATTACTAATGAGGTCAAAGTTACTGTAGGCTTGTTCCTTGTACAGGCCAGTTAGCTGTAATCTATTCCATGACCACAGAATGCACCTCTAGCCTCAGCCAGCTGTCTAGAAAATGAGTGTCCTTGGTCATACAGGCAGTCATGGAAAAAACTGGATAGTCAATCTCTACCACTTGGAAAGTAACATAAAAAATGCATTTCCTATGGATGGTGGGTCAGCTGTACCATTTTTGTATGAAATAATGACATTAGCTTTTGTACAGCTCTTATACTGTGTTAAGCACTGTTGTAAGCACTAGTGTACTAACTCACAGTGTTCACAACAACTTTATGCATGTTTTTGTTATCTTTAGTTTACAAATGAGTAAATGGAAACACAGAAAGTCTAAGGAATTTTCCTTAGGTAAAAATGGGTGATGTTCTTAATCTTTCTAGACATTCTCCCATACTCCTTCTATTTAAAAGGATGGAGACTCTCAATATATTTGCTGCCTTGAAAATATATCAAAGGAAGACAGAAACTTGGATATTTCTGCATAATAAATTCGTTGGTAGAAATGCTACGAGGGTACTCACTGTGACTAATAAAGTAGTTTAATATAATACCTATTCTTCTTCCCAATATGATAATTATAGGCATAAGGATACCCTTTGCAAAGAAAGGCAAGCTTTTGTTGGCAATAAATTACCATAAAAGTATGCATTTAGGAAAAAGGACAATGTGGTTAGGAGCAATGAACTATGTTGGGTGGCCTCATAGAACTAAATTGTCTGAATACTTTGAGGAAGAATGATTTGTGTGACTGGCAGAATGCTTAAGAATCTTTGATCTCTAACCACAAATTGACTTAGAATCCTAAAATTCTAGCCCCAGACAGGATGTAGAGAGATAATCTAATACTTTTTTCTTTTTTATACAATTATAATGAAATAAAATATATACAAACTTCTCAGACACTCTCAAGTAAGTGCACTCATCCATTTAATCAACCAATTTGATGTGAGCACCTACCTGATCCACTCTGGGTGTTTGGAAGACGGCAAGAAGTAAGACAATGTCGCTGATGTTCAGAAACTCTTGATTTTGGTGGGTTCTTTTTTCTGTCAAAACATAAAGGCTGTTCCTTTCTCTAAGTTTCCTGCCTATGTTCTGGTACATCTTTGAGTATTATGGAAAAACAATTTCTCAGCATCTCAGCAATGGAGCCTATGTTCATTAAACCCCATTTTTTTTTCTGTCCAAATTGCCAAACTACATTTCCTATTTACCCACCTCATTCCCTTTGGAATGTGAATGTTTTTTATGCCAATCTCCATTCTCTTTATTTACCCATCAAGTAGTTAAATAGAGAAAACAACTTGGATCTAAAGAAAATCGAAGCAACATAACTGAAAAAACCTGTTCCTAAATGAATACAGAGCAGAGATACTCCCCATAATCCCATCTAGTCTTTATTATACTGTTTTGAGTAAGTAATATTTTTTTACTGTGGCCAAATGGAAAGATTTGGGGACTGTCATTAACAACAGTTACCTACCCAGGCTAATACAATCTCCCTTACAAAATTTCCTCATTTTATTTATTTATTTATTTATTTATTTATTTTGCAGGTCTGGGAATGGAACCCAGGGGCATTTGAATTCTGAGCTACACTCCCTGCCCAATTTTTTATTCTTTATTTTGAAACCGGGTCTCACTGAATTGCAGAGGGCTTCACTAAGTAGCTAAGGCTGTCTGCAAACCGCGATCCTCCGGTTTCAGCCTCCCGAATGCTGGGATTACAAGCATGTGCCACCATGCTCGGCTTCCTCATTATTTTAAATATGGTAATTAGCTCATCACTTCACTTTCATTTCTAGTAAATATTGGGTTCAAGCCTCATCAACTTCTCAGTGCCTTTTCTTGTTCTTCACACATTTTCTCTTTCAGCTCCAACACTTCAACACACACCTGTGGTGCTTTGGGAACCTTGTTCGGTTCTCTAGTTCAGAATCAGTTACCA
Source organism: Muscardinus avellanarius (assembly GCF_963383645.1). Classification (NCBI taxonomy): domain Eukaryota; kingdom Metazoa; phylum Chordata; class Mammalia; order Rodentia; family Gliridae; genus Muscardinus; species Muscardinus avellanarius. Next base: position 100,020,521 of record NC_137792.1, read on the forward strand.
ATAACTCTGATCCATACCTCTTGAAGCCTGTTTCCCTCTGACTTTCACTTACTCCAGTTCCTTAACTTTAAGATCACGATTCTTTATTGAAAAGTGAGGTGAGATATTTAATTAGAATCAGAATATAACACCCAAAGGTCCAACCACCGTCATCATTTACTTCTTTGAGATTTTTGAATTATAATAAGTAAAGTAAGTGTTAATTGTTTTTAAACCAGATTGTTGCAGAAGGTTTCCTTTACCTATTCCTGGTGGATTTGCTTCTTCAAATAATTTCTGGGGTGCTTTGGTAGAAAATATAGATGATATTGCTTTGTCTCTGTTTTTTTTTTCTGACAGTGTCAGGACACACATTTAAGAAGATAATCTAAACACCCAAAAAAAAACATTATTGGTACAATTAACTTTAAAGCCTCTAAAGCCACTCTTAAAACTTTCAAAAAAATTTACCAAATTTGCTTTACCATATCCTATCTATTTATCGTTCTTCTCTTATTTTTATTTTTCTGAAAGAGTCCAGGTAGCCACCCTACTTCATATCTCACCATCTCACACCTGGAGTATTGACAACAGCTTCCTAACTGGTCTTCCTGACTCTGTTCTCTCCCCTTAACTAATTTTTTTCTGAATATGTTCTTAGATGAATTCTTCAGCACTTCTCCTAGCCTTATTTTTTATTATGTTCTCACATGGATTTTTGCTCTTACCAGCCAAATGTGTTTGCTGTCAGCTAAATAGAACATAGTCTTTCCTTAGTGTTCATGTGGACTATTCTTTGCACTTAGAGAATTCCAATTCTTTACCACTATTTTCTCTATTCCAAACTTATCTCTTGACCAAGTCAACACTGAATTGCCCCACCTCGCTTATCTATCTGCTATGCACATTCAATATTAATTTTCCTAAACTGGAATGTGTTTTACATCCCTTTCTTCATGCATATGATGTATAAAACTATTTGAGAACGAGGATTTCAATTTTTTAATTTCTATTATATTTTATTCACTGGCCAGTACACAGTTGACAACAAATATGTGTGATTGACTTTAGTATCATCTGGAGAAAATGTGGTTAAGAAAACAGCAGTGAGCACTGGGGAAAATGTTTCGATGGGTGTAGGTGATTTTACAAGTTCTGATTCCAACTGTAATTAAATGAAGTTATGAATAATCTTAAATTTGTCATTGATTTCAGTTTGAATAAAACAAGTTTGATATGAAAGTGTTTGAAGTGACTGAGTATTCTTTATCAAACTGCCCCATACATTCATCAGAGAACCTTAGTGCTCAAAACTGTGACCTCCTATCAGACATCTTAAAATAAAAATGCATGAGTAATACAGAAACTGGAGCCAGACAATTTTCAACATAGAATTATCTCCCAAAAAAGAGCAGCAACAATTGCATGTGTTCAAACTTAAGTGATTACTAAGGAAATACTTTCTGTCTTAACTTTAATCTGATTTTATCAGTATAGTACCTTACCTTGGGGAATGAATACAAGGAGTAGAAAGGTTTATTTGTACAAATTTTCATAATATTTCTTTTGGTAATCAATTTTCCAGAAAACACAGTAAAAACAATGAATTTATCTAAGAACAGGATGCCAAAAGATAGTAAAAGGTTTAAACCAATGGTTCTATACTCTCACAAGCCTTTCAAACATGACACGGATCAAGGACTCTTTTCCCCTTTCTTACCAGAATTTGGTTCTTTCCCACACTTCAACACTTGCCATTTTCTGGCCTGATAATAATCATGTCCCTCTTTTTTTTAAACTCCTCTTGGAACTTCTCTTTCAACTCTCTTTTTATCTCTTATTGCCACCACTGCCTCCTTCCTCCTCCTTTTTTTTTTTCAGTACTGGGAATTGAACCTGAGGATTGAACTCAGGAGCATTCTAGCTCTGAAATACATCCCCAGCCCTATTTTTTATTTTTTGAAACAGGGTATAAGTTGTGGAGGGCTTAAGTAGCTGAGGCTAGCCCGAACCTGTGATCCTCCTGTCTCAGCCTTCCAAGTCCTGGGATTACAAAGGTGTGCCATCATGCTAGACTCCCTTGCTTCTTCTTTAAGCAGCACAAAGTTATCCACCCATCCTTAACTAAAATATCTACCTATCACAGGATGTTACCTTGGGTTCAAACCTTACCAGAAGGCTGAAAGTTTCTCTGTACTCCTATTTTTCAATGAGTATTTTAAGGCAGAACAGATTTTGGAACTCATTCAGTTAAGGCTTAGTGGCAACAAGAAGAGAAATCTTTTCAGGAAACATTTAGCTACATTTCAGAGTCAGCATAGTCAGATTGGAGCCCATATATGATCAGATCTGCCAGATTTCTTATTTTTCAAAAGTCAACCCATGGATATATGGGCCATCTTTCTGAGCATTAATTGTTCTCAACACATTTTTTTTTTCATTTACTACGTAGGTATTGCCTTTGGGCCTTTTCTCACTTGTGTTATAATTTTTGATTTTTTTCAGAATGTTTCACCTTAAGTCAGTTTCAAAATGTATGCTTACATACAATATTATAACAATAAATTTGTTATGAATGTAAAAGAACTAGTTGTACCAGTGTTCTACATTTCCAAAATTCATTTCAGTGAAAAGTTGAAATGTAAAACAAATTTCCCACTACGAAAGCAACTGGAAGAATACATTATGTTCTAGACTAAGTAGTCATTATATCTTTATAGGCTATATATTTCAAAAATCTCTGACGAAAATTAAATTTTGAATTGCCATCTAGAAATAAATTTTTATAGATAGTGTACACATTAGTTCCTGAAAATGGTAGAAAAGGTTTCTTGTCAAATTCCCCAGCACAAGTGTGAATGCTCTGTTTTTGAGTACCTACTAGTAGTGAAAGGACACATTGTGGCCAGCCAACTCAAATTGCTACCCACGTTTAATCATTGTAAATAAAGGAAGCAGAGAGACCCATGTTATATTTTCAGAACTGGCATGCTCAATACAGAACTATTAGTTTAAAAATACCACTGAACATTCTATTTGAATTAATCTAGATTTCTGTGAAAAATAAAACAGTAAAAAGTACAATTGGCCACTTAAACATATACTACTCATTTCATGCAGAATATTAACTTAGTAATTACATACAGCATTTAAGAACAACCCGAGTAAATACAACTTTAGAACACTTGGAAAACAGTTCAGAATTGATAATTTTTCATTTTGAAATACCTATAGTTTTTACAGAAGCAAAATCTCTTTTCTCAGTGGAAAAATTACGTCTATGAAACACCTACATGTGTTGAACTAGACTTTTCATCGAAGCAACTAAATATCCCACTGTGAAATGAACATGTATCACTGCTAAGCTTTCACATGGTTGGTGCATAATGCATTTTATGAACAGCTGGATATAGGAAAGCAAGAGAGAAACAACTACATTTAACACAATTCATGGATCACAGGGACTCAATAATGAAAACAGGTTGAGAGGAATTATCGAAACATATTATCTAATGTTTTCTTACACATTTGAGTTTTACAATTACAAGGCCTGGGCAAAATCTTAATTTTTACACACTGTGTACATTTGTTCTTGTTTATATTTATCCAAGAATTTGATTGACAAACCACTTGCAGAATGTCCCCAATCAACCTTGATAGAAAATTGAACCCCCACAGGCATCTAGTTGGAGAGTATACCAGATGTGATTACTTGGAAAAATATAAAGTAGTAATCCACAATAAATACTAGAATAGGGGCATATTCCTTACAGCAAATAGGAAATAGGTAATTCACAGATGTTATTCTGAAATGATACAGTAAGAGTCACTTATATGAGGGTGGACAAGTTTAGTCTATCAAATGTACTTTTTGAAGCACCGGGAATAGGGATACTTCTGCAGGAGTCTTGCACATGTGGTCCATCAGATACTGTGTATATACAGAATAGTCTATTTCACAACCACATTGCAGATGAGAATCTCTGCAACTGCTGCTCTATCACCAGTAAACTTGAATCATTTAGCACTTCATCTGTGAATATTTTTGTACTACTTCATTTGAATTGCTGACACTTGCAGTCAATATGTATTTAAATTCAAGCTCCAATGATGCTGAAAAACAAGTTAGAAAATGCCCACATCTTCATATATAGTTTATAATAGGTCAAGAGATTTTTTTGGAAAAAAATCCAAATGTGACTTTTTTAAGAAACAATAAAAGTGCACTTTAAGATGCATTGTCAGAGTTGTAAAACATTTTAACTGAGCCAGAAAGTCACTAGGATTGTGCAAAACCATCCTTAAAAAACTCACAGACTGTCTATTCATTTGCTTAAGAAATGCACGTTGTTTACCTACCTAGCACTTTGCCTACAGAAGATGTGCTTGCCTGATGAAACTAGAAGCTGTTATTAGGACTTGTTGCTTTAGTCTAAAGAAGTTGTCCATTATGTTGAAGAAGTTCTAAATGTTTCAATTACATTTTTTCAACTGATCTTCCTCCACAATCTTTCAATTGGAAAGACGACATTTTTTTCTTTACGATTCATGACTTTTCAATCAATGAATTTATCTTTTCCTCTTGAACTTAGGTCAGAGTTTTCAAGTTCAATTAAAGTCTTTGTTTTCCTTTTTCAAATGCCATGGAAATGCTAAAAACATCAAGATGGGGAATATAGCATATCTAATAAGGTTGCAGTTCATGTGCTATCACGAAACCTACTTGAAAACAACAGAAGTTTTTCAATTTTCCTTTTCAGGAAGAAATCAAAACTATACATTGGAATAAGGTGCCACACTATAAAAGCAAGTCCTTCTACCCCCCAACTCTGCAGGAAACATAAACAAAAATATATAAATACAAAAGTGATTTCTGTGCCATTTCCTTCACTTTTCAGCACCTTGGTGTTCTTACGTGTATCTTAAGGTTGGTATAGTAGAAATTCTGTATGTTCATATAGCTGTCCATAGTACTTCAGGTTTTTCACTACCAAATATCACTGGTGAAGCTAAGCTCTTTGGATGATAAAGGTAGCAGCGTACTATTTCTAGGAAATTCCTCGGTATCTTTCAGGGCATTATTAAGAGGTAACTGTCCATTAAGTAGTGTCAGAGGCAAGTTACAGTAAGTGTGGTGGTTGCCTAGGGAAGGTACTGGCAAGGTGCTGGTTGGTATCTCATGTTTATAACCTCTGCAACAGTGCCTCATTTGCATTGAATCTGAATGGTGGAAATCAGGGAGGTCAGCTTGAGATGATGCCAGAGTGGCCGAGGTACTGGTCATGGCAATTGAGGGTATAGGCTGGAGTTCCCCAAAAAGTCCTTGTTCTGCAGAGTCCAGAACATGACACCGTGATAGCATTTCTTTTTTCTTGATGGGCATTTCATACACCAAGTGCTTCCAAAACTTAGAATTTAATTTGCTGCTTTTGGGTCCCTTCCACTTGATCAAGGACAGAAGTTTGATGCTTTGCTTTAGTGATTCCATTTCCTGGCAATTCACCTTTCCTTTTAACTCTGTACACTCAATCAAAATCACTTTGATTTCTCCACTGACTAGCATATTATGGAGTCTGCTTTCCAGTTCGAAAATACTCCATCCCCGTCTGAGAATATAGTCTGAAGTTAGCACGATAATAAGTCTTCTGCTTTGCTCAACACATCTTGTGAGGTCTTCAATATATGCTACAAATCACAGAAAGAGAAAAAGAGTAAAACAAAGACATTGCCAGTCTTTAAAGCATCAGGTTTGCACGTTAGTATAGCAAAGATCCAGTTTTTCACTAAAGTCCGTCACATTTTCTTTTCTTGCACTGGTTATTCAGAAAGCCCCTTTTGTTAAAAATTTAAAAATTAATTAGATCAACTGATTAACTCATTTTTTCATCTTACTATTACTTGCAGAGTTCTGTTGGAAATCACAAGCCCTGGCTTCTTCAGAGCTTAGGAGTATTTCAGTGATTTTATTTACTTAATCATTTAATTCAAGGCAAGCTTCCAGGCTATACTCTAAGTGAAAAAGTCATCAAGAAGTCAATGAAAAGAGAACTGGAGCCTTCTAATAAGTGCACAGTCACTGTATGTTTGGGTTTATTTTTTGCTTTCCTTCCCACTTTATTTTTGTCTTATTAATTTAATTGACAATGAATAATTATATAAATGGCTCCTAATTCTCAATTTCTAAACAAGTAAGGAGGGTATGTATACTAAATACTTGACAGATGATTTGTGACATAGATATGGTGGAAAACCTTTCCTAGAATCAGAGCTGATTTCAGAATACCTTCTGTCATTTGTAAACTTAGGTCCTCTATTTCTCCCTTCAAATCCAGAGATAGGGAAGTGGTGTGTGCCCATGACTTTAATTTGAACCAGTTGCTTATTGTTCTGAAGAAGAAAGAAGGGTGGGGGATAGCATGGAATGAATGTTAAAGGGGAGGAAGAATCTATCAACTGCGAAACAGGCCTTTATTCTACATTGTGGAGCAATTCTGAAAGTGAGGTGAATATGTTATGGCTTTTTCATGGTGAAAAAAATACTCAACTAGTGCTAGATTTGTTTATCCCATGGAATAATCCCTTTGCAATCATGCTTCCCAAGGTCTTGTCTGCCAAAAAGGGAAACACACACATGTGTTAACAAATGGAGACTTGGACACAGGTGCTGCACCAGAAAGCTGTATTTACTAAGTAGAGCAAAAGGCCTTGTCTAATGTACAGTGCCCTCTAGCAGAAGCAGTGCTTACAGAAGTATAACATTTGTTGCTACAAATCTGTCCAAGGTTACAGACTGCTTTCAAGAAGTCACATTCAACACACAGTGTGGGGACACCAAGCAGCCCAGTACAAGCCATTTGAAAAGAGACATTATTTTACAGATGCATATTTTACAGTTGATCTCTCTTTTCCAGGGTTTTATTTCTACCACTTGGCAGCAGGAAAACTTTCACAAGTAAAAATGAGCAAATTTTCTACAAACCCTACAGATAAACCAAAAAAAATGTTTTTAAAGAGATACACAAGAATTGCCCATTTAACAGTTTGTTGCTATGGCTGTTTTAGTTTTGACTTAATGCATCTCAGGACTTTTTCATGCAGTAGTTACAGTGGCTCAGTCTGAGGGGATAAGGCAGTTGCTAGATCAGGATGCAACCTCTTAAGAATTTTGAATGCTTTATTTTAGATATTACGTATTCAGGGAAAAACTCAGCAGTGAAATCTGCGAAAACAAAACAACACAAAACAAAACAAAACAAAAAAACACCACACAAGTAGCAATGGGGAAGTTTATCACTGTAGTTGTCGCTCAGAGAACTGGTGAAACAGAATGGAAGGAAAGGTAGAAAGTGTCAATAAAGTGGGAAAATATTATCCCAATGTATCAACAGGTCTGACTCTTCATTTTCTTCCTTTTTTTCTGCTCCCCAAAAGAAAGAAGTTATGTGAGAAGCTTCATCATTAGAAGTTGGATCTGTAAGATACAGTAAAATAAACTATCATGCATCTTTCCCATCATTCTTTTCGCCTTTCTTTCAAAACAAATCAATTCTTAAATCCCAAATCACAGTATCAGTGTAGGATTCTATGAGTATACTTTTACCAGATGAACTATGAGCTAACTGGTAATTTTATAGAAATATTCTCTACAAAATAATTTTCCAAGGGTCACGTTGACTGGTACCCTTCCCTAATTATTTTCAGCTTCTAATTTAAATAAAAATATTCTGTACAAACCTCATCAGGAGTCACATAAAGTATACCTCTAGGAAAGACTTTTGGTTTCTCAGAGGTATTTTTATATGTCGAGATATAGTATAAGTATACATTTTAAAACTCTTTAAAATGCTTTATGTATTCATGTCTCTAAAGAAAAATTACAACTCAAATATCTGCAGTCATAAGAGAAATTATGCACATATATATTAATGAATGATTGAAATATCATGGACTTTAGATTTGCTAGCCTCTTTTGAGATGGGGAATGGAACAGCATAATAGATTTTTCCTACTAATGCAATTCTCCTTCTTTAAAAAATGATTATATTTTGCCATTTGACAACTTAGCAAAATTTGCAACATTTAGGGTTCTTGGGGGGCTTCCTTGAGATCCATTATGCAGAATTTATATTTGCCCCCAGAAGGAATGCCTCTCAGGACAGATCCCACTCTGCTCAGCTGCACGGGGTGTGGTGTGGAAGGGAACCTTGGAGAGAGGGAGTGGTCCTGGTCTCCTGCATACTACACTGGCTGTGCTTATCCTGGCAAAGCCTAGTGGAGAGTCAAGGCAACCATCCAGATAATTCCGGCTGAAAACCTGCTGCGGGAGAAAAAAGTTCTGAATTATCCTGGTTTGCCCTATATATACATTAATCATATGCACTGAAGTCAGTCAGCCAGTACATCAAAATTTTCCCTGGGTAGACACAGCCCAAGTGTCCCAAAGAAAACACAAGGCATTTGCTTGGGCCCTGAATCCCATGTTCCATTTCACTTGGTAAAAAACCAAGTGGAAGTTTTCAGATGTGAAGCCCACATTTCACTTCTTGGGATGGTGATCAGTGGCTGGGCAGCAACCTCAATATTTGAAAGCAGCTGGGGAGGTGCCTCTGAGAGCTGCCTGGCTCTAAGGAAAAGAAGGAGAGACTGTGCCCTTGCTGCCAGATTCTGGCTCATTTTCTGTTTTTCTATGTTTTTCTCTCTTCTTTCCCCTTTCCCTCCCTCTAGCACTTTCTTTCTGCCTTTCTTTTTCTTCTGTCCCTTTTCCCTTATTTTATTTTACCCATTATTTTCTTTCTTTCTTAATTTTCTTTTTTTCTTTTACTTCTCTTCCTTTCTCTTGTATACCCCTCTTTGCTTTCCTCCTTCCTGTCTTAAGTCTTTCTCTCTTCTTCTTTGGAAAAAATAAGAACGTAGCTATCATGAAAACTATGAGTACATGAAGAAGAGATGAAACACGCAGAGTTCATTTTTGACTTGCGAATCTTTGGCCAGGGATTTGTTTCTGGCTTGTATGAAGCACTTATCCTGAATAACATCACCATCACTAAGGCTGCATGTGTGCATTCAATGACTGATTTGGATCCTGATCCACTAAAAACTATGTTTTGGTTTTGTGTGGCAGATGGGCTAAGAATTATATTATACATTTTTTAAGAGTTGTTTAAGATGCTGCCAGGAGGGATGGTATATGTCTATAATCCCAGCATTTGGAAGGCCACGACAGAAGAATAGCAAGTTCAGTAACTTGATGAAAAAAGGGCTGGGAGTGTAGTTTGGTGCTAGAAAATGCCCCTGAGTTTGATCATCAGTGCCACAAAAATGAAAAAAAAAAGAGATGATGATGATGATGATGATGATAATGACGACAACGATGATGACGATGACGATGGTAATGAATAAGAATATGATGCAACAGTGTTCATACGTGACCCACAAACCCTAAAATAGTTACTATCTGGACCTTTATTTTATTTTATTTTATATTGGTGGTACTGGGGTTCCTGGAAACCCTTCTACCTCCGGGCTACACTCCCAAACCTATTTTATATTTTTTTATTTGGAAACAGGGTCTCTTAAGCCAGCGCGGCTGGCTTTGAACCTACGAGATCCTCCTGTCTCAGCCTCCCAAGCGCAGGGATTACAAGCGTGTGCCACCACGCCCGGCTTGGGCATTTACAGAGAAGGTTTGCCACCACTGAATTAGAGACCAAGCAGGGTGGTTAGGTTTGGAAAAGTTTCAAACAAACTAAGGAGAAACAGGTATCAAGTTAAGACATTGCCTGTCCATAGTGTAGTCTCTGACAGGATGTGAGGTTTGCCCTGGTAGGGCTGTGGTTTTGTGGGACACATTTTAGACACCTTCAGAAAACGTTTTAAAAAGATTGTTAGCATAAAGAGATCATAAAAAATTAAAAAAACTAAATCCGCTGCACATATTAATACACCAAATCTTGTTGTAACTTGTTCAGGTAAATTGAGAAATCAAATAGCAAGAATCCCTTAGAAGTTTCTTTTTCTTTATAAAAATGTAAGAGATCCCTTAAATTAAGGGTCACTGAGTCATTTCTTTGCAAATTTGGTTTGAAGTAACTTCTGATAACAGAAAGGGTCAATAGGGGATATGTAGCACAATCTTCTGTTTCTCTAGGTAAAACTGTGAAACCACTGCAGATGATCAGACATAAAATAAAGTGGATTTTATTTAACCTATTTGTGATATTCCAATAAGATAAAGCAACCTCTTGAATATACCTTAGATAGGGTGCTTAATTTTGTATAAATAAAAATTTTCACATTGCCAGGGTAAATGCAAATAAACTTTTCCTTTTTTATGCTGGGAATTGATAGGAAAATATTCTCAAAGAAAATGCATTATCAATAGAATCTCCTTAGAATGAGTGCCTATTATGGAAATGAAGAAAAATCATAACAGTGGAATTAGTATTGATGGGAAACTAGGAGATAGACTACCTAAAGCCTTATTAAAAATCAAAGTAAGTTTGTTTATAAAATCTTGTTTAGAGACAGTTATATAAAAGAAAAATTCTAGTGAATTCCGAGGAGAAATAGGATGGAACTCAAAAAAGTCACCTGAAAATAAATTAAGCCATTTATTAACCAAGTAACAGCAAAATTAGGGAGAAAATATAGACAAAAGAGAAATGAGAGGAATGGCAGTCCCATCAAATTGCTTCTAATGAGATGGATATATTTTTTCAAACAACATAGTATTCTTCTAATTCTCAGGTTCTGAGACTGCTGCAGTTGTAGTTAGAATGACAAGGAAAGAAGAAAAATATGTTTATATATTTTTTGTGATCTAGCTACTGCATACTGACCATCTGATTTCTCTTAACAATCAGCTTTTTATAAAAGAAAGCTAATTCTACTTCTACTTCTGGTCGGGTTATCAGGATAGTGTATCATGTTTCTAAAAAGTTAAAAGACAAATGCCTGTAGACAAAGGCATAATTTATTACTTTGCCAGATTCAAATAATGGTCTGATATACTTAAACCCACAGCTATTAGTTAAAATGACACATCATTAAGGTGAGACATAATGCATCAATACAGTTAATACTTCACCAATTTTTGGTGAACATTAGCTAGTTGACTATAAACACTGATATTTATGAAACATACAGATTAATCCATTGACTTAAGCAGGTGTGGTGTCACACGCTTGTAATCCCAATACTTGGGCGCTTGAGACAGGAGGATCACAGGTTCGGACAGCCATAGCTACTTAGTGAGGCCCTCCACAACTTATTGAGACTCATTTCAAAATAAAGAGTAAAAATAAAATAGGGCTGGGAGTGTAGATCATAGGTAGATTCTCCCTGGATTCAATCTTCAGTACCACACACACACACATACAAATTGGCTTAAAATTAAGCTTATATTGGCTTCTTACATATAAAAATGTATTTTCTACCACTATACATTAGGGAAAATTATAAGCTCTTTGCTATGCCTATAGACTTATAGTGAGATACTTTATAATATAGTATCACTGAAAATACTATTTGGATTATATATCATAATGCTAAATTAGGCTAGCACCTATCAGGAGAGTTATACAGGTTGGTTTTATCATTGTTGATATTGCTAAAACATGGTGGTCATTACTCTGCCTCTGGAAGATGTAAGATTCTATTTATTATCTGCCATGGAAGTTGAGGCTCCACAGTTTTTATTTAGCCAGGTGCACATGTGGGTATGAGGGAGAGTGCTTCCTATGTGTGTTATTAACTTGCCCTACAAAACCTTTTACTGTCACTTTCCCTCCCGAGTCCGTGACTTGATGATTCACAAATAGTTAGCTGGGCTACATTTCTTAGGCAGAAGCTTAGTTTTCTACTGACTACTAAAAGAATCTTACTTAATTCTGATTAGTAGTTTGATCAAAGGTTAAAAAGGACTTTCTGAGACCTATTGTTTCCAGTGAACTGTACTTACACTTCTGATTTTGGAGGCTATATTTCTAGTAAGGAGTCTTTAACTTTTGTGTTTCACCTGTGTTTATTGGGAAACCATGATAGTGAGAAAATCCATTTTGGAACATTGTCCACATATTTTTCTTTTTTAAAAACCTCTTCAAAGTGAGGGGTATAGGCAATGAGACACAGTCAGAAAACATTCAAAGAAAGATAAAGGAACAATAGCAAAAAAAGTCTGTGAAATGCCCTTTTTGTCCTCTTTTTTCCTTAACCTTAAGCCCTATAAACTTGGAGATGCGCCTATTCCCCACCAGTGTGATTTTGCCAAATATGGAACAAAGCTACATGATATGTATGAAGTCTTTTTTATTTCATTTAGAGCTTAAAACAATCTTAGCCTACTTTTCTACTTTTTTAATTTTAAAAGTGCTTGTTCTTTAATTCCTATATAGTTTTCCTGATTGAAATTCTACAAAATGGATTCTAACCTCTATCCCAAATTCGAAGAGAATACTACTCTGTATATCTTAGTACACTTCTGAAAACACTGAGATATGGTTTCCTTTCTCTTCACTCAAATATAAAGGAGGATGGTGGGCATATTAATTCTATTCTATGTGAGTAAATTTCACACAATGTGTTAAATTTTCATGGTTGTGCATGTCACCGTTGCCTCACACTTTTTAGGTCACAGACATTAGATTGTCTGGAAAAGGATTTTATTACTCCCAAAGGATAACTTACTTGAATGGTGTCCAATCTGTTCAGCCATTAGAGAAAATATTGGCAATGAATACTTACAGATCCATGTACAAAAATGTTTTTTGCATGCCTCACTTCAGAAGTGACTAGGGATCATCTGACACCAGATGTATTCTCCAGTCATTTGTCATTTCATTGTCAGCACAATCACAGCACAATCACATGGCTAGTTCTAAGCATAAAGAACTGAATATTAGACTAGTGCAGAAAGTCTAGCAAATGCAAGAATGTAATTAGACATTATCATTTCTCCCCTTAAGTTACTAAAAGAGAACAGGGATTCTTGAGTGAGAAAAACCCAAGGAAAATTGAGCCTGAAAACAAATAAGAAGAAAATCTGATACTTGAGGTAGATATAATTTTAATAGACAAAGTTGATCAATCTTATGCATGATAATATTTTAGTACACTAGTATCTTTTTCTGGTGCAATCATTCATGAATAAGTCACATGAAGATTCTCAAAGTCTTTCTATGAATAGAAGGGTAAGTTGAGGTAAAAGCCTTTGAAGGGGTTTCCACCATTCCATTAAGACATATGGCTATATCTAAAGCTTTAGCCAGAACTTGCTTGAATTATAATTGTTAATAAATATTGTATATTCATTCTCAAGCACATTACTTGTTTCTCTTAAAAGGAAACAAAGATGACAGGACTGGGCTGTTTCTACTTTTAGTCTTAGAATGTTATTTTCTCCATCAGACTAGTGGCCCTCAGCCCAATTCAATAGCCTTTTATATTTTTATATTTTTAATATCTACTCTGAGAAACACTGAGATAAGATGGGTCCAAGATCCTAAATGGTACTCATCCAAAAATGTCCCCAATCTCAGGATCTCAATTGCACAGCTGGCTTCTGTTGGTCACATGTCAGATTCAGAGCACATCTGTTCATTCCTCAAGGATCCATTCGGCCCCATGAACACAATGTGCTCTGTGTAGAGTACTTTATACCACAAAACCTAGCAGCTGCAGGGGTGAGAAAATATCTACTTCTCAAGTTTGTGTCTCTAGGCAGTTTGAGTAGGGTGTTTTCTATCTGGATTTCTTTTGGTTGCCTGTCACTTCTGACATTCATATGCCTGTTGGCAACAAAGTTGCTTTTACTGTTCTCAGGGACAGATGTTTCTAGTCTGGGAAGAAACAGACCAAACTTTTACTGGAAAGTAGAAATTCTTGCCACATTTAGGCACCCAACCTGAGAAAACATAAGGACGATTCTGGTCATGTGCTCAAGAAAGGAAAGGTAATCACTGCCAGGAATATAATGTCCAGACCTGAGGACTGAAAATTAGCATTCAGGAAAAATATCTGCATTAAATCTCTGCTGGTTCATAATAGGAAAATAAAAGTATTTCCCTGATAGGGCATGTGAGAAAGGTAAAGAGACCTCTAGATTATCTTGAAAAGTGACATCTTTTTATCTATACTTTCTGATGAATCTTGTGGGGGAAGGAAAGAGGAAGAGAGAGAGAGGGAAGGAGGGGGAAGAGAGGGGAGAAGGGGAGGAAGAAGGAAGAGGGAGAGGGGAGATAGAGAAAGGAGAGGGAGAGGAAGAAAGGGAGAGAAGGGGAGAGGAGAGGAAGAGAGGGAGAGAGAGGGAAGAGAGGGGAGAGGGAAGAGGGAAGAGAGGGGAGAAGAAAGAAGGAAGAAGGAATAAGGAGAGGGGAGATGGAAAAGGAAGAGGGAGAAGGAGAAAGGGAGAGAAGGAGAGAGGGAGAGAAGGAGAGAGGGAGAGGAAGAAAGGGAGAGAGAGAGATTGAGATTCGTGTACTTTGGAAATTGTGTGTGTGTGTGTGTGTGTGTGTGTGTGTGTATTGGAAAAGTTTGTGTGTTGATAAGGTTGAGTACTAGGAGTGTTTTACCAAAGAAACTATAGATACTTGAAAAGTGAAGATATTAAATATAAATGGTTTTGTGTCATCCACTTGAGTCATAGAAAGTTATTGTTGTAGATCAAGAATGATGTTATGAAATATGCTTTTGTAGTCCTCAAAGGCCTCATTGCTAGTTTTTGGAGAAAGGAGCAGTCTTAGGTCAACATGTTTTAAATGAGATGTGAGGGACAAACACAGCTTATAATATTGTAAGTAGGTTTTTCCCCCCACAGGAATGCGTCTATATTTATATAGCATAACCTGTTAAATCTGTACCAATGGCTGCAAATACAGACCACAGAAGCTTCTTTAATAACACACATACACCAAGTCCAAAATGTTCTACTCTGTCATTCATGTGTAAATCAAGTATATTATTCATATACTTCATCAACTTCCTGAATGCGTGCTAAAAATGCCAAGGTAAAACTTGTTAATCGTGACATGGTGACTGCTCAGCTAGCTCTGAAATGTTGATGGAAAAGAAAAATTGTCAAAGGGCCTTTTTGAGAACCTCTGCAGGTTACACTCGCAAATCGGAATTCAGAGAACATGAATTTCCTCGTTCAGGAAGGAAGGATTAAAATCAAACACCCTCCAGTGGTTGCATCTAAAAACTGCATACTTGTCCCAAATGGCTCACTGTAAAAGAAGTCTTCCTGTATACCACTGGGGAGCTCAGGTCTATGTTTCTGCTCAGTCTCATGGCTGTATAGAACTTCAAAAATATTAGAATGATCTATAGATTACAACATCTATACCCATCCTGATGATGTTATTTTGTATTTTTGGTAAAGTAGGTGACTACCTCCTATTGTCTACTATGCAGTGCGTTATAATTCTTTTAAAAAACCTTGAAGCTTTGAGTTAGAAAATAATGGTTTTAGCAAACCTCATATTCTATGCTCAAGGAGAACTTTCTATAGTTCTAAATAATGCATGGATTTTTTTTTTACCCAGACAATGAGTTTATTCAATGAAGTATAAGATAGTCTACAACCTATTTGGGTAAACTGATACACTGAGTTGATTCTATTAATCTGTCAAATTATCAAACAGTGCTCTAAAAGGATATGACTTTGCACTGTATCTTTCTTATTCTCAAGCTTTCCTATTATTATTCTCAACCCCAACCCAAGCCACACACACACTCCTCTTCAGTTAAGAATAAAGATCACTGATGTTGAAATAGTCTACCCTGAAGATTGATTTTTTCTTTTAGTTACTTGTTGGGTTTGATAGAGAATGCCAATTATGGTACCAACAGTTATGGACTATAAGAACATAGAAAGGTCAGCACTACATTGAGTCCTACTGAAAATGACCTGACATAAAATCTACTTTTTATTTTTTTGGTGGTGGTACTGAGGTTCCTGGAAGCCCTTCTACCTCCAGGCTACACTCCCAGACCTATTTTATATTTATTTTATTTGGAAACAACGTCTCTTAAGCCAGCGAGGCTGGCTCCAAACCAGCGTGATCCTCCTGTCTCTTGCCTCCCAAGCGCAGGGATTACAAACGTGCGTCACCACGCCCGGCAGACATAAAATGTACTTTAATAGTGAGAATATAATAAGTTTATAATACAATTATCACTCTTAACACAGATTTTAGAGAATTTCTACATTTTACAAGACACTTTTGGCAAAACATAGAGGAGCAAACAAGACAACCTAAATGAGGAGAATGGAGGGGGGAAGAGGAAAATCTCTAAAACATACAATGTACTTAAACATATCGAAGTCAACCACTAAGCTGAGCAAGGAAAGGAGGGATGGGGAGGGAATGGGGTGGGAATTGGGTAGGGGTTAAATCGGTGATGTGTACATGTATGTACACACAAGTTTTTACCCCAATATGATGTATGAATATAATGCACCAAAAAAATAAAAAGAAAGAAAGAAAGAAAACAACAACAAAAACTACAAAATATAATGAATTAGATCAAGAAACAGAATATTTTTATTTTTCATTAGGGATTGATAAATATTCTAGATATTTTTCTAATTTCTAACACTAATATATACATATATTCTAGGCATCAAGTTAATTTTTCTTAATTATCCTTAACTTTTTCTTTCAGCAAAAAGCCTCTTTTTAGTTACTACATTCATTTTGTTAAAGAAATGTCTTTCAAATACTGTTACACAAAAATGTAAGCCCTTATTAAATTCTCACTACTGCTTCTTGTCTTAAACCAACACTGCTCAAATAAAATCAATAGCCAACTGAGTCACTTAATGAACTAAAATACTTTTAGGTGACAATAAGATTATAAAGATACATGAGAATAACCATCTGTCATCATGGAACTTATCTTATTGACTAGGCAAGGCAGAGATAGAAGCTACATAAACTTATAAGCCATTATAAAATATCATAGGATATATGAAATTTATAGTTAAGTGATTATTCACCATGAACTACAAAGCTGGAGAGATTATTATGGTCTTTTCACAGAAGCAGTGATATGTAGGAGGATAAATGAGATTCAAAAGACACAGAAGGTTAATATGACTAAAAGCACTGCAGGAATACACAATGTACACCAAAGGCACAGTTTGGCTAGAATGGAAACTTTATGCAGAGGAATGGAAGGAGACAAATTTAGGAGATAAATGTGGGACAGAAACAGGTTGTAGAAGTGCTTAGCTAAAGGTTATAAAAACAGTGTCATGATATTAATGGGACCAGATGGATGAGAGGACAGATAGAGAGATAATCATCATTGCAGGAGTAATTAGATCCTCTATAAGGCAGGAGAAGTGAGACTAGAAAAGATAAAAATGGACACTGGATTTTGAAGAAAGGCATAGAAGAACATAAAATGACTCTGAGGCATCAGGTAATTGATCAATATAGAACTGTATTTCAACTTGTGAAAATGGGGGAAATTACAAAAGGAAATGAGTGCAGGAACATGGAAAAAAGCTTGGGGAATCCTTATGCTTCCAACTCTTACATTACCAAAACAAGTGGACCAGTAAATATTTTTTTGTCCTTTCCATGCATATTTAAGTGTGCACACTAAAAAAGTGTACAGGAAACATAATATAAATATACATGTGCCCTAAAATAAGATGAACAATCCAAACTCATTTTTCCATTTGTCTCCGGTCAGCTTAATGATCATGGTGCATTGATAACTGAACAGACATTATGGAGGCACAGTGTGTTTTAGCAGAATGGGAACTAGAGTGATCTAGATCTACTCCCAGCTCTACATTTGCTAATTATATGTTATTGGACTTCTTTGAGCTTTTGTTTCTTTATCTGTAAGAAAAGGATATGAGTATCTGTGATTTCTCTCAACAAAGGATTATTTTATTTAACTATTAAATGTAATAATGTATGTGAAATTATTTTATGTACATTCAAGCACTGAAATGTAGACTTAATTTGTTATTATCACATGTTTAAAATAACATGTTCTAATTGTAATCAACAGTTCAGTCTTTTCCTCTTGAGGATATTAGCAGATACACATACAAATAAGTTACAGTACTTTTATTTTTCCTCAGTGACATTTTTAAAAATTCTTTGAAGGCAGGTACTGTATCTTAGGCTTCTTTGTATTCTCCTTTCATTTTACCATGTATGCATTCTGAACATTAACAAGAACAAAGTACACGTTTTGACTTGAGGCTGAATTTATTTTGGAAGCTCAAATATAGCTTTCAATATGTAGCAATAGTTAAAAGTAGCATTCAAGCCCACAGTGTCCAGCACTTCATAAAAATAATTTAAATACACCATGAGAATGCTGTACCCAATGGCCTCAGGTACCTTTTTAAGTGTATTTTCTCCCATAAATCTGGGAATGAGTAACAAGGCATAATGAATAACAAGGTTGAAAGGTAAAGATTCAGAATTATTAGCAACAATGATTGGAGGTATAAGTAGAAGCACAATGACAGAAAACCAGCTTTGGAACTGAAATGAATTGAAATGGATTTCACTGACTTTTACAGACTTTTTTTTTAAGGATGGTAATTTTCTCAGAACACTAAGGCAACATAATAAAAAATACCATTAAGGCATAATTTAAAAACCACACCTAAAATATAAGTGAGAATACTTTAAAAAGTTCAAATGTTCTAAAGTCAGAATACAGACGTCAGGGAGAAATTTGAATTTAAAAAATCTCCTGTGAGAAACAAATGTCTAAATACTTGGCTCTGATATTTGAAGCCTTCATATAACTTCCTAAAAGAAACTGAGTGTTTTAAATATGAAACGTGAAAATACTTACTTCCACTTGGAATGAGGTCCCTTTCTGGGATAAATAGTTTGTATCCATAGTGTTTTTCCAGGACATCTGGCAATATTTCAAGAGCAAACTGTTCTTCTTCAGGATTGTCACAGTCTAAAGTATCTTGATCCACTTTGGTATAAGACAGATAGGCATCATATTCCTTGTTGTCTTAAAGAAAAAAAATAGTGGTCATTACTATCAGGATTTTATTGAGCTTTAGAAGAGAAGATTTATTAAGGCATTAAGTGATCAAATGTACTTTATACTTATTATACTAACCCATATTAATTGTACAAGTTAATGAGTTTCACTGCAAAATTTCCATACATGCTTATATCATGTATTGATCATATCCACGCATCCTTCTATTCTTTCTTAAAAGTCTAACTACAATTATCTGAAATAAGAATTATCATTAGTTGTCTTTCATAATTGTAAAAGCCAAGTCAATGCCATGTTATAGGAAACAGTCTATTTTAGCGTAATTTAGTTATGTGAAATGAGCTAAAACTCTTCTGCAATGAAGCATGTATAGAAAGGACAGAACAAAACACAAAATTATTTATAACTTTGTGTGATTATACACATTTGTGATACTCAGTGATGTCTGTACATGATTAGCTCAGTGCATCTGAATGCAGGACTAAACAGACTAAATCATGGATTTGAACCCTCTAAGTGCCAGTTGGCTTGGCTCAGTTACTTGGTCACAGACTATACCTTGTTTTGCAAAAATATGTGCAAGAGATCCAACAGGGGCTGGTCCCTAAAGTGTGAAAGATTGAAATAATCCAGGTTCACTCCTGGAGACACTACTCACAGTACATGCCATACTTGCAGTTGGTTAGTATCGTCATTTTCATATACAAAAAGCAGTTCATTACCAAATATTAGAGACAGCAGCTGGGTTTCATACAAGTACACTGTCTGTTATTCTTGTTCAGTCCATGGCCAACTAATTTGACACAAGCTCCAAAAGAAGCCTTTGTTTCAAAATATACATCCTTCCAATATTGCCAAATTAGGGTTTTCCTTCGCACATTTAGTCAGGGAGTTAACTGTGCTTTGCGAGCATATTTTTTCCTTCTTTGCTGTATTGGCTTAGAGCCAGTCTTTCTAAAAGAAAAATGTGCATGCATGCATGCATTTTTTTCCTACAAAATGTTCATGAACACAACTACTGAAGGTTTAGTCTCCATAAGTTTTAGAAGGGCTACATTGGAATAGTTGTAGTGATAATTTCAAAATCTCCTGGTTACAGAAAAATTATTTTTAAAAGTTAATATAGTGACCATAGGCTCATGTTAAACTGTGAATGCTTGTGAAACCCAGTTACTTGCAAATAATCCATTTGAAAGACTGGCAAGCATTTCAAGATTTTTTTTATAAAAGACATCAATATTTTCCATGAAAACAAATCTAATTTAGGATATGATTAAAACCTGGCCCAAAGGTAATTTATAGAATGAAGCAAACACTTTTCTACCTACACCATTAATAATTTGGCTCTACCCACTGAATGCAGTGTAAGCTATAGTCTACAAGATATAGATACCCTACTGTAGGAGCAGATAGGGTTCTCTGCCTACATCGAGCTATCTGAAACAGGATTTATGCTGTTCTTATTTTAGTAGAGTAAGATTCCAATTCCTATCATCAACACATGAAAAGAAATCTGGTTATTACTGTTAAGGTTGTGACTGAGACAGGAGGAAGGCATATTATTCTGTATGTCTTCTGTATGAAAAAGATTTTCATAGACTCTGCATAGGTTACTTGTTTGCCTAGAAGCAGATGCACATGAATGACTGCCTTGGATAACTGAGGAGATTACTTGGCTTATGAATTGGGAACATTCCATTGTTGTATGTAAAACTCTACTTGGAAGTGAGAATGTTCATAAGCAATGTTAATGTAAGAACCTCCTGGTAATCCTAGAACCTCTGCCCCTATTCCAATCAAGTGCAGGATGCACCTGCAGGCCCTTGATTTTCTCCAGCTATAATTACTCACCTGGGACTCAGAGCTGCCGATGATACACAGCTGGAAGAATAAAATAGGCCAAAGGACAAACAGCTCAATTCCTATGAGCAGAATATATTTCATTGTTCTTGGTGGATAGTGTTACTGTCTCAAACTCCATGTCAGACTAGACTATAATTTGCTCTGACTTTGATGGCTTTGTGAAATATGTCTCACAAACCCCCATAAATCAACTACATAATTTAATGATGATTTGTTGAGAATCTACTCTAAGCTAGCCATATGCAGTGGCTACCTGATTCCATCACCCATGACCAGGTTTCCATACTTGTCTCCCATCCCTTGTCCTGACTATGGCTATTTTCCTTACAACCATGCATCCACTCACATATTTCTTCTTTACCTACATACTGATATTAAAGTTCAATGCTGCATAGATTTTTCCTAGTTAATTATTTCTCTATATGCATATCCCAAATAAATTATCACAAAGACCATGGAGGTCTTTGACATGGTAACACTTAACATGTCCAGACACCAAATTTAATCTAGCATTCCAGAAGCACATCACTCACTGAAAATGTTTGCTTCTGGTTCTAGCCATGTCCCTTTAAGTTAAACTAAAGATGAAGAGCTTAGGGTGGTTGGCCAGAGCAGGAAGAGAGCTCTCAAAGCCACCATGTCAGATGTCCCAGAAACTCTGGGATGCCAGCTAGTGAGCCAGCAATGACGCAGATGCCACAGATTTAAAAAAAATGCACTTCAGCCTTATGTAGACAGCCAAGAAAAGCTCATGAATAGCCGCAGCTGTTGCTCACAAAGAAAAGCAAGATGGATAGAGCAAAAGCAACATGATGTAAATAAGGTTAACAGCAAGGCCCGAAAATTGTCTTAAAACCAAAAGGTAGTTTGGTGACATCACTTTTTTAGGCAACACTGGTGAACTTTCCTCTGTGCTAAATTGTGCTGATTAAATTCATCTGAGGAACAACAACAACAACAGAAATAGAGCACAATCCAGATAGAACATTTGAAGGTAGAGGGCTGGCAGAGTGGCCATGATAGGTATGTTCTTCCTAATGAAGAGAGAAGTTATGAAGAATAGAACCAAGCTATTTGTGGAAGAATTTTTCTGTTGTCACACCTGTCCTTCCCTGTTTTTAAATCTAATTTTAATCTTGTTCATCATCAGAAAACCATTCCTATTACAGCCCAGTTCTTCTAGAGCTATGATAAACACAGCACTAGAATCCTTAGCTTCTAAATTAAAAAGACTATCTTTGTTGCTTATGATATACCCAGTGCCTACTACAGTTCGCATGTTCATGTGAAGCGTCAATCCAGACGAAGAATATAAGTAACTACATCATGAATATTGCCTGCCACATGGTAGATAATAAATATTCAATTACTGAACAACTGAAAAGCTAAATAAATTAAGCAATCATTATTTTATATGTTGAAATAAAATGGATTAAAATAAAAATGGCTAAGAAGCCAAAGCTTGTTGGATGGACTTTGCCATACCCAACAAAAAGTATTTTCATAAGAACTTGCGGGAAATGCCACTATCTATATGTTCAAGAGAACATATGAAGAAAAAATATATGAGTAAAGTTGTATTTATGAGATGCCAAAATATTTAAATGAAGAAATAATAACTTATAGTCTATCTGGTTGATTTGGCAACACACAAATGGATATTTCTAGAATAAATTTAAAATTTATTTATTCATTCTCATCACATGCCTGCTGATGTTTTAGAATTCCATTCAACTAATACAGAGGTTGTATACTTAAGGTTCAAGGTTCCTTGTAGGAATATAAACTATATTAACTCTCCTTCGTAATTAACAACTTTTAATTAGTACCCTCTTCCCATTTTGTATTCCTCCCCAGACAATGGATTCTGAAACAATACATACAGCTTTCTAATTAAAAATCTCTTAATTACTGCACACTTTTGAACCACATGGGCCACATTAGTGATAAAGATGCAAAATATGGTATTTGATTCCTGAAAAATCCAACATTCTTAGCATGAACTTATCTCAGATGTGCATACTGCAACTAATCAGTTACTGAGTTATTGGGTATGGGTGATGAAAGTAATTATTGCATATTAACTGAATTGTTAATCCCCAAGGAGATAAATTTTTCATAATCACAACTCAATTGAATCCATTTTGTGTTCTTTTATATAGACAGTGTATATCTTTCCTTCCATTGAATATGTTACCACCTGTTGGCATCTGGGAACCAATGACATTTTCCTCAATAGCATATTTCATCTAGTTATTTTATGTGCAAAGGTAAGAAGTCAGATTTTTTTTTTGGTGGTACTGGGGTTCCTGGAAGCCCTTCTACCTCCGGGCTACACTCCCAGACCTATTTTATATTTTTGAAACAGGGTCTCTTATGCCAGCGTGGCTGGCTTCGAACCTGCGCGATCCTCCTGTCTCCGCCTCCCAAGCGCGGGGATTACAAGCGTGCGCCACCATGCCCGGCAAGAAGTCAGATTTTTCACAGTAACTGTTATAAATAGGAATAGAGGGTAAATGACCACATTTTTATAGACAGAGTTGTAACAAAATTATCTAATATCTCATTTTAAATATATGTTTGAATCTAGAGCCTGTAGCATTTTTAAACAGACTGCTATAATTGTTGGGTCCAGCTTGAAAATGATTGTGTATATGTACTCATCATGGAGCATTTCTTTAATTTTAACTGTGAAAACATAAAAGTCAACTAAAACCTACTCATATAATGTAGCCATTTACATAATAGAAGCAATGACACTGAAATAAAAATTCCTCAAAAATTTTGATATTGCACCTATCACCATAAAAAAGAACCATGAACTCTTCTTTGAGATAAGATGATCAACTGAACAAAAGAAGTGAAAGCTCTAACTTTCCTCATTTCAGCACAATTAAAATAAGTTCTAAATCTACCTTTTATGCCTCAACAACTTAATGATGCTCTCTGCAACTTAGTGAGACCCTGTTTCATAATAAAAAATAAAATAGAGCCGGGCATGGTGGCACATGCTTGTAATCCCAGCATTTGGGAGGCTGAGATCACGGTTCACAGACAGCCTCAGTTACTTAGTGAGGCCCTCCGCAACTCAGTGAGACCCTGTTTCAAAATAAAATTATGAAATATGGCAGAGGTGTAACTCAGAGATCGAATGCCCCTGGGTTCCATCCCCAGACCCACAAAAAATAAATAAAATAGGCCTGGGGGTGTGACTCAAAAGTAATGATTTTCCTTGGGCATGATGACACACTCCTGTAATTCCATTACTTGGGAGGTTGAGACAGGAGGATCAAGGATTCAAGGCTAGCTTTCCCACTATAGTGAGACTCTTAGCAACTTACTGTGACACTGTTTCAAAACAAAACAAAACAAAAACTAAAAAGGGCTGGAGGTATAGCTCAGAGATAGAATGCCCCTGGGTTCAATCTCTAGAAACAAAATAAAATAACATGAATGATTTACAAATTATGTGTCTTGTAAAAAAATGTTATGGAAGGTATTTTGTATGCATATTTCCTAGGCTTACAATATAGCTTTGTGGTAAGGACTTTATAAAAAATCAATGTCATGATTTCTTATTTATATTGATTGGAAACTTGGCAATTTGTTCTCTCAAAAAAATTCAAACTTTTTTGAAGGTTTAAAAAAATAAGGCTCAGTGCAATGCTTTATTGATACTTTATTTAAAAAAAAGATTTCCAAAAGCCATAAAAAGTAAATATAAGAAAATTATAAGCTAGACATGGTGGAACATGCTTGTAATCTCAATACTTGGGAAGCTCTTTCAGGAGGATCTCTGGTTCCAGGTCAGCCTCAGCAACTGAATGATGCTCTCTGCAATTTAGTGAGACCCTGTTTTGTAATAAAATAAAATAGGAGCCGGGCGTGGTGGTGAGCGCTTGTAATATCAGCATTCGGGAGGCTGAGACCAGAATATCGTGGTTTGCAGACAGCCTCAGCTACTTAGTGAAGCCCTTCGCAACTTAGTGAGACCCTATTTCAAAATAAAGAATAAAAAATAGGGCAGGGGGTGTAGCTTGGAGGTCAAATTCCTCTGGATTCCATCCCAAGACCCGCAAAATAATTAATAAATGAAATAAAATAAAATAGGATTGAGGGTATAGTTCAGACGTTATAATGCCCCTGGGTCTAATCTCTAGTACCTCACAAAAAAGAAAATTGTAATCTATATTCTGAATTATCTTTTGAGTCATCCTTGAGAATAGTGCTATAAGCATCCAGAACCTGTAGTTTTATGTACTTTGAGTTGTAAATGGAGAATTTTATTAGTTTCTAATCTGTTTCTTGCATGCTTGTTTTTTGATGGCAGCAGTGGCTAAAATGATCTCTAACTAAATTTTAATTTTCTGAAAAAAACATGGAATATTTTTTTGCATACTATGGATTAAATTTATAGCCTTGCACATGCTAGGCAAGTGCTTTACCACTGATGGTCTCCAACCATTTTTATTTTATTTTGAGACAGGGTCTTCTTAAATTGCCAAGGTTGGCCTTAAATCTCAAATTTGTGACCCTCCTGCCTCAACCTCCCATTTTGCCAGTATTAAAATGTGGAACTGATTCTTACTTTGGTTCCAACTAAGGGAAAATGACTTTGTTAGCAACAGTTTTATCTTGTAATCAGCTAATAATACTTTACTAAACATTTTTTATTTGGAAATAATTTCAAATATAAGAGCATTACAGAGTAAAACTATTTCAGAATCATGTGTATGCTGGGTGTGGCGGTACTTGTAATCCCAGCATTTGGGAGGCTGAGACAGGAAGATCACGTTTCTTGACAGCCTCAGCTAAGTAGTGAGGCCCTTTGCAACTCAGTGAGATCTTGTTTCAAAACAAAGAAAAAAAATAGGGCTGAGTGAATAGCTTGGAGGTACAATGCCCCTACCTCCAGTACTGCAAAATAAATAAATAAATAAAAAATCATGAGCCGGGCATGGTGGCGCAGGCTCGATATCCCAGTACTTGGGAGGCTGAGACAGGAGGATCACAGGTTCAAAGCCAGCCTCATCTACTTAGTGAGGCTCTCAGCAACTTAGTGAGACCCTGTTTACAAATAAAATATAAAATAGGTCTGGGAGTATAGCCCAGAGATAAAGGGCACCTGGGTTCCATCCCCAGTACTACAAAAAATCGTGTATATATTCTTTATTCAGGTTCACTTCTTGTTAATATTCTGACAGGTAATTTTTTTCTAAATTACTTAAGGGCAAGTGGCATAGTTATTTACCTTCAAATATTTCAATGTCTATTACCTAAGAGTAGGGTTATTTCTTATATAAACATAAATAAATATTTTAATTGAATTTGAAAAAATAAGAGACAGCTTACCATCAGTAGTTTCATCACCTCCAAAACGCTGTCGATAGAAGAGCATCAGTTCAATATTGTAGCATTTGTAGATGACCACTAGCAGTACAAAAAGGAGGAATATTGCTCCCAGGCCCCCTGCAAGCTCAATTTTGTAGATTAAATCTGAAACAAACACAATAAATAGGAAAAAGTTATTAAGTCAGCAACACTTGGGATTTCCCCCAGATTTCTAATATGTAAAATTCACTACCCCTTCTGCTTTTCTTTCAAGAATAGTCTTATTTCAAGATTTACTACTGATATGTTTGTATGAATAAAACTTTTGTAAATTAACTTCTAAATATCTGACTGATTTATTATTAAAGGCGTTATGTCTATCTGAAAAGGACAGTCACTCCCAACTTATTTTGCAGATATCTTATTTCACCCATATACTTTTGATTTAACTGTATTTCAGGGGACTATTATAGTTGATTTGTTCTGGTTTCAAGGTAAATATTTTGTTTTTGTTAAGTTGTCTTTTTGTCTTGGCAAGATTACCATCTTGTACATATTTACCAGGCTATAGGCCCTATTCTTCTATAGGAGAACATAAAATTACTTTCAGAATCAAGTAAAATCTAATGAGCTTGCAAGATTTAACCGTTTTACTTAACCCCAGTAGGACATAATCTAATACAAGGTAAGCATGGGAAATTAGCTTACTTATTTCCCTTACTTATTTAAGTAAATGACTCTAATATATATGTGATATAATATCCACTGAGGAACTAAAAGAGAATGAGAAATCCAGGCTAATCACTTGGCCTCTTTGGCCAGCACAAGGTTATGCCAAACTTAGGTTGCTCCAGTGGGACATCTTTAGAACTCTGAAAGTTGAGATAATTAAATCAACACATAATAGAAGGAAACATAATGTCTCCCAGGCTCATGGAACATTACCTGTAGCTTAATTGGTTATATTAACAAATCAAAAAGGGCTATCATCAAAAGAGGGGATGATATCATGGAATTTAGGTAAATGGAAAGTCAGAGGAGAATTTAGAATGAATTCAACTCTATCTAGAGGAAAATGCAATTTGAGAGACAGCAGACCAGAGATATATTTCTCACTCAAGGACAAGAACATTTTGTGGTCTTATCATACTTAAATGAAATTGCCCACTATCTGACCTTTCTCTAATCTAATTTCATAATTACCAAGTGATGATTCCGTTATGAATTCAGCTTGCCATGTAACAAAAACTAGAAATGTGGGTACATCCGTGGCTTCTGGGTTCCGTTAGCATCAGCCAGTCTCTCTGGATGAATCAATTCTGGGGCAACTGTCAAAATCAAAATGCTATGACAGTATGTCATGCTTGTTTTCTTTTTGGTACTGGGGATTGAACCAAGAGGTGTTCTGCCTCTAAGTATCACCCCAGCTCTTTTTATAATAATTTTCTATTTTGAAACAGGTTCTTGCTTAGTTGCTGAGAGTCCCACTTAGTTGTTGAGGCTAGCCTCGAAAATGCATTCCTTCTGTCTCAGCCTTCCAAATACTGGGATTATGGGCATGTGCTACCATGCCTGACTAGTATGCCACTCTTGAAAAAACACAGAGTCAACCTTTCTCTGTGAATGTCCATATTCTCTATATAGGATCATAACTTAAGAGAAATTAGTCCAGCTCAATACAATATGTAGGTCCATTTATTATTCTTCCATTCTTCAGTTAACAAAAAGATAAACATGATATATATATATATATATATATATATATATATATATATATATATATATTATAGATAAAGACTTCAGCCAGTCTATTTCCTAATCCACAAATAATCCTTGTGGCAAATATTATTACTACAAATCTACAGATGAAGAATTTGAGGCTCAGTAATTTAAGTCGCTTATCCAAGCACATTTATCTAAGAAGGGGCCAAAATAGGAAAAAAGCCCAGGTCTCCTAACTTTAAATTCAATATTATTTTTATTATACCACAGTTTTATGTTCTATTGCTTGTAAACTGACAATAGAAAGCCTTCTACCTGTTTTTCAGAACTGTTAATAGTACATTTTCAACAAGATTTTAGCTATTCTGATTTTTCTGTATCAAGTGAAAAGGATGAACTGTAATTTTTCCAGCAGGAATGAAATAACTGGGTTGAACTCAGACACCTCATTGTGGGGGGTACTGCAAAATACCATAGCTGTAGCCAGGGAGGAAGAATGAGCTCCATAGAGTCCAGTGCATAAAAATATTATAATATTTTGTATGTATAATGGAATTTAGTCTTGTAAAAAATGAGGTAAGAGAAGAGATGATGATGGCTAGAGACAGTACTGTTAATCAGGAAAAACGGGGAATATAAACAAATGTCACCCTTTTGAGTAGGAAAAGAGGGTGAAGGATGGAAAGAGGAAGAAAATAGAGATACTGTGAAGGACAAGTCATGTCAATAAAAAAAACATTATGAAGGGACACATAATAAGCATGGATAGGAAATTGGAGTCTGTTTCTGTCCTGCCTGCTACAAGATTTCATCTTGAAAATTAAGCAAATTTTAAGTTAATAAAATTTCACAACAAAATCGTTCCACTTCCTGCCCCTATATACAAAGTGGCTACCCAGGAACCACTGCCTACTTCTATGTGGGGGATAAAGCAAGCTTACTTAAGTGAACTCTGTGGAGATGCAAGCATAATCTTTGCTTGTTATCTCAAAACTTTACATAAATTATACATTATTAATAACCAGCCTCATATTTAAAAATTTCTTTGTTATTCTAAAAAACAGCTTCTTTCTTTCACCTTAGGACACTGACTGACTTGATTTGAAATACTTTTCCTGTTGTAAGATGTTCATTTTATGCTATAAATATAATCGTTTATACTCTCTCTCTCTCTCTCTCTCTCTCTCTCTCTCTCTTCTTCCCTTCCATCAAAATAGGTTTTAACTGTTTTCAAAGTCACTTAATAGAAACTTTTTCAGCAATTTCTGTTATTTACAGAGTATCTATTACATAGATGAAAAACTTCAGCAGCAGAAATAATTTGTCCCTCCATGAAACAGCTTTTTTTTTCTTGGTAGTACCAGGGTTCCTGGAAGCCCTTCTACCTCCAGACTACACTCTCAGACCTATTTTATACTTTTTTAAATTTGGAAACAGGGTCTCTTAAGCCAGCGTGGCTGGCTTGGAACCTGTGCAATCCTCCTGTCTCCGCCTCCCAAGTGCGGGGATTACAAGCATGTACCACCATGCCTGGCAGCGGATAGTTTTTTTGTCCATATATTTATGGAAGAAAACCATGGTGTGAAAAGTACCTTCACTCTTTTGGGGGTCTATTTTATAGAAAACATCTTTGAAAGATATTACATAAGGATATCTGTTTAAGCTGAAAATTGTGGACTTAGGCTCTGGGACTCAACCCATATTCTTTGATTAATCCCATTCAGTCATATCAAAAGAGAAACATCTATCCTGTAGTCCAAGCATAAAATTGTCAGCACCCAAATGACACTGGATTTTTGCCTTTTATTTTTATTTGCTGTTTCTCATCTCAACAGGATCTATACATATGGGGACATTCCCTGACCAAGAACTCAAAGTCATTTGATTTGGGTTGTGTTGTATACTTTCATAAGGATATCTGTAGGCAGAACACCACACATTTATGGTGTTGTAAAATTTTTAGGTGTCCAAAGTATGAGTATAGTTCTTTTTACCCTTCTTATTTTGACTCCAGCTATTTCTTTACTTTGAAAACAAAGGTTTATGTTCAGAAACTAAGAAGAAACAGGATCTTGCTGTAACAAATACTTAAATATACGTAAATATCTGGGAGGACAGGGCAGTGAGCAGAGGCTAGAAGATTTTTTAGGTCCATCATCCTGAAAAGATCCTTGAGAGAGATTCTGGTGAGGGCTCAGAAGAAAATGAGATATGTAGGGAAAACCTTAATATTCTTAGAGATTATCTAAGTGGTCATCATCAGGATTTAGGTAGAAATATGGATGGTATAGGTTGTTCTGATAAGGTTTCATATGAAAATGAGGACCAGTTCCTCACTACACACAAAACTGGCAGTGCCTTGATCTTAGATTTTCCAGAGGCCAGAACTGTGAAAAGTATATCTCTATTTTTATACATTATACAGTCTAAAGCATTTTGTTAGGGCAACCTGGACAGAATAAGAAAACTTCCGACTTCCGGGAAGATGGTGACCGAGAAAAGCTGGGCTTAAGAGCCCCGCTAACAACCAATCTCCATTACCACAAAATCAGCGCCTTTCATAGCCAGAAAACACCATCACCAGAGAAACAAAAAAATCACCAGGCTCCAGAGAGAAAGTGGACTGAGAACAGAGCTCAGAGCCACAGAGGGGATACACCGGCCTCACACCCGAGGACGCGGCAGCAGCGCCATACTGCCGGCGGCAGCGGTGAGTTCACCGGATAGCTCCAGCAAGCCGAGGTGAGCCGCTGCAGAACAGCCAGGCGCAGGGAACATCTAAAGCTCCCAGTGGCTGAGCTCAGCACACGCTGCAGGCACTCAGAATGGAACTCAAAACCAAGAAGAAATAAGCCAGCCTCATGGCCGAGGGCATGGCAGCGGCACCATATTGCCACCGGCGGCAGCAGCACTGAATTCACCGAATTCAGTACAGCTACATCTGCGTACTCAAGAACAGTGAGTCAAATTGCGGGCCACAGTGGAGAAATCCCAGTACTGTACTCACTGGGACTTGACCCAGTGGGAGAGGGGCGGTGGCAGTGATATCACACCATAGGAGAACATGCAACCTGGCACCCCCCACAGTCTAAAGCAGCCTCTATCGACTCTCTGGGTCAGAGACTCTGTGATAAAACCCAGTAAAGGAGTAGTGGGGTCTGAGATACTACTGACTCGAGATCCAGAGCACCTTAAGTGAAGTCATAGTGACCCAAGGGAAGAACCCAGAGAAGGCACAAACTTCTGAAATCATGGGAAAGAGGAATAATACTGGAGCAATGAATGCTCACAACCCCACAACATCAGAACCCGAAAAAACAGAAAATCAGAGATTTCTAGAAGACCAAATCAGGAAAATAACTGTAGAAATAATAGAGGTGCTTCGAAAAGAACTCAGAGAGAGCCAAAAAGAGATAAAGGATGCAATTAATGAAGTAAAGGCCTCAATTCAAAGCACAAACAACCGATTAGACCACATGGAGAACAGAATCTCGCTCTTAGAAGATGATCAATCCAAAAATTAACTCATAGTTTCTAATCTAGAAAAAAATATCCGACAGCAGGAATCTGATATTGAAGAAATATGGGCCCATTTTAAGAGAGCTAACCTAAGAATAATTGGAATAGAGGAGGGAAAATAAAGTGAAACCAAAGGGATCAACAATCTCTTCAAGGAAGTAATAGCAGAAAATTTTCCAAACATAGAGCAAGAGGTTGATACACAGGTCCAGGAAACTTATAGAACGCCCTTTAGACAGGATCGGAGAAGAGGATCCCCATGCCACATAATTGTCAAAATGACCAATGTGGAAGCCAAGCAGAGAATCTTAAAGGCAACAAAAACAAAGGGCCAAGTGACATTCAGAGGCAAACCAATTAGAATCACTCCAGACTTCCCAAACCAAGTCATGAGAGCCAGAAGGGCTTGGAGTAACATATTCCAAACTCTGAAAGAAAACAACTTCCAGCCAAAAATTTCCTACCCAGCAAAACTTTCTATCAAATTAGATGGAGAAATAAGAAGCTTCCATGACAAACAGAAACTGAAGGAATTTATGTCTTCAAAACCAGCGCTAGAGAAAATACTCAAAGAGATTAACTACAAAGAAATAGGTAACACACACCAGAACGAGAGAAACAAGATTTTCCATCCAACAGACAACTAAGATTGGTTATCTGTGGAGATTCATTATTTATGTTAGTCTTTTACCTATCTCTAAATTGTATTGTTTGCCTTTATTGTTGTTAATTTTTAGGATTTCTAGTTGGAATATTAATATACCTTCAGATATAGCATTTGGAAATATTTTATCCCATTCTATTAGTAACTGTTAACTCTGTTTACATTGTCTTTGGATATACAATATTTTTTATTTTTTAGGGAGTTTGTATACTCTTCTGTTGCCTGTGCCATTGAAATCATATCCAAGAAATCACTGCCAATTTCAATGTTGTGAGGTTTTATGACCCAGATTTTCTTCTAAAAGTTTATAGTCTTAAGATTTATATTTAGGTCTCTTATCTATTTTGAATTAATACTTGTATATGGGATTAGGTAAGGGTCTAATTTTATTCTTTTCCATGTAATTATTATTTTTCAACAATATTTAGTTAAAAGATTATTATTTCCACCACCAAATGTTCGTGGAAACCTTGTCAAAAATAACTTGATAATTTAGGGAAGAATTTATCTCGAGGCTTTTATTTAGCTCTAATATTTTATATATCTGCCTTTAGAATAGTACTACACTGTTTCAATTATTGTAGCTTTATATGGTTTGAAATCAGAAAATATACATCTCCTAACTTTGTTCTTTTTCGAGATCGTTCTGGGTGTCTAGAATCCATATTCCATATTAGGATAGATTTTTTTCTGAAAAATAAATATATAAATATATGATAGTTTCACCTAAAAAAATAGAAAAAAATATTCTCTGGTAAGAAAGAAAGTAAAAAGAAATATTGAAATGTTATCTTTAAGTCATCAAAAGCTTGGTATCAGACAAATGAAACTGTTATGTGAGGTTATCATTTTTAATTTTGGATAAATTGCTATAATACTAGATGTCAACCACTAAGCCAAGCATGAGAAGGAGAGATGGGGAGGGAATGGGATGGGGATCAGGTGGGGGCTGACTGGGCGATGTGTGCATGTATGTCTACAAAAGTTTGTATCCCACTATGATGTATGAATACAGTGCAAAAAAAAAAAGAAAGCTTCCTATATGGTTTGAAGAGTAAGAGAGTAGCAATAGCATTGGAAATGAAGATAGAGATTAAGTAATATGCTGCTGTAGGAAAGGGAGTATATATAGAGGAACAGAAATACTTATTAGAATTTTTAGCCTAAATTCAGAGTCTTAGTTTACCAAAGGATAAATAAAGCATGGATCACTTCCTAAAAATTAGTTTTATTTACTGGCTAGTAGTTCACCAGAGAATAAAAAGTGGTAAGTTCCAGTAGCTGATGTATAGGTAAAAATGTCTTGTTTTTATATAACCTGACCTTGTTAATTTGATATATTGGACATGAGTTTTCATTTTACAGGAGGCCCTTTTTAGTTTATAAAAGGATTCATCACATTTTTAATAATAAGCATATAGGACATTTTAAATATTTGAATTACAGCTCAGTTAGAGGTTACTGGTCCATAAAACAAGTCATATTTTTATTCTAGATGGGGCAATTATAGCAAATGAAGTCAATCTGTGCTGTGATCAAGTATAAAATCTCAAACTTCAAAAGAAATGTCTGAAGTTTCACAAAACAACACAAAATTGGTTTGACTTAAAAAATTAGGGCAAGTAATAGGGATTCTTCCTCTTCTTTGGTGGGGATGTAAATTAGTGCAACCACTTTGGAAAACAGTATGGAGAATCCTCAAGAAGAATGGGAACAAATCTACCATTTGATCCAGCAATACCACTTCTGGGTATTTACTCAATAGAATGGAAACCAAAGTACCAAACTAAAGCATGTGTATCTATGTTCATAGCTGCACATTTCACCATAGCCAAACTATGGAACCAGCCAAGATGTCCATCAATAGATGAATGAATTACGAAACTGTGGGATATGTACACAATGGAATTTTACTCAGCCATTAAGAAAACTCAATTACATCATTCACAGAGAAATAGACTGAAACTAGAGAACATTATACTAACTGCGATTAGTCAGTCACAAAAAGTAAGAAATCTTCTTTGGGGTAATAGCATACTCTTGAGAGAGAGCTTCTAAGGAGACCAAATGTGGAAAAACTAATGGCATCCTTTTTAAAATCATGTGAAAACAGTTCAATGCTACCTGGAATAGAATATATAACCTGGAATATTATGGACCAAAATGGTTTTATTGGACTTCACATTGTTTTGAGTGAAATGAATACTAATATTAAAAAATCACAAAGTTTTATATCCAGTCTTTCAACTTCACCTGGAAATTTTTAAGCTCTCCTACAAATGGGCCCACGTTCTAACAAGCATAGCAAAACTCTTGTGGAATAGAGTAGTGGCTTGTTAATTAAAGCAAAGCATACTTTCTCCACTCTGTTATGTTTTTTTAATATCTAGCCCTTATGAAAATTCTCTATCTGCCAGATTCCACAGCCTTTGCATTTTCACTTTTTTAAAATTTTCATTGGTGCATTTTAGTCATACGTCTTAATGGGGTACAAGATGATAGAGGCATACACACATACATCACTCATTTAGCCCTTCCTCAATCTCCCCCATTTAATCCCCCTCCCTCCTTTACATACCTAGCTAACTGACTTTGCTATATTTAAGAATGTATATCATCTACATCAGGGTACTCAATGCCAATCTTGAAAAGAAAAATTAATTGAAGAAGCAAAATGCATTTAGGTAATGCAGGACAGATATTAGCCAAGACAGGATCACAGATCAAATCTTCTCTTTACCAGTCCTTTTATCATTCCCCATACCTCATTATGCTCGTCCTCTATGAGATTTATAACCCAAAAGATATTTTGAGCACTTGATATTTCTTATGCACTGGAGATAGGGATACAATGCTAAATGAGGCAGTTAAAGTATCTGTTTTCATGGAGGTTACTTTCTATGAGGGATAGATGACAAAATTAAAACAGATATACAATGTAATAGAAACAATAAAAATAAATGGATTCAATTTAGAGGAAAAAGAAAATGAAGAATAATTGCATTTTATATGGGGGCAGGGAAAGCTTATTGAACAGGCAGCATATAAGAAGATACTTCTTATAAATGACATTATTTTGTTGATCTTGATTGATGAACAGAATTCCATTGTGTGGCTAGTCCATAATTTTATAATCCATTCATCTGTTGATGAGCATCTATATTGGTCTTATAATTTGGCTATTGTGGATTATGCTGCTATGAACATGGGTATGCATATATTACTGTGGTTCTCTGGCTTAAACCCCTTTGGAAATATACCCAGGAGTGGTATAGACAAATTATATGGTTGATCCATTCTCAGTTTTCTGAGAAATCTCCACACTGATATCTATAAAAGCAAAAGTAATTTGTAATCCCATCAAAGGTGTAGAAGAGTTCCAGTTTCCCTACATCCTTAATATTTATTTATTTCTAAATGTTATTGTGCACTGTAGGCATACATCTTAATGGAGTACATGATGGTAGGATGGTAGAGGCATATATACACACATCACACAATTAGCCTTTACTCAATTCCCTCCCCATTCCTTTCCTCCTCCCTCTTTCTCATGTTTGGCTTAGTAATTGACTTGATATGTTTGTGAATGTACATCCTGTATATTAGGGAATTTCCCTCTTCTTCCCTCCCAGCCCCCTCAGTTAGGTTACCTTATTTGCTCATCTATTGTATCTCTTCCTTTGTCGAAAGATCTTCCTATGACCAACTTTCTCCCTAGCTTCTGCTTATTAGGGAAAACATCTGATTTCTTAGTTTTTGTGATTGACTAATCTCACTTACCATAATGCTCTCCAGTTCCATCTATTTCTCTTTAAATGACATAATTGTGTTTTTATAGCGGAGTAGAATTCCATTGTGTACATATCCCATAGTTTTGTAATCCATTCATCTGTTGATGGACATCTTGGCTGGTTCCATAGTTGAGGGTGACCTACCCTTGTCAATATTTATTATTTTTTTACTTCTTGATGATTGCTATCCTGATTGAGATTAGATGGAATTTCACTGTAGTTTTGATTTTTAGCTCCCTGATTGTTAATGACATTGAACATTTTTCATGTATTTATTGGTCATTTATATTTTTTCTTTTGTGAACTGTCCATCAATTCAAGAGAAATAAATTGTCATTTGCAGGAAAATGGAAGGACCTGGAGAACATTATGTTAAGGGAAATGAGCCAGTCACAGAAAGTAAAGGGTCACATGTGTTCTCTAATATGTAGAAGCTAATGGAGATATCAGAGGAATTCCAGATAATGGAGGAGAAACCTCAGTGGAGCCAGAGAGGTGTTCTAGGGGAAGGGGAGAGAGGAGAGTGAGGTTTATTAAAGGAATTACTATCATTGGCTATGTGTACATATGTAAATTATACCATTGCCAATCTCTCTTTATATATACATTATACATACATACATACATACATACATACATACATACACACACACACTTGTGTGAAGTAAGGGAGCCATAGGAACAGCTGGGTAGAAAAGTGTTTCAGGCCAAGGAAATTTCAAGTGTGAAGGATTTGGTGCAGGACTGTGTTTGGTGAACATGAGAAATAGAAACAAAGCTATTGTATATGATGTTTGAGGTAAAGTTTAGTATAAAGTGAGATCAGAAATAAGGGCAGAGCTGGGTATGGTGGTGTGTGCATGTAATCCCAGCATTTGGGAGGCTGAGGCAGGAGGATCACAGTTTAAGGACAGCCTCAGTTACTTAAGTGAGGCCTTTTGTAACTCAGTGAGACCCTGTTTCAAAATAAAGAAGAAAAAATAGGGCTAGAGGTGTATCTCGGAGATTGAATGCTCCTGGGTCCCATCCCCAGTACTGCAAAAAAAAAAAAAAAGAAAAAAAAGAAAAAAATGAGGGCAGATTGTGTAGTGCCTTATAAGGTGCAATAAGATTTGGGGACTTAGTATTGGTGGTTCAGAATATGGGAAGGGATTTGGAGCAGTGAAGGTGGGAGAAGTGATCAAAGTCTGAATAGGCTTTGAAAGTAGAGCCATGGGATTTTCTGGTGGAAAAGATAGAGAATGTGAGTAGAGAAAAGAAAAGGTGAAGGATGACCCCAAGGATACTGCCATGAGCAACTAGGAGGATGGTGATAGAGATGAAAGTGGAGACCAGAGGATGGAGTTTGTAGGGAGAAATCAGTAGAAATCTTGTTTGGGACAAGCTAAGCATGACATGCCTACTAGATCTTTAACTGGCATTGTTGAGTAGGCAAATGGGAATATAAGTCTGGAGTTCAAGTGAGAAGTCCAGGTCAAAAATATAAGTTTGAGATTTGTCAGCACACAAATATTCATTAACTCCCTTATTTACTATTGTATCCCTAGTATATAAAATATATTAAGTGCTAAAATAATCTGTTGGTTTAAAAATCTCTTAGAGGACCACCACGATGAGTTGGGGGGTGGAGGATATAAGGATTGGTAAAAAGATTTGATCTGTGATCTTGTCTTAAATGTTAAGAAAAACCATGTGAAGGAGACTTAATAAAATCATCCAGCAAATGAGTGAGGAGACCTGAAAGCTGGGAAATCTCAATATTTAAGTGTGGGGAAGATATAATAAATATAATAAAATATACAAATAAACATTAAAAATACAGACGATGTAAATGTCACTCCACACATTTTCATCTTTTACTTCTGTTAGGCAAGTTAACTAGCACAAATTCACTAGAGTTTTATTTTAAAATATGTATCAAATACCTTAAAAGTTCTATAGTTTCAACTGAGAGATTTCACTTCCAGAAATTTACTTTTAGTGAAAAATATTATGTGTGTGAATCAAAGATGTTTTAATTTAAAATTTGCTGATTTTTTAAAAAGCTGCTCTAGCCTCTAAGATCATAGTGTTGTTCCTATGCTGACATTATTGCCTTTATCTCTATAAATTTAGTTTTTTCTTTGCTGATTGTGTACAATTTCCCTAATCTAGAACAGACTCTAGAGAAGGATCCCTATAAATTCAAAATTACATGCACATTTCTCTTATATAGCCTCTTAATAGTAGTGTATCACAAAATATACTTAATAATCTTATGCTAATAATGGTAACATCATATGGTACTATTAATTATTTTATTTATTTTTATTTTTTTGGTGGTACTGGGGTTCCTGGAAGCCCTTCTACCTCCGGGCTACACTCCCAGACCTATTTTTACATTTTTATTTGGAAACAGGGTCTCCTAAGCCAGCGCACGCGGCTGGCTTCGAACCTGCGCGATCCTCCTGTCTCTGCCTCCCAAGCGTGGGGATTACAAACGTGCACCACCACGCCCAGCTCTTGTTTTATTAATTTTTAGTCATGGAATAAAAAAGCAACTTTGCTCCTTATTCCATAATATAATCTCTAGTGTTTCATTTAAGTAATGTAAGAAATAAGATGAGAAAGTTCTGATTATATTTGTATATATATTTTTCATGTGTTACTTATAATTATAACCAAGGTATAGTTTATCTAAAATGATTTAGTGTATAACACTATTTCATCTCATTTTTTCATTTTCTAGTGGTGTTGAACATCAGGCATTTTTTGCTAATATGCACAGCAAGAGAAGATTAGCATAAATTTACAGTTAATGACAAAATAAGGCCAGGAAACATATATAACTTTAATAGCTATTTGTGGTTAAACAAACCATAGTTATAGCTATAAAGATGAATACCCTTTTTACGCAGCAAAACACTGGCATGTTTCCGTCCATTTCGGTTTTCTACATGGCAGGTATAATTAGCCAGGTCAGCCTCCACCACTGAATCAAAGATGAGTGCCAACTCAACTTCTTTTTCTCCAAGGTGTTCTTTGAGGAGCCTGAAATAAAGACAATATTCTTTGCTGAATTGGTTTGATTTGGATAGAGAGCAATCATGTGAACTATACAGACGGTTCCCCCACCCAGGTCTCTAGTAGGCACAGAAAGTTCTGGCTAGATATATGTATATGCGAGAATTAAAAAAAATGCAAAATGTGGCACCTGACCTGATGAACAGTCAGGAAATAAAAGAAATTATAATTCATTCAGCAACAAGAAATATATCACTAAGCTTTGATAAATGAATCCAACATGATTTGTGTGGCAAAAAGAAACACTGGTTTCCATACGCTAAATTGAGTTTATGAATATCATGTGGGTTATGGCACCATGTCTTGAAGGAAAAAAATCTGTAGCATAGATTTTGTATAAGAGGTTAGAATTAGTGAGGTGTGGTGGTGCATGCTTGTAATCCCAGCATGTGGAAGGCTAAGACAGGAGGATTGCGTTTCGTGGGGACAGCCTCAGCTACTTAGTGAGACACTTTGCAACTCAATGAGACTGTTTCAAAATAAAGAATAAAAAATAGGGCTGGGGGTATAGTTTGGGGATATAATGCCCCTGGTTAGAATTTTCATAGCATTGAGGTAAAAGGATAATAAAGGGGGCCTTAAAATAGCTGCTGTATGAAAAGTCAACCAAAGGTGGTTAGTAGCCTTCTATCCTCAAATATCCATGAGAAGCCCATTCTCTTTTCTTGCTTGTTGTCCAATACAGTAATGTGCACTACTCCCTAATTTCCCATGGATTCCACCCCCCTTGGCACTGATTTGTAAAGATATGCTATGCATTTTCCCTTCTGCTTCCCCCCACCTTCTGTGATATTCTGCTTTATGCTTTCTCAAGTGAAGTTGCAAAGGGCTTTGAATAGCCAGGAACAGATGTTCTTTGCAGAGAAACTGAGTTGCTGATTCTTTCTTAAAGGGTACAACCCCATCTCTTAGAAGTTATATTTTCACCAGTGATCAGTTACCTCCTGAGTGAGGTGAAAGACTTTTTCTGTATCTTCTTGCCTTTGGCCAAAGGAGTCAACCATGAGTCAAAGTGGTGATAAACCTGCAGTCAAGTTGTAGTGAAGGTTTTCAAATACATATATTTGTAAGAATAAAAGATCTTATATAGAAAATTGGGGAATTATAAACAATTCCTACCTTCTTTTTGGACCTGTGAGTATCAATACAGAGAGAATCCCATTGATATATACTAGCACTGATCATAAAGTTGGAAAAGACAATGGTGGTAAGAACAAAATTGGGTTCTAATTATAGGCCTCTCACTGACAGATTCAAGCTTGGGCCCATGAACTCCATAGTGTTTTAGTTTATCATCTTTAAGTATGGGGGAAAAGCCAGGCTTGGTGGTGCAAGCCTGTAATCCTAGTACTTGGTAGGTTGAGAGAGGAGGATCACAAGTTAGAGGCTAGCCTCAGCAACTTAGTGAGGCTCTATTTCAAAAACCAAAATACAACGAAACAAAACAACAAAAAACAGGGCTGGAGGTATAGCTCAGGGTTTGATCAACAGTACCAAAAAATATAAAAAGAGTTGGATTGTTTCCTTCTTCAGCCCATTGTACTTCTGGACTGACTAATCTCATGTAGCATAATATTATCTAGTTACATCCATTTTCCTGCAAGTGACATGATTTTGTTCTTTGTGATTGACTTTTATATTTTTGTTTAAGTGCATTATGTGAAAGTATTACCACCAATGTTACTAATTTGTTGAGGGGAGAAAAAGAGAGAGAGTGGTGTATTGTAGAGGGAAGTACACCAAGAGCTGTGTGTATGTGTGTGTTTTTACTCCACTTAACCTCACTACACACAATGCATAATTGCAATGCACCAATAAA
Source organism: Muscardinus avellanarius (assembly GCF_963383645.1). Classification (NCBI taxonomy): domain Eukaryota; kingdom Metazoa; phylum Chordata; class Mammalia; order Rodentia; family Gliridae; genus Muscardinus; species Muscardinus avellanarius. The sequence goes on from NC_137792.1 coordinate 100,061,268, forward strand.
ACAATTTTAAAAGAAAATAATAGGTCTTCTTTCATGCTATTAGAACATAGCAGTGTTGAAACAGCCTCCAAATTTCTGTGTATTGAAATTAAAAGATTTATCTCAGGAAAAAAAGAGTTGGAAAAAATAAGTACCATATTTACCTTAACTTTATTGTGACGGTGAAGTGGTTTAAACTGATTTGAAAAGTAAATAACCGTTTGTACATATAAAATAAAGCTGTTATGCATAAATCCTTCATTCTCAGAAGGTAGATTATTTAGAATTTGGCTTCTGAAAAAATATTTTATTTATATTTACTGACTTTTAGGATTGACTTGGCTTATTCTCCACTGGCTATTTTTTGAGAGAAGTAAGTGTTTAAAGTTGGGTTCATAAAAGAGAGTCTCTAGAACATGAGAGTCTCCTCTTCTAAAATCTCAAGTACAAATTATATTCCAAATAGACATGCTTTTAAAATCAATGCTATTTCTGTTCCCTTTCGACAATGCATACCTGAGAGTTGACAATACTGGCATTTATAACTTGAGTAAGTCTTCTTTTGCCCTTTACATTTATGTATCATCACTGAACCATACAAGTATAAGGATTTTTATAACTAATTTTTTGAATACTACATCTTACTACTAGTCATTTTATTAATAGTTTTTCTTTCTGAATAAAAGGTATAGTTCTTGCTCCTATTCCCAACAAACACTTAACCAAAAAAGTTGAGAATTTAGTACCTTCATTGTTTCCATTGACTTTTGCTCTCTCCATTTCCCCCTGATATTGATAAATCTTACTGCATTAAATTATTTTAGTTCTGTGTAATTGCTATGAACAAACCCCCTGTAGTTCCAGAAGCTGCTTAGGTACCACAAAGATTGATTTTAAATTCAGTTTGATTTAAAGCTTCACATGGAAGGCAGCCACAACTTCTGCCGGGCATGAGGCAGAAAGCTGATCCTGTTCCTCCTGACCAAGCCTTTCCCTCTACATTTCTAATGCAGTTTCCAAAAACAGCTCTTCACAGTCTGCAAAAAGAATTTGGAGAGAGGATTTGAAAAATGATCCATGGCCCATCTATTAATATATATGAGGTGTCTTAATTATCAGCTCTTAAAATCTAGAGGTGACTTGCTTTTCTGGAATTAAAGAACAGGTTGGTGTTTATGCCTACAAATCACTCTGCAGGGCAGTCGTAATTTCCTACCAAATATTGATATGTAACAATCCATCAATAATTCTTTGTCACTCCATAATAAGTGCCTAGATATTTGATGTAAGAGCAATGTAAACATTAGAAGGTATGCTTCCTGCTTCCATTAAGCTTTAACATTTAAATAAGAAGATAAAACTTACACAGTGGAAAAATATAGAAAGAACAAGGTAAAACAAAATGGTATAGTAATGCATACAATAGAATTTTACAGAAGAAACTATCTAAATCACCTAGAAAAGGTTTGCAAAACTGTCTAGACAAAGGGAAAAAGAGTTTTTTGCAGAAGAGAAAAGTAGATTTTTGCAGAATGTGTGAAAAGGAGACACTGAAGAGTGTTGTCACAATGGAGACCAAAGGTGAAGAGAATCTAGGATGTATTTCAAATGTCCTTAGAAGTATCTAATTCCAAGGATTAACACTGGGGAACAGGTAAGGACCACGTACATTTTTAATATATTTTTAACAGACTCATTGGGCATAATTGAGACAAATACTGCATATATGCAATTAATAAAAATTGATGAGTTTGAACATATGCATACACCCATGGTGTGATAATAAGGAGTTCAAGATTAAGTACTAAGGCAAGTTACTGTTGAGGTCAACACTGAAAAAACGAAGTAAAAATAATTGACAGAAATCTTTAGCTTTGATTTTTCATTTAGTTATGACTTATGATTGAAAAGTAATATGAAAATGAGCTTAGAAACTGTTGCTCTTGTCCACATACATACAAATAAAGCTGAATACATAGATTACCAACTTTTAGATCCATTAGATAATCAAATTCATAGGACAAACTCTGACCCCAAATATTGACAATTACAGTGGACTGGGATCAGAATCCCAGAGCTTAAGCCAGTACCAGTAGGAACACTTAAGCTCTAATTAAATGCAATTTGTACATGTATGAACACATTATATGGTACTCCATTAATATGTACAATTTTCGTGTTTTATGCATAAGTTAAAAAGAAAATTTAAAATTATAGTTATTGAATTTCTGGAGGCCTGTTATGTATGAATTTAAGAATTGTAAACTTCATGGGATATAATCTTAGGACGATCTTATACTTTCATGAGTTTTACCTACAGAAGCATTATCAGTTCTCAGGGAGAAAATCACATAAAGGTCCCCTTATGCTTCTGGCAGGTAAAAAGGGTAAGTAATCATTTTAAGATTAGCCCAGAACACTCTATTCTTCTTTTAAAAACCTGCCCTCAAGGGAAAGTAGTTTATTAGAGCCTAAACCACTTAGATTCTACCAAGGCTTAGCCTACTTGGGATAAGGGAAATACCAACTCCGGAACACTCTAGTTTTCCTGTCTTTCCCAAAGGGAGGTAAATCTAAGAAACACTTATGAAGATAAGAGTCCAGGAACATAAATTCCCTATGAGTCTGAAATCTCATTATAAAATTATTTCTATCAAATCAATCAGGTTCCTATATGTTAACAAAGAATTTACCTGAAATAAAAGCAAAGCTCAGCTCCCATTTAAGAAGCAATCTCTATCTAAACCCAACAAAAACTGTGGAGAAAAAAAATTCCTAGGGAAAATGTTAGTCTCTGATACCTACAGTTATAACAATTGATAGAGCCTAACCCATAGCCAGATAAAGAGAAAATCTCACATTAAAAGCCTATTTCCTTTTCTTTTACTCAATACATTACATCTGGCTTTCGATGACAACACAAAATTATAAGGAATGCTAAAAAGCAATAAAATAAAACAATAACAAATACCCCCACGGTTTGAAGTGATGTGCATCAACAGATGAATAATTTAACCAGAGAGATGGAAATTCCAAGAAAAAAATATAAGGAAATGCTAGAAATTATGATCATACCCAATAAAGAAATGATAACTCATTCCCCTTTGCCTTTTTGAAAAGTATTACAGAAAAAGCTACTTTTCAGCACATGATTGAGCCTTAATTTTTGCATCATCAGCAACTAATCTGGTCCGGTGACATCACAGGGACCCAATGAAAGCACAATAAATAAAAGAATGAAAAAATGTTAAAGTAATGTGTTATAAAACGATGTGGAGGACATGCAAATACATGTTATTAAAGAATGAAGCCAATATGAAATATAATGTATGATTCTGCCTTCATGGAATTCTGGAAAGACACAATTTTTGATACAATGAAAAGAGATGAATAGGTGGGGTACAGAATATTTTAAGCCAGTAACAATATTCTATATGATACCATAATGGTAGATAACATATCATATTACATTTGCCAAATCTCAAAGAATAAACAACCCCATGGAATGAACTTTAATGTAAACTATGCACTTTAGGTGATAAGGATGTATCAATATAGGTTCATTGATTGTGAGTGGACAGGGATATGTGTATTTTTTCTTGAAACTTGTGATTCTAAACTCCTCTCTGAAAATTCAATGTGTGTAACACTACAAAGACACTATTTTAGTGCAATTTAGTACAATTCAGTGTCATTAAACAGACATTTTAAGAGCTTTGTGTGCCTAGCATTGGGTAACCTGGCATATATTAAAATCAATACTGTCTCTATTTTGCATTGTCTCTTATTACTGACTTTTGCCCATAAGATTTAACTATGGCAGAGAAAGAAAGGCAAACGGAAGAAGTCAGTTCTCTTTCTGTGGGTTCCATTACAATGAATTCAAACAACTGAGGAGTAAAAATATTTTAAAATGGTATCTGTACTAAATATGTACAGATGTTTTTTTCTTGTCCTTATTCCCTATACAATCTGGTATGACTACTATTTATATAGCATTTGTACCATACTGGGTATTATAAGTAATTTTGAGATGATTAAAAGTATGAGAAAGACAAATACTACTTGACCTCACTTATGTGAAATCTAAAAAAGTTGATGTCATAGAAGTTAAGGGTAGAATAGTGGTTGCCAGAGGCTAGGGAATGTAGGGGGAGGTAGGAATGGGGAAAGGGTAATCAATGGGTACTAAATTACAATTATATGGGAGAAAGAAGAACTGGTATGCTATTATAGAGTACAGTGACTATGGAAATAAATTATATACTGTATATTTCAAAAATCTAGAAGAAATAAATTTTGGAAGTTTTCATCATAAAAATATTATGAGGAGACAGATGTTTTTAGCCTAATCTAAACACTGCACAATGTATGCATGTATTGAAACATCATGTTGCCCCATTAATATGTAGTTTTTTATGTTTTTCTGTATCTAAATTTAAACATAAAAACAAATAAATAAACATTTTATTTTTATTTATAAATCAAAATAAAGTATCTGGGAAATGTGTGTAGGTGTAGGTTATGTAAAAAAGAACTATGCCATTTTACATAATGGCCTTGAGTATCTATGGCTTTTGGTATCTTCAGGGAAATCTTGAAGGGAGTCCCTTCTTTTTTTTTTTTTTTTTGTGGGTCTGGGGATGGAACCCAGGGACATTTGAACTCCGAGCTACATCCCCTGCCCTATTTTTTAGTCTTTATTTTGAAACCGGGTCTCACTGAGTTGCAGAGGGCCTCACTAAGTAGCTGAGGCTGTCTGCAACCATGATCCTCTGGTCTCAGCCTCCCAAATGCTGGGATTACAAGCATGCACCACCACGCCCGGCTACTCTACTTCTTTAGCAGGAAAATTCCAAAGTACTTTCTCATTTCTTCCAGGAGTAGTAACACTTTTATTTATAAAGGTGCTGAACTGCAACCAGAGCTTATACTTCATGTTCTTCAGTGCCTCCCCATATCACCAACTACCTCCATTACTGCCACTATTGCAGTTATCATCAAAAAGTACAGATGTAGCCAGGCATAGTGGCACAATCCTGTAATCCCAGTACTTGGGAGATTGAGACAGGAAGATAACAGGTTCAAGGGCAGCCTCAGCAACTTAGAAGTACTCTCAGAAACCTAGAAATACCCTGTTTCCAAACAAAAAAAATTCAAAAGGGTTGGGGATGTAGCTCAGAGGTAGAATAACCTTGGGTTCAATTCTCAGTTACACACACACACACACACACACACACACACACACACACACACAAAAGTACATGTGTACCTTGACTTATAATGGGACTATGTTCCAGAAACCCTATAGTAAATTGAAAAGGCTATAAGTTGAATATGTATGGAACATATGTAACTTCTGGAACATCCTAGCTGAGCAACACGGTACACTATGTAGTATCAATTGCTTCCCTTTGTGATCCTGTGACTGACTTGGAGCTGTAGCTCAGTGCTACTGCCCTGCACAGCAAGAGAGTGTCATATCATTTACCACTAGTTTAGAAAAAGATCATTGCTCAAAATTCACATTAGTTTCTGCTGAATGTGTATTGGTTGTGCACCATTATAAAATTGAAAAATAGTAAGTTGGACCATAGTAAGTTAGTAACTGTATTTAATAGTAAGTGACAATATTCTCTGCTAGGCACCATACAACTATTTGTTTATTGCTTTTCCCTGGTTTTCTAAAGGTCAAAATCTAAAAGCAGCACTGTAGGATGGAATGGAAACACAGTATTGAGATAAGAAACATAGATATAATGAATGATTAGTGAAATATTGGCTAATGGAATTGTTTAGGGTTGGGTATTCTAGCTAGTTAAATTTTCTCTTCACCTGAGATGTAAATAGAAAATTATATTGGTTTCTTAATTTAGATGAATAATTCTAAAATGTCTAAGTCCAATTTTCATTCATTTAAATGGTTCCTTAAGCCAGATTTGAGTCCTTCTTTGATGTCTAAGAATCAAGCAGAGTCTCTGGGTCATTATTCCTGAATGATGAGAAATCATCATTCAGAAATTATGACTGAGGATAGGAAGTATATTTTCAAAAATACTTTAAACAAAATATCTCTTTTGATGTAACATATTTGCTTTTTTCCTACTAAAGCCTTATTAGTTAAGTCTTTAGTCTGACATCAGACTTATTGACTCATTTCATTGAGGGAGGGGCACTCCAGGAACTATGGGTCTATCCATGGATCCTCAATTGAAAAAAAGGAATAAATTATCTCTAGCAACATTTAGGTTTAAACTGGAAGATTCTACAAAGGAACTAGGGGAACAGTGTCAAATTCTTGGTTGGTTTTAGTTTGTGAAGTGGGATCTGAGGAAAGAGGAAATAACTAGGGATTGGATTCTGTCATGAGGCCAGGATGGCTTAGCCAATTGGTATCCCCAGTAATAAATGTCAATAGTGAAACAGGTCTGGGCATCAGTGGTAGGAAAGCAGTAATCACTCAAGGAATGAGGAGGTCCTTATGGCATTTTACAACTGCTACATGACCCTGGGAGAAACAGTGTTTTCTGTTAACTTTGCAGCTGGCTTTATCTGTCTGTCCTCCCCACCTGATTAATGACAGGACTGCTTTTTCTCAGTCTGTACTGAATTTTACTCTTTCAGTTCCAGACAGAGTTTGACTCCTTATACTTTAAATGTGAAGCACAACATTCTGGACAATTGAAGATTCTTGCTAGTTGTGTTTTGATGAATTCAATCTAGCCCCACAGTAATTGAAACCTGTTCAAGGGGTAGCCCTTTCTCAGTCTATAAATGTCAGTTTCATTATCTGCAAAATAAAGATAATACCTTTTATCTCAGATGTTTATCATGATAATCCAATGTGATTTAGGATATCAAAAGGCCTTTTAAACCTGCTTTGTATTATAAAATATGAAACTGAATTAGTATTAATATTGTTATTTTTACTAATTGCAGGCACTTAATTGGAGAAACTTAAAATCTAATACAGTATAATTGAAACTGGGAAAATAGAGCCCATTCAGTAAATGAAGAGAAATACAGCTCTATCTTAGGTCAGTTTTAAGTATTTTATGCATAGGTCCAGGCTAAAATTCAACTTGGAACCATTAATAGTAGATTACACTTTTCCAGAAATGATCCTTCACATAGATGGCAATTAAAACCCACCCTAAGTAAAGCCATGCTACTTATGAAGTTTATTAACTGATGACTCCTCATGTCTTATTAAACCTACATTCACATATAGGTATGATGAGCTTAGAAATTCATTTAAATCAAAGGCAAAGTGACTGATCAGTCTTACTTTTTCCAGTGGATGACCTGAGATTGGGAGAAATAAAGAGATTATTTTTGAAGCTCAATTCTGGGAAGAACAGGGGCATGTAAATGCTTAAAGGCAATGAAAAAGTGTGTGTAACATGGCAAAAGTAGGCCTACCATTTTGTCGTAAGTTGCCTGGGACTCTAGTTATTTCCTATGACAGTTACGAGTGTCATAAAAAGGTATTTAGGTCAATTGTAGGTTACACATAGAATGATGGTCCCATGAGATTATTTACCAGTGATGTCATGGCTAAATCAGTTGTGTAAGTATACTCTATGGGATATGTCTGTAAAATGATGAAATAGCCTAACATCACATTTCTCAGAATGTGTTACCTTCAGTAAGTGGTACGTGACTCAATGCTGGGGATCAACTATATATTCAAAGCTCCATATTATTTTTGCAAAAGGGTGGGCAATTAGTTGTTTGTTCTGGGTCTTTATGATACTTATCTTATTTCAATAATTTTATATCTATATCACATTTCTTCCTTTTTAAGAGCATTTTACTCACTCATTGAGAGTATGCTAAGGGAAAAGGATGAGACAGAAGAACAGAAAGTGGTGAAAGCAAGAATTAAGAAATCAAAACTAAAAACAAAGCCTATATTCAATTTTTAGCTTGTAGGTAAGTGAATATAAATAAAATATGTTCATTTTAAGAAGCTTATTTTGAAAAAATGTTAAACTAAATATATTTTAGGTAAAAAATTATAAAGAATTTGGTTGACCATCTTATACTATTGCCTGAGGAAGAAAATATTAGTTATCGATAGGGTAATCTGTAAAGTAAGATTTACAATTAAAATTAACTCTCCATTGGGACAAGACAATTGTCTCAAAATTCATGCAGTATTTTCGACAATCAGATACAATTCACATCCCTGAAGGCAATCATAAAGACTATTATTTCTTGTTTAATAGGATTGGTTCAATTTATCTGGCAGTTTTTATCAGCATTGTGGAATATAAACCCTACTAGCAATTCTTATTTTAAAGTATTATCTTCTTGTAAGATTAATTAAAGGGGAATTGTGTAGAGGACTGTAACCAGGGTGGCCTCTCTAGGATGCTCACCTCCAAAGGCTATAAACTCTGTGGTCCTACTTTGCAAGAAATTTCTATTATGATTTAGTAGAAGTATAGACATTACAAAGTCTTCTAATGATGCCCTCCTCTCAGATCTCCCTCACATGGTTATTTGACTTCTCTGAATAGACTGTGAAGTTTTCAGGGGGAATTTGTTTGAATGACTTTAAAATTATAGAAAAATAACCAAACTTGCAAAATTGCAGCTTATTCAATGGCACATATGAAGCATGCTGATTGTTTTTACAAATTCCTTCTTTTGGAGTAAGTAGAGGAGTCTGATGTAGTTGTGGGGAGTAGGGTGGCAGTTGTGAATATATATATATATATATATATTCACATTTAAGTTCAGATTTGCTTGGGCTCAATCTCTTAGCAACATCAGAGAGATAGAAGGACTATGTCAACCTTTGCTTACAGGCAGATAAAAGTGAACATGTCCGGAAATATAAGAGACATCACTGGTTAAAGTGATCGAGAGAGCAAACAAATAACTCTAAAACCCTGGCCAGGATTTGATCTCAGATGCTAGTAAAGCTTCAGGAAATCTGCTCAATACACTTTCCACTTCCTGAAACTGGAGTGACATTATATCATCAAGCCCTCAGTAAATATCCAATCCTTTTTCCTAGGTGATTTTTAAAGCCCTTTATTTCTCTGGAGCAATATTAAGTGATTAAAAGTTGTAACACATACTTGTAGGATCAAGCTGTTTCTCAGGAAATTGAGAACCTAGGCAGAGTGATCAGTTCTTCTGCTAGATCCAGTGCCTCTGGGGAAGCTTCTATTTCCATCCCTACTTTTTGATCTACTTGACAATATATTTTAACAAACGATTAGCATGTATTAATTAGATATATTAAAGGTATTCATTAGGATTTGTTTTGTATGTGGTAGTGGGGATTGGATCCAGGAGCATGGCATCATTAAATTATACCATCAGCCCTCTTTATTTTGAAACAGTGTTTCACTAAATTACTGTGCACTGGCTTAGAAACTGTGATCCTCCTGTCTCAGTATCTGAAGTGTTGGGATTACAGGTGTGCAACACTGCACCAGGCTCCTTTTGATTTTTATACATGCATACAGTACACCCATATCAAATCCAACATCCTTTTCAAATTCCTCTGCATACCCTTTTTCAATCTCGAGTAATCACTCTTTTATTTGCAGGCAATGGATTTTTGACATGTATATATGATATAAAAGCTATGATACAATTAAAGGATTCTAATACCCTTCCTATTGACTGAATGAGGGTGTTCTCTTTCTTACCAAATTCATATGTTGAAACCAAATGCTCAATATAATAGTATTAAGAGGTAAAGCCTTTGGTAGTTAAGTCATGAATGCCTCTGGATCCAATCCCCACTACCACACTCATTCTCATGAATGGGATTACTGATTTTATAGAAGGGGCTCCATACTTCTGCTATGTCAGAACCTCTAGAAGTCTCATCTATAAAGAACAGTTCCTCCCCAGACACCAAGTCTGCTGGCTTCTTAATCTTGGACTTCCCAACCTCCAAAACTATGAACAATAAATTATGTTATTTATAAGTTATCCACTATATGAGATTTTGGTCCAGTAACCTGGACAGACAAATGCAATTCTGAAAGAAAGCCATGAAACCAAAGGTATGTTTTGTTTAAAGAAATGCCTCTGAGAGGAATCTCCTAATTAAAATCTTCAGTGTTCTACATTCAGAGCTGTTTCCTTCAGAGAATGTGTGGGCAATGGAAGAATGTAGATCTTCTCTTGGTTCTGGTAATAGTGCAATTAGCAATTTCTATTATTAAACTGCTTGATTTGTTCCAATCTGCCACATTGTATAAAAATCTGGTATGTTTCATTTCAAGGACACTGGCTTTGGAGGATACGAAGAAGAGTCTAGTAATTAACTCCTAAGTTAGCATAAATGGCCATATCCTAAAGGAATGCTGGAACCCACACAAGCTCCTAAATAAATCACAGATCACACAATTAATATTACAAAATGGACGACTGTGTTTATGTTGGCCAGAAATTCTTGCCTCTTCATTTGCACTTCTCTGAAGGTGTCCCTAGTTAGCTAGTGACCTTGGAGAAATTAAAAAATGAAATTCTCTGTAACTTTATTGCAGTTATATTATGTATTACATTTTTTAACTGAGGGTAGGAAGTAGGGAAGGGTAGAGGAAGAGGCTCTAACAAAATCAAATATACAATATAATTTTTCATGTCCTGAAAGAGTGACTTCAATAGAATTCACTATTTGGTTGGCTCATTTGTCAACTAGCATAGTGACTTCTTCTGGATTTATTTAATTTTCATGTGTTTTTGTTTTCTCCCAACTCTTATTATTTGCTATTAGAAAGCAGCAGCAGTACCTCACTTGCCTTTTATAAAATAGTAAAACCATTTTGGAATATAGTTGAGCATTTCCTTAAAAAGTTAAATAATTCTGAAGAAGAAAAAGGAAGTAGGCAAAACTAAGGATATCTAACTTCTAAAACTGGCTTTAGTTAGTAATAACTAACTAAATTACTAGTTAGCTATAATAAATGTAGAATAGCAAGTGAGACTGATAATAGAAGCTGAGTGTGAAGACTTCATGTATCGGAACTCTCAAGAGTATCTTCACAATTTTGCTGTAAGTTAAAAATTATTCTAAAAAATTAAGTTGGTTTTCTATAAAGTTTTCTTCCTAGAAGAGTCTAAGGGTTCCCAGCACAAAAAAAACAATAAATGCTTAAGGACATGGAAATGCTTATTACCCCGACTTAATCATTTTACATTTTGTACATGCATCAGATTGTCATAGTGTACTTCATAAATAAGTACAAATATTAAGTACAAATAAAAGTAACACCTTACTGAAAATCAAAGTATGAAAGTGTTATGATCAAAATAACAAATATAAAATAATATATGGCCTTAATTTACATTAAAACTATTTATTTTTTTAAAAAGGGCCAAATGTAAATTATAAAAGTTAAACACTTACTATATAATTCAACCACTCCATGTCTAGGTTTTTAGCCAAGAAAAAAGGAAATATATATGCATAGAAAGATATAAATATGTTCTTTCATATTTGGGGGTATTGTAGACTTTATGAGTAGTTCTAGATGAACAGAAAAATTGAGAAAATAATACAAAGTTACTACATGTGCCCATATCCAAGTCCACTACAATTAACTTCTTAAATTAACATGGTGCATTTGGTATAATTAATGAACCAGTAATAGCATGCAGCTATGGATGTTTATGGAATCTTTATTTAAAATAGTTGCAGACTGGACACAATTCAAATGTCCATCAATAGGTGAATAGATACACTGCTGCATATATACATAACAGTATTCATCAGTTAAAAGGAAATGCATATAGCAAGTTATATAAACCTCAAATTAATTGTGTTAAGTGGAATAATATAGATAAAACAAGGTTCTATTATGATTTTGTTATATAGAACCTGATAAAATTCAGACTTTAGAGTGACAGAAATATTAGTGTTGTGGGTACTTTCAAAAGATACTAGGAAATTTATGAGTGATATTTTCATTATAGCAGTGGTTTCACAGGTATATACATAGCAATAGTCATATCAGTTCATAGATTGTGCATTTTAAATTTTGTCTTCTTGTATTATATATCAGTTATACTTCAATAAAGCTGTTTTAAATTTATTTAATCATGTGCAAGAAAAGGAACACAATTACTTTATGCTCATATAATTACTATCCTTGATCAAAAAATATAGCTCTGAGACTTTGGTAGTGGAAATGTAGCTACCAACTAACTGTATATCAGTGTATTTATCACATGGACTTTTGGTGACCAGGTTCCTTCTCCAAAAAAGTGAAGATTGACACTTAAGGTCTTATGAAGTTAGATAAATGAATAATAATCCTAAAAATGTATTTTCTAAAGCTATTAAAAAGGAATTTAGTTGCTTAATCTCCAAAAAGGTTTTAACTTGAAATTTCCTAATAAAGTGATACTAATTCAGAAACTTAAAAGTTCAAATGGGAATCATTAAGAAATATTTTCAGTATATCTAGTTTTTCTGAAAATCGAATATGTATATTGGTGGTACTGGGGTTCCTGGAAATCCTTCTACCACCGGGCTACACTCCCAGACACCTATTTTTTATATTTTTTATTTGGAAACAGGCTCTCTTAAGCCAGTGAGGCTGGCTTCGAACCTTTGCGATTCTGTCTCCGACTCCCAAGCACCTTACAAGCGTGCGCCACCACGCCCGGCCAATTATAAATATTTTTTAAAAGCCCCTTTATTTTTTATACCCATATATGAATGTGTCACTACCAATCTCACTAATATGTACAGGGAGAGGAGAGAAAGAGTTGGATAGGATCCACAGGGAAATATAATGAGTGATGTGCACATCAATGCTTTTATCACTTTGAATAACACTTTGGCTTATAATTAAAATGCACCAATAATTGAGATAAAGTTCATATACCATGAAGTTTACCTATTGAACGTATATAATTCATTATTTTTAGAATGATCACAGATATGTACAATAATCAAAAAAGTCCATTTTATAACATTTTTATCATCTCAAAAGGAAGCCCCAGTATGCTTAATTGGGTATAGGATTTTCTTTTGTGGTGATTAAAATATTCTGGAAGCAGATGGTGGTGGTGACTGCAGAAGACTGTTAACATAGTAAACGCCAATGAATTGTATAATTTAAAATGATATATTTTATGGTCATATCTTATGACAGTCTAAGCCCCCAAAAAACAATTCATACAGGCTAACTTTAAATATATCATATATGTATATATCTTATATAGATGTGTTATATATGCATATATATACACACACACATACATATATTCATGGCCCCTTCTTCCTCTTCCTCTCTCTACTTCCCACCTCCATGTTGTGAGAGTAGAGATCCTCCACTCATGCTCACTCTACTTCCTATCCCCAGGATCTGAGCTCCACAGACTTAATCCAGCCTAACATGGACCGAAACTTCTGAAATCTATAGAAGCATGAACAAAAATATCTTCCTTCATTTAAGTTGCAGTGTTCAGGTGTTTTGGATTATAGCAGTGAGACTATTGAATGAGATGAGCTATTATCCCCCTCCTTCCTAGCCAGCCCTTAGCAACCAGTAATTTTTTGCAGAGGGCTTCTACCTCTAAGCTACACCCCCATCCCTATTTTTTATTCTTGAGTTGCAGAGGGCCTCACTAGATGGCCGAGGCTGACCACAAATCTGAGACAGATCCTCCCATTTCAGCCTCCCAAGTACTGGGATTACAAGAATGCTCCACCACACCTGACTAGCAACAAGTATTCTTTCTAACTATAGAAGTTTACCTATTCTAGACATTTTACATAAATTAAATCATATAACATTTTTTTTTCACTGGTTTCTTTTCTTAGTTTTTAAGGCTCATCTATATTATACTGTATATCAATACTTCAAAACTTTTGATGGCAAATGATATTTCATGGTAAGAATATACTATTTATCCATTAATCAGATTATAGACATTTAGGTTGTTTCCACCTTTCATCTATTATGAATCATGCCACTGTGGACATGCATGTACAAATGTTTGTCTTTTCCTTGGTTATATAACTAGTAGGTACACTGTTGCAGAATATAACTCTGTGCTTAACTGAGAACTTGTCAGATTGTTAACCAAAGTTGTCGCACCATTTTCCATTTTTACCAGCAGTGTATGAGGTTTTCAGTTTCCCTACATCCTTACCAATACTTATTATAACCTTTTTTTTATAGTCATTCCAGTGAACACAAAGTGGCAGCATGTGGTTTGACTTGCATTTTCCTGATGACTAATAATATTAAGCATATTTTCATGCCTATTTTATTCAAGAAAATGTTTATATATTCAATATTTTGCATAGGGTCTAATGGTTAATGCACTCTTAAAGTTAATAACCCCTAGATTAGAGTTATTGGGTAGACACATGGTATAAGAGTGTTATGGGAGTAATTAAAATCATATTTAATCACAAGTATTATACTTGTTTCATTTAGACTGTTATATATTCAATGATAGAACTGAAAGACTAACATTTGTTGCACTAAAATACTAAATTGATTTTTACTACATGAATGGGGAATGTTCAAATTCCTAATAGGAAGAAGAACATATTATCCACATCACCATCTCTGAAATCAGTGGGAAATACCACTTTTTAAATAAAAAAATAGTAATTTGAATGAAAAAATAATTGAATTAAGTTGGTATGTATATTCCAGGCAAGTATCTAAGAAAAAGGTCCAGAAAGGCACTAAACTTGAGGATAAGTCACTTTTATGATGAGTAGTGGATTCTGGGAAAAAGAAACAGTATTAAACAAGAGACAGAGTTATTTTGGCAGAGTACCAATGTACTGCTGTCATTGCAGTTTACACTTGTGACATATAAAAGTTGTCTTTTCCCTAGGGAATAAATGAATATTTGCCCTGTGGACTGAGGAGTCACATTAAAAGTTTGGACCTTTGCTGTGACTGTATGCAGTGACAGTAGCCTAAGCTTTGTAAACTTAAAGAAATTTTTTCAGTGAGCTTTGAGAGGATCATCCTACTTTGAAGGTATATTCTTAGAACTTGAGAAAAACTTCCTTATATCTAAAGCTTACAATTCTGCACCTTGGTCTCTCTACTAGATCAGCTTTCAGAGAACAGAATGATGTGAAGTTGCAACTACAATCCTAGGGAGAATCCCTTCTCGGATGATTTTATTGCTTAACTGCCAAGACAGCAAAGAAAAATAAGCAAGTCAAGTTCCATACCTTATTTCACCTTCTCTAATGTGACCTGCCAGTTCTTCAATAAACTTCTCCCCCTTCATCCAGTAGATCATTGGTCCAGACTCTCCACTGAATCCAAAGAATGCTTTGCAAGGTATGTTCAGAGGCTTACCTGAGAATGAAAGAAAAGGAAATCTTCAAATGACCCCTGTTTATCACTAGGAGACAAGGGTAAAGCATTTAACATCCAAAAGAAAACTTAAAGGTGACTAATATTTTAAATCTTCTTGCAATGACTTTATCATTGTACATGAGAAGAAATTTAAGTAGTAATTTAAATTTAAATAATTCTTGGAGATGTAAAAATTTAAGCTATTTAAAAAATGAAAACAAAAAAGCACTGGGTTCAATCCCCAGTGCTACTAAAAAAGAAAAGGTAAAGAATGTTACTCATTTTTAGAACTTTTTACTGCCTCCCTCCCATAAATTAATGTAAAATAATCAAGTGAAAAAAATCCCTTATTATTTTTGAGAGTACTAAATACTGCTTACTTGAACTTGCCGTTGAAGCTAACACTAATTAAAATCACATATTAATTCCAGATTAGTGGGAAGACATGCCAAAAAAGATGATCTACTATTATTAAGATTTCATAGAGAAAATTTGTTTATTATCTATTTTAAGAATAATTATATAATATGAACATATGTATCTATGTTTGTCAACTTGAATGGATTCATGGATACCTAAATAGCTGGTAAAACATTCTTTCTACGTGTGTCTCTGAGGGTGTTTCCAGAAGAGATTGATGTTGATTTGGCAGACTAAGTGAGCACCATCTAATCAACTAGGGTGCTAGGGAGAATAAAAATGTAGAGGAAAAAAAATCACACTCCTTCTTTCCTGGATCTGGGACACCCGTTTTCATCTGCATTTAAAAAGAAATCTTTTGTTCTCTTTCTTTAGACTTGGAGAATTTCACTGGAAATTCCCTAGAATTTTTGGACTTTCATCTTTCTGGTTCTGAGGCCTTAGAACTTTGGCTGAGCCATGCTACTTCCCTAGCTTGCTAGCTTGCTATGGCCTATTGTGGAGTTTCTGTTTCCATAATCGAATGATCTAATTCCTGTACTAAATTATCTATCTCTGTGTCTATCATTATATTGGTTCTATCTTTCTGGAGAATCCTGACTAAGCAAAGGAAATATTTTGAATTACAAATAGATCTATAAAAATACATGCAGGAAAAATTCGGTCTTAACATATCTTCTATATTCTTTGTCTCACTCACGTTGCTAATCAATTGTAAGTAGTATTCCAACACTTTTTATGATCAATATTGGTGATTATGATTAAGCTTTGTTTTGGTTGTAAATTTCTCATCAAATATATAAGAAATTGAATTACAGTTGTAGAACAGTAAGGGAAAAATGGAATAGAGAGCTGGATCCTGATATTTCTGACATAGGAATAGTCCAATTTATAAATCACATTATAGTGTATTATATTCTCCAAAATATTCATTTTTATCTTGGTTAGAACATTATGTAAAGCAATTTCAAAGCCACTTTTTTCTTATGGAATTCATAGTAGATTTGGTAGCATCACCATTCCCAATCAAGGACAAATTATCTACTGTACATTTAAATTCATCCAATCCTTGCACATTCTAGGAATGACTGTTTTCTTTTTCTGTTTGTGTGTGTGTGTGTGTGTGTGTGTGTGTGTGTGTGTGTGTGTGTGTGTTACTGGGGTTCCTGGAAGCCCTTCTACCTCCGGGCTATACTCCCAGACCTATGTTATACTTTTTATTTGGAAACAGGGTCTCGCGTGGCTAACTTCGAACCTGCGCGATCCGATCCTCCTGTCTCTGCCTCCCAAGTGCGGGGATTACAAGCGAGTGCCACCACGGCCCGGCGGAATGACTGTTTTCTAAAACCAAATCTCTTTAATCACTAGAACTAGCAGATGATTTTGAGGACCATTTTTATAAGAAAAAAATTTAATGGGAGTTAGTCTACATTAAGATAAAGTGGAGATTATGAAAACTTCACAGTTACATCGATGCTGGGTGATAGGCAGGGCTTACTCATAACATGTGAATTGTTGCCAGATATTAATGTTATGATAGTTAAAATTTATCCCTCAGCAAAATAACATGTCCTGGACCTTTTGATCATTCCATAGTTGTCAAATCTTTTCATGTCAAGAGTCTGTCCTATATCTCTGACACAAGTCTGAAATAAGATTATAAAGAAGTGCTTTCACATGCAGTTGTGCAAAAGTGATATTGTCTTTCAGAGTGGAAAGTACAAAGGACTAAGATTTAGGAAACTGGATTTTAGCTTTGACTCTATAATGAATAAATATAATGGCCCTGGACAGCTTACCTAACTTTATGTACACTGATTTCTTTTTTTTTTTTTTTTTTCGGTACTGGGGATGGAACCCAGGGACATTTTTACCTCTGAGCTATACTCCCGGTCCTATTTTTTAGTCTTTTTTATTTCTTGAAGCAGAATCTCACTGAGTTTCAAAGAGCCTCACTAAGTAGCTGAGGCTGTTTGCGAACCCCCATCCTCTGGTCTCTGTCTCTCAAATGCTAGGATTACAAGCATATGCCACCATGCCCAGCCTAATCTGATTTCTCATAGAGGTAATGAGGATAGTAATAATACTTTCCAGGTTCAGATAAGATAATGTATGCAAAAGTGCTTGTTGAACTCGTAAGTCTCATTGAAATGTAGCATAATGTGGTTTTACTTCTGAGGCTTGTTTATCCAAGTAGAAGTCAACTCCAGGAATAATTAGATGTAGATACTGAGCTAGGTACATGTTCACTTTAACCCTGTCAATCTCATGTGGTTCTTTTACTTAGAAGCACCTATGTGACCGTATTATTCTTATAACAACAATCTGTAAAATTTCTCTGGATTTTAGAGTACATGTTCATACTAGCAGGCCGTGAGTTCCCTAGGCTTGAAAACAGGTTTTTTTTTCTATGATTTTCTGCCCTTCATTCCCATGAAATTGGGGATATTGAGAAACATCAAACCAGATGGAAGAAAATTCAGAGATTATGATAAACATTATTATAAGGGATCCCAGTTGTTAAAACTACCAATGTATACATTTATACATATAAATTTTGGTTGTCATTTTTTTGGATTATGTTGAAAGAATATTTCAAATAAAATACCTTTTAGTGACTTCTAACATGTGGATTTTCAGGCCTGGTTTGATTTTAATGGAGAAAGACATTAATAGCAATGTACAAGAAGGGGCCTCCTTGAGGTCCATCAAAAATGACAGTGTGCCTTTTCTTGGCACTGAAATAAGGTACTATTGCAGCAATTTCTCCTGAGATAAATGTTTTTACTCTCACATCAGATAGCTTCTTCTTAAATAAACAGAACAGACAGATATTTCAGCAGTCTAGTTTCCACAAATGCTGACAAAATATCCTAAAGCTTTTTGTGAATGACCAAAAGCAGAAAAAAAGCTGCACCTCTCATATTCAACACTGAAGAGAATCCAAAAATAACCAGCTCTTATTTCAGGTAGTAATATCCAATGTGCACCAGGGAGTGGGCATCTTCCCCCTTTAAGTCCCTTCAAGACTTAAAAAGGATCTCTGCATTGATTGAGCAAATAACCAGAAATGGAATCTCTGGGCATTTTTGAAATTGGATCTGTATGCCAACTCCTATCTACCACTGGCATCTGTTAGCTACTGTATTTTTTGCCTCCAGAAATGTTTAAAGTCAGTCTATAACTGTATGCCCTATTAGTAGAGACAGCCAATTTACAACTTGCATTTAAGTAGATTGAAGACTTTCAAAATAATAACAAATTTTGGAATTGGTGCATTGGTATTAGGTAATGAGATAAATGAGGCTTGCTGGAACGTGACATACAGGGAGTGGATTAGCTCTCCAGTACCCTAGAGTTCCCCAATTTCTTTTCTCAGTGTGCTCTCTGATTATTTTCATTGTGAGAAAGTTATCTAGAAAATCTACAATCCCAATAGGCTTGATTTTTATAGCTTTTAATTTGCTGGACATCTGTCTTAAAACAGATAAACTTCATTATTAGTATGTTCAAGAGAAGAATCTCTAGGGAGAAAGCTCAAGCACCTATGTCCCACTGAATTTTCTTGGATGTTAGAGCCTGGAATTTTAAAAATCAGATCATGAGGTAAGATAAAGAATAATGAAAGTCATGATGGTGTTAATGATAGTGTAGTCTGTGTGTGGGTGTAGATGTGGATGTAGGTGGTGTTAAGATTAGAGTGGGAGTTGAAAAGGGGTGGGATCCCCATTTTAAAATTTCCACAATTTCTAAATAACTGAGATATATATAAGTGGTGTTCTGGTAAATAATTAACAACTATTTTGTAGAAGTAAGTCTGCATATAACAAATGTACTGATATAAATAATATATGTATTGATATAAAATGTATATAGTACAATTTACAAATAAAATATAATATTTTAAGTACCATGTACTCAGTTGATTCTGTTATTTTATTTACTTTTATAGATCATATGTTTTATAAATGAAAAAGCAGTGTAGTCCAATATGTATATTGGATTGACGTTTGTAAGAAGTGTCAAAATACAACAGATGAATTTCACAATTTTTGTTTTTGATGAATAACAGATTTAGTTTTGTATTTCAAATTTACTGAATTGCTCTTAGAAGAATTTTAAAAGAAATTGAGAAATTGAGAAATCTGAGGTCAATGAATTATAGGTAAAGATGAAAAGATAAAATTGACTAGATGTTGAACATACGTTATGTCTCTATTATGACATTCTAAAAATTTCTCAAGGGAAGCCATATGTGGTGGTACACACACCTGTAATCCCAATACTTGAGAGACTGAAATAGTAATCCCAAAACTTGAGAGGCTGAAATAGGAGGATCGCTGTTTCAAGGAACAGTGAAGTCCTATTTCCAAATAAAAAAATAAAATATGTCTGACAGTGGGCTTAGGGTAGAATGCCCTTGGGTTCAGTCCCCAGCACCATGAGGTAAAATCTCAATAACAGCCGGGCATGGTGGCACACGCTTGTAATCCCCAAGCTTGGGAGGTGGAGACAGGAGGATCACGCTGGTTCGAAGCCAGCCACGCTGGCTTAAGACACCCTGTTTCCAAATAAGAAAACTATATAAAAATAGGTCTGTGAGTGTAGCCTGGAGGTAGAAGGGCTTCCAGGAACCCCAGTACCACACACACAAAAAAATCTCAATAATAGAAATTTGATTTTTTAAATCTAGCTCTGTTCTCTATGTGGTAGGAATTTCATAAAGGCCATAGTAACCATCAATACTCCTTTCTTGCCACAGTTTTCCTCCCATTTTTTACTTTTTCTTTAAGCAAGTTTTGGTCACTTTTATTGTTTTATTTATTTTTTATGTTTTTTTTATTTTTTGTGGGTCTGAGGATGGAACCCAGAGGCATTTGACCTCCAAGCTACACCCTCTGCCCGATATTTTATTCTTTATTTTGAAACAAGGTCTCACTGGGTTGCAGAGGGACTCATTTAGTAGCTGAGTCTGTCTGTGAACTGCGATCCTTCGGTCTCAGCCTTCCGAATACTGGGATTACAAGCGTGCACCACCACGCCAGGCTTCGGTCACTTTTAAATTGTCCTATTGTCTCTATTTCATGGGTTGCAAATTTTTCCATTTGTATCAGAGAAAGCACCTCTATGATGGTTCATATTTTGTGAAGTTTCTAATTTCCTTAGCACTTTCTCATGTCAAGCTGGGATTGTTGGAGTTCTGGATGTTTAATGCAGTAGAGAAATTCCCTCAAGGTAGTTCCAATTTTGTCTGGTCCAAGGCTCTACAAGTTTCACTGATTTGGAACCAGTTTTTCTGTTAATTTCTTAGCATGGGGATTTGAGCTGCCTGTGAGGTGTGTGAATTGTAAGCCCATATCTATGATTCATACAGGTGTACAGGTTTAAAGTTCCAATTTTCCAGCTCGGTGTGGTGGCACACGCTTGTAATCTCAGTACTTGGGAGGCTGAGATAGGAGGATTTGGGTTCATGGCCAGCCTCAGCAACTTAGTGAAGCCCTTTGCAACTTAGTGAGACCCTGTTTCAAAATAAAGAATAAAAAATAAAGCTTGCGTATAGCTCAGAGGTAGAATGTCCCTGGGTTGAATTTCCAGCAGGACACACACACACACACACACACACACACACACACACACACACACACATATATTCCAATTTCTCTTAAATTTTTCTTCCTGTTTGTGACCATGGATGTGGATTAAATATGAATGCCATGGCCACTTTTCTAGACTGATCATCCAAGTTTTATAGTCTGTAGTTCATAGATATATAGGCAGTGTAGTTTATTTGAACATCTAGATTTTTTTCTGGAATCTTAGTTCTAGTTCTATAAAATATCCTGAGCAGAAGCCCTTAGACCCCTGAGGTCCACATCTGGTTCTGGTATCCCCAAGACGTATTCAGCTTCATTTTATACTTCTTTCTCTGGCTCTGAGTTCCCTTTTCATTCACAAAGCCTACAGATATCTCTTAATTTTTTTTCCAACTGGCTAAGTATGTAAGATTTTGGTTCTATTTTTTGTTTGTTTGCAGTGCTAGGGATTGAACCCAGGGTCTCAGACATGCTAGGCAAGTACTACACCACCAAGATAATCTCAAGCCCATTTTGTTCTATTTGATCAGCATTTCTTTGTGGTTTGAACAAGAGATGAGTCTTTAACTTATAATTTTAGTCTACTTCATTGGGTATATTTATAGATTTCCACCACATAAATCTATAAATAATATGTCTTTATCCTGTATGATCAGTTAATTTCACCTCTCCATTTTCACCAAGAAGTTGAACAAAGATTGTTTTTCTGTTGTAGCTAATATAAACAGAGATTCTCTTTTTTTCCCCTGGCTTGCATGTGGATTTGGCCTTTCCTAAATGAGATGAAAAGGGGAGTGTATAATTGTGATGCCAATGTGAAAGCCAGTCACCTTCCTGCTGTGCTTTAAGTACTTAAATCTGTAGTTTCACCTTTTAAGTGGTTTATTTCTTTCTTCAGAAAAGACTCCACAATTAGGTGATTCATTTTTTGTACTTGCTAGAGTGATCTGAGCTGCATACTTCAGTCCACTAGGTCAGTGTCAGGACACATGGAGCACAGGGGTGTGTGACTTTCAGCTACAAGATATATATTGAGAAATTCTTTGCTATCAATGAATTACAGTTTTAAAATTTCTTACAAAGCTGAGGTGCTTATGTCATCATATTAACATTATTCTTAAATATATACAATCTAATATGCTTTTGTTGAATAGGACGAAAAGTAGAATCATAATCTGAGTATGAGGAATGCTCCTGGAGACAGCTGGAAATTTAATCTAGATTACCTTTGGGAATCTGGCCATTTAAACAAGATTAATTCTGCCTATCCATTAGTATAGCTCTTTCCATCTTTTAATGTCTTCTTATATCTCTTTTTTCAGAATTCTATAATTTTCCTTGTAGACTTCATTCACCTTCTTGGTTTGATTTATTCCTAGGTACTTTTTATTTTATTTTTTTGTGGTACTGGGGATGGAATCCAGGGGCATTTTACCTCTGAGAAACACATCCAGCACTATGTTTTATTTTTTATTTTTTTAAACAGGGTTTCACTGAGTTGCAAAAGGCCTCATTAAGTAGCTGAGGCTGACCACGAACTGTGATTACCTGTGTCAGCCTCCCAAGTATGGGGATGACAAGCACACACCACCATGCCCAGCTCCAAGGTATTTTTTTGGGGGGGGGATAATTGTGAGTGGAATTGTTTTCCTGCTTTTTTTCTCAGTAGATTCATTATTGGTGTATAAAAAAGCTTTGGATTTTTCTATATTAATTTTTTATCCTTATACTTTACTGAATTTATCAGCTCTAGAAATCTTCTGGTGGGACCTTTAGGATCTTCTAAATAAAAAATCACATCATGTAGGGATAACCTCACTTCTTCCTTCCCTAATTCTATTTTATTTCCTACTCTTGTATAAATGGTCTGGCTAAAATTTCAAATACTATATTGACTAACAGTGGTGAGAGCTGACATCCTTGTTTTATTCTTGAATATTGTCGTTTATATTTAAAATGTTCCCTCAAATCCCATGCATTGCCAATGTACCCAGGTTCAGAGGTGGAGAAATGTCTGGAGGACCATAGTCACTGGGTATTTGGCCTTGAGGCTGTGTCTCTTTCTATCCCTTCCTCTCTGGCTCTCTCTGCTTCATGGCTGTCATTAGCTAAGGCTGACTTTTCCTCCTCTACCATACCAGAGTCCAGCCACCAAGTTGTTCATGCCATGAATCCTGTTATATTGATTCTTTGGATTATTCCTTTATATTTCATTAACTTAGTCCCTGAAATTCACTATTTCTTTCTTTCTACTAGTTTTGGTATTGTTTTTCTAATATTTTGAAATGAAGCATTAGGATGTTTGAGATCTGTTTTTGATGTGCACATTCATAGCTATAAACTTCTATTTTAGGACTACCATTACTCTATCCCAAGGTTTGGGTATGCAGAATTTCCATTTTAATTTTATTCTAAGTTATTTTTATTTTCCCCCTGATTTCTTCAATGACCTGCTCATCATTCAAAGTATATTGTTTAATCTCAATGTACTTGCATAGTTTATGTAATTTTTCATAATGGTGATTTCTAATCTCATTCCCCTGTGATCTGAAGATAGAACTCCATTTTGTAGGTGGGCGTGGTGGCACACGCCTGTAATCCAAGCATCTGGGCGGCTGAGATAGGAGGATCGCAGGTTAAAGGATAGACTAAGCTACTTAGGCCCTCTGCAATTTAGTGAGATCTTGTTTCAAAATAAATAATTAAAAATTGGACTGGGGTGTCGATCAGAGGTAGAATGCCCCAGGGTTCCATCCCCAGCACCACAACGAAAGAAAAAGAACTTCATCTTGCAAATGAAAAAATACAAAAGTTATTTTGTTAATACTTGCTTTATGGCCTAATATCTGAGCAATTTTGCATAAAGTTTCACAAGCATCTGAAAAGAAAGCATATTTAGCTGTTAAATGAGTCTGTACATGTCTGTTAAGTTCACTTGATGTAGAGTATAGTTTATACCTTATGCTTCTTTGTTGACTTTCTGTCTGGGTGACCATTTGTTAGTGAGAGTAGTACATTGATGTCTATTATTATTATTATTATTATTATTATTATTATTATTATTATTTTGTGGCACTACAGATTTAACCCATGGCCATTCTACCTCTGAGCTACATCCCCAGCTCTATTTTATTCTTTATTTTTGAAACAGAATCTTATTAAATTGCAGAGGGTCTCACTACATCCCCAGCCCTATTTTATTCTTTATTTATGAAACAGAATCTCACTAAATTGCAGAGGGTCTCACTAAGTAGTTGAGGCTGGCCAAGAACCTGGATCCTACTGTCTCACCATCCCAAGTATTGGGATTACAGGTGTGCACCACATCATCTTACTTCCCCCAGTATTATTTTATTGGGGCCTATCAGTCATTTTCTGTTGAGTAAAGTTTGTTTTATATGATTGGGTGCACTGACATTGGAGGTATGAATATTTACAATCACATCTTCTTGTTGGATTCTCTTCACTATTGTGTAATGAGTTCTCTTGTCCCTTCGGACTAACTTTGGCTTAAAGTCTATTTTGTCTGATAGAAAAGTAGATACTTTTGCCTGCTTTCAGATTCCATTTGCATAGAATATAATTTTCTTTCTTTTTACTTTGTGTCTTTGAATTTCTTTGCCTGTGAGTTGTGATTTTTTCAGACCCCACATACAGTTGGGTCTGGAAAGCCCAGTAAGAAATCTCTCCATCTGAAATATCTCAGGAGGCAGTAATTTTATTCTAATGTTTAATTTTTATTTCACTGATAATGCCTTCTGTTAATTTTATAGGTTCCTCCCAATACTGGGTTAGATATTGGGAGGTGTTAGAAAGTGCCCAAGCTTCATCTGGGAGTCCTTTGAGTGTCAGCCAAGATAGTAATATAGCACACATACCATCCCCCCACCAAGTCATTATGACATTGGTTTGTGGGACTGCATATTTAGTTTTCCTCCCATCTAGCTCAGGATTCTGCTTCAAAAACTGAGCAGAACTCAAGCTGTGGCACCTATCCATACAGCTCTCATTTTGCCCTCTTCAGGCTAAACCTGAGTGGCTCCAGTGGTTCTGTGGCATGTGTGGGCCCCTCAGACCTCTCTGGACATTCAAAAGTACTGGCCTTGAATTGCCTGATTCTCAGTAGATAGATCTCTCTGTGGATTGCACAATGGCTTTGTGTGCCTGTTGTGAAATATTGCACCTGGGTCTATCAGCATAAACCTTGTCCTATCCTTGTCTGGTTTAGCCAAGGTGACTCTTAAAGTTTCTTAATAAATCCAATAAATGATATCCTGATATTCAGAGAGATTAAATTGTGCTAGTTCTCAGTGTATGGTAGTATTGTGTGTAGTTCTCAGTGTATGGTAAAGGTGCTGGGCTATATCAATGCCCCACTGGCTCTAATCCATTTCGGTTACAGTTGCCTTCAGTGATGGGGCTTCATGGGGCTTTTGGATTCCAGAAATCCCAAAATAAGTTGCTTAGATTGCCAGATTCAAAAGCACCTCCTGGGAAAATAATTGGTACCATCTCTCAGTGGAAGGAAGCTCTAGGAATTCAATGCTTTCCAGAGTTTCATGGGTAGGGGTGGTCTTCGTAAAATAGCTGCCCATAACACATCTCTACCAAAAAATGGAGAGAAATGGATCACTTCTCATTCATTCTGCTTTGTAGTTTCAGCTCCAGCTTAATTCAGCCTTGCTTTATTCTTTTACCATTGTCTCCAAAGAAAACTTAACATCTTTGCCTCTCTTTCTTTCTCTATTTGTCACCCCTCCCTCTAGACATGCCCTGATGCTGAGGGGGCATGTTCAGGGCCAATGAATTCCTCATTGGTTTCTGTTCCAGTAATCAGAATTTTTGAGTCTCTCCAATCCTTTGGCAGTCTAATATATGACTCAATGCATTCCCTCCACCGTCCACCTCACTGAATAGTTGTTCTCTCACTTTGTTTCTGAAATATGTAGAGATGGGGATCTGCAACCTGCTTCTATTCTGCCACCTTGATCCTCTCATACAGAGTATCCCTTTGAGTACTGTAGGGAATATTTCCATAGTTTTTTGATTTAATTAGAAGGAGATTTTCCAGAATCAGGCTTCAAATATGAGAAAGAAAACTGTTTTATAATTAAAACTGTACATGATGATATTTTTTAGTCCACAGTTGGCTCAAAGGGATAAGTGGTGCAACATCTACTGGAAGAGAAATTGTTTAGATTTAAGAGAACTTAGTTGGCTGTTTTGTCACTAGCCCCTAACTGAATAAAAGTTTCTTTTACTCAATTTGATCTAGAGCAAATGAACAGGACACCCATGTGACTATACATCATGCCCATAAACTTTGCTTGCATTTTTTTTTCTTTCTTTAGGATAATGATTGATCACCTCAGTATCAGATGATCCTAGTTTTCTCACTCATCTCTTATTCAACTGTTCTATGTGTAGGTGAGGCAGAAATATATCATGGAAAGTGTACCATTGTAAAGATACAAAAGTTAAACCCCAGTCCCTAAACTAAGTCGCTGGAATTTTTTGACAAGTCCATTCTCCTAATGAGAATCAGTTTCTTCTAAAAAGTGCTAGGGTCAACTGAGAAAAATCTCTTAAGTGCTCTTCTAAGTATGATATTCTTATATATTAAATGGCTAGCCTGGAAGAGTGAGTGTTAGGATTTTTCAGGTAGGATAAATTGCTTCACTGTGAGCCCAACTCATCAAGTACCAATCATTGGTTATTTGAGCAAAAGAAAGAGGATGTAAGTCTCTGTGTGTCTGGCAGGTTTTCACTTTAGCTCCAAGGTCCTTTGCCTGTGTGTTATGTGTCTGAGTCAGCCTGCCTCCTGTGCCTGCTCTCAGTTCCTCTGTATTCTCTAACCTCTGACTGTTTATTTCAGAGTGGGCTTCCTGCCTATGAACCCTACCTTGCCTTGAACCACAGTTCCTTTCTATTCCACTGGCCCCTGGCTGCTTACGTTGGCTCTGCTGATCTTGGCTTATGGCCCTTGTTTCCTTGACCCAGTGCTCTCCATATCTCAGCTTGAGAAAGGGATTTAAAAAGCTCCCTAGGGGAAAAGACGAAGTCCTTGGATATTAACTCACTTTACAAGCAAGTCCAATTCATACTCAGCAAAATGAGATGTCAGGAGAGTTGAATTAATCAAATACACTATCTGTGTGTATGCACTCAAATGTGCATATAGTTACAAAAGAATTCATTTGGATTGAATTAATGGTTCAAAATCAAATGCACATGATTCTCTGTATTGTGTTAATTGGAGACAAAACACAGAACATTTCTATGAAAACTTTGAGATTAAATGACTTTATTTAAAAAAATTTTCATATTGATTAAGAAACTTAGGTTTATAAAGTAGCCAACCTGAATAATCATGTCAATTAAAAAGTGATTTGAATCCATATTAGACTCATATTTAAATATATTTTAATTTATTCAAATATTATTTACTTGCTTTCACACTGTATGGAATTAAGTGTTGTGGCTTATAAAATTAGGTCTTTTCTAGCAGCCAAACAAGAGTGTAGTAAAAGTAGAATATGGGGTAACCATTATTTTCTCTAAAAGAGTTACTTTTATTATTTCAAAATATCTAACTGAAAACAATCCTTTTTTCACTTTTTCACCTTCTGCATCATGAACAGTACTTATGAATACATTACTGATAAGATTACAACTTCTGGTACTAGGAATAACTTGCTAGTCAAATCCTGCTCTACAAGTTCAGAGGAGAAATGCATCAATACAACCATGTCAATTCTTATTGTATATCTGAAAATTGATCCAGGTATTATATGGCAGCTGAAGAAAATACAGATGTGTTTTCT
The DNA here is from genome assembly GCF_963383645.1 of Muscardinus avellanarius. Classification (NCBI taxonomy): domain Eukaryota; kingdom Metazoa; phylum Chordata; class Mammalia; order Rodentia; family Gliridae; genus Muscardinus; species Muscardinus avellanarius. The sequence goes on from NC_137792.1 coordinate 100,089,405, forward strand.
GGAGATAATAGTGTGATTTAAAACATGGCCTGGAGACACCTTAAAAATCTTCAAAACTAAAACCAAAAATAAAATGTGGATGTGGTTTTAATGTAGGTACCATTCACTTTTATAAGTCTTTTTGGCTGACTGTAGTCTGTGACTCTAAACACAATGTATTCAAAATAATCCCACAAGGATCCTTTAATCCTTTAGAAAATGAAAATATCAAGGTCTAATGCCTAGTTGAGAAAATAAAATCCAAAGCTATCCACAGATTACTGATCAGATTCATGTCACTCTACTGATTTTATGAAACACTATAAGGGTTATTTTAGACTATTCCCTCTACCAACTAGTTCTGCTATTCCTTATACTCTAGTTAATTGGCATGCCTTTACCTTCCATATATACCCACTCAAAATCTTACCCACTAAGGTCCAACTCAAATGTCACACATACCATAAAGCCAGCCTTGAGTACCCTAGTACACACTGATTTTTATCTACACCCATTTGCATATGGTCATAGGGAGTTAATTTTTTAGTTGAGTTCTGCTTCATATGATTATTGTAACAAAAATAAGTGAAGTGCTTAATATGTTCTGTCCAAGTTAATCCTCAAAGAAACCCAATGATTAAAGTATTATTATTCTCAGTTTACAAATGAGCAAACAGAAGCAGAGAGAGGTTAAACAACTTGTCCAAAGCCACAAATATTGTAAGCATCAGAGATTTAAAACCAGACAGACTCCAGAGCCAAAGATTTTAACTATTCTTCCATACTGCCTTTTGCAGATGTTTCTCTCCTCTTCCCAACCAAATATTATGCTCTTTAAGGATAAAAACCATATCTTATATTTCATTTCCACTTCTTTAGTGGGACTAGAGTGGTATAAAGGATGTATTTGTGCACAATAGTGTTTGCTTGATTCTTAGAAACTTAGCTTGATTTCTCTAATTGTTCTTATTTTTATACTGGCATTTTTGTGGCAATAAATTTATCTTTGTAAGTCACACAAATCTATTTTGGAATAAACCAGGGTACAATTAATAAATAACCCACAGTTCAACTTTCCCCCTCCATCTACTCACTCTTTTAAGGAGTGGAAAAGCAGGAAAGGAAAAGGAAGAGTAGCAAACATTATCTGGGTTCCTTTCTCAAAAGTTACCTCAAAGAAGAGTCAATCATGAAATGTGAAGAAAGAACTTCAATGTTTATACACCTGTGTGAATCAGCAAGAATGCTATTAGGTTCAGGCAGTAACATTCAGACATGGTCACCATCTCTTTTTTGCTTGAGTTTTGGACTTTATCTTGAATCATCCAGGGTACAGAGTCTTTTTGTCCTGATATTTGTAAGTTCCAGAAGAGAAAAAGGAAGTGAGTCCAATGGCTTCATAAAAACAGAGCGATACATTTCACTCTTTTTTACTGTTTTTTTTAAAGAAGTCAGAAGCTAAGTTGTGAGTCTTAGTCAGTAATATTCTTCCTATTCAGCCAGGAATAGGCTGAAACCAAATTCAGACTGTTGAAGTATGCTTTGAGATTCTCTTATATCATCCAGTGCTTTCTCCCTGTTGCTCAAGCTAGGAAATCCTCAGTTCTAGATCTTCACTATGTTCCTCCTATAACATTGAGCTGACTATCACACCTGGAATGGATTTACACTCCACCATTGTTCTTGCCTGCTCTGCTAATGTCCACTGCCCAAAGTCACTTAGCCTTTCTAGCTTATATGCCTTCCCTACATTGTAATCTTCTCCTATTCACTCTTTGTACCTCCTATGATAAAACAATTGGCTACCTTAATAAAATAATGCCCAATTATTTGGTAAAATAGAATTCGAAGAGGGAACTTCCATACCTTCCCATGCACTGTGTATTTTTATTTGAAAATTAATGTGCATCTTTAGTGAGGTTTCTCAAAGAACAGGAGAGTTGTTAAGCAATAAGGATTGCTTAACACAGCAGACTTTCTAAAACTCTTCTCTACTAATCTATTGACTCAAAGTCTTCAAAGCAGCTGCTCAATAATCTTTTCTCACTCTCATCCAAAATTCCCTCCTAAATCCACAGGGAACATTTCTGTCTCCTCAGTCATCCTCATTTTTCCTATCTTCTGGATCTAGTTCTATCTTCTGTGAGTTGCGTTTGCTCTTTCCCTTATAAAGGCTCTATAAAACTGAGGTTTTTTAGTATAAAATTAATGCATATAAAATTTAATTACATAGTGCAACTTCCCAATTATACTGTTAATTGCTTTATTAATTAATTTGTTTATTGCAGTACTGGTGATTGACCCCATGGGCATTCTGATCTACATCCCAGACCAATTTTATTTTATATTTTGAATCAGGGTCTCACTAACCTGTGGAGGGCCTCACTAAGTTACTGAGCCTGGCTGTGAAACTGTGATACTCCTGCATCAGTCTCCCAAGTACTGGGATTACAAGCATGTACTACAATGCCCGGTTTGTTAATTGTTTTGTAAGTATCTTATAAGTAGGCTTCTAGAAACAGCAATCTCCCTCTATCCTCATTTCCATAAGCTGTTTTGTTCCATAAATACAACATTTCATTTTCAACAAACATATAATAAGTACCTACCTAGGGTTAGTTCCTTTCCTAGGTGTTGAGTGGATATAATATCAAATAATACATAGCCATATCTGCCTTTAATAATTTTAGTGACGTTAAGAACTCTTTATCAAAGATAGTTTCATGACATTTATAAGATTGGTAGTTTCTAACTATTTGGTTTTAATCTTTGGAACCTTCACAAACTTTCTAGGGCCAGAAGCTTGAATGGAAAGATAGAGGAGGAGGAAGAATGAACTTGATTAATGAGGGTCCACATTCGAATATGTGTAAAATTATGAATATGGCATGGTTACCCAGGACAATCATTGGTGGGAGGGGGGGAAGGGAACACAGGGGCGGGGGGGATAGGGCATCAAGTATAGTTTAAATGTATACCATTTATGTTCAATAAAAAATAAAAAATAAATAAAAAATAAAAAATAAATCATAAAAAAGAACCATCCCTTATATTGTTTCCTATTTTGCACAGTGTGACTAATTTACAAGTAGCAATCAGGAGAGACCTATTTTGGAAAAATGTTGTAAAGCCCAATATTTCTGCTTCAATCTCTTCTCTATTTGCCTGGATCCAAGAGGGACCCAACATTCACCCACCCTAGCCCATCTCCCTCATTGTCATTTACTCTCTGTAGTCAGAGTCTGGTTGAAACATTCTCTTTTACCTAATAGTACTCAAGTTAAATAGACACTCAAAGGTAAGTTTCTTTAACCATTCAACTCATAAATTGAAGAAAGTCTTCTTTCCTGGTGCATTTGATCTGGAAACCAGCCAACATGAATTATATTTTATGTGCCTAGACTGGCCCTCTGCCATATATTCATAGCTGCATGATAGAAAAATGTTTAGTCTATAGCTAGATGTGGGCTAGGAGACAAGCTTTACACAGAGGGAAAAAAGCACATCTTTTGAAAGAAAATTTAAGTTGACAATGCTCAATAGCTTCTGCAACTAGGAGTGCAGGTGGTGATGCAAAAGCCCCAGAACTCGTGTTATCTCCATTCCTTGTACTGAACACCTAAACAACCTAAGACTTCTGTTTTCTGCATATGATTTTCTCAAGAAAATCAGACACTAAGCTGGGGAACTCAATGAGAGTAAAAATCTGGGTCTTCTATAATTGGTAGCTAGTACCGTTAGACACACAAAAGGTTCGATTTGCTGGCTAGAATACTCCCAGTTTTAACTACGGATGTGATTGCATACAGAAAATGAAGTTATGTTTGCTTTAATTAAATCCTGTTTTACTTCCTTTTTCTCTTAAAGAAGATAGAACATTGAGGCATAGTTTTTTTTATTTCATTATTGTCACTTTAGAGATCTAAAGCAACCATAATTCCTAAGCCTCGCTTTAGCAGTTTATTTTCAATTGCACTTCTTATAATTTACCTATTCTTACTATTTTCCCTAACCCTTTCCTTTCTTATCTATAGATGGATATTCTTGGGCCTCTAAAGTTCTGTGAATTTGTGTCCTGGGCTTATATTGTTGCCTTAAATGTATTTATAGATAGCAGTTTGGCTTCAACTACACTAGCCTGTTGTCCTTAGTGGCTTCTTTTCCTCCATGAGTATTTCCTTGGAACACTCTAGTTTCCTCTTTTTGTACTTTATATTTCAGATTTCCTTGTTTGTCCACACTTTATATATATTAAGAAATACATGATCATTCCATGTTATCTTTTCAATTTCGCGATTAACTGAACAAACTTATCCATGGCTATGTGCAAAGTTTGAAGGGAAAGCAAAGTTTATTGAAACCCATAAATAATATAAAACTATATTTTGAGTACTAGTTTGCACTTCTCTTCATAGCTTTCTTTTCTTCAAAAACAGTCAAAGGAGTCAAACTGACTTGGATATTAATTCCATTCTCTGTCTGTTCACTAAATAAGAAAAGTAGTACAGTAACTTAGCAGGTAAAAATAAAAAAAATAGACTCCTGAATTCTACAACTAATTCATAATTATAATCTAGATAGCTGCCACCAACCTACCAGCCTCTCTACCTACCCCTCTATCATCTATCTCTTTCCTCCTCCTCCTCCTCCTCCTCCTCCTCCTCCTCCTCCTCCTCCTTCTTTTTCTTCTTCTCTCTTTCTCTCTCTCTCTCATTGGAATGCATGGAACTTTATCCCTGAATTAATTATATCTGCCTTTGCCACATCCCCTTCATATGTGTATGCTTGGACCTCAGTAATTATCTCAATTAATTACCCATTGCTCAAAGTGGTATACGTGCTATGTACATAGTTTTGCTGGTAACCTGAATATAGGATAATAATAATAATAATAATAATAATAATAAAAATAGTAAATTGTTCAGCAGAAAACAATCTTAGATAATTTTTACTCATTTATATTCCATCTAGGAATACCTTTATCTTAAAATACTGCAAGTTTATAACAAAGTTAGAAAAATCAAGAAACAATATATAATTTAAAAATGACATTTAATGTTTTAAGTACTTTAAAAAGGAGATTGATTTTAAGTTCTTTAAAGCAACCATTTACATATAGTCAATGTGCTAGCTGCTAACCATTTTTGTATACTTATTAAGGCTCCACTGATGAATGAGTTCAGCTTATGTGTGAAAGAATTACAATTAAGTTATGTATTATACATTTTAATTGAGTTTGGGGTAATTGATTGAACGTATTTTTCTTACACATTTTTAGCAACTTAGTGAAACAGTTGTATGGGTTTTAAGAATAGATTTATTTTTTTTTAATCTGGATTTAAGCTACATTATACATAATTAAAGAATTTTAAAATTAGCTTGTTGTGTATGTGACTTGCATATACAACTTGCTTGAAATATACTACATTCTGCTTTGTATTATAATTGTGCATATTTCTTACCTCCCTACTATAACTTCCTTGTAAGTTCCTTGTCAGACCTCATAACTAATTCATCTTAGTAACCTGTGCAAAGTTTAACAGAGTCATGTACTTAGTATGCTTTAAGTTAATGAAATAAAGTATTTGCCAAGAGTCCTCGCCTAGGCAATACTTCAACATCTGTGGTCTAAACACTTCATGTACTTGAAAACAATATAACTACATGTCATAAAATGTTTTCATAATTCATATTTTTCACTATTTCTTACTTGTCTTTGAACAAAACTGAATCTGAGAGAGTGAGGTCATGTTGTTTATCTTTACACAGAAAAGTCAGATACATTTGATACTCACTGAGATTCTTTTAAGTGACATATGGAAAAGAATTATGTGGTTTAAATTAGTGACAACATTTGCATATCTGTTTCTAATGGAGCTAAAAAGGAATTTTGATATCATCACATCTCACTCTCACTAAAAATGAGAAATGGGGGACATAGAGTCTCAAATGACTCTTCCAACAATACTTAGTAACTTTTGACAGGGTTTGGAATGTAGCCCAAGTGTCCTGCTTCTAAGTTTAATTCTCTTTCTAATTTAGCATCTATCTCTGTTCCTAAATATGAGACCACTGCCATATTCTCAAGAAGAATGTTCTATTTTTTCTTTATACAAACTTATTGTATAGAATTTGGCCATGTTCAACTTCTGTGAGCATAGACATATTCATGATATGAATTAGTGATATTATTCACAAAAAATAAGAAATTGGATGCTCTACCTAATATGGTGAAGCTGGGGGAGAAAATGGGTCATAGCAGGAGCTCTAAATAAAGAAGGACATACTATAGATGAGCAAATAAGGCGACCTAACTGAAGGGTCTAGGAGGAGGAAGACAAAAATTTCCTAATGTACATTATGCACATTAACAAACATATCAAAGCCAATCACTAAGCCAAACATGAGAAGGAGGAAGAGGGGAGGGAATGGGGTGGGAATTGGGTAAGGGCTAATTGGGTGATGTGTACATGTATGTCTAAAGCATCTTGTACTCCACTATGATGTATGACTATAATGCACCAATAAAAAATTTAAAAAACTGAGATGGCTTCCATAATCTACAAAATTGTAGTTTTCAACAGAGGAAATTTTGTGCTTGAGGGAGCATTTGGCAATATGTAGAAACAGTTTTGGTAGTCACAACTGAGGAAGGGGATGTTGTCCACTGAGAAAAGCCTACAGATGCTGCTAAACATCCTATAGTGCATAGGATCATACAACAAAGAATGATCAATCCAGCTTCAAATATAAATATGGTGGAGATTGAGAAACTCCATTTTTGAATTACAGGGCTCACAACCTACTCTCAATTGGCTTTTAGTATCTTATTTCCTAAACTTTCTACACTTCGAAAAAGCACAGTATCTAGTTCTTATATATACTTCACACTTTCTTACTGCCATTATTTTGTTTAACTTGGAATGGTTTATCTCATCTATCCATATTATTATTTGTTAAAGACTGAACTTAATGTGATTACCATCATAAAAATCTTCCTTGATTCTTAAAACCAGATCCTTGATCCTTATAACCTCATCTTTCTCATAGAAATTTATATGTAGGCTGCTTTAAAGTTTTATATATTATTTTGGCAGAATTCAACTGTTAGACTCTGGACTCAAAAGCAGCTGTGTGAAAGTATACACTAGGTTTGGAGGCCACCAACTAACACCATTGTCATTTATTAAATATGCTTCAGCTTGGACATGACATTCTACCTCACTTGGCCTTATATTTTCATCATTGAAATAGGATAATGCCTACTTCCTAAAGGTAGTCAGTAAAGGAAGGGAAATTATCTGAATTAATGTGTTTTGTAGGTTTTAAAACATTATGCTAATGTGAAGTATTGTTATTTTTACTGCAAGGGGAGCTAGCAGTTTAAAGTCAGGTAAAACTTTCCGTTTAACCTCATGTAGGGAATAAGTAATGCCGTTGACCATACTGACAATTTTCTGGTTGACCTTGTGTGAGAGCAGGGCATATAGTTAAGTGTACTTTTGCTCATGAAGAATACAGTGTGTTCTTTATACCTTGCATCTACTCAGCATGATAGGGAGTAAAACAATTCCTTTCTCTGGAGAAGAAAGAAATGAGGTGAGTGCACTAGCCAATTATTCACAACAGGAATGCCAGGGGCAATAAGAGACTTGCAAAACAATTTTTCTGCAGTCAAATACGTTCAGCTCATAAAAAATGTCATAACTTACTTCCAGTTCCCTACAAGGACATTTGCGGAAATATTGTCCTTGCCATCTCAGAATCCCCAGAATGCATCTGACCTTTCATATCCAAAGTTTGGGAATAAAGTAGATGAGGACTAATAAGAAGAAACCCAAAATCATTTCTAAACGAGAACTTCTCATATTTGTAGAGGTTTTGCTAGTTATACTTTTAAAAACACTTCTACCTATGGAAATTAAGGCTGGATAAGAGGCCTTGGAATTTGAGATTATAACTATACAGATGTTTCACACTAGAGGTCACTCTTGCAATCTAAGAACAAAATTCTGAAAATAAGAAAACAGAGCAAAACAAAACAAAAAGAAAATAACCATCAACAACAATAACACAACACACGCATGACATCAATATAAAAATTAAAGATGTACTTTTTCTTTTGAAATCTGTGAAGATGCTCTTAGAATAATTGAATGAATTGGTGATGTGATAGATAGTTATTAAGTGCGTGAAAGAGCTAATAAACAGCACTTGCTCTACCTGGCAGAAAGGTAAGCAGCCAATTCTTACAAGCCCAGAGACATCAACCCAAAGTTGTATTCAAGTGATCAGCTTGATATAGATCTAAGTAGATGAATGAAATGACATATACATTTTAAACCAGCTGAATATTTGTAAGAGGAACTGTAGGAATCCAATGCAACAATATAGTGAAAAAATAAATACCCTTTTTGAATAGGTACTTCAGGAACAGTAGTTTTTATTGTGAAAATTTATTTCTTAGGAAAATGTCAAATGTCCAAATGAATGAATTTAGAACAACCCTATGAGTTTTCTTCAGCGCTTGCCACATGTCCATGCAAAATATACCACTGCCTATATGTTTTATGATGCAAAGATTAAAACTCTATTCTCCATATATTTATCTTGCAAACCTAATTGGCCTGTATAATGTGACTGTCCATCCTAAAGTTAGTATTTTACTATCACATGTCCCTTATTAAATTAAAATCTCCTGGGAGAAGAGGCATTAACAGATAATGTTATTCCTATCATTCAAACTTTTATTCATTTTTAAGTTATGCCCTCATTAGGACACTTGACTGGAAGGCCTTAAAGGAGACAGACAGGACATGTGATCCAATAAGAAACAGTGATGGGCTTCGGAGGGTTAGAGACAGTCTGTAAATGAGAGCACCACTAGGTAGTACTTGAGGAAGGAGAGGAGTGTTGAAAAGGACAGTGGGATAATACAGTTTTCAAATGTTGTAAATCTTTTAGTAGGACAGAGGTTTAAAATGTCTGCCTTTCATCTAGAAATCAAATAAACACAATCACAGAGATCTTTTTCATTTCTTTATGAATCAAAGGGGTAAAATGACAAATAATACTATTAAACAGACACAAAGAAACAAGTTGTAGAGCTGTAATAAATCAAAGGAAGACTGAAGCAGTAAATTTCATCTTTTTGACATGTTCTCCTTTTTAATGACATGCTTAAAACAAAAATAAAGCCATATAAATAGGCTTGGGTTTCACAAGTTTGAGTGTTTTGTTTACCAAAGCACATTAGCAAAATGTCACCATAAAGCCCAACTGAGATTTAAGCACTTTTCAAGATCTTCAACTGCTATTGTCTGGGAGAATGATAGGCAGCTATGCTGAAATGAAACAAATCAAATTACAGGATTTGAGTCCAGAAGAGTAGGTGAGTCATATAGGGAAATTCTTTTTACAATGTATACCTTTGATGAAAATCAGCTGTCTAAAATTCTGCTAAACATAGGGAATAAAGTGGTTATATGACTCAATTATCTTCAATAATTCAATTCTAAAATAGCTCTCTTTTGCCTCAGTTTCAGATTTAGCTGTCTGCAAAATTACTACAGGAAATTAACTTTAACACCCACTTTTCTCTGAATGTAGTGATGGAGCCAGAAGCATTGATAGAAAAGTGACCTTTACTGAACAACTCAGACCATTCCAATTCATACTGCTGCTACTATTGTACTCTCTAACTTTGGGAGCATTTACCCATTCTTATTAACATCAACCACTTCTGCAATGAATGAAAAGTGTGACACATTGCCAGAGAGAAAAAAATCTCTTAGCAAATAAAGCCTAAAACACACACACACACACACACACACACACACACACACACACACGTACATACATACATATTCTTAAAAAGATATGGCTGAGAGAAATCTAGTGGCTACTAGAAGACATTTTAAAGGAATAACGCATTCTCTTTTACCTAGAAAGTAAAAATTGATAGCTAAGACTCTATTTTCTGCAACATGAACTTAGTGCAATTTGGAAAACTAAAAAAAAAAAAAAAAAAAAAAAAAACCACCAAGCACTGACCTAGAGAAAAGGACAGAAAGAACCAGTTAGTTTATGTTCACAGTGTGTTTCATCCAAAAGAGTTAAAATAAGACCATGATACCATGTTAAAAATAGGTAAGCCTAAGAATTGCATCTAACTTTATACTAGGACCCTTGAAAAGGTCACAAAAATGCAGAGATTTGTCTAAGCCTAGTAGAGCAGATTCAAAATGCCATCACATACAGGAGGATGGTGAAATCAATCAAGAGCAATGGTAAGTAAAGCTAATCAAAGAAAAATTAACTCCAAGAAAATACCTGGAATTGAGCCCAAGATCATTTATTCACTTTTAAGACTAGGACACACAGGATAAATAACAACTTATCTATATAAATTTCTATCATATTACCAGAATGTATGATCAACAAGGGGAGGAATTTTTGTCTGGGACATTAATGCTGCATCTTGGGAGCCTAGAAATGTAATTGGTACATGATAAGTCCTCATATTACTTGCTGTCACCAAATGAATGAGATGCATCATAGTAAACTATAAAGCATAATATGTTTTATGAATATTATAACGGCTATGTAAAAGAATGCATGGTTTGAAACCAATGCAAGTTTTCTAGCTCTAAAGATTATACAATTTGAGTGGGAGTGACAAAATTATAAATACAAAATTAAATATGAAAATGAATGTTTTAAGGATAAGAACTACTTTATTTTATGGAGCCAAACTGAACCCATGTTTATTTTAATTTTTCATTAGTACATTTTGTAGTAGTACATCTTAATGCAATATAAAATGGTAGAGGCATACATGCACACATCATCCAATTAGCCCTTACCCAATTACCACCCCATTCCTTCCCTTTCCCTCTTTTTTATATATGGCTTAGTGATTGACTTTGATATGTTTGTTAATGTACAACATGTACATTAGGAAAATTCCCTCTTTCCCCTCCCATCCCCCTCAGTAAGGTCACCTTATTTGCTCATCTATAGTTTCTCTTTTTTTGTTTAGAGTTCCTCCTATGACCCATTTTTTCCCTAGCTTCTGCATATTAGGGATAGTATCCAACTTCTTATTTTTTGTGACTAAGCTCATTTAGCATAATATTCTCCAGTTCCATTCATTTCCCTGTGAATGATGTAATTTTGTTCTTCTTTATGGCTGAGAAAAATTCCATTGTGTATATATCCCATAATTTTGTAATCCATTCATCTGTTGATGGGCATTTTGGCTGGTTCTATACTTCGGCAATGGTAAATTTTTCAGCTATGAACATAAGTATACATGCATTAGTTTGGTAGTTTGGTTTCCATTCTTTTGGGTAGATACCCAAAAGTGGTATTGCTGGATCATATGGTAAATTCATTATCATTCTTCTTAGGATTCTCCATACTGTTTTCCAAAGTGGTTGCACTAATTTGCAATTCCAACAATGTATTAGAGTTCTCACTTTTCCACATCCTCAACAGCATTTGTTGTTGTTTGTGTTTTAAATGATTGCCATTATAATTGGAGGTAGGTGAAATTTCAGGGTAGTTTTGATTTGCATCTCTCTGATTGCCAATGATATTGAGCATTTTTCATACATTTACTGGCCATCTGAATTTTTTCTTTTGTGAAGTATTTATTTAGTTCACCTGCCCATTTTTTTGATTTGGTATGTACATCATTTGGTCTGTTACCTTCCCCATATTATATTACACATTTTTCAGGGCTAAGGAATGGCGTAAACATCATAGACTCTAAGACATAAACATGTAATATTTTCAGGAATTAATGACATTTTTGTTGTACCTATTTTTCTTCTTTATATGATGACTTTATAATATTTTCTATAGACAGGAAAGAAAGAAAAATCAATCTTTGCTGTAGCATTGTTGATTAAATTTATTTTTACTATTGATAAGTGTGGGAGTTTACTTCATCTGTATAATTTGTTATTATTAATGTGTGAAATTTTATAACTGATGTCAAATTTGAGGAAATATCAATTTTCCTTTAGATATAGAATAATTTTTCAAAGTTGGTTCAAACTCTCCATATTTCAAAGCTTATTTCTCTAATATTCACATCTACTTCAGTTACCAAAGATTATGATGATATGACTTCTGATGATTTAACCTCTGGTCCTTGGTATATTCAGCTCAGGGGTGGTAGGATGATTTCTTTTTTTTCTTTTTCTTTCTTAATTTTATTTTATTTATTTATTTATTTATTTTTTTGCGAATCTGGGGATGGAACCGAGGGGCATTTGACCTCCGAGCTATACCCCCTGCCCTATTTTTTATTATTTTTTTGGTGGTACTGGGGTTCCTGGAAGCCCTTCTACCTCTGGTCTACACTCCCAGACCTATTTTATTTTTGGAAATAGAGTCTCTTAAGCCAGCGCGGCTGGTTTTGAACCTGTGCGATCCTGCTGTCTCCACCTCCCAAGCACAGTGATTACAAGCATGTGCCACCACGCCCGGCTTGGATGATTTCTTTAAAGTCATTCAATATTGGGGTGGTTAACATAGTTTATTTATATACAGAAGTGACTATGGATTTTATGAATATATACTACTAAAACAAATTATTTTGCCAGCTTAACTTCTCCTTAAATGCCTGTGTTCACTGCAATACAACCAGATAAGACGAAACATGCATCAAGCTTAATTCATTTGAAGTGTCTTCTACATATTTAAAAAATATTGCTAAGGCTACTCCTGTAAGTTTGGAGAAGGCCTGGAAAATAGCGATCAACATAAGAAATAAGTGTACTCTAGAATAAAAATTTTCATACAAATATTGATGATTATTATTATTTTACATAAAAAGTAACCCAGTAATCTTTTTAGAATATAAGTTATGGAAAAAGCCAAACTAAGCCATCTAGGAGTCAATTCAATGCCCTGTGTACTATCCTCCTTTGAATATCTGTGGTAGGAACCCAATTCTGATAATCGGACCTGAATCTCAAGAAGCAGGAGGGGAAATTATTGACCTGTATAATGGTCACTCACACAGTGATTCTATAAAAAATGGCCTCCACAAGCTAATTCAAACAATATAAAGGATTCCCTGGATTATAACTTATTTTAAGCATGTGATGATTTACTTTTTTATTTTTATTTTTTTGTACTGCTAGGGATTGAGCCCAGGGATATTTTACCTCCAAGCTACACTCTCAGCCTGGTTTTTTATTCTTTATTTTTGAAACAGGGTCTCACTAAGTTTTAGTGGGTCTCACTAAGTCTCCGAGGCTGTCCATGAACCCGGATCCTCCTATCTCATCCTCTCAAGTACTTGGATTACAAGATGTGCCACAATGCCTGGCTACCACGTGATGATTTAGAAAATATATATGACAATAAATCGCTACTAACTCAGTAATTTCATTTGAACACAACTCAAAAATATTAGTGGTTTATATATGAGCAAGATATAATGCCAGTAAATTACTCAGGTGTATTTTTGTTCACATGGTTTCATAAGCCCTTGAAATTTCTAAACTAATTCTGATCTAGTACAAGATTGTTTTAGGATGGTCTTTTCCATACATGGGTGGGATTTAGAATTCATCTTCCTGTGATAATATTTTGTAAGCTACCACGTCCACTGTAACTCCCAGCCATTCAGCTGGCTGCATATTAACATAAGCTTAATCTCTCACTGTGCACAACTGTAGCATTAAATGGCTTTCTCCTTCCTACCTATTCAGATCACTGCTTAACCAACTTCAATATTTTTCTCCAATTTGTGGCACTGCTTCAAACTTTAGGCTTGATATTTGGCATTATGTTTTTATTTAGGCCATGGTTTTCCATCCTTGACTTTTTTTAAACAATTTTTATTGAACATAAATAGTTTACATTTAAACTATATTTGGTGCCCTCTCCCCCTATGCCCCCGTTTTCCCTCCCCCCTCCCACCAATGGTGGTGCACGCCTGTAATCCTAGCGCTTGGGAGGCTGAGACAGGAGGATCGAGGCCAGCGAAGACCTTCCTTGACTTTTTGACTAAGATTTCATTCTTTTCTGGCTATGTTTCCTTAGGCTATCCAAAGCACATATCCTTTTTTTCGGCTATACTTGATTCCTAGAAACTCCTATCCTGGAGTACTATGGCCAGGTTTTCTCTGGACCCATGAGAGGAAGTGGATAATAGGTTTAATCTATGGTATCCTTATGGAAGCCTAGGTATTAATATGTGTCACAAGTCACAGTCTTCTCCCTGCCATGTTCATACAATTTTTATTTCACCTGATGAGATGGACTCAAACTCCAGTTCATTTGGCTATGACCATGATATTATGCCTACTTTTGGGCAGTTCCTCAGCTATTTTTCCTTGCGGTTGGGTATGGTGCTCCATACTCATTCATCGTCAACAACCACATTGTAAGCACTTCATCTTCTTTGAAATTACTGGCCCTAACCAGCAAACGGAGGCCTCCTGCCTATTTACTATCATCCCAACAAACCATTTCCATTCAGATAGTTTTATATCTTATATATGATGCACTTGGACAATAGTTAGCCACTTGGAATTGTGCCCTCCAGTTATGTCAATCCCTCTACCCTGATCTGTGCTGGCCTATTCTTCCTTAATCACTGATTTATATAGCTGAAGCTCCTTGTGGCTCAAAATAAACACCATGTATTCAGACATTAGCTTTTATTCAATCATCTATGAATCTGTAATTCTTTAATATACCAGCCTTATCTCTTTGACTAGATTATAAATTCCTTGAGAAAAGAGGTCATGCCTTATGCTTATATCTCTCAATAGTCCTGGATACATGATGAATAATAACAGATGACTGAGTTTACGTTTTTGAAAATTAAGAGTCAGGATATGTGAGCTGGAGAGGTAAATTGTATTGGGAGGGAAGTAGCAATTTAATGGCTATGCATATTTTAGTCCTCAAACTTTCTTCCAGAATTTAGATGGAATACCACTAAAGAAATTGTATGTAGATACTATAGTATATGCAGAAGAGCAACTTATTTATGGTGTGGTGGGGCATCATGGTGTATGCCTGCAATCCTAGGCCTTGGGAAGCTGATACAGGAGGATTACAGTTTCAGGGCCAGTGTCAGCAACGTATCGAGGCCCTCAGCAACATAGTGAGGCCCTGTTTCAAAATTTAAAAATAGGGCTAGGAGTATAGGGTCAGAGGTATAACACCCCTGGGTTCAATTCCCAGTACCACACACACACACATACACACACACACACACACACACCCTAAATGTGGCTCTGGAATTAGAAAAAAAAATTAAATCCTGGATTCATTTTCTAACATTAACACTTTCCTTATTCTCTCCACTTTAATATCTTCATTACAAAATTGTGAAGGCAATAATTCCTACTGTACAATGCTTTTGTAATGAAAAATGAGATGGTATAATAAAGTGCCTAACATAATGCCTGATACATAGTAAGACTCAGTAAGGGCATATAGATTGTTACTAGAGCTACTTTATAACCTGAGTCCTAAACACACTATGTTTTTTTAATACATGGAGAATATGTACCAAAGAGGCAACTCAATTTTTTTTTATATATTTTTATACTACCTAGTAATAGAATTATTAGTTAGGAAATTAAATCTAGATATAAAGAAGTTTATGAGAGGTATATAGCCTGGTAATTATAGTTAATGCCTGTAAATTTTATCCTTGATAAGAAATAACGGTGAATGTTAAGTGTTCTTAGATTATTCTATTTATATTTGTATATGTATGTATATATGTCTCTCTATATACATGTTTCATATGACAAATGCATACAGATTTATCCGTCAATTTAAAAATCTTAATGATAAATATAAGAGCAACTAGCCTTTACTAAACATTTATCCTATCGTTGCTGGATTTCCTATCACAAGCAAAGGTCCACGCAAATTTTTTTGCGTGGTACTGGGGATGGAACCCAGGGGCCTTCTACCTCTTGGCCACACTCCCAGACCTATTTTATATTTTGTTTGGAAACAGGGTCTCACTAAGTTTTTGAGAGCCTCACTCAGTAGCAGAGGCTGGCTTTGAACCTGTGTGATCCTTCTGTCTCAGCCTCTCAAGTACTTGGATTACAAGCGTGCGCCACCACGCACAGCCATAGGCTAATTATTTTGTTGTGTGATCCAAGTAATGTTTGTGCTGCATAATAGGTGATACTCTATATTTGTCAGAATGAGTATTTCTAATTCAATATGTACCATATTGAAAATATGGTACATTTTTTGTTGCTTGACTACCTCCCTTAAGAAAACAATGCTACATAATTATCCATTGGGTTTGGGGCCAAAAGCTTGAGTATTGTATTTTGCAAGGAAACTCAAAGAAGAAATACTTAGAAGCATTTTATAATGTTAAAAACACAACACATACCATATTTGGTTTTATACTTTTTAAGATAGTATATGGGAGATGAGCAAAATATTGCTAAGGAAAATAGCTACATGATAAAAGAGCAGCTAAGAAATTAACCTAATCTTCCTCAGTATTGGGTGTTTTCTTTTTTTTTTTGTTTTTGTTTTTGTTTTTGTTTTTTGCTTCCTCAGCTCACTAATGGTTCCCAAGGAGAAAGAGAGAAAAAGACCTCATTTTCAGAGAAGGAAGCCTTAAAGACCATTTCTTCCTTTATAATCCAGAGCCCCCTAAGTGGATTCTTAGCTGAGGCAGCATCTTATGTCTAATGCTCAGTGTCCTATTGGTGTGATTAAATTCATTTGTATCTGCATTTTCATTAGTACCTTCTCTCTCAGTTTTCCATATTATTAAGCATGGAATGTGTTGATGTTGCTGGCAAATAATTTAACAGCATTTTGTCCATGTCTTCAAACTTAGTGTGAGCTGGAATTAAAGATGATGGAATGATTAAGGTAGCAGAAGAAATCTCAAAACAGCAAAGAATCCAGACTGCATTATGGATGATAATATCTTTAATACAATAAGTTGTACTGTGAATTTCACAAGCAGAATGCAAGGCAAATAAACTTCATAGGTTTGCAGCAGTTGGGACCCAGAGAGATGGTATTGTGAAAGCAAGTAAGATGGCTGAATGAAGATCAATTGCTTTGCATAGAAACAAAAATTTGATCAGGACAATTCAATGTTTGTAAAAAAAAAACAAAAACAAAAACAAAGAATATGGTCAAGGCAGTTCATAACCATGGAAACACAGGTGGCCATTTTGAAGAAAGGCACTCCGATTCTTTTCTGATGGCCGTGACTGAGGTGGGCCCAGTGGTAGCTATGATTGAGATAGGCCTGGAGGTCTTGACTAAACAGTGTATAACTAACTATCTTGTCTGCTGGTGGTCTATCTCAGCGCTCATGTAATGCTGGATTAAAGGGGACTTAGAATCGCCCCCACCCCCAGATTTTAAAGAAAGGCCTGGGAAACCAGGCACCATGTGGCAGGGGCAGAATCTCTACAAACAAGCCCAAAAGGGGAAATTTCAGAAGCTGTGAGGGTGAATCCAAGGTTACAAGGAAAACCCAGAGTTTGAGAAATGCCAGATATGTGGAATGACTCCAGGGGAAGGTTCCATGCTGGGAGCTATGGAGCCAGGCTAGAAGACTAAGTACCCAGCTGATTGCAATCAATTAGTACATAGAAGTGTGGCTGTTCAGGCCCCTTGGAGATCTCATATCACCACAATTTACCCCAGATGCCAGAAATAGAGCTGTAGGATTAAATGCTTGCCTTTGGGGTCCCATTCCTTCTCTTTGACCCTGTTTCTCCCTTTTGAAATGAAAATTTTCATTCTGTGCCATTGCACATTGGCTACATGTAACTTGCTTTTTATTTTTATTTTATTTTACATGGGCTCACAGCCAAGAATTTACCTTGAGTCTCAGAGGAAACTTTGGGGCTTTAAGCAATGCTGGAACTCTTAGGACTAGGGGAACTTTAGAAAATGGACAGAATGCATTTTGCATTATGACATGACCATGTAGTCTTGGGGTCCAGGGGAGGATTGGTTGTGATTAAGATTTTCCAACTAGGCAGCCATGTTGGAAGTGGGGTTTGGTTGCTGAGGGGGATTGGTGGGGGTGTGGCATTAGAGATTATATGTGGTCCCTCCTCCCTCTGCTCGCTCTCTCTCTCTCTCTCTCTCTCTCTCTCTCTCTCTCTCTCTCTCTCTCTTACTTCCAGCCCCAATTATGTGAGATCAGAGTACTTGCTCTCTTCTTATCTGTGTCTCCTGCTGCCATGCCCTGAACTCTTCCAATGCAACCAGGCCAAATATAGACTGAACCCCTGAAATCTCCAGAACTATGAAAACAATCCATTCTTCCTCTTAAATTGTGGTGGTCAGTTATATTTTTGGATATAGCAGTGATAATGCTAACCAAAACAAAACCCAATTAAAAAATTTTATTGGTACATCATAGTCATAAATCTTAATGGAGTATAAGATGGTAGAAGCATACATCCACACATCACTTATTTAGCCCTTCTCCAATGCCCACCCCATTCCCTACCTCCCTCCTTCACATGTTTGGCTTACTGATTGATTTTGATATGTTTATGAATGTATGTCATGTATATTAGATTGTACCCACATGTATAGTACAGGATAACCTCTCCATCTCAAGATCCTTAACTTAATCATATCTATAATACCAATTTTACCCTGTAAGGTAATATGTTCCAAATTCTGGAGATTTTAGTATAGACACCTATAGGGATCCATTATTCTACCTTTTGTACCATGTAAACAACCATGGTCCATCCTTTATTTTTTTTTGTTGTTTGTTTTTTGTTTTGGTACTATGGATTGAACACAGGGGCATTCTGTCACCTAACCATACCCAAGTCCTTTTGAATTTCTATTTTGAAATAGGGACTCACTAAGATGTTGAGGGTCTTACTAAATTGATGAGAAAAACTTTAAACCTGAGGTCCTTTTCTCTCAGTTACCCAAGTACTGGGATTACAGGTATGTGCCATCATGCCTGGCTAGTTCACAGAATCTTGAAAAATAAATAGTCTAATATATTTTGAAAGTTTTTAATATTTATATTATTATTGAAAAGTGATAAAATGGCCTCCCTAGATCCAGTTATACTACCTGTTCAGTTTTATTTCCATACTGTTACTAAAGTGATCTTTCTAAAATCCAATCCTGATTATATCACTCCCTTGCTTAGAAACATATAGGAATTCCAATTGGTCTATAAGATAAAGTCAAAGTTGGTTTGGTATTTGAGGTCTTTCCTAATCTCACCTCTGCCCATTTCTAACTTATTGTTCAGGTTTTCTAAAATTATCTTTTTAGGTTCTATTGAAAGATACAAACATTTGCTCAACTTGTAAAAAGGGAAGTGATTAAAATTAGGTTTATTTGATATGTTACTATTGATGAGTTGTTTGAGGGAAGGTTTTCAATCAGAAGAGATGCTCTCTTCTCTAAGTTAAATTTCTCTGAGTAAAATATTAATTGTATCAGCCGGGCATGGTGGTGCATGCTTGTAATCCCAATATTTGGGAGGCTGACACAGGAGGATTGGGGTTTGCAGACAGCCTCAGATACTTAGGCTCTTTGCAACTCTGTGAGACCCTGTTTCAAAATAAAAAATAAAAAATAGGGCTAGGGGTGTAGCTCAAATTAGTATCATGCTTTCTGTAATTGTATATATTGTGTAGGATGTTACAAGGGATTTCTCAAAGCCCTTACTGTTCATGTTTCTATTGCCAGAGCCCTGGTGGTGCTTTATCGGATATTAAATAACGGAATTATAGTGTTCTTGTTCATAATTTTAGTTATTTTTTAAATGTTAACGTGGTCAAATTTTGTTCCATTAATTTTAATTTACTAGATTTTCTGCCAATGGATTTCAAACAGGGATTCGCTGTTAACTATGGAATTTATTTAATATTCAGATGTTAAGAATACATCCCAGACTTACTAAACTTCTTTATTTGGTATACTCTTGGTATAGTCTTACTATATGCTTGGCATTATGTTAAACTCATATGTTTTATTTTGATAGTTTTTCCTCCTTAAAGGTTATATTTATTCATTTGATATAAATGAAGTATAATACTCATAGTTTTCTTTGAAAACAGGGTAAACAACTATGCCTATAATTATTTTGTCTAAAACAGTATTTGGACTGACTTTACTATCTTAGTTTCCATGTAAAAGAAACAACCAAATTTCCTTGTCAGTTCTATTATTCTTGTAAGGAATGCTCATTATATCTTTCATATTTGAAAATATCAATAACAAATTAGCAACATCTATTCAAAGAAGAATTTGATTAGACAGGCCTTGCTGGGTTCCCTCTCAGTCTACTGACATCAGATCATATCCTTTTTGTTCAATTATATTTCTACACCTCTGTCTATGCTTCATGAAATTTAAGCAAGATAATGGACAGTTCACCCTGGGTCTTTGGATTTTCAGTTTTCAAGTATCCTGTGTCACATAAAACTAGGATCAAATAAATTTGTTATGTTTTTCTCTTGTTAACTTGTCTTTTGTTATTGGAGTGTTGGTATGACACTTATGACGAGTTAGAAAAGGTATCAATCTTTCTGCCCCTTTACTATCTATAACTCATAATAACTTAATAGATGTTGATTTTACAAACTGAAATAAAACATTTATAAATGATATTTTGTTCTTCCTGTCTGACCCCTTCGGAATTCATAATATTCTTAATTTCATAGCAATGTAGTTATTTGAATAGGTTCAAATAAGAATTTGATCTCCTTTTACTATGAGACAATTAGAAACATTGGTTATAAGAACAAGTATTTTAAACCCAAAAATTATTCTCATTCATTTAGATGAGACAAGATACTTTAAGGTACTAAATCTAACTGCATGAAGCCAATGCTTACAAAATGGGAAAACTGACATGATATCTGGCTCCCAGTATTCTCAACATGGCTGATGAGTAAGGAAGGTCACTACCTATTGGGCCAGAAAATTAGAAATATTCTGACAATCTCAAGAAGAAAGGAACAAAAGAATTTACCCAAATTTATAGGTACTCTAGGAATAACCCCTTTTCCTAACATCAGGACCACTTTTTAAAAGTGTCATCTGAAAAAGACAATGTGAAAGTAACAAGAGACTTACATAAATGGAAGGGTGTCAGTGGGAGGGGAAAGAGAGAAAATGAGTTGGGTATGATCAAATTATGTTATTTGAATATATAAATATGCCAGAATGAAAGTCATAATTCTGTATAATTAAAATATACAAATTAAAAAACTTCTATTTTTTATTATTGGCACATTATAGTCATCCTAATGGGGTAGAAGATGATAGAGGCATACATGTGCACATCCCTCATTTAGCTCTTCCCAATTCCCATCCCATTCCCTCCCCCTCCCTCCTTCTCATGTTTGGCCTAGGGATTTATTTTGATATGTTTGTGAATGTATGTCATGTACATTAGAAATGCTTCATGGAAGTTTCATCAAAGCAAATTTAAGAATGCTTATATGAGAAATTAATACACTTATTAGATTTATATGAATAATTAGGTCAAATCTAAGGAGACAAATCTTATTTTGTGATCAAGGTAATCTCCTTTTGAGATTGTTTTTTTTTGTACCATATTCTTCAAAAGGGAGGGTGATTTGCTAAAAATGCTTTAGGCTTGAGTGGAAAATGACACATCATCTATAGCATAAATTTCATCCTTCGAGTCTAAATGATCTAGTGATATTCACTGTCTGAACTACTTTGCAACTCCTTTTAAACTATAGGTCACTGAAATGTAAATTCTGTATCTTGACTGAGAGAGATTTGACTCCTTCACCTCATCTTAGAAAAACCAATTTTGTGACTGTGATGGTTTTAGAAGCTAGTTTGATTGGTTTAAGGGATACCTAGAGGGAATATTTCCAGAAGAGATTGGAAAGCGAATCTTGAGTGAAGAAAGCAGTGAAGATCTGCCCTCAGTGTGAGTAGGCACCATTCTAACAGCTGGAAGGCCCTGGAAGAACAAATACAGCGCAAAATTGGTCTATTTCTCTCTAAACTGAAATAGACTCTTCTGTTACTTTAAACTTCAGAACTCCATTTTCTCTGGCCTTTGGACTCCAGGTCTCATGCTGGTAATTCCCTGGGTTTTCAGGCCTTCCACTTCCAGCTAAGTTGCCTTATCAGCTCCTTAATTCTGAGGCCCTCTGACTTAGAGTGGACCATGCTATTGGCATCCCAAGGTCTCCAAATTGCACACTACCTATCATGGGACTTCTTAGCTGACATAACTGTGTAAGATAATTCCTGTAATAAATCCCCACTTATATATGTATATAAATATCCTCTCTAGGTTCTTTCTGGAGAACTCTAATCAGTTTCTACTTATAATTCATTTCAAACTTCCTTACTCCATAAGCATATTTACATTTTTTATTTTTCGAACCAGTTTTATCATATCTGCCTGGTTTCCTCATATCAGACAAGTAAAAAATTTTAACCAATTTTTATATCTGCATAAGTCATGATTTTAACTTTTAGGAGTTTATAAAACAGTACCCCAAAAACATGATGCTTTAATATCCGATGACTTTGGATCGAGGGGTACTTGGGCAAAAGAGTGTGCATGCATATGTTTTATCTGATCTTCCGTCATTTGCCTAAACAGGGATCCACCAAAAGTAACTCATTTGTTATGAATTTTCTTTCTGGGAATGGTTTCAACCAGGGAAGATTAACTCAGAGCATGGGAAAGGAGATAAGTTTGACACCATGCCTAAATAGAGTATCAACTTTTTTCCCCTAAAGGTTGCTCCTAGATAACTTTTATAACCTGAGAGAATTTTGAATGCATAACAATACAATGTTTTTCACCATACATTTACTCCCTTCACCCTCTCATAACTTGTCATCACCTTCCCCCAAAGCCTCAAATTTATAGTCTTTTCTATAGCAGAGGATACTCATCTGTCCCTTCTTTGGGTTCCATATTTTGTGGTACTCCATGTGAACAAATCTAATTAAAATATTTTTCTCCTGTTAACTTATATTATGTGCATTTAATTTAGAGCCAAGCCAAAAAATCTAGAAGGGTAAATGGAAGCCATTTTTTTATTCTTCTACATTTGGAAAATGGTCTTTTAACATTATACTAAATTCTTAATAATATTTTTAGTTCAAGTCATAGAGTTGATGGTAATCCCTCTCTTTTGGAACTTTATGATTTAACAAAAAAGATTCACAAAACGAAATGCTTGACTTGCCATGACATATGACCTGGATGATAACTTAATTGAAGCCTCACTGTCATATTCATATTATAGTCTGTTGTTCATCCTTCTTTCACTGTGATTCTGCATAGCAGAAATGTCTGGGGGATAAGAATCTATGAAGAATGATTATGAAATTACTTTGTCTATCATGTGCTGTAAAAAAGAGGAGGACCTTTTCTGGAAACAATCCCTTGACACATTTGGAGGATATATTTCATTCTATAAACAAATTACATTCTGCTTTTATTTATTTATTTTTTTACTCTGTTACCTTACCTTTTTTTGTGGTACTGGGGATTTAACTCAGGGACATTTTATCTCCAAGCTGCACCTCCAGCTTGCTTTTAATTTTTTTTAAACCGGGTCTCACCAAGTTGCTGAGGGTATTGTTAAGATGTTGAGGTTGGTCTCAAACCTGTGATGCTTCTGTCTCAGCCTTCCAAGTGTTGGTATATGTGACTTCCATTTCCATTTTTGCTGTATATACATATTTTAAAATGAATGTCTGTTAGAGAAAACTCTTCAATATTTTAGTTATATATGGTATAAGCTACCTTTTGTTACCTTGTAATTAGTCAAAGACTGAAAATTTGTTGTTCTCTATTAAGAGTTTAGTATCTCCATAGGGCCCTGCACAAAGATTGGGGGGGAATTGATTTCTAGTGTCAAAAGACCCTTGATCTTAACTCTAGGTCTTTATATAAAATTGATATACTCTATCTTATTTCTATTAAGATTATTTTCTTTTCTTTTTCTTTCTTTTTGTGTTTTTGGTGGTATTAGGGGTAGAACCCAAGGTCCTTCTCCAGACTACACTCCCAGACCTATTTTATATTTTTAAATTTTATTTAAACTTTCCATATATATATATATATATATATATATATATATATATATTTGACCTCAGTGCCTGGCAACTTTGTCTGTCAGGGGATATTTGGCAATGTCAGGAGCCTGGTAGGGAGCACTACTGACATTTAGCTTTAAAGTTTAGGAGGTGCGGCTAAACAGTACAAGACAGCTCCTTCTTCCTACAAAGAATCTATCAGGTCCTAAATGTCACTATTGTTGAGATTAAGAATCCTGGAATAGTTTGCCAACAATGCTATCTGCCTGATATTGAACTACTTCATAATTTTCCTTTTGGTACTGGTATTAAACCCAGGGGCTTTCTACCTCTAAGCTATAACCCCAGATTTTTACTTTTATTTTTGAAATTTTAAATATTTTATTAGTATAATGCAGTCTCCTATCATAATATAGTTCATGGTGATGATGACATACTTGCATACAGCATATTATTTTAATTTTGTTTTGAAATAGAATCTTGCTGGGTCCCTGGGTCTCTCTCAGCAGAAAATTTTACTTGAATACTTAGAGTCTTCTTAAGTTACTGAGGCTGATCTTGAACCCAAGTACAGGGATTATAGACATATACCACCACACTCAGCTAAACAACTTCATCTTAAATAAGAACTGTCTATAAAAACACTTTTAATTACTTTCTTAGAATCAAAGTGTTTACATTGTCTGTAACTTAACGTAAGTATTGAAGTAGATTCCCTCTGAAATTAGAGATGAATTCCTTATACTAAGAATTAAAGTTCTAAATTATTTTAACTGTTGGTAACTTCTTTTGCTGTATTTCCTCATACTGAAAGTAAAGGCTGAAGGGCTGCCTTCCTCCTGAGCCTGAGAGATGCCAATGAAACTGAGACTGACAGGTTCTCTAGCTACCTAAATTTGCATATGTATATTTTGTGCCTTTTGTCCATTTTGCCTCTTTTTCTCATAATAGTTGTCTATGACCCTGAGCCTCTGGAGATGGTGTTTTGAGACATAAAAGTTTCTTCTATCTTCTTTTAGAACTAAAAATGATATTTTCTGCCAATTTGACTGAGTAATTATAGAGCAAATGACAGGTAGAGGTTAGCTTCTTGCTCCTGCTCCCTCTTCCCATGGCAAGACTGTATCTCTTTGCTTAAATAATACAGAACTGAATTTTAAGTGTGGTGACACACACTTAAAATCACAGCATTTGGGAGGCTGAAACAGGAGGATCGAGGTTTGAGAACAGCCTCAGTTAATACTTAGTGAGGTCCTATGAAGCTCAGTGAGACACTATTTCAAAATAAAGAATTAAAAATAGGGCTAGGAGTGTAGCTGCAAGGTAGAATGTCCCTGGGTTCTATCCCTAGTACTGCAAAAAATAAATAAATAAATAAATAATACGGAATTGAAAAACAGAAGTTTTAGTTTTAGAATGTGCTGTACATACACAGTAAACGCAATCATCCTATAAAGTTGTGATAGTTTGGATTAGAGATGTCCCCCAACAGTCTATGGGTTAAAAACTTGGTTTCAGTTTGGTACTATTGGAAGAGAGTGGAAACGTTAAGAGATGGGGCCTAGTGGGTGATTTTAGGTCACTAGGGCATGCCTTAGAAGAGTAGCGTGGGACCTGTCTATTCCTCTTTCCTTTGTATCCTGGATTTGCTTTACCATGATATGCTATTCACCTCCCATACATACTTCAGAGGCCTAAAAGCCATAGGTCTATCAGATCATGGACTGGAATCTTCAAAATTATAAGATAGAATAATCTTTCTCTTTCTTTCTTTCTTTCTTTCTTTCTTTCTTTCTTTCTTTCTTGTACTTGGATGGAAGCCAGGGGCATTCTATCTCTGAGCTACATCTTCAGCCCCTTTTTTATTATTTATTTTGAAACAGAGTCTCACTAAATTGTGGTGGGCTTTACTCAGTAGCTGAGGCTGTCTACAAACCGCCATCCTCCTGTCTCAGCCTCCCAAATGCTGGGATTAAAAGCATGCACCACCATGCCTGGCAGCTTCTCTTTTTATAAGGTGATTGTCTCATGTATTTGTCATAATGTTATTTGTCATAATGATGGAAAACTGACAAACACAAAAGTTAAGCAAGTTTTATTTAGCCTATGGGATTCAATATTTAGATTTCATACAAAGAGACAATTTATTAACAACTAGTGACAGTTTCTTTCATCTGGCACTGTTCTGTAACATTTTTTTCTTATAATCTAAATGATCAACTTTTAAAATCTTCAACATATGAATAGAGAAACTGGGACAAAAACTATGCTAAATTATTCAATTTTAGAAAAAAATATATTTTTAGTGCAATACAAGTGTTAATAAAATCTATGATAACCAAAACAAAAATAACAACCCTGAGACACCTGAAATTTAAAAAAATGGGAAGTTTGCTTTATGAGGCACACAGCAGAAAATAATGAAATTGCCATGTGTCTTATTAAATATTATTTAAGTAAAGAATTATGTGTCCCACCTGGTTATTTAGTAAATAAAGATATACTTACTAAAGCATTATTACTCAATATATTGTTATTTCTCTTATATAACAGCACAAGTTAAAAAAGAAAAATATAATTATTATCCAGTTTTGACAAGGTACTGAGTAGTTACCCATTCAGTTGTTGCTATGTAATTATTGAGAAGGCTATTCATCTAACATTTCCTGTATTTTGGCAGTTTCCTCTGCAGTACGCCACCAAGAAGAAACTAATGGTGAAACAAATCTCCCAAGATTTATAGTAATAATATTTGGCAGGTCACTTTAGGAATATAGATGGCCAAGTAATAGAATTTCCTTTTGGCAAAAAGGTACAAGGATTTACCTTTTTGCCACCCCACCTTGCTGACCTCAGAGAAGTTCTTAAGCAGGATCTAATAGGTCTAATGCCATCCATAAAAGGCAATTTTTGTGGTCTCTTTCTAATCAACTCTCACCACCTAGAGAAAGTCTGAAAATATCTGCCTTACAAGTAATAAAAGACAAATTGTGTGAGAAACAGAATATTTACCACTATCAACAACCTATATCCAACTCTCATGATATGAAAGCTATTACAAATGAGTTCTAGTTTGGTCTGTGAGGTTTCTGTGAACGTAAAAGAACTCTTTACCTTTTGCCAGTAAGGGAAGTATTCAAGTAGAAGTACTTTTTCTTTTTAAAAGTTCTTTTTGAAGATTTATTATTCAAAGAAGATCGATGTAATTTTCCATATTTCTTCCAGCAAGTACAACTAAGGTCTATGAATAATGAGCATAAAATAAACAATAAGCAGAAGCAGACTGAAAAGTGGAGAAAACAAAGCAGATAGACTATGGAACACAGGAACACAGGATCAAAAAATAGCATGGTATAACAGGGTAATGAATTCCCTAGATCTTCTTTAGTTTTTATTGTACTGAAGGTGGAACCCAGGGGCTTTTCTACCTCCGAGCTATACTCCCAGCCCTATGTTATAATTTATTTGGAAACAGGGTCTCACTAAGTTGCTGAGAGCCTCACTAAGTAACTGAGGCAGGCTTTGAACCTGCGTGATCCTCCTGTCTCAGCCTCCCAAGCGCGGGGATTACAAGCATGCGCCACCACGCCCAGCCTGGGTCTTCTTTATATGTCTTTTATCCTAGACTTCCTGTTGAACAAGAAACCCAGAAATGCTAATAGGCATAAACAAAAGAAATCCCAACAAAGACTTGTTCTTTCTAGTGGAATGAAAGGAGGAAGAAATGAAGGAAAAAAGAAAGGAAGAAAAACTTTTAGATAATGATTCTATTCCTGTCAAGTATCATGGAACCAAACTGTGATTCGACCCTGACCATGCCATAGGCTGATTAAGGAGCCTAGAAATCCATTTCTAGGGCACTGTAACAAGCAACCTCAACACCTCACTGAAGTGGTATTAAGACAAAGTGGAGGACAAGAACTACAAGTTATTGATGAGAACCACACTCCTCCCATTCCTCTACAATGTCAGTAGAAACCATATGGAGAGTCTGGACTTATACACTGAACTAGTTGTACTAAGATATCCCTATAATTGTCTACCTGTATTCCATAAGGAGATGCCTTTTACTACTGCCAATTGATAATGAGACCACTCTCATCATGATATTAGTAGATATTGGAAGAACCTGGAAACTCTACCTATCCAACAGTAGTTAGGAAATCCTCAATTTGAGTTTCAGTGGAAGCTAAGTGGGTAACCTGGACACAATTAATTGATTGCCCCCTTCATTTGACAGGGCAGTGTCAGAGAAAGCCAACCAAAACAAAGAAGTTAAATATCAACATAATACAAAAATGTCCAGGTTAAAGTTGGAAACTACCAGTTAAAAAAATGTTAAAAATATATCAAACTAAATAGAAATAATAACCAATACATATCAATCTAAAAATGGTAGATATGTTATAATTATATAAAGTCATTGTAAAATGATTCAATTAAATTATGGACAATATGAATCAATTTAAAATGTAAAAAAGCCTCAATTAAATAACAAAGTCTTATACTTTCTCAACTAAAAAATAGAAAGAAGAACCAAATAGAACTATTGAACTTGAAACATAAAACAACTGAAATGCAAAGCTCAGTGAGTAAACTGGCTCAACAGGAGAATGGAGGGTAAAGATAAAAAAAATCAATGGACTGAAAATGAATTAATAGAAATTACCCATTCTGAAAAACACAGAATAAAATATAATAGGAGGAAGTAAAATTGAAAAGAGACTGTAGGACCTGTGGGACTATAACAAAAGTTTCAACATTCATGTCATTAGAATCCAAGGAGACAAAAATAATGTTGGAATTTAAAATGTACTCAATAAATGGTGGAATTTAAAAGATACTCAATAAATGCTGCCTAAAAATCATCCACAGATGACTTCAAAAACGAGCATACAGATTTAAAATATTCAGGGAACTACAAATAGGATAAATAAAAAGAAATCTATACCAGGACATTTTAACTTCTAGAAGTTAAATATAAAGATAAAATATTGAAATCAGACAGAACACAATGACAGCTTACCTATAGGTCACAACATCACTCTATTGAATACATTACTAGAACTTCTAGCCAATGCAAAAAGATGAGAAAAGGAAAGGAATGCAGATAGAGAAAGAAATAAAACCCCCCAATTTGCAGATACTATGATATCTATGTTGAAAATCTTAAGGAATATATAAATAATAATAATAATAATAATCTCAGAACTTATTTAAAAATGAGTTCTGCAAATTTACAGAATATTATATCATATATAGGAATCTATTGCATTTGTATACTAGCAAAAATGCCAAAATTAAAAAATATACAAATGAAAAATTAAATACAATATCCTTAACAATAATTTCAAGGGAAGTGCTTAGTTGTAAAGCTAATGAAACATGTACTGGACTGAAAACTATAGAATACTCAAGAGATTAATCAAAGGTAATCAAAATAAATAGACATTCTGTGTTTATGGATTAGAAGATTCAACAAAGTAAAAATGTTACAGATATAGACAGATTATTATAAATTTATATAAAAAGGTAAAGGACTCAGAATAGCTACAACAATATTATAAAAGAAAAACAAGGTGGGAAGAATCAGTCTATGTGATTTCTAGATTTTATATATCTATATGCATCAAAATGTTATGGTACTGGTAGAGATATATCTGCATGTGAATATAGACCAATAGAACATAAACAGAAACCCAGAAATAGAGGCACATAAATATGCCTTACTGTTGTTTGTTTTGTGATTTTATAACAATATGAAAGCAATTCAATCGAGAAAATATTGCACTTTTTATCAAATGATGCTGGAAGAAGAAGATATCCATGTATAATAATAATGAACCTAGAATTAAGTCTCACAAAATATATAATAAAATTAAGTCACAACAGATCAAGGATTTAAATGCAATGTATAAAACTGTGGAAGTTTTAGCAAAAAAACAAAAGAAAAAAGAAAAGTTTTGGGGATTTACTACTAGGTAGAGTTGTGAGGCCTAATACCAAAAGCAAAATCCATAAAAGTAAAAAGGGATAAAATGGGCCTCATCAAAGTTAAGAACTTTTGCTTTGTGAAATACTCCATTATAAAGGGTAAAAAAAATCACCAAGGTGGAAGAAAATATTTGAAACCACATAAGAGACAAAGGAATTATATCAAAATTATGAAGTGAGTTATAGGTTATTATTTAGTAATTAAAATGGTATGAAGAGATACCATTTCAAAAGAAAGAAAATCAAAGAACAAATAAGAATATAAGCAAAAGTCATGGAGAGACATTTTATCAAAGATGAAAAATAAGCATATGAACACATGTTCAGTATCACCAGACAGAGAAGCACAAACTAATCTATAATGAGATACTATTCATACTATTAGAACTATCTGAAATTTTAAGATTTAAAAAAGTGACAATACCAAATATAATAGAGATTGAAAAGAAACTGGGACATTCAATGCATCACTGATAGAGATGTAAAATGTACAGCCACTTTGGAAAAAACTGACAGCTTCTTTTAAAACTAAACATGCAACAACCATAGCACTCAGCAATTGCATTCTTGGTCATTTATCTGAAAAATACTTACACACCCATACAAAAACTTGTACATGTATGTTTATGTCAGCTTCATTCCTAATGACCAAAACCTGGAGACAATTGTAGATATCTTTCAAATAACACTGATGAAATAAACTTTGATATATACATATTATAGTCTATTACTCAACAATAAACAAATAAACAGATTAAAATACAACCTGAGTGTACCTTCAGGGAATGGAAATATCCAGTGCTAAAAGTCTATATATGGTACTACCCCATTTATATAAGAGTACAAAAATTATAAAATCATACAAATAGAGAGTAGTTAAATGATTGCCAGGAGTTAAGGAAAGGATAGGGTAAAGATAATTCGTGGTTTATATAAAAGGGCAACAAGTAAGATCTTTATCAGGATAAACTCTTCCATGCCATGATAGTCTATCAATGTTAGTATCCTGTTTAAAACATTGTGCTGCAATTCTAGAAGAAGTTATTACTATGGTAAAGGTGAAAGAGTTCATTATATCTTTCTGTATTATTTTATATGCCATGTGAAAATACAATGCTCTCGAAATTGAAAAATGTTTTGCATGGATAAAATGAAAAGAAATGAGCAATGTTAGGAGAATATTATACGTGTCTTCATCTTTCAAGAAGTGAAATCTCCTCAAGCATTTGGATATAGAGGACCATGGTAAACTTTTTGGTAGGACAAAGCTACCAAAGTCTTTTTTATATATAATTGATATGTTTGTCTCTTTCTTGTCCTTTGAGGATAATGAGTATATATTCCAAACACTGAGAAAACTTGAACCAATGGAATCCAGAAATATTGAGTAAAAATTTACCAACATGAGAAATCTTTTTTGGCTTGTTTGTATAACTTTAGGAACCTCCCTTCCTTTTCTTATTTTAAGGTATTTTTGGAACCCATTACCAAGCCAAACATGAGAAGGAGGGAGGGGTAGGGAATGGGGTTAGAATTGGGGAAGGGCTAAATGAGTGATGTGTGCATGTATGCTTCTATCATCTTGTACTCCATTAAGAGGTATGATTACAATGCATCAATAAAAATTAAAAAGAAGTAACAAAATACATTTTTATTTAGACATTAATGTTAAAACATTAGAAAATCATAAGAAATTAACTCTTTGTGAGCTATATCTTATTCAAAGAGTGTTATATAATTTTAACACTCTTTGAATTAGATTATAAAATAAAATCATTTTATTTTTTTCAACTGTGTAGTTGGGGCAAGTTAGTAACCATTTCTATATTTCATACTCCATGTTTGCACAAAGAAGCAAAAACTCATTTTGAGAAAACTATAAAAAGGAGATAAAAATAAATCCATTTCAATAAACATATACCCAGCTACTGAATCAATATTTTACTTCAGCCAGTCAGTAAACAATTTACAGTGAAATTTAATCTCTTCTAATCTGTCAGAATGAAAGAAAACATCTTGTTATTTGTCCTTTTCATAAAAAACAAGTAATGTTAAATAGTATTAAAGTGGATATAGTTTTTTTAAAAGGTCAAGTGTTTTAGAATGCTTCCATAAAAATACAATTTTTCTCAGTTTGACTTAATTCTCCTAAATGATAGGAGGCAAAAAAGTACAACATGCTGATCTACTAAGTTGTCTAAATTTATATACATACACACACACACACACACACGCACGCGCGCATACACACATACATACAGACTTATTGACTTTCCTTTATGTAGGACTCAGGTTCTAGGTTATAACTATTTAAGAAAAGTGTCTAAGTATGAAAATCCTTTACCCTTGATGGTTGGGTTGTTTTTTTTAAATCTATCATCTCTGTATCATAGAGAAAAACACCTTTAGCTGTTTTTGAGAGGTGAGCTACTCACAACATTTATACCTATTATTATATTATAAATTATATATTTTATGTAAAACTTACCTTAAGACATCAATTTAAAGTAACAGATATTTATCATTTGTTTCTATTGGTCAGAAATTTGTAACTGGCTTAGCTGGATTGTTCTGGCTTAGTATCTCTCAGGAGGTTTAAGTTAAGATGTTGACTGAAGTTGGAGTCAACTGGTATCCTAACAGAGGCTTCAGGATTCACTTCAAGATGATTCACTTGCGTGGCTGTTAGCAGGAGGCCTTAGCTCCTCACTATAGTAAACCCTCCACATGCTACCTGAATGTGCTCACAAAACAGCAATTCACTTTCCTAGAGTTATCAGTGACATAAAATGCAAATCATGTAGCAAAAAGCTGTGTCAGGCGAAAGAATGGAAACCATGATGACAAAAATCTGGAATCTTACAATTGAAGCTTCTGAAAGTTCTAAGATGTGGGATTACCCTGCAAAGAGATGTTATGCTGCCAGAGGCTTCCCACATAGTATCACCACTCACCCACTCAACAAGTTTCATAAGCATCCTTGAAAGAGCTTTTTCTGTACACGCTAAAAAATGCATGGGGCAATGAAACTTCTGTCACTAGCTTTGGTGTAAGATAAAGGGTACAACATAAAAACAATAGATACATGAAACTAAATACATGAAAAGATGTTCAACATCAGTAGCCATCAGGGAGATGCAAATCAAAACTACGCTGAGATTCCATCTAACCCCAATCAGAATGGCAAGCATAAAGAAATCAAACAACAATTGCTGGTGAGGATGTGGGGAAAGAGGAACTCTTACACTGTTGGTGGGAGTGCAGAGTAGTTCAGCCACTATGGATATCAGTATGGAGATTCCTTAGAAAACTGGGAATAGATCCACCATTTGACTTGGCTATACCACTCCTGGGTATCTTTCCAAAGGGGTTGAAATCAGACAACTACGTTAACATATGCATACCCATGTTCATAGCAGCATAGTTTGTAATAGCCAAAATATGGAACCAACCTAGATCCCCATCAACAGATGATGGATTGAAAAATTATGGGAAATACACACAATGGAATTCTCTTCAGCTATAAAGAAGAATAAAACAATAGCATTTGCAAGAAGATGGAAGGAACTGGAGAACATTATGTTAAGGGAGATTAGTCAAGCACAGGAAGAGAAGGGACATATGTTTTCTCTAATATGTCCAAGCTAGGGAGCAGTGGTAATACCAGAGGGATTCCAGATGATGGAGGGGAAATCTCAGCAAAGCTTGAATGGAAGGATAAGAGAGGAAGAAAGCTGAGGTTGTTCAATGGAGGAGCTACATACGAATATGTGTAATAGTATAAATATAACATGGTTAACCTGGACACTCTTTATTGGGAGGGCGAAGGGAAATTGGGGGGAGGGAAAGGGCAATGAAGCGCAATCTAAATGTACACCATTTTCAATATGTTCCACTTATAAAAAAAAACAAATATAAGAAAAGAAAGAAAAAACAGAAAAAAACAATAAAGGAATGAGAAGTACACATTGTTCAAAATATTGAGGATTTTGCTAAGATAGGGAAGGTTTCTGTCAGTGACAACAAAAGAGGCATGTTTTAGATTTCATAGTATAGACAATTGGCTGGTGATTCAATCATACTTTTACTGCTGCCTATTTATCTGAAGTTTATAATGGAATAAATCTAATTCAGAATTGTTGAATGACACTCTGCAGTAAAAAAGAAGAACAAAATTATATCATTTGTAAGAAGATGGAAAGCCCTGGAGAACATTATGTTAAGTGAGATCAGCCAAGCACAGAAGGAGAAGGTACATATATTTCCTCTAATATGCCCAAACTAGGAAACACAAAGGATACCAGTGGGACTCCAGATAATGGAGGGGAAATACCAGCAAAGTTTGAATGGAAAGATAGGAGAGGAGGAAGGCTGATCTTGATTAATGAGGGTCTACATCTAAACATGTGTAAAATTATGAATAAGACATGGTTAACATAGACAACCATTGGTGGGAGGGGGGAAGGGAAAACGGGGGCGGGGGGAGAGGGCACCAAATATAGTTTAAATGTATACTATTTACATTCAATAAAAATTTGTTAAAAAACATAATTTGAAGATCCATATCTTCACTCAAGAAAAGAACAAAAAATAAGAGTCATTGATGCTTATGGATTATTTTAACTAAATTTAGAGGGAACCCTCTATAGCACCTTTAGTTTTAACTTAGAAACAAAATAATGAAGAATATCTTTCTATGTTTTCCTATTTTAGAAGTAGTTAGATGCTCTATGAATAAGGTGGTAGAAATTAGCTGAAAGGTAATTATGATATTTGTGGTCATCAGGGCTATACTGTTTCTCTCAATGAAAGTATAGAACATGTAAGTTCCTTTTACCAACTGACTCATAAAACCAAATTATTTCTCAGGCTCAGGGAAGAGATGGTTGGTAGTTTTGCATAAGAGGACATTTTTTATTAAAAAACAGAAATGTTCCTTGTAGAATATGGAGACGAGTGTGGTAATAATGTATCCATAAGTGACAGAATCATTTTGTTAGTTCATTATGTTTGTCAATTTGGAACCATTTTATTGTCCACAAACTACTACTGCCACCATTACTAGCATTTTGGAATAGTAACAAAACACTAGCAGATTAATCACATTTGGTAAACTAGGCTCAAAATAATGCAAATAACCAAATATTATTTTTTTTCTGAAATTTTAGTCTATTTCCTTTCTAAAAGGAAAGGTGGTTTTTAATGTATTGTTGATGCATTTTAACAGCATGTGCTACTAATATACTTTAAGCTCTGTTTGCCAAACACAATATAATAATAACAATAACAATTCTAATATATTTTTGGTACTGGGGATTGAACTCCAGGGCTTTAGAACTCTGAGCTCTAGCCCCAGCCCTATTTTACTTTGAAACAGGGTCTCACTAAGTTGCGAAGGGCCTAAGTTGCTGAGGCTGGCCACGAACCTGTCTCAGCCTTCCAAGTACCGGGATTACAGGCATGCACTACTTTTCCTGGCTAATAATATTATCAATAGAACTTAGATTTATTGAGGTACATTCTAGAATGTTCTTTTTCTTATTCTAAGTCTCTAAACATAATATATTTCAACCAAACAAGTAGGAAAATGATTATCATGATGAGGGTTCAAATTTTTTAATATACCACCAGATGCTGACTTCTCTACTAGAATCTAGAAACAAATTAAAACCACTCAAGTTCAAGACATTGTTGCTCTGAATAAGGTAGATATTTAGGATATCAAGATAGAGATACATGAAAGCTTGGCTATTAAATTATCTGAGGAAACTAAAAAGAGAAAAATTTCTTTACAGATAATTTTAGAAAGATACCAGGACAATTTAACTCCATACATTGGGTAAGAGACAAACAGCATTTTTTATAGTAAGAACTGGAACTGGCTGAAATGTAGACTCAAGAAAAATTTAGAATAAATTCCTAAGTGAAAAGTCATAGTAAGTTAAAGACAGCTCTGAACATACAAAGATGCACTTAACTTTTAGGTTGACATTATGGATAACATACCTCGACCATAACCATATATCTTTTTTTTCTTGTCAAAAATAGTATTTGTGCATATGGTGTGTGTGTGTGTGTGTGTGTGTGTGTGTGTGTGTGTGTTGGTATAGTAGTGGTGGTGATAATCAGTGTTGAAGTTTTAGGAGTAGGGGTGATGGTAGATTTTGCAGAAACTATAAACAATATAAAACATCGGGAATGGACTCTATTTGCAAAAATTAAAAAAGTCTAAAAAAATTAATGGAAAATACTAAAAAATAACTACTGGAAAATATATTTTATGATATCCATTTCTCAGCTATGGTGAGTCTCCCAGAGTATATAACATTGTTTTTTATGCAAATAGGTATTCAATAAGCATGTACATTTTTCTTTTCTATTGAATACTATAAAAATAAAATAGGCTTTCATATAAAAACTTGCTATTAGGGAATGATATGCTCTTCTTCCTGTATGTCTATATACCATTCTATAATAAACAAATAGACTTCACGGAAGATGGCGACTGAGAAAAGCAGTGTTTATAAGTCCTGCTAAAACTCGATCTCTATTGCCACAAAATCAGTGCTTTTCATAGCCAGAAAACACTATTAGAAAAGAAATAAAAAATGTAAACACAAGGGACAGAAAAAAAAGACTAGAAGAACAACCAGAGACCAGAGATCAAGCCTGCAATGCAGTGGCAGAGCCACACTAGCACCATCTTCCCTCACAGCACCAGGTTCCAGAGAGGAAAGGTAAACAAGGAGCTGAAGTGAGCAGCTACGGATCATTCGGGTGTAATTCAGCAGTTCTTTAAGCGCAAAGAATGTCTAAAACTCCCAGAGGTTGAGGTCATCACACCTTCCAGGGACTCAGAACGGAGCTCAAAACCAGAAAAGAAATACACCAGCCTCACGGCCACACTCTGTGTGGCAGCAGCGCCATATTGCCAGCAGTGGTGGCAAGTTCACAGCGCCCCACGATAGCTTCTAATCAGTGCGCACAATAACCATGAGTGAAACTGCGGCCACTAAGGGAGAAATCCCTGTACTGCACTCCCAGGGACTTGCACAGCTTTGATAATCTCCCTGGGTCTGAGATTTTGCAGTCCAACCCAGTGAAGGAGCAGTGGTGGCAAAGTTACCACACACTAGTCACAGCTTCCCGTGGGAAAACACCCAGCCCAGCATCTCCATGGTCTCACACAGCTTCGATTAACCACCTGGGTCTGACACTTTGCGATACAATCCAGTAAAGTAGTAGTGGCGGCTGAGATTACCACAGACTTGAAATCCAGAGCACCCTAAGTGAAGTCGTGGTGACCAGGGGAAGAACCCAGAGAAGGCACAAACTTTTGAAATCATGGGAAAGAGGAACAACAATAAAGCAATGAATGCCACAACCCCCTAATATCAGAACCTGATGACACAGAAATTCAGAGATCTCAAGAAGATCAAATCAGGAATATAACTGTATAAATAATACAGGACCTTCAAAAAGAATTTAGAGAAAGACTTACAGACATAAAGGATGCAATCTTTGAGTTAAAGGCATCAATTCAAACTATAAACAATTGATTAGATCACATGGAGAATTGAATCATGCTCCTAGAAGATGATCACTCCAAAAAAGAATACATAATTTATAACTTAGAAAAAAAATCAGACGCCAGGTGTGGTGGTGCATGCTTGTAAACCCTGCACTTGGGAGGTGGAGACAGGAGGATTGTGCTGGTTCATAGCCAGCCACTCTGGCTTAAGAGACCCTGTTTCCAAATTAAAAAAAATAATAAAATAGGTCTGGGAGTGTAGCCAGGAGGTAGAAGGGCTTCCGGGAAACCGAGAACCACCAAAAAAAAAAAAAAATAATCAGACAGCAGGAATCTGACATAGAAGAAAAATGGGCCCATTTTAAAGAGCTAACCTAAGAATAATTGGAATAAAGGAGGGAAAAGAAGGTGAAACCAGAGGGATCAATAATCTCTTCAAAGAAATAATAGCAGAAAATTTTCCAAACATAGAGCAAGAGGTCGAGACACAGGTCCAGGAAACTTATAGAACTCCCTTTAGACAGGATCAAAGAAGAGGTTCCCCATACCACATAATTGTCAAAATGACCAATGTAGAAGCCAAGCAGAGAATCTTAAAGGCAACAAAAACAAAAGGCCAAGGGATATTCAGAGGCAAATGAGTTGGAATCACTACAGACTTCCCAAGCCAAGTCATGAAAGCCAGAAGTGTTTGGAGTAACATGTTACAAACTCTGAAAGAAATCAACTTGCAGCCAAAACTTTCCTACCCGGCAAAACTATCAAATTAGATGGGGAAATAAGAAGCCTCTATGACAAACAAACTGAAGGAATTTATGTCTTCAAAGCCAGCACTAGAGAAAATACTCAGATTAACTATAAAGAAGAAATAGGTAATACACACCAGAACCAGAGAAACAAGATTTTCCATCCAGCAGACAACTAAGTAAAGAAGAATAAACAGTATCTCAAACAGAAATAAAATTTTAACTGTTAGGAATTAAAAGTTATATCTCAATAATCAAACTGAATGTAAATGGCCTCAAATCCCCAATAAAAAGACATAAAGTGGCAAAACAGATTAAAAACCAGAATCCATCCATCTGCTGCTTACATAAAACACACTTTACAAGTAAAGAGAGTAACAAACTCAAGGTAAAGGGCTTGAGCAAGGTAATTCATGTTAAGCAGCCATCCTACCAAATGTGAAGTAGTATTTCACTATATTATGATAATGATGGGTGATAATCATGTGTATATGGGTTATATAAAAATCTTTGTAGATGTATTATTTATTTTAGTCTTTTACCCATTTCTATATTGTATTGTTTGCTATCATTGTTGCTAATTTTTAGGATTTCTATTTGGAATATTAATATACCTTCATATATAGCATTTGGAAATATTTTATCCCATTCTATAGGTAACTTTTAACTCTGTTTCCATTGTCTTTGGATGTACAATATTTTTTATAGTTTTTAGGAAATTTGTTTATTCTTTTGTTGCCTGTGCCTTTGAAATCATATCCAAGAAATCACTGCCAATTTCAATGTTGTGAAGTTTTATGACCCAGGTTTTCTTCTAAAAGTTTATAATCTTAAGATTTACATTTAGGTCTTTTATCTATTTTTATTTAATATTTGTATATGGTGTTAGGTAAGGGTCCAATTATATTTTTTCATGTAATTATTATGTTTCAACAATATTTAGTGAAAAGACTATTTCCTTCACCAAATGTTCTTGGAAACCTTGTCAAAAATAATGACCATATATGGAAGAATTTATTTCTAGGCTTTTTATTTTATTCCATTGATTTATATATCTGCCTTTATAGAAGTACTACACTGTTTCAATTATTGTAGCTTTATAAAGTTTGAAATCAGAAAATGTACATCTTCTAGCTTTGTTCTTTTTTGATATTGTTTTGGGTATTTAGAGTTCATATTTTATGTTAGGATAGATTTTTTTTCTGAAAAAAAAATACATGATAGTTTCACCTTTAAAAAAGAAGAAAAAATATCCTCTGATAAGAAAGAAAGCAAAAAGAAATATTGAAATGTTATCTCTAAGTGATCAAAAATTTGATATCAGACAAATGAATCTGTTATGTGAGAGTATCATTGTTAATTTTGGATAAATTGCTATAATATTAGATGTCAACTACTAAGCCAAGCATGGGAAGGAGGGATGGGGAGGGAATGGGGGGGATTGGGTAGGGGCTAACTGGGCAATGTGTGCATGTATATCTACACAAGGTTTTTATCCCATTATGATGTATGAATACAGTACAACAATAAAAAAATTAAAAAATATATAATAAACAAATAATGGTGGCATACATATGCTTCTTGCCGTTATCTCCAATTGTTCCACTTCAAAAGAATAAAAATATTTATTTACATATTATTTTATTTATTTATTTATTTATTTTTGTGGTAATGAGTTTGAACCCAGGAGCATTCTACCTCCAAACTGCACATCCAGCCCTATCTTTTTAATCATTATTTTGAAACAGGGTCTCACTGAGTTGCAAATGGCTTCACTAAGTAGCTGAGGCTGTCTGCAAACCATGATCTTCCTGCGTCAGCTTCCCAAATGATGGGATTAAAAGTGTATGCCACCATGCTCAGCTCATAAAAATATTCTTAAAAGCAATGAATTGAAATTAAAAGATAGAGATAAATTTTCAAATATCTCAACTCTGGCAAGAAATTGATAATTGCAAAGAGGAATAACTTCTATAATATATATCAAGTTAATGTCAATGTTCTAATTCAATCAATAAAACAACACTTTTAGAAGGATTGAAAATCAGAAAAGAATAGTAGTGGAATTG
Source organism: Muscardinus avellanarius (assembly GCF_963383645.1). Classification (NCBI taxonomy): domain Eukaryota; kingdom Metazoa; phylum Chordata; class Mammalia; order Rodentia; family Gliridae; genus Muscardinus; species Muscardinus avellanarius. Next base: position 100,129,805 of record NC_137792.1, read on the forward strand.
CTACACTTTCTATTGTCAGATTCATGTTTTTTCAAAGACCCAGGTTTATGGCTTAAATGTTAAATGGATTCTCTCCATAAAAATGTGTTCTATTTTGTACACTGACATTGAAATAATACAGATAGTTTCAAAATAGGCTGAGTTTGTTTATAACACTTTTGCAGCCAAACTAATTCACTGGAACATAAGAACAACATAATTACAAGGACAATGATATTATAAAGGCCAACAAGCCAAAATTCACAAAGTAATTGGCAATATAGAAAAGAATTTTAGAATTACAAGATAAAAGTCTGTTTTATAATGAGAGAAAATTGATAATATACAGAATAGGATAGGTTGAAATAAGATGGAATGGGATGCGTATGGTGGGAGAAATGAGGTGCCTTACAATTTGTTTTATCAAAAAATAAGAGTGGTTCTTGGTGCTTGAGTCCGGGCTTTCTGCCCATGATACATTCTTATCTTCAGTACAGAAAAGTGACACTTGGCACTTGTTAGGAACATAATTTTTGTCTCAGTACATGAGGGGTATGATCCAATATTACTTTACTTATATTGGGCTTAAGCAGAAAGAAACACTCAAATATAATTTTATAGTATCAGATGGGAAGGAGTCGGTCTGCCTAGTTGTACTGAAGAAGCTTTGGTCTAAAGTGCCACATCATTTCCAACTGTTTCAATCAATTTTTAAAGTTTTTTATATTTCAGTATTTCCCTGAGGCTTCTGCCCACCCTTGCTCTGGGGACTGTCAGTCAGTAGGTTAGATGTGTAGGACAAAAAAGAAAAATAAAAGTGAAGCGAGAATAACCTGTACCTAAGTCTCAAGGACTATCCACATTGTTTCTTTCAGTCTAAATGCTGTTGAACAGAAAAAGATGCTGTGTTTCTAAAAGCTTACAGTGTGGTATTCTGAGAATCAAAGAGAATAACCTATTCTAATGTAAGAAGTCTGTTAGTGCCAGAAATATGACCTTGGATGTAATATTAAAATGGATCTTTTTTAATTGAAGAAAAACAATAAAAATGAGAAGTATTTAGTCTGTTTGGTAATAGATGTTTGTATACACGTAATGAAAGAGTACAAGAATGGAAAGGTGAGGCATTTAAATCATTTAATAAGGAAATATTCTAACTCAAAATAGTCAAATAGAACCTTATTTGCTAAAACTTCCAGGGTAAGCCTATTACCTTCTTGAATTCATATAGACAGAATCCCTACATGATTATGGATATTGAAGTGATTCTTATTAAAATATCAAAAAACAAATTCTTTATTCCAGGATTAAACCTTTAAGGTTTTCAGTTTAAGGTAAGAGATTGATGAAGGTAAAATAATAGTGGGATATGAGCCTATGGATTATTGACCTAGCAAGCAGATAAATGATTTAAAGGAAAATTATCTAGCTTTTGTTGCCCCATTTGCAGAGAAAAGAGGAAGGCCTAATTTCTCTATTCCCCTGGCCTCCAGTAATATTGACAGGATTACATGAGTTCACAATACTTCATAACTTTCTTGGGGAGTCAGTAATTCAAAAGTTTGACCATTAAGTTATACTCATCACCTGAGAAGTCTAATGATGCCAGTTCACAGGAAAGCCACTGAAAATTTGGGGACTTGCTTTTGAATTTTCCACTGGTTCTTGTTTATCTCTCAATCAAGTTGGGCACATTTGACAAATATTACTTACAACACTTTGATTCTTTAGCATAGGTGTGTATTTTTTTTGTGTGTGTGTGCATATATACACTTTGGGAAGCACCAAATAAGGCCTCAAAATCAGTTTATAATAATGACCGATATTTAGCATCCTGACTCACACATTCCTCCCACTGCCCATGCCAAATACTTGCACAGGAAAAAAATGCCCTGGTTTTTCTTAAATCAAAACCACTTAATCTTTAAATTAAATCAGTATATATGTTGAGAATTTATGAAGATATGTATTCAAGATTAATTTCATATTTCATATAAATAATACTTGCTTGAAGGTAGAAATGTTTTCTTCTTTTTTCTTGTTTTTTTTTTTTTGCGGTACTGGGGTTCCTGGAAGCCCCTCTATCTCCAGGCTACACTCCAAGAACTATTTTTTGAAACAGAGTCTCTTAAGCCAGCGCGGCTAATTTCGAACCTGTGTGATCCTCCTGTCTCTGCCTCCCAAGCATGGGGATTACAAGTGTGCACCACCACGCCCTGCTTTCCTGGGTTTTTAAATTATTGTACATGGAGGAAAAATCATACTAAAAGCTATCTCACTAAAAGAAAAATTATAAGCCAGGCATGGTGGCGCACACGTGTAATCCCAGCATTCGGGAGGCTAAGACCTGAGAATCGTGGTTTGCCGACAGCCGCAGCTACTTAATGAGGCCCTCTGCAACATAGACCCTGTTTCAAAATAAATAATAAAAAATAGGGCAGGGTGTGTAGCTCAGAGGTCAAATGCCCCTGGGTTCCATCCCAAAAAATAGAAAAATTATTGGCAAAAATTAAGATGAGAAGGAAGTATACAAAGGGGAAGGAAAGGAGGGAAGAAGGAAAGACAAACCACAAGGCCTAAGATGAATAAAATATTTTACACCAAATATAATGTGAATTACTTTGCCTGAATTCCCAAAATCACTAAGTTTAAAAATGTTTCCTTTTGTGCACTGCAATATGCCATTACTATTCCAAACAATGAGTAGAGATTCCCCTTTAGAACATCAAAAGTTTTTTTTCTGTTATTCTTTTTTTTTTTCTTTTTTGGTGGTACTGGGGTTCCTGGAAACCCTTCTACCTCTGGGCTATACTCTCCAACCTATTTCATATATATATTTTAAATTTGGAAACAGGGTCTCTTAAGCCAGTGAGGCTGGCTTTGAACCTGCGCCATCCTCCTGTCTCTGCCTCCCAAGCGCGAGGATTACAAGTTTGTGTCACCACGCCTGATGTTATTTTTCTCTTATTCTATTGTTTTATATTCTCTTTCCTTTTTAATGCCAGGAACAAGGGAGAAGGAGGAATCCAAGTTGCTAAAAATATTCACTTCTAAATTATACTTTCCTTATCCCAGTGCTACACAGTAATACTCAGCTCAGCACCATGTTGGTACAGTTTATTTTATTTTGTTGAATATTTGTTTTGTTTATTGACCATTGCTATATTTTTCTCTATAGATGTGCTCTTATTTTTGTCTTCCTATCCACATTCTGAGGATAGGAAGAATTTTCCCCTTATCTTCATAGACAATAGTATGATATTGTTATAGAGTAAATATCAAATAAACATTTCTTAATGAAGTGATGATACACTGTTAACACTACAGGATGCAAGTTTATCTGATCTTGATGATTTCCTTGTCATCCTTACACAGAATACTATCTTTATTGTGACCATACTGTGCATTGTGCATTTGTACAAGTATAAAATTAGTATAATCACCACTACTGAGGCCTCCGAGGCCGGGATCGGAGCCTGCTGAGGGGTAAGGCTCATGCCAGGGCCAGCAAGGCCAGCATCAGAGCCTGTCATGAGGCAAGGCTGGTGCTGGGGCCTTCAAGGTCTGGACTGGAGCATGTCGATGGGTTAGGCCAGTGCTGGGGCCAGCGAGGCCAGTATCTGAGCCTGCCATGAGGCAAGGCCGGTTCTGGGGCCTCCAAGGCCAGCATCGAAGCCTGCCAAGGGGTAAGGCCAGTGCTGGAGCCAGCAAGGCTGGGATCAGAGCCTGCTATGAGGCAAGGCTGGTACTGGGGCCTTTGAGGTCTGGATTGGAACCTGCCGATCGGTTAGGATGGTTCTGAGGCCAGTGAGGCCGGGATCAGAGCCTGCCACAAGGCAAGGCCAGTGCTGGGGCCAGCGAGGCTGGGATCGGAGCCTGCCACGAGGCAAGGCCACTACTGAAGCCTCTGAGGCCTGGATTGGAGCCTGCCGTGAGGCTAGGCCAGTGCTGGGGCCTTTGAGGTCTGGATCGGAGCCTGCCGATGGGTTAGGCTGGTGCCTGGGCAAGTGACACCAGGATTGGAGCCTGCCATGAGGCAAGGCCGGTGCTGGGACCTCTGAGGCCTGAATTGGAGCCTGGCATGGGGTAAGGCCAGTGCTGGGGTCAACAAGGCTGAGATCCGAGCCTGCCATGAGGAAAGGCAGCTACTGAGGCCTCCGAGGCCGGGATCGGAGCTTACTGAGGGGTTAGGCCAGTGCTCGGGTCAGTGAGGCCAGGATTGGAGCCAGCTGTGAGTCAAAGCCAGTGCTGGAGCCTCCAAGGCCGCGATCAGAGCCTGCTGAGGGATTAGGGTGGTGCTGGGCCAGCAAGACCAGGATGGGAGCCTGCTGTGAGGCAAGGCCAGTGCTGGGGCCTCTGAGGCTAGGATAGGAGCCTACTGAGGGTTTAGGCTGGTGCTGGGGCCTCTGAGGCCAGGATAGTTTCCTGCCGAGGGTTTAGGCTGGTGCTAGGGTCAGCAAGGCCAAGATCGGAGCCTGCTGTCAGGCAAGACCAGTGCTGGGGCCAGCCAAGGGGTTAAGCTGGTGAGGGGGCCAGCAAGACCAGGATCGGGGCCTCCCATGAGGCAAGGCTGGTGCTGGAGCCAGAGAGGTTCGGATCAGAGTCCTCCAGGTGGCCATGCCTGCACTGGGTATGTCAAGAGTGAGATTGGAACTTGCAATGCGGCATGCACAGAGAAATATCACAGAAAGTAAAAACCAGATGCTTCTCCTAGCTAGCAAAATCTAGGAGGAAAGGGGTAACAGGAGGAGGTCGAGTTGCAGAAAGGGCCCTATAGAGAAGCAATTAAGGTGACCAGTCAGAAGGGATGGGATGGGGGACAATGGAACGTTTAAAACTCAGGAGGTACGTAAACAAATGTATCAGAGATAATCACCAATCAAACATGGTATCAAGGGAGGGGGAGGGAATAGGATGGAGATTGGATGAGGGCTAATTGGATGATGTGTCCTTGTATATCCTCTCAAATCTTGTATTCCAATGTCATGTATGATTAAAATGGACCAATAAAAATAAATAAATAAAAGTAAATAAAAAATAAAATAAAATTAGTATAATCACAGTTCTTATATTTTAATGCTTATACTTTAATTATGGAAATAATATTAAAAGAGAGACTAATAAGAATGAAGTAAGATTTAGTGGTATCATCGATGTTAAAATAGTAAGAATTATGGATTCAGAGAAGTGGGTATTATCAGGCATTATGAATTGAGAGAGGGAAATATTACTGAGGTTTAATGGATTAAAGGAAGTCCACTAGAAGGTAGGTTATTAGAAAGTAGCCTTGAGCATGAATATTTAACTCATAGTGCAAATACTAGGGGGATAATGAAATTGAAGACGGAAGTTAGCTTGAGCATGCTAAGCAATGACTAAATAGTATCTATGATGACAATGATGGGAGAAAAATGAGGAGGGGCATATTGAATGGATGGCAATTTTCAGGCAGTATAAATAATGTTAGGAAAGAGTGGATTTTAGCATAAACATGGCTGATGAGAATAGTTAAAGTAGAGAACCAATTTTGAGGAATCAAAATAACAAAGAGGAAAGTCCATAGCAAGAGTGAGGAAAATGTTGAGGGCCAAGCCGAGGAATCAAGAGTTAATTTCCTATATGTGGTGAAAAGCCATTGGTATTTGATGGATTCTTGCTAAAATCTAATAGCTCTATAGATTCTTTCATTAATACAGGCATTTCATGTGCCTACATTTCACCAGCACAACTCAGTACAAAGAAAAATTCAGGCAATCAAATGATAATTTTAGTTGAAACTTATCTTTTAAAATGAATCAACAGTTTCTATTTCTAGCTTCAGCTTCTCACTCCCTGCTTTAAAATAACTGAATGAAACGGTCAATTTGACCCAGGCATAGAAAATATAGCTTTTTAAAATCATACTCAGTGAAGGAAAAGTGAAAATATTATGCTGAATTGTCATTGTAGGGGATTATACATGATGTCACATTCTGAAATTATAGACCAATAATTAGCTCTTAAATTGGTCTAAATCACTCAATATGCTAAATGCTATGCAAAGCCTATATTTGCTCTCAGGATTTTTTCAGAATCATATACACAAAACTATAAGGAAAGAAAATAACAAAAAGAGAAAAGAAAGGGTGGAGAAGATAGCAAGGGCAGTGAGACAGAATTACAGTTTCCAAGGGTAGAAAAGTCACACAATAAACTTCCATAACTAGCCATAACTGAGAAATTGAAATTCTGTTAAGTGGAAATATAATGCAAAATGCATATTATAAAGTGAACACCTTAGGGGACATGGTGCAAATAATATATCAAGATACAGACTTCAAAGAATCAGAGAACTAAGAAAAATTCAGACACATCATTTGGTCCACTCCCCTGATCTCCATGCAAAACTTCACCTCAACTCTCTCTGACAAGAAATAATCTAGCTTGTTTGAAACCAAATGTAAAACAACCCAGAGTAACTTCACAACTTCTCATATAATGTATTCTGATATTTGACAGCCTTTACTGCTAGTAAATTCTTCCTTAAACTTTCTTCTGCATATTGTCATTTCCTTTGTCCCCACCCTCTCTGCAGATGGGAAGCATCTGGTCCTAATGATTGTCCTTCAGGTCCTAGAAGATAATTACTAAGTCACCTCTTAGCCAGCTCTTCTATGAACTGAACAAACTCAAATCCCCTTGGTCTTCTCTTCTTCAGCTTATTTTCCTGCTGTTTATCATCTCTGTTCTGGGATAGCTTTATAATAAGAAAAACAATCTTGCTGTCTTTCATGCCAAATAGTCATACAATTAAAGCTCTAATTTTTTTAAAGCATATATCCGCCTAGGCTCCTAAGGCCAAGAATATTTTTTAAAACTAGCTTCGCTTCCTTTTCTAGATGACAAATGCCAGTGGAAAATCTTACTTAACCTAAAAAACAGTATTTCTCTAAGGAGTTGAACTGTGCAGAAGAATTATTTCTGGTGTGGACAGAGATCAACCCTCCCCTCCGACTTCATGGGTAAATTTTGTAGTTACATAAAGGGAAAAGTTACTCAAAGCGCCACTGACATAGGAAGTTTCACCAACTTAAACAGCCTCAGGCAAAAGTTATTGTTCCTGAACTCTGAACCCCCCTTTTCTAGTTATCCTTAGTAACCCAAATAGAGTGAACGATAGAAGGAAAACTCCCAGGCCTTCAAATAATAAGGTAATACTTTCCCCAAACCTAAGGAACAAAGAGTAACTGTCAGAGGGTTAAGAAAGTCATAACCAATTTTAGAAATATTTGACCTGTGAAATATAGTCAATTCTAAACTGCTACCTCAAGACTATAATTCAGATAAAAGCATTTTGTATTGTTTCTAATGCCATACAATTTAATAAAATTTGTCAACATATTTGTATATTGTATGTTATGTTACTGACAAAGACTTGTTGCTTTGTCTGGTAACCTGGGTCCCTGTCATTGCCCACTGTCACCACAAGGGTATGTCTTCATATTTCCCTATAAACCAGTGACTCTTGAGTGGGGATAAATTGAGAAATTGAGCCCACACACACAAACTGAGGGACACTTAACAATGTGTGGAGTTATGTTTGGTTATTAAACTTAGGGATGGTGGTACAACTGGCATCCCATGGACAGAAGCATTGGATTATGCCAAACAACCTACAACATACACAGCACCCTTCCATAGTTAAGAAATATCTAGCATCGAATGTCAAGAGTGCTGAGGTTAAGAAATCTTAGCCTAGCCTAAAGAGTGCACCCTGGATGCCACCACTATCTAGAGGAAGACAACTTTTATTGACTTCTATGTCACAATCTGCCTTACTGGGGATGCTGCTCTCCTACCAATGCACTGTATACTTCTATATGCTACCTCTTCCCTTTGTATTTTCTAAAGGATGGGAAGACTGGAAAAATCTCAATAACTTTCCACTTTTCCTGGGGAAGGCAGTGCCAACTTTTACCCCTAAAAGCTGCATACTTTCTGCTGCATATTATTCAATTTCAAGTCTTGTAGGAAATTCACAGAGATACAAGTTTCTCTGTCCCACCCTCTGAACACTCCTATTTATACACACAGGTAGATTTTCTATACTCCCCAGCTATGTAGCTTCTGTATGCACTCAACTCATTTGTTGGACAAATACTACATTGTTATATAATCCTGACACTACATGTATATATGTGTAATATATATATATATATATATATATATATATATATATATATATATTATATATGGATATATATATCCATGTCCAGGAGCCAATATATTTTAATATCCTATTAACTATTACTCAGTTACTCAGTATTGGAAGCAATATGATTCATTCTAGTTAACCAAAAATTCTGGTTAACTGAATCATTATAAATACCATAACAAAATCACTGTTTTATCAAAGAATCTGAAAGAAAACAAATATACTCAAACACTAAAACCACAGTGTACACCATTTGGTTTTTAAATAAAAAATAGGCCTGGAGGTGTAGTTAAAAGGTAGAATGACCTTGGGTTCAATCCTCAGCACCCCCAAAGAAGATTTCTGGGTAGCAGAACCAGGCCTCAAGTGAATATAATTAGCTGACTAAGGCAACGGGGTAGAGCCAACCCTGATGTGTAAATCAGTTACTTAAGTCTTGACATATAGTTTTAAAATCTAGAGGCACAGAAAACATGGAAACAGAGGGCTAAAATGGTACAGTACCATTTGTTGTACACTGGATGTTAACTTTTAGTTATAATTTCCAACTATCATCTACCCATTACTAAAAAAAAAAATGGTTCCTTAGCAATCTAAAAGGCTTTGGCCTAAATACTTTTTGTATTGTTGATTGAACCTAGGGGCATTCTACCTCCAAGCTACACCCCTAGCCAAATTTTATTTTTATTTTGAAACAGTGTCTCACTAGGTTGCTGAGAGTCTCACTACCTGCTGATGCCGTCCTTGAACCTGTGATCCTCCTGCCTTAGCCTCCCAAGTACTGATATAATAGGTATGATCACCACCACACCTGGCTCTAACTCAAGCTTTAAACAGCCTGCCAAATTTTCTCACTTACTGATGCGATTAGGTGTATTTTATTGTGCTTTGCCTTAAGCCCAGGACTCTTGAGATGAAACACAGGCATTTGGGTTTTACTGCACTGTTACTCCTTCCCTGAACATTTCCAATGGCTTCATATGAATTCTCCACACTCAGGCAAGTACATGAACTTGGTGACTAGCTTCCCTGTGTCTTCTGCCAAAGGAAGAATCACAGTTTTGTTTTGTTGCCTTGGAAAACAGAAAACACTACAATAGCTCTGTGCCAAGTATGTTAAACACCTAACAGCTTCTGCCTCTGTATGGTTTTCTAAAATGTCATAGAGATCCGGTCCTGAGAAAAATAAAAATTCATTCTCTCCTTCCCTTTTCTTTTTTGTAGAGCATTTTATTCTTCGGTATCACAGACCTGTTGAAGTGGTTGAGGATAGTTAAGCACAGCCATATCTAAAAATTTGAGGATTAGTTTGCATTTTAGAACCTGAACTTTACTTTCTTACTCTCCATTTCCTTTTGTTTTTTAATCTTGTCCCCTACCAACCTCAGACAATCACACAAACTGGGCCAGAAATGTGCTTAGAATGGCAAATCACTGGCAGAATATCTAGGGGCTTGGATACTTTTATTGAACCCTTACTAGTGTTCATCATTTCTACCAGAAAATAATAAGTACAATTATAAGCACTAGAAAAGTCTTGATTCTTTCTTGCAGATTATCTATTTCTTCTCAATAAAAAATTCCATCATTTGTTACTTCATAAGATCCACCATTTTAAGAAAGTCATTTTTCTCATTAATATCAATGAGTATCAAGTGCTCAGCATGCTATTAAGATATTGCCTGTATTATTATGATTATTCCAAACCACACTACACAGTAGTATTATAAATTCCACTGTCTAGATATGACAACAATATCAGAGAATTCAAGTGAAAAATGTATATTACATTTTTTATACTTACTAAACTACTTTTTCTTTCTGGGACTACTAAATCATTAAACTACTTATCACTTGTGACAAAGTTACATTGGGAAGCCAGCTGACAATATTTGTGGGATGTGTTGTTTCAAGTCATCTAAGTAAATGCCATAATAGTATGACACATGCAAGAGACTTATTGAGACCAATGAGAAAAAATGGCAAGCAGACAAAGAAAGCTGAGAAAACCAGTAGACTATGAGACAATTGTGACTCTCTTGGAAGACAGGAAAGAAAATAGGGTTAGTTAAAAGAATCTTAATCTGAAGTGCAATTTTAAGACAGTTTGTGCAAAGCTAATGGGGAGCCCTAGACTGAAAACCATCCATTGTAATTGTTCTGCATCTTCCAAGAATGGGATGCTCTCCAGTCCACACCATGTTCGGTCATTATCTGAAAGCAGCCTTTGAGAAATGTGGCCCCTAACACAATTACAGATTCAGAGCACGGCAGCTGAGGCTGTCAGTCAGTTATGCTCTTCACAGTAGGAGAACTGAGAGGCATATTTTCATTACTACCATAGGGATACAGTCTGGGCTAGAGTCAGAAATCGACTAGAGGACTTTGGCCTAATTATAAAAGTTCATTTACCCACTTTGGACTAGCCAAACATTTCTGGAGGATAGGATTTAGGTTTTTCTTGTTCTGATATTTTCACAGTACCTGATCAGATATTAAATAGGTGCTCAGTGATTGATAATTGCCTCAATATGACTTTGGCCAGCAGCAATCTTATACTTTGCAAAAATGAGATGACAGTTTCTTTAAATGGCTCCTAAAGTGGCTAGCCCTAAAAAAGCAAAATTCACAAATAAAACTAACAACAATTAGAATCATTAAGAGTAATAAAAGTAATTATAATCATTTGCCCTACTTAACTCAGGTCCTCTTCACAAAGGAAAAGCTCAAGGACTTAAACTATAGGATAAGGCCTCCAGAATCACTGAGATATCAACATATACAAACACAGATATACATATGTACACATACCCTTTTATACATTGATGTTTAATTTCAACCTCATATGATGCAGTCGTTTCTTCACTCTGGAGTGTTAAGCAGCTTGGAATACACAAAACAGCTTCTTTCAACCCCAGCTCCACCACTACACCAAAGAAAGCTTAGTAAAACTCCTGGGTATGCAGTATGGAATCAGATCTCTGTCACAGGCAGGATATAGAAAGAAAACAAGAAGAATAGAGAAGCAACATGTTTGGGAAAGTTGAAGGAAAAAGTAGAAAAGAAGATAACCCAAGAAGGAAGAGAAAGAAGAATAAAGCTCAACCTATAATGGAGATAAGAGGATATGTGTGTATACTAAGGATGGGGCAGGGTAAGACCACAGATTACCCATGCCAGTGACTGGAGACATTAAGAGCTCAATGGTTTATGCAAGTAACTGAAATAAATGCCAGCCATATTATTGCCTATCATGTGTTGAATGCTCATTATGTGCAAATACTGTGCAAAGTACTTTACCTGAGTTACATGAAAATAAATTAATAAAATCATGTGAGGAAGCTACTAATACAGCCCATTTTCAACTGAAGCAACTGTGTTAAAGAAGGACAAACAAGTAATGAATGGCATAGCTAAAATAATAACCAGTTTTGTCAGATGTGTTTGTCACCTACATTGTTTTGCTTCTTCATCTATCAAAACTATTCAAATTACTTATTTACATATATTGGCCAAACACATTCCATTTGAGACTTTGGGCCTAAAATAGATGTAAGTAAAATAAATAGTAAGTAGATGAAAAATATAATAAATATATTTAAATAAATAAATAAAATGTAAACCAAAGAGTAAACAGATATGAATAAAATACATAGTAAAATAAATGGTAGCTAAGATTAGGAACGGTTCCTGCTATTAAAGACCATAGATTTTTTTATCATCCTTTTACAGAAATACATTCAAATCTTCAAAACAAACACAGGAATTAAAAGTGATCCCGCATTCCCAAAATGATAAATGTATTTGCTGAAAGGGAATCATTATATGGACACTAGGCCGGATCCATCACATAAAACTTCCTAAAAATGTGGCAACATTTGAGCTACACAACCAGGGAAAGAAAAATGTACAGCATGATTCAATGTTTGGACAGAAATTTGCTATCATGTTATGCAAATAAAGGATGCTGTATTTGCTGCCTGGAAAAGGAGTGCTGAAAACTCAGACATTAGAACTGGTAACTTGTTTTTGAGACAAAAAGTTAGATGGAAAAGCTTGTTTGACTATATCCTATTGTACTGTGAGGCAACATTGTCAATTTGAGCCAGACACATCATCATCAGAAACTGTTACCACTTGGTGAGATCAAATCACCAGCACAAATGGCACCCTCTTGGTCAGTGTCAGCCAAGATGCCAAAGGCTGACCGAGCATGAAAGGTGGCAGATGGACAGTGCCGACAAGGAGCTTGCCCAGCTGCTGACACTGTAAAACTTTTTCCAGCTGTGAAATTTTTCTGGGCCAGAGTAGGTAAAATTCTGGGACTGTCAGCTTGAATTTAGTTTCTTCTTTCACACAGATGCAGAGAGGCAGAGTATGACCCAAGAAGACACATCAGTTTGTGATATTGTTCCTGTCCCTGCCTTAGGTCCTTTAAATGTATCCGGATTTTTGCTGTAATATACTAAGAGGAGCAATGCAAAAGCCCAAGTTCAAGCAACAGCATTCTGCCTCAGATCTCTGTCTTCCTACTCTCCCACTCATTCATCCCAACCAGATCATTCTCCTGGTCCTTAGACCCTGATGACTCTAAACTCTAGCTGCTAATTCTATCTTTAGACCCTCTTTGCTCTTACATCTATTTAGACTTATTTCTCTGGTTAATTTACCTCATCTCTCTGTATACAACTTCTAGCTTTCAACTTTGTACACACCATCAGTATCACAAATATCTGCAGCTGTAAGCAATAGACAGTGCTGCCACCCACCCCAGCCCTGTAGGGCCCGCTATAGTTATGCCAGCTTATTGAAAACTTTGCCAAGATCAGAGATGGGACACCTGGCATAGAGAAATATTTCTCCATTAAAAAGGCGGTTTGAAAAATCCAAAAGTTGTATTTGGTTGCATGCTCAGGCTTCTAAAGGCCCAAAGGGAAATTATGGGGTACAGAACCTTGTCAGTCAAGATAATTAATTCTAAGGTGTGAAAAGAGACTGTTTAAAGCAGAACAGGTGATGGCAGCATGCCCACAGAGGCACTTGTGATATAGTACAAAGAAAACTGGCTGAGGTGTCAGGGGACCTGAGTTCCAGGCATAATGAGCTTTGAATAGTTGTGCAAGCTTGGGTCAGTTCTGATCCCTCTCTGGGCCTTGGACATCTTATCTAATCAGAAGGTATTGGGCTAAATGACCTTCTGAGGTCAATTCCATATCTCATCTTCTAGGACTAATTGATTGCTTAACAGGCAGTCACAAGTGAAGAGGGTAGAAATGACTCTTGGTGGATGCCCTGAAGCCTGATTGCCAGTGAGGCAGCTTTATGATTGGGAAATAAAAGCAATAAATTGTGAGGATGAATAATAGAAATCAGGAATTGGATGCTGGTTTTGTGTGGTAGGTCTGGGAAAGGGGAGTGCAGTTGGTGAGGAATAATTCGTTTGAAGTAAAGATGTCTGGTGGATAAAAAGTCTAAAAGTAGGGTTGTTAAATATCTGGGATATAGTTATGTAATGCTTATGTGAGGGTACTTAAAGAATAATGAAGGGGCTCAATTGATGAGAAATGACTTCTTTGCTATTCTAACAATATACTTGTAATTTCTAAACCTTTTGTGTCTGTATGTTACCAAGGAAATGCAGAATTGGTCACTTATATCTGAGCACAAACTAATTTCTAAAATTTAGTCAATATTAACAGAATTTTAAGGGAATGGAATGCAGGATAAGTAAATGTTGATTAATGCAATGGTAGGAGGTGAAGGAAGGAGTTGGGGTGTGCATGGAAAATGACCCAAACTGTAGGGAGCTATTTAGGAGTAAAGATCTGATAAAATATTCTGTCCTTCTGCACAGTAGGGACCCCTAGGCCATCAGTGAACTCTGTGAGGGCATAAGGAACCTTGTTAGACTAAAAAGAAAAAAATACACAGAAAGGGTCATAAAGTAAAACAGAGGCCCTGACATTGTAAATATCAGTGATCAGCACACGAACACAAATAAAGGTTCATGCCTTTCTGTTAAGCTCCATACCCTTGTATTCAATTAAGGAACAAACATCCATATCAGGATGTTCCACCAAGCACTTTGAAAACAAAATAGAAGGTAGGTATCATCACTATCTATGAATATATTTTTCTTATATTTCTGATCTCTATCCTGGGTGATGTTATCTGCTTTTAATTACCTTGTTATTCAAATTAGAGATAGAAGTGCTAGAGTCCTTACTTTTCCTTATCACTCTACCTCTCTCAGCAAGTTCCTATATTCTAGGTTTTTAAAGAGAATTCAAATAATTGTTACTCATTAGTTTTTTAATTTGCTTAGTTCAAGTCCACCTTACTCTCTGGATTATCACAATGGCCTCCTAACCAATCTGCATGTACTAGCCTACCCCCAGGATAATGGTGCCAGGCCTTCCATAATGCTGTCAGAGTAAAATATAATTCTAATCCCTTCATCATTGGCTTCCAGTTGTCTATGGAACAAATCTTAAACCCTATTACATGGCTATTTTAAGACATGGTTGCTCTCTCTTTATACTCCTATCTTTCATCACTTTCCTACATGTTCCCTTTTTTTTGGTGGTACTAGGGTTAGAACCCAGGAGCTTTCCTGCCTCCGGGCTATACTGCCAGACCTAATTTTTTATACTTCTTGGAAAAAAGTTCTCAATAAGTTGCTTAGAGCCTCACTAAGTAGCTGAGGCTGGTTTTGAACCTGTGCAATCCTCCTGCCTCAGCCTCCCAAGTGCTGGAATTACAAGTGTGCACCACCACACCCAATTTATATGTTTCCTTTACTCTAACCTACATCAAATTTCTTATCTTTGCCCCATTTTAATGTTGATTCATGTCTCTGTGCTTTTGAATATGCAGACACTTTGGTTCATCACCCAATTTGAACTACTTAGCTTCTTTCCCTTTAGGACTCAGCCCCCAAGGATCACCTCCACAAGGAAGCCTACATCTCTGCTCTTCCATCCATCCTCCCAATAGGTGAAGTATACTTCCATTGTGTTATCATAGCATCTTATGCTTAGCTTAAGTTCTTGTATGGTTTCAAAATTTTCTAGTTATCATTTTTTAGTTTTGATCTCTACTGTATTATGGGTTCATTGGACAAGAGAACCTATTCATTCTACTTTATTCATCTCTGTATCATCCCTTACCTGGAAAAGTACCTGGCATTATGTAGGTGCTCAGTAAATATAAGCAGTATAAATATGGGAAGAAATTCAGAATGTATATTTAAAATTTTATCATTGAATTCCCACATTCTATCCAGTAAAAAAAGCATTCTAGTACAGATATAGAATTGTTGCATTAGATAGGTCAACTCAAGAAAATCTATTTTCCAATGATTTCACATCTTCATAGGCTAGATAAATTGCAGAATTTGAGATGCTAGGCAAGTTTCTTCCTATCTTTAAAAAACTAGAGCCTAATTCTAGCTACTTTTTAATTTTCATGAGCTTAGCATCTATTTTCAATAGTTTTTTTTACAATTCCTTTTATAAAGAACTACTCAAAGAACTTATAATGACATTGCAGTGCCTGTCAATCAGTCCTAGCCATTAACAGATTAGTAGAAAATAGAAGAGCCTGAGATAAAGGAAGGGGAAAAGTTCTACAAATGGTCAAATCTGTTGTTTATCTGCTTATTTTTTTACTTAAAAAGTCTTTGTGTACTTTAATGACCAACCCTTGTATTATTTTTAAAAAACTTTCAAACTGGTTTGGGGCTTTTAGGCAAATAACTTGTTAGTCCTCCTGAGTCTTTTTGGTCACTTCTGTGCACATTGAAAGCAAACATTATCCACAGTTTAATCTCTAAACACAAAAAATCTGGCCTGTATGATTCTCTTTTAACTAAGTCTCAATGGATATGGGTATTTTAGCCTGCTGCAGGATTATTTGTAGTTAACAAAAGAAAATAGACTAAAACAGCAAAAAGACTCCTGTCAGGGCTAATACAGAGAAGAAGGAAGGGTCCTGGGGGAGGTTTCTCAAAGTAAGTCTCCAACTGGTAGGTATTCATGGGCAGCCAGACCACTAAAATACATTTTTTTCAAGTGAATTACTTACTCCAATTTAACTTGAATTAGTTTATATATATGAGATTTATCAACAGCAGCAAAACACTTAAGGTTCCTCCTATATGTCATACAGCCTAAATGTTCAGCTAGATATAAAACATGATAGGTAGGAAGAAAGGCACATAGGTAGGTAGATAGATAAATAGAAGATAAATACACTTGAGACTTTTTTTAGAGACAAAGGCATAGATTTATTTAGAAAAAGTGGATGTTACATATTTGCATTATGATGAGTTGATTCCAAGTTTAATAGGACTTGGAGAATTGAAGTCAGAAAGCAATGGCTTCACAGAGGATTATGACAAAATATGCCATTCAGTACCTGTCATTTCTGCCAATGGGCTGCAGATTTTGTATATTTCAGTTCCTGGCACTCTCTTCTCTCCTCTCTTTTCTTTCTTTCTTTCTTTCTTTCTTTCTTTCTCTCTCTCTCTCTCTCTCTCTCTCTCTCTCTCTCTCTCTCTCTCTCTCTGTATGTGTGTGTGCATGTGCTCTTTTTTAACCTATATTTCTGTTTTCTCTTTTAGAGGGGTAAGAGAGAAATAAGAAGAGTTGCCATATAAGGGGATTTTAGAGATAACTTTGTAGGGAATGGATGGTTAGGGCATGCTAGGTTCCTATAGACTAACTATATCACTATGAATCCTGCTATGATATACAATTATAATGTACCAATAAATTAATAAAAGTCTCATGAGGAAAAATTGTTTTTATAAGCATTCATCATTTTTAGGCTATCCATAGTTGAATTATCTCTCATTAAAAGCACAGGGACCCATACCCCTGCCATTTTAATATTTGTTCTAGATCTCCTGTTACTTACTCCATTAGAATTTCTATTTTTGGTATCTTCTTAATTGTGTCATCTTGAATGCTGCCCAAATGTCTATAGCTTATTTGTTCCTAATTTTGCATGAGCAAGAATTTAGTTTGGAAAATGCCCAATGGAGAGTTATGGTAGATTATGTCCCATGCAACCCCCAGTAAGTTCCTGGTAGCTCTTAAATGATTAAAACATTATGATCACCATATAATAGCAATCTAAGAAAAAAAGTAGTACAAAATCATCAATTGATATAGTATGGAGATATGCAGAGAAATTTAAATTTTGAAACATTTATTCACTTTGCTCCTAAGCATAAACCTCACAAAATCAATACTGGATCCTAGAATTTAATACTAAACTAGAGAGTCTAGGAATGTAATTCATTGGCAGAGTGCCTGCCTGGCATGCACAAGGCCCTAGGTTCAATTCCCAGCACCACAAAACAAAATCTAAACAGAATACAACTTAATACAAGTTGGGAAAAATTTGAATGAAAAGAAAAAATAACCTTCATAAATAGAATTTATATTTCTATATAGAGTTGCTCTATGTCTAAATTATTAAACATTCTATGTGATAATTCAGATTTTAATAGAAAATACTGATTTGATCATTAATGCAACGTTTCCCTTTTCTTTTTCCACTAGGTATCAATCCTGAATTATGCGGGACCAACACTAAGTGAAAAAAATAGCCTGACCCAGATCATGAAATGCCAATGTGTGAGTAAAACAATTTGGATTTTTTTCAGAATAAAAACTATCCTATCATATGTAGTGCCCACAAGTATACAAAATTCCTGGTACTAAAACTGTAATCTTCCATTTTTAAACAAGATTTAACTCAATTGCAATATAATTTCTTCTGACAGTTATGATTATTTAGAATTATATTGCCTCTTTCCGCTTTTCCCTTGAAAAGACATTATTTGAAGCAGTGGTTCATGTCAAATAATTTTATATTGATTAGAATTATGCTTCTTCCATACCATTAAAGAGGTCTCTACAGGAGGAGTCCTTTTCCAGTGCAAGAGAAAACTTTTAGTGTGTCAAGGCTAGCACAGATCTGAGGTCACCTAAACACCAAAGACTAGAATTACAGAATTTTCTAGGCAAATGACCTTCCCTCATTAGACTGAAAAACCATCCAGGATATATGCCTTTTTCTGTTATCATTCAAATTATCTTTAGTAAGCATGTATTTTTTTGTAATGAACCCCACTTTCCAAATAGCAAAAATAACTATAAAACAATTAAAAATAAAAACAGGAACTTTCCCAAATTTTCCATAATATTTTCTCTGACTTCCAAACCCAGTATTTTGTCCACATCATGTTCTGGTTTATATCTAATCAGTCTTTCCTGCTGAATAACCATGTATGGTTATTCTAATTTTTTTAAGAGAAAAGAAACAACCAGGCCTGGTGGCGCATGCTTATAATCCCAGCATTCTGGAGGCTGAGACCAGAGGATCACCAGATAGTCTTAGCTACTTAGAGAGGCATTTCACAACTCAGTGAGACCTTGTTTCAAAAATAAAAGCACTAAAAAATAGGGCTGGGGGTGTAGCTCAAAGGTACAATGCCCCTGGGTTCCATCCCTGGTACTGAAAAAAAAAAAAAGAAAGAATAGGAAAGACTGTTCAAATAATGCTATGTTCATAAATGAAGGAATCACTATGAATCTCATTAGCACATATGGGGAGGTAGAAGGAGGAGTGAAGTGGGATGGGAAAGGAAATACATCAAGTGATATGTGCCTATTTGTTTGTATTGCTATGAACTTCACTATGATGTGTAATTATGATACACGGACAAAACTGTAGAAGAAAACAAAAAGGAACATGAGAGGTAAATTTGAAAGGGAACTATTTAAGCTTTATATTTTCTCTTGTATGTCTGAGTCTGCAAAGGAATGAAGATGGGGCTGCTAAATAGCTTAATACTAAGCACAGTCCATTGCAATCCAGAGTTTCCTAAGCGGCTCAGCATCATGCCAAGGCAGAGGCATGCAATAGAGTATGTCTGATCAGATTCAGGGAGTCATTTCAGAATTTCCTTCTTAGAAAATTTAAATTTAGTTTCAATTTCCTAGAGTGACTATTCCAGATGGACCGAGTTGTTCGGATAAAATAGAAACTGACCTACAACCACTTTTCCAGTTTCAAGAGAAGGAGAAATAGAGATTGGTTAAGTTTGTTTATTATTTTTAAATGTCTCTGTACTGAGGTGAGTTATATTCACTACTCTTTTCATATGACCAAAGGTACAACAATAAAGACTAAAACAAGATGAATGGTATATATACAAAGAGAAGGTTTATTTCCATCAGGGAGAAAGATCTAGTAGCAAGATAGCTTTCTTCGCTCCTCCTTGGGGTCCCTTTCTATTTTCTCTTTCCATTTTCTTGCCTTGTCAGCCTTAGGAATGGAAAGGCTATTCATTTAGATAATACGTTGGAGCCTACAACTCTTATCTTCTTGTATGACCCAATAGTCCATAGTTTAGATTTAAATCCCCCACACTCCACCCCTGTAGACTTTCAGTTCAGTGTCCTTGATGTCAGACATTGAGGATGAAGCCAGGGTAGTGAGTTGCAGCTGTTGGCTGTAATGTGACACCATAGGAGAATGCCTGGCTTCTAGTGCAGGTCCCTATAAAGGCAACAGTACAGGGTCAAAAACCATCTTGAATATCACCTCCTTTGGGAAGTCTTCCCCGCCTCCTGCCCCTACCTCCTCATCCTGTGCACTAGTATTTCATGTTTTTTTTTTCTTTTACCACGATCACAGCATTCATCATGCTGTGTTGATTTTTCTGCCTCCTTTATTAGGCTGTGAGATATTTGGAGATGTGAGCTCTGTCTTTTATCTTTGTATCCCTAGTGCATAGCACAGGGCCTGGCACATAGTAGACTTCCAATAAATGCTGAACAACTGTTTCATACTAACATCTGTCTACATCTGAGGGACACCTAGGGGTATAAATTTCTTTTTATTAAATTTCATGTTTCATAGCTTCTAACATTTTATTATATTTTCATGAACAAAAACTAATATAATATATATCAGTTATATTTAATAGATAATTATATTTAAACAAGTAAGGCACTCACTGAATCAGATGCAGAGATATCAGGTTTTATGGGATCAAGGAGAGAAGAGGTTAAGAAAATGGGTTACCTAATAAATGCCTTTTTTCTTTTGGAGTTGAAACTTTCCCCTTCTTAATCTTATTCCTCCTTTCTCTGCCACATTTCTATTTCATATATCATGCCTTCTTTCTCTCTCTTCACTCCAGGCAACAATAGGTTCAGTCCTCCCTTACCCTAAAAGAAACTTAAGGACTCTTCTTTCCCCTTAGGCTATACAACTCCACTGTTTCCTCCTTTTCTCAACCCTTCTAAATTCTAGACAGAATAAGTTGATACCCGTAACTTTCAGTGTCTTACAACCCACTCATTTCACAATCATTCTTACATATGTCCTCTCCTTTCTAATTAGTCCTGACTATCTCACTCTGATATTTACTATTCTGATGAAACCTCTCTTTCCAGAGTGGTCTCCTCATCAATAAATAAAATAACAACATATATTATACATTAATAACATAGACTTCAGGTTAAACAGGTTTTGAGTCAAGTTCATGTTGTGCCTTTTAACTAGCCATGATGTCGTAAGTTTTTTAACCTCTACACTCATTTTTCTCATCTTTAAAATGGGGAAAATTACAATCTACTTCAAAGGGGATTCTGAAAATGAAATGGGAGATTCTTTTGTAGTACTTAGCATCAGTAGCAAAGGAAGTGATCAATATGTAGTAGCAATTTATCTTGTTATAAGTCCTGATATTTTTCAGATATTTTTTGGGGGAGAGACTAGGTATTGAATTCAGAGGTACTCTTGAATCCAAAGGTACTCTACCACTGAATTATATCCCTAGCCCTTTTTATTATTTTTTTTTATTTTGAGACAGTCTAAGTTTCTCAGGCTGTTCTTCAATGTGCAGTAGTACATTCCAGTAGTAGCTGGAATCATACTTTTTAATGTTTTTGATAACAGATACTAAACTCTTCCTTCTGATACTCTGACTTTCCATGAAACCCAAGATTCTGTAAACTTGTGGTTTTCTTTTTACCAGTCTCACTGGTTCATTTCCTTCCACATAGGCAATTTTCCTCCCTCTTCCTGAGACATCAGCGTGATCATGTCCTAAGATTCAGTTCTTGGCCTATAATCTTTATATTTCAAAGAGTTTGGAAATGTGGGTCTGGAACTGAGAAGTGAGGATATTGCATTTCTTTACCCAGATTCATCATCACCTTTCCTTTTAAACTAGCTTCCCTTTAGACTTGGCTCTTTCTGTCAACTAGTGCTACAGATTTGGCTTTGATCCAGCTAAACTGTATTGTTTGCAACCCTTAAACTTGTCACATATACTCTACAGCCTTCACAGTTTGGCTTGTATTGGTCCTTATTTCCTGTGGAAATAAAACTCATTCCTCAAAGACATCTTAAATGTTACTACTTCTGTAAAGTCTTTCATGTCTGCAATAGGCTCTAGAATAATTGTAGTTTTATCACCTTCTAGCTGTATGACCACAAGGAAGTTACTACATCTCAGGATCAGCGTTCTCATTCGAAACAGGAGAACAATAATAATCCCTAACTGACCAAGTTGGTGTTATAATTAAAATAAATGAGAAACTTCTTATGAAAGTGATTTTTATAGCATCTTACATAGAATAAACCTCAATATATTATAGAAATTATTGTTTTAGTTACTTCTACTACTAGTCTACTACTGATATTTTTATATGTTCTTCATTTGGTACTCCGGAGAAATTAAATTGTCTCTTTTATTTAACTTTCCTAATTCCAGGTTTTGTTAAATTTATCTACATGGGTTGGCCCCTGTCATTAGTCTTTTCCAACTATTAGAATAAGAGAAAAGTAAAAAATTTCTCCTTATATTATTTTGTAGGGGCTAAATAAATTTTTATTGAATTTAAGTAAATTGAATCCTTTTTTCTGTTGGTCTCATTTGGAATTTTTAGTTCCCTCCTCCTTTGTTCAATTCCAAAGGAAGAAGTAGTGATTAGTGTAAGAATTTAAGACCCTTTGTTGTAATATGTTATTTCTACTTTTAAAAAGATTCAGGCTTTTCTTTTGTTTAGTTTATCACAACAAAAGTTTAGTTAGGGATTGTACTGACTGGAGGTAAATGGGCAGGGGGCTTAGCCTTAGAGTTAATGGGAGAAGTTTTAGGCTAGATTAGTAGGAGGGGAATGCTTACTTTCCTTTTATACTGCTTTTAGATACTATCACTTATGCTTCTCTCTTTGAGCAAAGAAAGTCAATCAATATTATTCATTGTTTCATTTTGGTGTACAGACCCTTAGACTCTGGGAGGCATAAGAAAATCCACACTTTCAACCCCAAAGAGAGCTCAGGTAAGGCCCACTGTTTTTCTTTATATGTCAGAGAGTACCCTAAAAGATGAAGGAAAGAAAAGTAAATAAAGAGGAAAAACTACTCCTAGTGGTGGCAATTTAAGAGAAAAATCTAGGCAATATCATAAAGATATTGTAAAGGTATTTGTCATATGTATATATTCTTGACCCCTGATTCCTCTTGTGATCGCTTTCTGTGGACTTCTTAAGGTGCTAGCCACCAAATGTTTCTCCCTAGACTAAATCTCTCTCATTCACATATGCTCAGGAATAAATTTAGTGAGAACAACTTAGGGAGTTTCAGTAGGTATATGAATGAGTGTGTGTGTGTGTGTGTGTGTGTGTGTGTGACATTCCTAAGAATAATAAAAATATAGTCTAATAGATATCACTATCTAGTAGGTAAGTGGTGATAAGAACTCTGAACGTTCATGGAAGCTTTCCTAAGGCTCTTGAGTATACATAGGCCACCTGCTCTGCCTACATATAATATGGTTTTGCCACTGTACTGAACTTGCTATCAAGTTGGTCTAAGGCGCAATAATAAAAACTATTCGTTTTGAACTTTTAACTCAAATTTTCAACACTCAAGCCGTTTTTCTGTGTTTATAGTCTCTAAAGTTCAAGAAACAAGAGGGAAAATTAGTTTGCATCACAAAAGTTCAACTACAATCATAACTAGGCATCACTTTGGGTTTATTATATCATTCTTGGGTAAAATTAAAGCAAAGAACAATTACCCAAAACATCTTAAGTAATAATGTGAATATATGAATATGTTAATTTTCTAATTTGCTCAAAATGGGGTGCATACAGAACCTGGTAATTTATTCATTGGTAATCGCTTTATTTATAAGGTTTCTTGATCTAAATGCCTACATAAGAGTAAAGAAATACTTAAAATAAGTGAAATAGTAAGAGGCCATATTTCAAGACTTAGTTCCCCTTTTAAGTTTATCTTCATACTTGGCTTTTATACACATATATATTTCTCTCTGAGGAGTGAGATGGAAATTTTCTATGACTGGGAAGAGAATGGAATGAACACATATGTTGATGTTGCATGTTTACACTTGAGCACTAATAAATTTCTGTGTCAAATTTCTTTCCCCAAGCCAACAAGGAAAAGAAACTGGGTTTTGTGTAAAACTTGCACCTCTGGGTGTGGCTAAATCTCTCTTCAATGAGAACTGGCATGGTGATTAGATATGATGGCGACTGTGGCTTTTCCAATTGAGAAAGTAACCAGTTTAATTTGTTGTATTTGGAATATTTTATTCAATAATGACAAGTTTTACACAAGTTAAATTATATAGCCTCAGTGAAGGCACATTATAATGGAAGGGCAGAAATGCCCACAGTCTAATAGGAACAAATTATTAAAGCTTCTGCTCTATTCAGCAGAAACAAAATAGAGCTAACTTCGTACTTAAGATTAGAAATAATTTCCTAAAAGCAAGATGTCTGTTTGGGGGCAAAACAGAAGAGTTATTGCTGCCAAGAATTGCTATAAAGAGGTTCCTCCAATTCTTTGCTCCACTACCTTCAATAAAAATGACAACTTTGAATGTCCTCTTGAGGCTGTTAACAAGTTTCATTCAATACCAATAGAATAGGAACATTAAAAATCTATGGTCTCTCAAGCCAGCCAAATTTTTGAGTCCTCGCATCAATGTCAAATCTTGTCAGCTGTTGAAAGCTAAAATGTCTTATTACCAGAAACACATGGAAGCCTAAAGGAGTGATTCACCAATTACATTGAACTAAAAAAGCTTTATTGACCATTTGCAGAGTATCCAGCCCTAGATTTAGTGGGTTCATGTAAAAGCGTATGGCAGGGCCTTTAATCTCAGAGAGCTTATGAAGACCACACCTGAACATCCTGAGGGTCAGGGGACAATAACGTCTTTAGTTCTGTGAGGCTGTCAGCAGAGCTAAGCTACAGTGAGTTCAGAGAGGCTTAGGGCATAGGCAGAAAAGGAAAAGAAAGAAAAAATAATGAGAAAGGACTTGGAAGAGTAGGAACAAAGGAAAGATTGTGTGAGAATGACCAGAAAGGTACAAAAGGTGTGAGGGTACATTAGTTAGAAAGAAAAAGGACCACCTTGGGGACCTAAACTGTAGGCTGTCTCCACTCTTTAATCTGTATCCACACTGACTTTGAAAGTACTGGATTCCTTAAGCCAAAGCCAGGATCTACAGGTGGATTAGCTGTGGCTTCATGCTGAAAGCAGCTAAAGGAAGGAAAAGGAGCAAGTATTTTTGCCATGCATGAATTCCTTTATCGGTCTATTATGACATCAGTGTCTTAGAAGTTCCATTCTTAAACTGAGATAGAATAATGCCTTCTCATTTTCATCATTTATTAGTGCATTGCAATTGTACACCATGGTGAGGTTTAATGTGATACAAACATGCATGCATGCAGCTCCTGGTGTATTTCCTTTCAGCATCCCACCCCACTCCCCATCCTCCCTCAAGAATTTATTTCTTGTTAGTAAAATTGGTAGTAATACTTTCATATATTTTCATAGTATTATTTGAACTATTTCATACCTCAATTCTCCCTTTTCCCTTTACCATCTTCCTCCCCTGTCCCCTTCCACTTATTTTACTGGTCTCTCTCCACATTCACCTAAAATCTCTTATATTTTCTATTTTCTTTTTAGCTTCCACATAGGAGAGAAAACATATAACATAATATTCACTAGTTCTACCTATTTCTCTGCAAGAGACATGATTTTGTTCTTTATTGCTAAGTAGAATAACACTGTATGCATATATCACTTTTTATCCTTTCATCTATTTATAGACACCTGGTTGGGATCCATAATTTAGCTATTATAAATTGTGCTGCTATAAACATGAGTATACATATATAACTATAGTATTCTGACTTTAATTCTGTTGGAAAAATTAGTGAGGAGTGGTATAACTGGGTCATATTGTAATTCCATTCTTAGTGTTTTGAGAATCTCCACACTGATCTCTATAGTGGTTGTACTAGTTTATAATCTTACTAACACTATATAAAACTATCTCTTGCCCCATATCCTTACCAGCATTTTCTCTGTGACTTCTCATTTTATAAGGCCTTGAGGCTTGAATGGTACTGAACAAGCCTGCCTCTTATATGGAGGTTACATTTCCAGTCCAAAGTTGACCAGCCTACCAAATTTTCCCTTGCAGAAGCAGGCCTGGGTTTGTTTGTTTATTCATTTCTGAAACTGGATTCCAGATGCTAGAGGAAAGAGGGGCTGTTTTCCCAGGAAATTAGAGACTATGTCAGGGCAACATGCCCTCACCATCCTTCTCCATTTGTTGTGAAGAAGGACCAGACGGAATGATGGATGGTTGGGGTGTTTATAACTATTGAATATGCCTAATCTGAATTCTCGGCAATTAGGGCTATTCAGCTTTAACCCTTTGGCTGAGCTATTCATTTCAACCAGATGTACCAGATGTACTAAGTCTATCTTCATTTTTCTGGCTTCCCCTAATCTGCCTGAATAGTTTTTCTCAGATACAAATGTGTTCTATATTAAAAGATGCTGTGGACACATTTAAAAGAATAGTTAGGAAATGCATCATATTTTGCCTTATCACATTTTTTCTTTTTTTGTACAAAAGGGTTATGCAAGTTCTCTAGCCACTTTTCCAGAGAAATATATTAGTTTTAAAGAATTTTCCCCTGACAATTGGATCAGGTTGTCACATGAAACCTTCTTGTTTAGTCTTTCAAATAATATACAATAAAAACATTGAGTTATCATGCAATCACAGAATTTCAGGGAGGGGATTAAAAATCATTTTGCTATCTTCATCACACAAGAAATCAGAAAACTAAGAACCATAGAGGAAACAAGATTTCTTCAAATTCAAAGAACAATTTATGGCAGAACTAGAACCTCTGATTTGGACAGAAGTGAATAAGTAGGATCCTAAGATATGTCCCACTTAATATCTCTGCATTCTTATGTGATTTATTCTCTTAATACTTAAATTTCAATTCACTGACACATAATTCCCTTAATCCTGACTTTTTAGAAAGTTTTCATCCTCCTCAATAAAAAACCCAAATGAATAATCTGTTCTCAACTTTGATTAAAGCCTTTAAGGACAATAGATGAATCCTCTAAAACATTTTATTTTCCATAATATCTTTCAAATTTTGCATATAACTCTCATAAATATATGAGAAAGTGGCACAGTTTAGCAAAAAAGATATGAAGCCAGACAGATTCGGCTTGCATCTCGGCACTGATGCTTATCAGATAAAAGTCCTTGAATAAGTAACTTGCCATACTGGAGCCTCATTTTTACATCTATAAAATAAAACTAGTAATAATATCTACTTCTTGATGTTCCTGTGATAATTGAGGCAATATATATAGAGCACCTAACAGGGTGCCTGTATTAGCAAGTACGCAATAAATGGTGGCTACTCATGTTACTGAATGAAAGGGGGGGACCAAATACTTATATGCCAGGGAGGTCGTCCCTTAATAGAAAGGTCACAGAAAAGAGTTAAACAGAGGATTAAAAGAGGTAATTCAATAGCTTCCCAGCGCCCCCTTGAGTTTGAATTTGGATCACATTTTTGTTTTACTATTGGTTTAAAGCCAGTCCTTAGAATATCTTGAGATTGTCAGAGTTGAAAGGAGTTCTAAAGATTACTTTTTCTAAATCCACTCACTTTATAGACCTGTAAAGATAGCTGAAAGGTAAACTAAATTCATTTTGGTCACACGCCCAGCTGAGGGAGGACCGTACTTTGAATCTTTAAGGGTTTCTTTCCAGTGGTTTTTCTTTGTACTTTAATGCCACTTCCATAAAGGCACATATAATTTCAAACAACAGCAAAACAACATATATTGAAAATATACTACATAATTTGGATATTATGTAGCATTTTGTATTAGCCATTCTTCTGTTCCATTTCTTTAGTGTGAAAAAATCAATATAAATGACAATTTAAAATAAAGATGAAGAATTAATTTTAAGGAATATATATATTTCATATATATGAGTTTGTTTATATGTATATATAGCATATACATGTGTATGTTTGTATGAACAAATGTATTGGGCTTCCCTGCATATACTCCCAATGAATAAAATATACAAAAAATAGAAACTATGACAAAAAGAAGACTGAAAGTTCACCAAGTCAAAAGTAAACCACTGCAGCAGGCTAAGATTAATGGTATTTGTGAAGAGTAGCAATTGGATTATTACCTCTATTTGGGGAAAGTGAATCTGCAATGGAAACTGAATGGGGAAATGTGACCTTTTAGCTTCTGACTT
The DNA here is from genome assembly GCF_963383645.1 of Muscardinus avellanarius. NCBI lineage: Eukaryota > Metazoa > Chordata > Mammalia > Rodentia > Gliridae > Muscardinus > Muscardinus avellanarius. Next base: position 100,157,657 of record NC_137792.1, read on the forward strand.
TTTCTGTGAAGTTGTTAATCTCTTTTTCTATTTCCTTGTCATGACATTATAATTGTCATATGATTAAATAGTGCCATTTTGCAGGAACAAAGAGAGAGAAAAAAGAGTCTAGCAGCAGGCTGAAGACAACCTAAAACAAAGTTCAAGAAATATTTTTATATGTTGGACAGTTCAAGCATTCAAGGACCAGAAAGACCTATCAGTAGGAAGCCCAAGACTTCTAACCAGCTGCTTAGTTTTGCCAAGACTTGGGCTATTTTCCCAAACATAGTGAAGTAGGAAAGTTTTCCTTTGAATGGGAATACCTTTTTAGATCACACCCTTTCAGGTTATTTGAATCTGATCTTCCACGTTCAAGTAAGTTTATAACTTTAAAGCTGTAGAAACTTGGGGAGAATGCAAAATAAGACTTGTCTACAGACATGTAAAATCTATTCAGTGGATGTTCAATTCCCCTCTTAACTTTGGAGAAAGCCAGTTTACCTCCATTTGCAAATCCATTTTAATATCCCTGATGGGTAAATGTGGGTTCATTGTTCTTGAATTTTCCCTTTGACTAGTTGTTATATCTCATAAGTTTTCTAAATTTATAAATTATATATAAATTTATAAATTTGTATATAAATTATATATATAAATTATATATAAATTTATAAATTTATAAATTATAAGTTATGGTTTCTGCCCTGTTTGGTGGATCCATCTTTCTGTTGAGCTAGAATAAGCAAGCTGTGTCTTTTCATTTTTGTAGAGGGAACAAAGCCAATGAATACAGCATGGCATCAAAACAGCTCCCCAAGGGCAGTCCACAAGTCTATTTGCAGAAGGAGCAAAATGCACAGTCAGCACTTAGAAAATGCTCCTCCTATCTCTACTCTTCATTCCCAGGCACACAAGCTCCAGGAAAGTAAAATAATTCTGCTGACATAGTTTTGCCTAAACAGATAAAGCAAATTTGCACAGAGATTCTGTATCCAATGATTTCAGCAACTTAGGTGCCATTTCTGAACCTGCCATATGTAGAATGGCTGAGGAGAGCTGACTTTGTGAAATCAGCTAGCTTCCTTAATTATTGAATGGGATTCTGAAACATGTGCTCAGCACACACCTTTGGGCCTATTCACATCCAAGCCACAAAATAATGTCATAAAACTGTATCAAGGCTCATGGATATATCTTATTTCAAGAGGGGATCAGCACAACTTCATGTCATTGAGAGAAAAAGTTTCTGGCTTTCCAAGGATTTTAAATAATAAAATTTAATTAATGTGAAAGGGAACTCCAGGTTTAAGGTAGATGAAGTAAAGCATAGGTAAAGAGTAATGGAGTAAGAGATGGTGGGGGTTAGGGGGGCAAGGAAACAGGAATTATGGCTCAAATGTCAATCCTAAAAACTTACATCCACATTTTCTAGCTGAAAGCAATATTGCTTGACAAACTACTGCATTGACATTTAGAAAATACATGTTCTTACCTTCTCTAGCCAGTAGTTACTGTGTGACTTTAGGCTACTCAGCTTCTGTGCAGTGTTTATTTTTTACTTGTAAAATAAAGTTACACATATAAAATGAATAATGCTTATTCTGAATTGAAAAAGTCCATAGTCCTAATATAAGGAAAAAGTTCAACAAAAGACAATATTTAAATATAAGACATGAGGAGTAATATGATAATTTGTTGCATTTTTAAAATAAACCAATAAATGTCAGTCTAGTCCAAATTGCAGTTCTAGCATTTTCTAAGGGACGATGTCAGCTCTTACTAGAGAAGGAAAACCTCTTAAAATGCCTCTACCATCTTGTATTCCATTTAGATATCTGACTACAATGCACTAATAAAAAATTAAAAATAAATAATAAAATATAGAACCAGCTTGATCTTCAATTACTTTTACGAGAAGGAATTATAAAGCTGTTTTGAAAATGAATTTAAAAAGTAATTTCTCTATTATTTCATTTTTTTTTTGTCACTATTTCTGCATATCTCTGTGCCAATCCCAGGCCTACCAAATCAGAATTTCTGGTAGAAGAAGAAACAATGCAGTCTATACAATTTCTCCAAGTATTTATGATGACAGCCAAAGTTTGAGAACTGTCAATCCAAGGAGACAGGACTTATTTGTTTTTTCACACTCATTTCAGTTTTATTAGGAACATAAACTTATATCAGTACAATTACTAATTTATATTAATCAAAATTATTCCAATATTATTCTTGGGATTGCAAATAACTATTTCACATTAGAAAGGAAAAATCTGGCCCAAGGAAGAAAAAGGCATCCTGCATTTTTGTCATAGCAATGAGTATACATTGTCAGATTTTGGCTAATTATCTAACATTTATCAAATACATTCAATCTCTCAAGAGAATGATACAGACTAATTTCATCCAGTAATGTGAATATATGTCAAGTCCATGGTGGATACTGCTACAGTAAAACCACTCAGGACCTGACAATTCCTTTGCTCAGGACAACAAAATTCAAAGTATTACTCATACATCAAACCTGCCCATTGAGATAGGTCCAGATTATTATCCCATTTCAAGAGAAAAATATTGAAGCAAATTACAAGTGACTTGGACAGGAATGAATTTTAAGTATGGACAGATGATATCTCAATAGATGTTAGATTACTAGCTTGAAGAAATTTTCAATTTTTGTGTGGGATTTTTAAGAAACCAAGTTAAATATTTCACCTTTCAAATACAATTTCCATTGACTATTTTTAAATTTTAAATCCTCTCTCTCAAACCCATGAGTCTGAAATTTCTACTCATTATATTTAGGAAGAAGGGGGAGTCTGAAAACTACCATCTGATTTACTCTCCTATTTTTCCATTGCTCTGGGCTGGAGAGGGAGTTCTGGGTATGTCAGCACAAGTTCCACCTGGGACCACTCTGAACTCAGATAATAGATTTAATGAGCTCAAAATGGGTTGTTGACCTTCTTCCAACTCATTAATGCCTTTCGACAGCTCTCTCCATTGCTTACTCCGTGTCAGCTTCTTTCTAAACACATCTTATTATGGAATTTCAGTGAGAAAAAGATGCACGTGAACCTCAAAAAATTTAAACCACCCTTTTCAAAAGCTAATCTGACAAAAGGCAAGATTTTACTGAATTTCAGTACATTCCTGCTTTTTTGTTATGACAGGTCACAATTATTCTGAAATATATACAGCTCTGGTTGCTTAATATCTGTATATTATTTCCACTACTACATGCTTAACATACCTGTGTTAGGGCCAGCTAAGAATATTACAGAAAAGTTTTTAACAGAATTTAAATAAAGCACCCCCTAAAGCCAGCAATTGAGATTAAATGGGTTGGGAGAGATTTTTTGTGTGTGGTACTGGGTGTTCCTGGAAGCCCTTCTACCTCCGGGCTACACTCCCAGACCTATTTTATATTTTTATTTGGAAACAGGGTCTCTTAAGCCAGCGTGGCTGGCTTCAAACCTGCGTGATCCTCCTGTCTCTGCCTCCCAAGCACGGAGATTACAAGTGTGTGCCACCACGCCCAGCATTGGGAGAGATTTTGATACATTGAACTTTTCGCTTTCACACATGTTCCCAAACTTACTGGATTACTATCCCCTTTTCAAAAAAAATTACTCAGAAACCTCCTGGGTGATTCCACCACTCTCTTAATTCATTCAACAATTCCTTAGTGTACCTAAGGCTACCACCCTTCCACACACATCTTTTGAGCATCCTTGGGGAAAAGACTGGAAGGCAAAAACTAGGCAACCTGAAGTTTAAGTTGTAGGTGAAGATGATGAGTTAGCAGTAATATTAATGAAATATATTTACCAGTACTGATTGTTTGTATATAGACCTCAAGTGAGTTACAACACCAACTGGTCTAGTCTTCTGGGGCATGCTTTTTAAATACCTCCTTCAAAGTTTCCTTCCAAGATCACTGATGAAAACTGCAGTATTGCTCCACTTAGTTGAACTGACAGCATTAGTTCAGGACAATCACCTGGTACAATGTAGCCTCAGTGTAACTTTCTAATGTCAGTTGGAATCATTTTAATTCTACTATGCCCTTACCTATCCACACTGGCCATATTTTAGGTCCTTGACCAGGCCAAACTCTTCTCTTCAGGACATTCAACACTTAAGCCTGTTCAGGACTTAGAAAACATTTAAGTCCTTCCTAAATGATTCCCCCCCCACATTTTCGTGGCTAACTGCAACTCACACTTTGAATCTAAGCTCAAATTTCCTTCTATGAAAAAACTCTTCACCCAACCTCTTGCCCCAATTTCGAAAAAGTTTCCTTTTTCTATTATTTCATACTATACCCTATTCATTTCCTCCATAATCTTTTGCTATTAGCCAATATATGTTTGTTTTTGTGTTTGTTTTATATCTTTTTTTTCACTGCACTCTAGTCTCCATGAAGGTAAGAGTTATAAGTGCTTAAACATCATGTACTATGTCTTCAGTGGATGACCTTATGCTTAATTTGTGGCTTGCTGCATAAAAGAGTTATTACCATAACTTAGGAAAGTGTTTTAGTCAGCTTTTCCATCAATGTGACCAAAATTCCTGACATGAATAACATCAGGGCTTACAACTTCAGAGATAATGTCCATAGTTGGCCAACTCCAAGACATACACACTGGTAGCACAGTATGTAGCAGAGGATAGCACCTTATCTTGTGGTATCCAGAAAGCACAGAAAGAGATAGAAATTGACCAGGGACAGATAAAATTCCCAAGGCCACACCCCCAGTGACCTACCTTCTCCAGCCACACCCCACCTGCCTAAGTATCACCTAGTAAATCCATACAAATTATTCATTGGATGTATTCACAGATATTAGAGTTCTAATTTAATTATTTTGCCTCAGACTTTCATTGCATTGTCAACACAGGAGCTCTTTGGGGTACATCCCATATTCAAACCTTAATGGGAAGAATATGTGGCTATTCAGAAAAGAAACTGTATAAATAAGAGGAAGTAGGTTTCTAGGGGGCATGTCCATTGGGATGGTATATCTTATTCCTGGGATGTGTGTATGCGTGCATGCCTGTCTCTCTCTTCCTCTTCTTCCTGGTTGTCCTGAAGCGAATAATTTTGTTCTACAATGCACTTACTGCCATGATGTTCTACGTCCACACAAAATCAGAGTGATAAAGCTAAGTATCTATGGACTTAAACCTCTAAAGTCATAAGCCAAAATAAATCCATTATGCTATTTTTTACTTCGGCATTTTGTCACAGCAATAGAAAGTTGACTAACAAACTGGTCCTAGGGATGTAAAAATTTGTCCCTGTCTGTGCAGATACTGAGTCCACCGGCACCTTTCCTGCTGAGTCTGGTTTTCTGAGTCTTTCTAAGTCTACGCAGACAGTTGGTATCATTAGGACTGGATTTAGTATTAAGCGCATGTCATCCAACACACTTTCCATAGATTTGGAGTCTCAGTCTCTCCCTTCTACCAATGTTAAATTATGCCTCTGAGGCCAAACTAAATGTAGGAGCCTCTGTTCTCCACAGTTAGGGCTGGTCTGGTCTGACTTCTCCATTCACCACAATTGGGAGAAATTGTGGGATATGTACACCATGGAATTTTACTCAGTCATAAAGAAAAACACAATTACATCATTTACAGGAAAATAGATGGAACTGGAGGCATTATGCTAAGTGAGATTAGTCAGTCACAAAAAAATAAGAAATCAGATGCTTTCCCTAATATGTGAAAGCTAAGGAGAAATGGGTAATAGGAGGAACTCTAGATGAAGGAGATCCTATAGATGAGCAAATAAGGTGACCTAACTGAGAGGATGGGAGGGGGGAAGAGGGAAACTCTCTAAAGCACAGGATGTACTTAAACAAACATATCAAAGTCAATCACTAAGACAAGCAGGGGAAGGAGGGATGGGGAGGGAATGAGGTGAAGATTGGTTAAGGGCAAATTGGGTGATTTGTATATGTATGTCTACACAAGTTTTTATCCCATTATGATATATAACTACAATGCACCAATAAAATTTTTTAAAAAATTGTCCTTGTGTTTTAGTTTATTATATTATACCTGTAGTATGAGACACATGAGTTAATGTTTAGAGATAAATGGAAATGAATTTTCCCCAGTACAGAAATGAACTTTTCTAAAAGTCAGCCCTCTTCAACACTGGAACAAGCTGCATTTTTAGGATGTGGGTTTCCTCTAATTGGACATGAAAATTCTAAATATCTTTCAAAAATTTTGTAGAAAGGATAGATTTATTGGGAGAAAATTTAGAAAAGATGACTTCAAAGAAGCTTAAATACATTCATATCACATAATTGAAAGGTAATAATAGAAATATATCAATGCATTGCATATACAATACTCAGAAACAAAAGGATGAAAGAGAGAAAAATATTTCTATGGAGAAATGCACTCCTATTAGTTTCTGAAAGCTACTATGTATTTGTGCATTTGCCCACAGGATATGATTGTTGGGTGAATAAGTATTTTGAATATTCTAGGCAGTCTCTGATGCCTCTATCATCATCATCATCACTATTACTGTCATTTGTTAATTTTCAATTCAACTCATGAAAATTGATATTTATCGTACTTCTACAAAATATATATTTAAAATGTATGTAAGCTCCTAAGTGAATATTTTATAATATTTTATTATCAGTTTATTATCAAATTTATTGTAACTGTGGTATGATTTAAAAGTCAGGGACTTGAGATGAGTCATGTAGAAGCTTCCAATCTGGGATATCCTTAAATAATACTTAGAGCCTTTGAACTTATTTGATAAGTGATGCCAGAGGAGCAGCTGCCACTGAAATAAACCATCATTGCTTCTTCCTCCTTTCACATACATGAAACGCCCAAGAGAATGCTTAACTGCTTCTATGGAGGCCTGGGCTCAGGAAATGTGGTAAGCTATAGGGACAAGACAGCTTTTTAATTTTTTTCTGTACTGGAGATTGAAACCAGGGACATTCTATTTCTAAGCTATATCCCAGCAAGTTGTAATTCTTTTTTTATAAAACAGGGTCTCACTAAGTTACTAAGAGTCTTGCTAAGTTGCTGAATCTGGCCTCAAAAAAATTTACACTAAAATTTAAAATTTACACTATTCAGTATTAATTTGCTTGAGATTTTGAAGGCTCATTTATTAAAGTAATAAGTATTTGTGTCAAGTAAGTTGCAGACTCTGTGATAAATATTAGAAAAAATCAAACAGACCATTTAATATTTAAGGGGTTTCCAGAGATAAATTTGTCTATAATTAGGTTTCAACATAAGCCTAATTTAAAACAATCAAAAACAATTTGGCATCTGCAGAGCAGTTATTAATGTTCTGTAGATACAGTATTTTTTACTGCATAAATTGTGAAATTAAATGTATTTATGATAGGTTTAGAAACCCGTTATTTTGGAACCAAAAGACTTAATGAGGAAGAAAAATTGAAGGTATACCTTTATGTTGGTGCCATGCTAAAGGATATTAGATCTAAATATATAAATATCTTTGGCATTAGGACATCGCCTGGTCTTTTCAAAATGGCTAACAGGAAAACCTCAAGTTCAACAGGTATGGTAGAACACTTTCTTCACAAGCCAAGGCTATGGATTTAATCCCATGTTGGAAGGTTGGTAATGCCCATCTTGTTTCATGGCCACTAGGAAGTTAGATTTAAAAGCAAAATCACACTCATATTTTTATCATTTTTAAAAGAGAATGGATTTAGAAAATAATTGAACAGATGCTTTTCCAGTGTCTTGCTGATTTGTAAAACTTACCTTCAATTGCTTACTTTGAATAGTTTAGTTTTTTAAATATCCATAATTTATAAAGTTATGCTTCATTTTTCTTGGCATTTTGAGCGACTTATGTCCCCGCTAGAATATTTTCCCTTCTATTTACCTAAGAGCATAGGATATGAAAGCTCTAGAGTCAGACAAATCTGTAGTTTAAACACTAGTTTTCCATTTACTAACTGAAAGATTTTGGACAAGTTACTTTGAATCTCTAAGTCCTTGGTCTTTTTATCTATAAAACAGAAATAATAAATAGGGGTTTTATGAGAATGAAAGAAGGTAAGCCACCTAAAATACCTTAGCCCTAGATTTGGACATACTAGATACCTGTACTGGTCTGTTTTCAGTTACTACAACAAAATATCTGAGGTTGGGTACTTTATAAAGAAAAGAGATATATTTAGTTCACAGTTTTGGAGGTTGAAGTTTCAGGATTGATGATCCCATGGGTTTGGCAGCAAGTGAGGGTCCCTTTAAGGAGAAATCACATGGTAAGATAAGAAACTAGGGAATGAATGGGCACCTTCTTCCCATTTATTATAACAACCTACTCTTGCAGCACCCTCGGTGATCTTATCATCTTCCTCAAGGCCCTACCACTTCAAGGTTCCACAACATGCCAACGATGATACAATGGAGCCCAAGCTCTTAATAAATGAGCTTTTGTGGTAAACACTCAAACCATATTTCTCCTCTAATGTTGATATTAATGTTGGTATTATCATGTGTTGTAACTGGAAAATAAAGGGGAATGAAACCACCTCTATCATTTCCTAATTGTGTGATTTGGATTAAACTGCTTCACTTCTCAGAATGTTGGTGTTTCTCTATCTATAGTATCAGGGTGATCCTTTCTACCTAAATGTATTCTGAAAATTAAATGATAAATTGCACATAAATCACTCAGCCCATAGTAGGAGTTTTATAATTATTCACTTAAATATAACAATGAAACCCAAATTCCCTCATTTTAATGAGGCCTATTTCAAAAAATGCTGGTTAATATATTTAACAGTTGATAGTGTTACCTTTTTACAATAACATAAATATGAAATCAACAAATATGTTTTCTGTGGTTGAGTAATACAGACACCCAGGGTCCCCTAATCTAGGGAGGGTATATTATCTGATTCCATGTACTTATGAACATGACTTCTAAATCTATATTTTTGTCCTAATTTCTCCTCTGAGTTCTATCTATCCTAGTTCCTCCTGTGAATTCCAAATCATAGCCATTTATATATACTCCTGAATTTCTCTTTTACATATACTCCTGAATTTCTACTAGGTTCCTAGAAATAAATATGGTCTAAATTTAAAACTTTTACCTCATACCACTGCAAAAATTACAGCATACCCTGCACTTCATATTCTCTCTTCCCTAAGTCTTATTGAATCTATAGCCAAAACACAGCCTCAAAAATAAAAAAAAAAACAGCCCTTGTTTCAAAAATAAAGAATAATAAAATAGGGCTGGGGGTGTAGCTCGGAGGTAGAATGCCCCTGTGTTCTATCCCCAGTACTGCAAAAAAATAAAAGAAGGGAAGGGGAAGGAGTGAGGTGGAAATTGGTTAAGAGCTAAATGAGTGATGTGTGCATGTATTCTTCTACCATATTGTGCTGCATTGAGATGTATAACTACAATGTACCAATAAAAAAATTCTAAAAGTCCACAATCGGTTTTGTAATCCCCAAGATTTTTGATCTAGGCCATTATATGTTCTCCAACCCCAGTGTGTTTTCCTAAAAATTCCTACTATCCTCCTAACATTCTCCTTTTCATCTATATAAAAGGGCGCCACATAATTTTCTGAATCATATTCTGCTAGTAATCACACTCCTATGATTTTCCCCCATTCAGTGAAAGTTTTCCTTTTCATAGAAATATATTTGTGGGTTTTTAAAATATTTTATTGGTGAATTATATTCATACATCATATTGGGGTAAAAATTTGTGTGTACATACATGTACATATCACCAATTTAACCCCTACTCAGTTCCCACCCCATTCCCTCCCCATTCCTCCTTCCTTTGTTTGACTTAGTGGTTGACTTCAATATGCTTAAGTACATTGTGTGTTTTAGAGAATCTCCTTCTTCCCCCCTCCCATCCCCTCATTTAGGTTGTCTTGTTTGTTGCTCTATAGGATATCCTTTTTCATCTAGCGTTCTTCCTATGACCCATTTCTCCTTAGCTTTCACATATTAGGGAAAGCATCTGATTTCTTATTTTTGTGACTGACTAATCTCACTTAGCATAATGTCTTCCAGTTCCATCCATTTCCCTGAAATGATGTAATTGAGTTTTTCTTTATGGCTGAGTAAAATTCCATTGTGTAAATATCCCACAGATTTGTAATCCATTCATCTGTTGATGGATATCTTGGCTAGTTCCATAGTTTGGCTATGGTGAATTGTGCAGCTATGAACATAGATACACATGCATTTTCTTGGTAGTTTGGTTTCTTTTCTTTTGGGTAGATACCCAGAAGTGGTATTGCTGGATCAAATGGTAGAATTGTTCCCATTCTTCAGAGGATTCTCCATACTGTTTTCCAAAGTGGTTGTACTAATTTGCAATCACACCAACAATGTTTTAGAGTTCCCACTTCTCCACATCCTCACCAGCATTTGATGTTTGTGTTTTGAATGATTGCCATTCTAGTTGGAGTTAGGTGAAATTTCAGGGTAGTTTTGATGTGCATCTCTCTGATTGCCAGGGATGTTGAGCATTTTTAATGCATTTATTGGTCATTTAAATTTCTTCTTTCATGAAATGTTTATTTACTTCGATTGCCCATTTTGTTATTGGATGCTTTGTTTTCTTAGTGTTGAGTTGCTTGAGTTCTCTGTATATTCTAGATATTAGTCCTCTATCGGAGGTGTAGGTGATGAAAATATTCTCCCATTCTGTTGCCTCTCAGTTGAGGATCTTGACAGTTTCCTTTGCTGAACAGAAGCTCTTCAGTTCATGTAATCCCATGTGTTGATTCACCTTTTAATTTGTTGTGCCTTTGGGGTCTTGTTGAGAAAGTGTTTAACTGTGCCTATGTGTTGCAGTGTTGGAACAATGCCCTCTTCAAGGAGCTTCAAGGTCTCTGGTTTGATTTCCACATCTTTGATCCATCTTGAATTGACTCTTGTGCAGGGTGAGAAAGTGGGATTAATTTCCAGTTTTCTGCATATGGTTAACCAGTTTTGGCAACACCATTTGTTGAACAGGCTATCTTTTTTTCCCCAGTGTATGTTTTTGGCCCCTTTGTCAAAAATCATTTGGCTGAAAGTGTGAGGACTTGTTTCTGGGTTTCTTATTCTGCTCCATTGGTCTATGTATCTGTTTTTGTGCCAGTACCATGCTGTTTTTATTACAATGGCTTTGTAGTATAGTTTAAGGTCAGGTATTGTGATTCCTCCTGCATGGTTTTTGTTGCTGAGAACTACTTTGGCTATTCTTGGCATTTTGTTATTACAAATAAATGTAGACTGATTTTTTTTATGTCTGTGAGGAATGATCTTGGTAGTTTAATGGACATTGCATTGAATCTGTAGGTCACTTTTGGGAGGATGGCCATTTTAATGATATTTATTCTGCCAATCCATGAACATTGAAGATCTTTCCATTTTCTAAGATCTTCAATTTCTCTTTTCAGTGTTTTATAATTTTCTTTGTAGAAATCTTTTACCTCCTTTATTAAGTTTATTCCTAATTATTTAATTTTTTGTGGGAGATCCTGAGTGGAAGTATTTTCTGAATTTCTTTTTCAGTGGATTTATAGTTGGTATACAGGAAAGCTTCTGATTTTTTTAAGACTGATATTCTATACAGACATTTTGCTGAATTTGTTGATCAGTTCTATAAGCCTTTTGGTTGAGTTTGTTGGGTTTTCTAAATATAGTATCATGTCATCTGCAAATAGTGAAAGTTTGAGTCTCCTATTTGTACTCCTTTTATTTCCTTTTTTTTGCCTTATTGCTCTGGCTAGAGTCTCTAGTACTATACTGAAGAGAAGTGGTGATAATGGACATCCATGTCTCGTTCCTGTTTTTAGGGGGAAATCTTGATGTTTTTCCCCATTTAATATGATGTTGGTGGTGGGCTTATTGTAGATTGCCTTAATCATGGTGAGATATGCTTCTTCTATTCCAATTCTCTGCAGTGTTTTTATCATAAATGGATGTTGGATTTTATCAAATGCTTTTTCCATGTCTATTAAAATGATCATGTGATTTTTGTCTTTGATTCTGTTTATATGATGAATTACATGGATTGATTTTCATATGTTGAACCAGACTTGCATCCCTGGGATGAACCTTACCTGGTCATGGTGTGTGATTTTCTTGATGTGGTTTTGAATGCGTGTTGTTAGTATTTTGTTTAATAGTTTTGCATCCAAGATATCAGAGATATAGGCCTGTAGTCTTCCTTCCTTTCACTGTCTTTATTCAGTTTGGGTATTAGTGTGATGTTGGCCTCATAGAATATATTTGAGAAAGTCCCGTTTTGTTTTTTTTTTTCTATTTCATGAATTATTTTGAGAAGTATTGGGGTTAGGTCTTCTATAAAGGTTTTATAGAATTCACTTGGAAAACCATCTGGTCTTGGGATTTTCTTTGATGGTAAGCTCTTTATTGCTGTTTCCATCTCTTTGATTGTTATTGTATGTTTTAAGTGTTCGATATCTTCTTGACTCAGTTTAAGAAGGTTGTATTTATCTAGGAAATTGTCAATTTCCTCCAGATTTTCCATTTTGTTGGATATTGTTTTTCAAAGTAGTTTCTGATAATCCTCTGTATTTCTACACTGTCAGTAGTAATGACTTCTTTTTCATCTCTTATCTTCATAATTTGGGTTGCTTCTCTCTTTTTTTTAGTTAGGTTGGCTAGTGGTTTACCTATCTTGTTAATTTTTTCAAGAAACCAGCTTTTGGTTTTGTTGATTTTCTGTGTTGTTTTTATTTTCTATTTCATTAATTTCTGCTCTAGTTTTAATAATATCCTGTCTTCTACTGGCTTTGGGGTTCAATTGTTCCTGACTTTCAAGGGCTTTGAGGTATGTTGTAAGGTTATTTATTTGAAGATTTTCTGTTTTTCTTATGTGAGCACTCAATGCTATAAATTTTCCTCTTAATCTTGCCTTAAAAGTGTCCCAGAGGTTTTGATATGTTGTATCTTTATTTTTATTTGTTTCTAGAAATTTCTTGATTTCACGTCTTACATCTTCTGTGACCCATTCTTCATTCAGACGTGTGGTGTTCAGTCTCTACATGTTTATGTTGTTTCTCTGGGTCTTCTTATTGTTGATTTCTAGTTTCATTCCATTATGGTCTAAAATGACACAGGGAAGTATGTAACATTTTTTGAATTTGCTAGTGGTCATTTTGTGTCCCAGGATATGATCTATTTTGGAGAAGATTCCGTGAGCAGCTGAGAAAAATGTAAACTCCGCTGTAGTTGGATGAAATATTCTTTATGTATCCAACAGGTCCATTTGATTAATGGTGTTCTTTAGTTCTGAGGCATCTTTACTGATATTTTGTCTGGAAGATCTCTCTAATGTTGTGAGAGGTGTGTTGAAGTATCCCAGTATTATTGTATTGGGATTTATGTGTGACTTCAAGTTACATAGAGTTTGATTTATGAATGTAGCTGCACCAATGTTTGGGGCATAGATGGTGATTATTGTTATTTCCTCTAGCTAGATTATTCCTTTTACCAGTAAAATATGACCTTCTTTGTCTTGTCTAATAAGTTTGGGTTTGAAGTCTAACTTGTCTGATATCATAGTTGCTACTCCTGTTTGCCTTCAAGTTCCATTAGCATGGATTACTTTGCTCTAGCCCTTTACCTTGAATTTGTTCCTATCTTTACTTGTAAGGTGTGTTTCTTGTAAGCAGCAGATGGATGGATTCTGGTTTTTAATCCATTTTGCCACTTTATGTCTTTTTATTAGGGAGTTGTGGCCGTTTACACTCAATGTGATTATTGAGAGATAATTTTTAATTCCTAACATGTTACGATTTTATTTCTGTTTGAGATACTGTTTATTCTTCGCTTTGTTGTCTACTGGATGGAAAATCTTGTTCTTTGGTTCTGGCATGTATTTCCTATTTCTTCTTTGTAGTTAATCTCCTTCAGTATTTTCTCTAGTGCTGGTTCTGAAGACATAAATTCCTTCAGTTTCTGTTTGTCATGGAAGCTTCTTATTTCCTCATCTAATTTGATAGATAGTTTTTCTGGGTAGGAAAGTTTTGGCTGCAAGTTGTTTTCTTTCAGAATTTGGAATATGTTACTCCAAGCCCTTCTGGCTTTCATGACTTGGTTTGGGAATTCTGGAGTGATTCTAATTCATTTGCCTCTGAATGTCACTTGGCCATTTGTTTTTGTTGCCTTTAAGATTCTCTGCTTGTCTTCCACTTTGGTCATTTTGACAATTATGTTGCATGGGGAACCACTTCTCTGATCCTGTCTAAAGGGAGTTCTATAAGTTTCCTGGACCTGTGTCTTGACCTCTTGCTCTATGTTTGGAAAATTTTCTGCTATTACTTCCCTGAAGAGATTATTGATCCCTTTGGTTTCACCTTCTTTTCCCTCCTCTATTCCAATTATTCTTAGGTTAGCTCTCTTAAGATGGCCCCATATTTCTTCAATGTCAAATTACTGCTGTCGGATTTTTTTTTCTACATTATAAACTATGTGTTCGTTTTTGGAGTAATCATCTTCTAGGAGTGAGAATCTATTCTCCATTTTATCTAATTGATTGTTTATAATTTGAATTGAGGCCTTTCCTTCAATTATTACATCCTTTATTTCTTTTAGACTCTCTCTAAATTCTTTTCGAAGGTCCTGTATTATGTCTATAGCTCTATTCCTGATTTGATCTTCTGGAGATCTCTGAATTTCTGTGTTATCAGGTTCTGATATTGTGGGGTTGTGGACATTCATTGCTCCATTGTTATTCCTCTTTTCCATGATTTCAGAAGTTTGCGCCTTCTCTGGGTTCTTCCCTGGGTCACTACGACTTCACTTAGGGTTCTCTGGATCTCAGTCTGTGGTAATCTTAGTCACCACTACTTCTTTACTGGGTTGTATCCCTAAGTCTCAGACCCAGGGAGTTAATCACGGCTGTGTGAGACCATGGGGGTGCCAGGCTGAGTGTTTTCCCACAGGGAACTGTCACTAGGGTGTGGTACCTCTGCCACCGCTACTCCTTCACTGGGTTGGACTGCAAAATCTCAGACCTAGGGAGATTATCAAAGCTGTGCAAGTCCTGGGGGTGCTATACTGGGATTTCTCCATTAGGGGCCGCAATTTCACTCACAGTTGTTGAGTGCACTGATCTGGAGCTGTCGTGGACCCAGCGCTGCCGCTGCTGGCAATATGGCGTCGCTGCTACGCCCTCGGCCATGAGGCTAGCATATTTCTTTTCTGGTTTTGAGCTCCATTCTGAGTCCCTGGAGGGTGTGCTGAGCTTGGCCACTGGGAGTTTTAGACATTCTTTGTGCTGAAAAAACTGCTGAATTACACCCGAATTATCTGAAGCTGCTCACATCAGCTCCTTGTTTACCTTTCCTCTCTGGACCCTGGTGGGCTGTTGAGTGAGCCGATCTGGAGCTGTCGTGGGTGCGGTGAATTTGCAGTCGCTGCCGGCTATATGGTGCTGCTTCTGTGCCCTTGGCCATGAGGTTGGCACATTTATTTTCTGGTTTTGAGCTCCTTTCTGAGTCCCTTTTTTCTCTGGAGCCTGGTACTGAGAGGGAAGATGGCGGCTGTGTGGCTTCGCCGCCGCAGTGCAGGGTAGTTTCTTTTCAGGTCTCTGGTTGTTCTTCTAGCCTTTTTTTTCTATGTCCCTTATATTTACAGTTTTTATTTATCTGCTGATGCTGTTTTCTGGATATGAAGAGCGCTGATTTAGTGGCAATAGAGGTCAAGTATTAGCAGGACTTGTAAACGCTGCCTTTCTAGGTTGCCATC
The DNA here is from genome assembly GCF_963383645.1 of Muscardinus avellanarius. Taxonomy (NCBI): domain Eukaryota; kingdom Metazoa; phylum Chordata; class Mammalia; order Rodentia; family Gliridae; genus Muscardinus; species Muscardinus avellanarius. The sequence goes on from NC_137792.1 coordinate 100,173,416, forward strand.
TTCCCGGAAGTCCTACATTTGCATTTTTAAAATTTAAGTGGTCTATTTTAAACTCATTTCCAATGAACTTTCAGAGAGGAAATAGGATTTTTTTTCTCTATAAAGGTATTGTGGACAGTACAACTCCATATCAATTATATTAGAAATTCTAATTGATAGCCTTTACCTGTGTGATTCTAGTATATAAAACGGCAACTCTTTGACATTCTCTTACCATTACATAACATTTAGATTTTACAAATATTTATATTTTTATTTGAATTAAATGGTTCTGTAATAGAAACACTTCTATACCATGAAGAAGTTTCACATGAAGAGATTGTGACTCAAAGTCACACTTAGCAGCATCTTGTGTAATAGATACACAAATGCTTTACTTTGACTCTAAACTGCACCATTCTTTATAGTAGGGGTATATATCTTCCTAATCAGTGAGTTTAGTTGAGCAGAAAATGTGATTTCTTATCATGCCTTTTCACTAAGTTCTCCTGTACATTTTTTTCTCTATTTGTTCTTTCTGCCAAGGTGTGTGTGTGTGTGTGTGTGTGTGTGTGTGTGTGTGTTTGTGTGTATATTTTAATTACCATAAGTGTGGGGTAAAACTAACATATGAATCAGGAAATGGCAGTTTCCAACGTAATCAGATTAAGACCTTGGAAAGACTTTTATTAATAATATACTTAAATGTTATCTTTTCAAAAAACAGTTTTATGAAAATTTATTAATAACAATGCTCTAAGTAGTTGTTTACTGAAGAAGATATGGATATTGGATCTAAATCCCTGTCAGATAATCCACTGAATAGAATTTCAAGACAGCTTCATATGCAAAGCACATGCTGAAAACAAACTTCCATATTCAGCAATTCAGCATTTATTATTCATATATAGTAGGTAAGATTGGTAACAAAGCTTCAAAGAACTTTTCAGTGTCAAAGCCCAAATCTTTGCCAGTTTATTTGAGAAGATGGTCAAACCTTGTTAATTAGTCTGCTTGTCAGCCTGTCATAAGAATTATATGGAGTTATAAGTAATAGCTCATTAGCAAGATATATCTATTGTTAATGATGACAAGGTCAGAAAAGTAATATCTTTCTGAATTGGAGAGGATATTAAAAATACTAAGGAAAATGTCTTAGATTGGACAATATTCAAAATCATGTACAGAAAAGGATGTCTGAAAAATGGGAGCTTGATGATCTTATGTTAAGTTCTATGATGTTCTGGGTCCAAAGAAGCAAGTCCTTAGAATGGAGTAACTGCTGCCTGAAAATGTCAATAGCTAGTAAGTGCTCTGCTTATACACTTTGGTAGAATTGTGAAATGGTATGACTATATTGTGAAACAATTTGCTTGTTTCTTATAAAGGCAGATATACATTTGTCCCATGACATAGCAATTCTATTCTCAAGTATTTGCCCAAGAGAAATAAAAGTATATGTCCACTAAAAGTACTGTATGTGAAGGTTCACAGGAACATAATTCATAATAGCCCTAAACTAGAGAACTCAAATGCCCATGAGACTTTGAGCTGATAAAACCTGTGTTGTATGCACACAGATTTCATAATATAAAAAGGAAAAGCTGTTGATGCAAACAAAAACATGGATAAGTTCCATAGACCTTATGATATGGGGAAACACAAATACCAAGGAGAGTTTTCCACTAGATTTCATTTATTTGAAGTTCTAGGATAAACAACAAGAATTTATAGTTTTCAAAAAAAAGTCAGTGGTTGCATAGGGAAAGAATGGGGGTGAGAATTAGAGATCAACTATAAAAGCACAAAATAATTATTTCAATCTTAATTGGGGTGATTATATATGTTGCATCTGTACAAATTAACCAATTGGTATACTTAAAATGTTTATTTTCTTATATATAAATTATAGTTCACTAAGGAAACACTTTAATAATTTCATAAGGAGAACTTGCCTTTCAAAGATACCCTTATTAAAAGAATATCTGCCTCAACAATATAAATCAACAAGATAAGTCACTGCTGTTAGGATTGTATCCAAGAACCAATATTCTATCCAAGCAACCAAATCCAGCCCAACAACTAGGGAAGTACTTGTAATATGAAGATGGATATGCAGTAGCTTCCATTCTTGGCTGTCACTCTCATCAATGTTAGCTTCACTCTTTCCCCTGGGAGTTGTTACCAAATGGTAGTCACAAGAATATAGACACCTTCTTTCTGCCCACATATATGTTCTATTAAAAATACCTGCAAGAATGATGGCTAGATGGCACAAATCTATTAAAAGAAAAATTTGTAAGGCAAAATATCAGAAGTTTAAAAAACGGCCAACTACAATAAATTGGATTTTTATCAATTCTAATTAGCTTAATCAGAGCCTGGTATCCCCCAATCTAATTAGAACTCACTTTGAACAATCCTAGCTTTGAAAAGTTACCCTAGGTCTTGGCCTGGGCACAAGTGCTACTTGCTGCCTGCCTAATCTGTTGGCTCTGACTGAAGCTGTGGGGCATCAGGGCTTGGCATGAAGCTGGTCACTTTAGGCTTTGAAACCTCTTAATCATCTGCTAACTGCAATTACTCTCTGTTAAGACCTTATCTACTCCTGACTCACAGGCTGTTCTCACTTTTGTTTAAATTCTGATATTCTTCCTATACTGAAGATAGAGAAAGCACATCTTCACCCTACTTAAGATCCAGGCACTTAAAACAGGAAAATCTGTGATTTTTAAAAGATGGCAATGTATAGTATGTTTATTGTCCTACCAGAAATAAAACATCCTCTTAGCACACTCTATGATCCATTCTCTCTCTCTTTTTGGCATTTAAAATGTTAATTTGTTGAATAATATGCACAAAATTTACCATTTAATCATTCTGTGCGTATAAGTCAGTGTCATTAAGTATATTCATAGTGCCGTGCAACTATTACTACTATCCATCTCCAGATTTTTTTTATCATCCTAAACTATCAGCATTTTTACCCATGCTGAGAATGAAACCCATGGCCTTATGCATGTTAGGCAAGCAATCTACCACTGAGAATATATCCCCAGCTCCAAACTATTACTCTTTTTTTGTGGTACCGAGGATTCAACTAAGGAGAACTCTAGAACTGAGATATATTCCCAGCCCTTTTTATTTTTTCTTTTGAGACAGGGTCTTTTTAAGTTGCTAAGGCTGGTTTTAAATCTGCAATCTCCTATCTCAGCCTCCCAAGTATTGGAATTACAGATGCACACCACTGTTCCTGGCTCAAAATTATATTCTTTCTTTCTTCTAAAATTTTGTCTTATTTATCTGACTTCTATTAATAGATTATTTCATTCATTTTTAAAGAACTTTGGTCTTATCTTTCCTCAATTAATCACATATTTGAAACAATTACACTGCAAGGCTTAAAATGGCCCATTAATACTCCCTTGCTCTTTACTAGAAGTCAGAAACTTTTAAGTCAAAAACATTAATTATCTAGTCTTTTTGTTACTTTGCTACTAAATAATTCATTTCTGCCTAGGCTTCCTTGTTCTTTCCTTCATTCTGAGTTTTCAAGCAGTCTTTTAAAATAAGAGGCATGTCTGTACTTAGGTGTTTCAAAAATTTTCTCAGGACTACTTTCTTCTAGTAAGTTAAATTCTGGATGTAGTGATTCACACCTGTAATTCTAATGACTCAGGAGGCCAAGGCAGAAGAAAGGCAAGTTAGAGAACCCACTGGGGAACTTAGTAAGTCCCTGTCTCAAAATAAATATAAAAGTGAAGAGATTCCCTGGATTCAGTCTCCATTACCACTCATAAACACAAAAGATTGATTACATAAGCCAAGCGTGGTGGCACATGCTTGTATTCCCAGCATTTGGGAGGCTGAGACAGGTGGATCTCGGTTTGTGGACAGCCTCAGCTACTTAGGCCCTTTCTAACTCAGTGAGACCCTGTTTCAAAATAAAGAATAGAAAATAGGGCAGGGAGTGTAGTTTGAACATTGAATGCCCTTGTTTTCCATCCTCAGACCCATACAACAAAAAAAGATCGATTACATAAAGCATTTCTGCATTTTATAGCAGAAAAAGCCTTGCCTTCAATTATTTATATGGTAAGATAGTTATATCTAATGTAGTTTGAATTTGTCTATTTAATATTTAACCTCATTTAAAAAAGGATATAAGATCAAAATAATATAGATATAAATTAAATAAACATATGACACTTTTATCCTCCTTAACTCATTGACTGGAGTACTCTTAATCATCTCCTAATTGAAGTTAGATGGGATCTCAGTAGAGTTTTGAATTGCAGCTCTCTAACTGAAAATGATGTTAAGTATTTTTCATATATAGATTGGCCATTTTTATTTTTTCCTTTGTGAAGTATCTATTTAGTTCACTTTACTGTTTGATTGGGTTAGTTTTTTTAGTGTTAAGTCTTTTAAGTAAATTTTATATTTTAGATATTAGTCCTCTTTCATAGGAATAGCTGGCAAAGATTTTTTCCTATTCTGTAGGCTCTTTCTTTAGACTCTTGATAGTTTACTCTGCTGAACAGAAACGTTTTAATTTAATGTCATCCCATTTATTAATTTTTGTTTTAATTTCCTGAGCTTATGGTGGGTCTTACTGAGGAAGTTTCTTTCTGTGCCTATTTATTGGACTGTTGTTTCTATGGCCTCCTCTAGTAATTTCAAAGTCTCTGGTCTAATTTCCATTTCTTTGCCCCATCTTGAGTTGACTCTTGTGCAGGATGAGAGATAGGGATTTAACTTTTTTTTCTTTTTTTGTGGTACTGTGAATGGAACCCAGGAGTATTGTATCTCTGAGCTACACTCCTAGCCCTATTCTTTTAATCTTTTTATTTCTGAAATACGGTCTCACTGAGTTACGAAGGGCCACACTATGTAGCGGAGGCTGTCTGCACACTGTGATCCTCCCGTCTCAGCCTTCCAAATGATGCGATTACAAGTGTTCCCCAGCATGCCTGGCCCCCCTTTTTTAATGAGTGGGTAACCAGTTTTTCCAACACCATCTGTTGGCTCATTGCTTCTTTCTGACATTGTTTAATGTATTTCTCTTTATCCCATAATTCCTAGAATTTTCATTAGATTCAGGTTGAAATTTTTAAGGAACTGAACACATTATAAGTGCTATATTCTTTTTATATCATGTCATGTAGAGCATAATACCAGCATATGCAACCTGTAGTGTTACTAAGATTGATTAGTGTGTTTAGATCCATCATGTTTTTTGGAGATTGTCTTATTGCTTTAATGTATGCTATTAGAACAAAATAATTCTTTTGGAAACCTGTGTAAAGAGTATGTAGCACATGATTTATGATAGATTCTTAAGGTTTTTTTTTAAAAAAAGAGAAAAGGCTCTCTTTTCTCCAACATATGTGTTTAGCACCTTTGTCAAAAGGGTGCTAATCATAGTGGGCGTGGTGGTGAACACTTGTAATCCCAGCATTGGGGAGGCTGAGACAGGAGGATCACAGTTCACAGACAGCCTCAGCTACTTAATGAGGCCCTCTGCAATGTAGTGCGTCCTTGTTTCAAAATAAAGAATAAAAAATAGGGCACGGGGTATAGCTTGGAGGTTGAATGCCCCTGGATTCCATTCCCAGACCCACACACCCACAAAAAGGTGCTAATCAATTTACTATGAGAGTATGAATCTGTTTCTGTATCCTCAATTATGTTCACTTGTCTATTTGTCTGTTTTCATGCCAATAACATGCTGTTTTATAGCTCTGTAGTATAATTTGAAGTCAGGTATTGTGATGTCTTTTGCATAGTTTTTTATTACACTTTTATTGGAACATTATGGTCTCACATCATAATATAGATCACAGTGATAGTGACACACATGGACACTTAGGCTTTTTTCTGGCTCCTTCACCACTCCCTTGCTTCTCCATATTTAATATTCATTTTGATGTTGGTACTCTCACATATGTACAAAATGTAAATGGAAACCATTCTATCATTGATCCTCCCTCTTCACCCCCCTTCCTCCCTAAAATTACCTCCCCAGCTCCAATGCAGTTTCTCCCACCTTATCTAAAGTCCTGCTTATTATATGCCAATTACTCCCTAGCTTCTGAATATGAGAGAAAACATATGGCCCTTTACTTTCTATGACTGGCTAATATCACTTAACATGTTCTTTCAGATCTATCCATTTTCCTACAAATGACATAATTTTGTTTTCTTTATTGCTGAGTATAAATCCATTGTGTGTATATATACCATAATTTTTTTGGAGGTACTAGGGTTCCTGGAAGCCCTTCTACCTCGGGGCTACACTCCCAGACCTAATTTATACTTTTTAAAATTTTTTTGGAAACAGGGTCTCTTAAGCCAGCGTGGCTGGCTTCGAACCTGCACGATCCCCCTGTCTCTGCCTCCCAAGCGCGGGGATTACAAGCGTGCGCCACCATGCCCGGCTTTATATACCATAATTTTGATCCATTCTTCTGTCGATGGACACCTAGGTTGGTTCTATAATTTAGCTACTATGAAATGTGCTGCTATAACATGGATATGTATGTACTACTATAATATTCTGAACTCAGTCTTTTTTCAAAGATACCCAGGAGTGGTAAAGCTGGATCATATGGTGGATCCATTTCCAGGTTTCTGAGAAATCTCTACATTGATCTCCATAGCAGCTGCACTAATTTGCAATCCTGCCAACAACGTAGAAGAGTTCCTATTTCTCCACATATTTACCAGCATTTATTGTTGCACTTCTTGATGATTGCCATTCTGACTGGGATTAGATGGAACCTCAGTATAATTTTGCTTTGCATCTCCCCAATTGCTAATAATGTTATTACTATAGTGCTGTAGTACAATTTTACGTCAGGAATTGTGATACTTCCTCCATGGTTCTGAGTATTTCTTATTGCTGAGAATGAGAAAACATATTGCTACTAAAGTCAAAGTGTTCAAAATTTACTTTAAAAAGCATCTTATATTTTAAATGAATATTATGCTGCCATGATTTCATATTGAAATTACTTTTTTAATTTTTAAAACCATAAAGTAATTTTTAACAGAGGTCAATATACTTTAACTTTTTTGAAAAAATCATATGGTCAGGTTTTTTTTTTTTTGGTGTTACTGGGGTTCCTGGAAGCCCTTCTACCTCCAGGCTACACTCCCAGACCTATTTTATACTTTTTTATTTGGAAACAGGGTCTCTTAAGCCAGCGCGGCTGGCTCCGAACCAGAGCGATCCTCCTGTCTCCGCCTCCCAAGCACGGGGATTACAAGCGTGCGCCACCACACCCGGCATCAAATTTTAATAAAAAGCTTTGTTAATTAATTTTATTGGTGCATTTTACACATAAAATATATTATATTTCTTAAATGTAAAAAAGTTGCTTATTTTTTATCTCCTCAGCTTTTATAGAAAAATAAAATAGAATCATTTGAAAAATAAATTACTAGTTCTCTTAAAAAGAATTTCCTCATAAATCTAGTTTACAAAGTCCTCTTTTCCCTATGAATTCCCATAACAGTTATACCACTTTCTACTATAAAATTATTTTTACACTTCTGCAAAGGACATGCGATTATATTATTTTCCAGATAAAATCTTATAATAGGTGTATCCTGCCTGGGGGATAATTTCAAAATTTTTAACAGAGCAGTTAAATCCTCTTATAATCTGGCCCTTATCTAATCTGGTCTCAAAATACACCCTGCTACAAATTTGAGAGTTTGTAAATATGCCATATAATTTTATACATGAACATACATCTTTTAGTATCTGGCCAAGTGTCCTTTTCCTCATGTGTACTTCTCTGATCCTCATAGGCAAAACTAACATATTATTTTTTGTGGTACCCAGGGGCTTTTCTCCTTCTGGGCTATAGTCTTCCAGACCTATTTTTTATCCTTTGTTTGGAGACAGGGTCTCATTAAGTTGCTGAGAGCCTCACTAAGTAGCTAAGGCTGGCTTTGAAACTGTGCAATAATCCTGTCTCAGCCTCCCAAGCGCTGGGATTACAAGTGTGTGCCACCACGCTTGGCTTGCAAAATTAACATATTATTAAGTTATCATATTTAGAAGAATATGTTGCTATCTGGTCATGATGGTGCATGCCTGTAGTCCTAGTACTTGAGAGGCTGTGAAAAGAGGATCGCAGTTTTGAGGCCAGTCTCAGCAACTTAGTGAGACACTGATATAAAACAAAAAATAAAAAGGCTAGTGTGTGGCTCAGAGGTAGAATACCTCTCAGTTCAATCCCCAGAATGTCAAAAATAACACAAAACAGAATATCGTGCTATTATAGGAACAGATAAACATATCAATGAAACCTAACAGAACTTAAAAAAGAGCCACATGTATCTATAAATTTAGTGTATGATAATATAGGGATTTCAATTAAATTATGCTAGAACAACTACCATTTGTTTTGAAAAAGATAAAAAAAGAAAAACATTATACCATATGTCATTAAAAAGGAAATTCTATAGGGGAGCAAACAAGACAGCCTAAATGAGGACAATGGAGGGGTGAAGAGGAAAATCTCTAAAACACACAGTGTACTTAAACATATCGAAGTCAACCACTAAGCCAAGCAAGGGAAGGAGGGACGGGGAGGGAATGGGGTGGGAATTGGGTAGGGGCTAAATGGGCGATGTGTACATGTATGTACACACAAGTTTTTTGTCCCAATATGATACATGAATACAATGCACCAATAAAAATTAAAAAAATTAAAAAGGCAATCTGAATTTCAAAATTGAAGTATAAAATTCCATTACATATAAATAGAATTTGATATATCATTTTTTGGTACTAGAGATCAAACCCAGAGGTATCCTACCTCCAAGCTATACCATCACCCTTTTTATTTTTTTATTTTGAAGCAGGATCTCACTAAATTGCTGAGGCTGTCTTTGAAACTGCAATCTTCCTGTCTCAGCCTGCCAAATTCTAGGATTATGGGCATGTGCTACCACATATATACTATTTGTATGTTTTTTTAAGTGGGAAAGCAATTTTTAAAAATAAAGAAAATACTTCAGCAAAAAGATGACTAAGTTTCACTTTGTCACAAATAAAAATTCAAGATATTCCAAGCAAGTTTAATTGATAAGTAATATACTGGGCATATTTATTTGAATTATTTTCAATAATCCAGAAATATTATTAGTAGCTAGAGTATATAAAGAACAGAATATTTTCATAATTTGTAAAGAATTTCTACTTGAAATTCAACTAGAAAAGAACAAATTTCCCAAATGGAAGCATAGACAAAAATTTTGAAAGATAGCTCACAGAATAGAAAATATTTATATGCCCAATAAATATATTAAAATTTGCTCATAATCAAGTTCAAAATTGATATTCAAAATTCAATTGAATATCAAGAAGACAATATTTAAAACATCATTATAGTTGAGCAAATAATGAATTAGTATGATGATAATGTATGTAATGGAGGAGTGATAAAACAAGTAACTACATACAAGTCTAGTAGGAAAGTCAATGAGAATGGCCATGTTGAAAGGCAATTAGACAGTAACAAATGTAATCAACAGCCATATCCTATAAAATCCAGCAACTATACTTTGCAGTATCTAGATTAAAATATTATGTATATGTTTAAGAATGTTCACCAAAGCACTATGTGTCATAATGATCAATTGTAAACAACTTAATGAATATCAATAGTGCAACTAAGTGGAAGATGCAGTATATCCATACTTTGAAGCATTATGCAGGACGAGGTACTGATAAGTTACAGTTTTAAATGAAACCAGTGTAAACATATAAATGTATTTGGATAAGAGGATGCCAATTTTATTTAAAAAACAAAAGTGATATTATGCATTATCTGCAGATATGAATTATATACATGCTTAAAAATATGGTTTAAAATTATACTATGTCTAGGTATGAAAATATCACTATCAATCTAACCATTATGTATGGGGAGTGACGAGTAGCAGGGTAGCAACCTGAAGGAAAATTCACCAAGACCTGTGTGCAAGTTTGTTTGTATAACTTTAAACCTCACTATAATGTATTGTTACAATGCACTAATAAAAGCATAAAAGTTATGAGTTTTAGGGAACTCTAACCTCAAATAGAATGTGTTGATATGCTGCTAATATAAAAAAATTAAACCCAAAAATAGTTTTTTCACACTTTTTTTGTGGTACTGGGGGTGGAACCCAGAGGCTTTCTACCTCTGGGCTATACTCCCAGACCTTTTTATATTTTCTTTGGAAACAGGGTCTCACTAAGTTGCTGAAAGCCTCACTAAGTAGCTGAGGTTGGCTTCGAACCCGTGCGATCCTCCTGTCTCAGCCTCTCAAGCATAGGGATTACAAGCGTGTGCCACCACGCCTGGCAGTTTTTTCCACATTTGAACATTATTCAGTAGAAAATGTTTTGTGAAAGGCTGTTTCCTCGATTTTACAGTTTGTAATGGACAATTCACAGAATGGACCATCATAAAGTTAGTACTCTATACTCATTATCTCATTTAACTTCCATAACCAACATTTTCAAGAAAGGTGAGAGAGAACAATTCTTCCAAGTGCAGGAATGGAATTTTTTTTTAAAGAAAAACTGGTATTTTCTTTGTGATGGACTTTTGTATTAAATTTGAGTTTTTCAAAGATTAAAATAAAATATTCATCATGATTACTGAGTATTTTGGTGCTCCCTAAGATGTTTACCCTATGTGAGTATGCCACATACCTCTCTATACTGTAAGCCCTCTGTAACAGTCAGAGTCTGGTATTATTACATCTATGTTACAGGTAAGGAAGCTGGTCTAAGTTCCCACGGGTAGAAAACTAGTAAATAATCAAGCTAAAATTCCATTCAGGTTCACTAGACTCAAAGTCCCTTTTACCATCTCTGAGTTTCTATAAAGTTTTATTTTGTTTAGTTTCAGTTGTTCAATGAACCTATGCTCACTTTTCATGATAATGTGTTTCATATATCATCCATGTAGCTGTGCTTCACACTCTATTTGGCAATTTAGTCTTAACCTTGACACACATTTTTAAAAGTGCTCTGTACTTTGCATTGCTCACCATCTGTCAGATAAATATACAAAATATCTCATTAGAAATAGGATATGTAGATGTAAGGTATAAGTTGATTATGCTCTTATAGAAAAGAATCATAGCCCTGTATAGACTAATGCAGATTTATTAGCTTTACCTTATTTCAACAATGAAGTAATTGAAAGATAAGTCAATGATTGTTCATTATTAATTCTCATGCCTATTTGGAGCAAGAATCAATGAACCACTGGCTTTTTGTTGTTGTTGTAGCATTTGTTTTGTTTCATTTTAGGTGCTGGGGTTGGAATCCAGGTTCTCCAATATGCTCAGTATACACTCTACCATTGAGTTACACTCCCAATTTAATGAGCATGGTTGCATTACAAACTCACTTAGAACTCCTCTCATTCTCAGGAAGGATCAAGAGGGCCCCCGAAGGGGCATTTGGGAATGTGTAGGATGTTTTGGTCATACAGTGATAAGTTCAAAGTGAATACTTGAAATTATTTCAAAGGAGGGTGAATTTATATCTCTAATCATGGCTGGGAAGAGGATTTGTGAAATCATGGAGTATTTCATGTAGGAGATTACATTGCAGTGTTTTGCATATTTGGGCATGAGGAAAAGAACTCAAAGAACTTGAACAAACAAAAACAACCCCCATGCACTGACTACTCATTATGTACCAGGCACTGTTATATTTTATAGGTTTATCATTATTGTTTAAACTTGATGTTTTAATATAAATTTACAAAGTGAAATAGTTACTACAGATAAGCAATATAGCATATCCATTTTCTAACACAGTTACGTTTTTTGTGCTAAGAACTTCTAAAATCTCTCTCAGAAAATTCCATTATACAATAATATTAACTATAATTCTCATGTTGTTCTAAAGTCTGGAAATTTATTCATCATATTTTGTAAATTTTGACCTAACTCTTAGAACTCCTGCCTCCTGGTAACTACTATTTTATATCTCTATTTCTCTTATTCTCATACAAGATCATAAAGTATTTTTCTTCCTGAGTCTGGCTTATTTAATTTAACATAATATCCTTTTTATCATCAATATTTTTGAAAATGGTAGGATCTCTTATTTTAAAACTATATAATATTCATGACACAATTTCTTTATCCAAGTATTCATTTTGGATTTATTTCTATATTTTTCCTCATTAAAAATTCTGAAATGATCATGGGAGGACAGATATTTCTTCAATCCAATGACATAGTTTCCTTTGGATCTAAAAAGAGTACTGTGGTTTATGGAAAGTATGGTAGTTCTATTTTTTTAGAGATGTCCATGCTCTTTTCCATAATGGTTGTGCCAATATATCTTCCCACCAACAGTATACAGTATTCCCTTTTCTCCATATACTCACCAACACATATTTTTTGTTTTTTATTTAATTTGTTGGTGCATTGTAATCATAAATCATTATGAGGTACATGACAGTAGAGGCATACATGTCTATATAACTCATTTAGCCCTTTTCCAATTCATCACTTGTCTTTTTTCTTTCTTTTATTTTTCTCTTTCTTTCTTTTTTTTTTTTGTGGTACTGGGGGTGGAACCTAGAGGCTTTCTACCTCCAGGCTATACTCCCAGACCTATTTTATATTTTATTTGGAAACAGGGTCTCACTAAGTTGCTGAGAGCCTCACTAAGTGGCTGAGGCTGGCTTTGAACCTGTGTGGTCCTCTTGTCTCAGCCTCCCGAGCACAAGGATTATAAATGTGTGCTACCCCACTCAGCTAACTCTTGTCTTTTTTATGTTATCTGTTCTAAGAGGTGTGAAGTGATATCATTCATTGTGGTTTTGATTTTCATTTTCCTGGTGATTAGTGATATTTAACATTTTTCATATATTTGTTGGTCATTTTATATCATACTTGGAGAACTTTGTTCATTTATTAATGAGGTTATTCAGATTTTTTCTGAGTTGCATATGTTTTAATATTTTAAAGTATTAATCTCTTAATATATATTATCACAAATATTTCTCCTGATCTGTAACTGTCGTGCGCAGTGACGACTCTTACACGATCTTCCTCAAGCAGTTTTATTACCCCAGGTTCTTGTACAGTTACCATTCCTCTTTAATGCTCTCTCAACGCCCTCTCAGGTAAAAACAACATCAGTCTTCTATCCTCTCCCTCATCACTCCACCAACCCTCTTCCGTGGCACTCTACGTCTCTGCTCTCTCAGGTAAAAACAACATCAGTCTTCTATCCTCTCCCTCATCACTCCACCAACCCTCCTCTGTGGCACTCTACGTCTCTGCTGCAGCACACACCGGTCACAATGGTGGCTTTGTGAACATGTCCGTCCCAGCTCGGAGCCCAGAGCAGTCCGCCAAGGAACCGCTCTTCCTGTCCACCAACCCTCTTAGCTCCTTCTCCTTTCTTTCCGCTAGGGCATGCGCGCTTTTTAACCTTCTCCTGGGCGGGCAGGTGGTAGCACGAGGCGTTGCGTCACTAATTATCCGTAAGGCGCCTGATAGGGCTCACTGCGCAGGCTCAGGGCACCGCCAGCCTCGTGAGCCTCGTGACTTGGCTGCAAGCCCAGGCGCCATCTTGAGTCCACGCTGGCAACAAGCCTGGGTGCCACCTCGGTCCTGCCGAGTGGGCCCCAACATGTAACCTTCCTTTTCATTTAATTACTTCTACTGTGCTCCTTATTTTGATGTAGTCTCACTTATTTTTGCTTTTTCTGCCTGTGGTTTTGGTGTCCTATCCAAAATATCACTGCCAATATGATTGTCAAAGAGCTTTTCTTCTATGTTTTCTTTTAGAAGTTTTAGTTTTAGATCTCACATTTAGGTATTTAATCAATTTTGAGTATAAGATATGGGTCCATTTTCATTAATACCACACTTTTAACAATGGTTAAATCATGTAGACAGAAAATAAATTCCTGTGCTTGAACAATGGACCTGAGATACACTTTAGGCAAATAGACTGAACAGAATAACCCTTCTAACAGCAGCAGAATACATTCTTCTTCTTAAGAGCACATGGAATATGTTCCAGGATAGATCACATGTTAGATCACAAAATCAAGTTTAACATTTAAGAAGACTGAAATCATATAAAGTATCCTTTTCTGGCCACAATGTTGTTATAAAGCTAGAAATCAGAAGCCAACTTAAAACTGGAAAATTGACAAATATGTGAAAATTAAACAAAATGTTCTTAGCAATCAATGAGTAAAAGAATAAATCAATATAGAACTTTCAAGATATCTTGAAACAAAGTACAATAAAATAACAACATACCCAAACTTTTGAAATACAGCCTAAGAAATTTCAGGAGGGAAATTTATAGTGATAAATGCTTATGTTAAAAAAAGAAAAAAGAGATTTTAAATAAAATCCTAATATTTTTCTTTAAACAACTAGAAAGAAAAATAATCCAAACATTAGTAGATGGAAGGAAATAATAAAGATCACAGCAGAAATAAATCAACTAGAAACCAGTAGAAAACTCAACAAAGCTAATAATTGGCTTTTAAAAAATTAAGTACAACAAAATCAACAAGCCCTTAGGTAATCTAAGAAAACTATAACCTCAAATAACCTCAAATAAATAAAATTGGAAATAAAAGTGGTAATATTACAAGGGATAACTCAAAATAAAAAGAATCATAAGATACTATATAGAATAAATATATACCAACAAATTTCATAACCCAGAGGAAATGGATAAATTCCTTAAAACATACAACCTACTAAGATTGAATCTAAAAAAAATAAAAAAGTTTGACTAAGATCACCAATATATACACCAGTATATAAGGGGATTGAAGTAAAGCACTTTCAACAAAGAAAATTCCAGAACCAGATGGCTTCACAGTTGAATTCTAGCAAACATTCAAAGAATTAATACCAGTCCTCTTTAAACTCTTCCAGAAGATAGAATTAGAGGGAACACTTCCAAAGTCATTTGATGCGGCCAGTATCACCCTGATACCAAAGCCAAAGACAGTACAAGATAAAACAAAAAACACAAACAGAACACTATAAGCTGATATATCTGGTGAACATTGGCACAAAAATCATGAATAAAGTTTTAGAGTTTTTTAAGTCACTTATTTCTTCACAGCATGCCTAATGATATTAGAATAAGATCATAGTGAACTCTGTTAAGGAAATGTTACACACTTGATTTCTATACTGGATAGCCTTAATATTATGCTTAACAGTAGATTAAACTTTAAGATAAATTCTAGTGGTAAAATGTCTATTTAATATTGTTTAAAATACAATCTTGTAAATATGCATTGGGAGAAATATTTTAATTCATAAACTTCTGACTACATCAGTATTTCAAAAGAACACATTCAGTGAAACTTTACAATCAGTGCGGACATAAGGTAGATGAAGAGGAATGACGTGAAAATATAAATTTGAAACTTAACTTGCAGGTTTTGGTCATTAAAGAAAGTCCTTCATTTTACAAGATCATAAAGTGCCACATACTTTTGTTATGGTGACATTATGACAGAGAAGTTTTATGTTTTAAATATGATTTATTTAACTAAATGTATTTAATTTATATGTTTCAGCATGGCTTTTTCAATTTAATATTCTATATTTTATATTCACATATAGAAGTAAACTCAAACACATTACCACTTTATCAAATATGAAGAATGGCAGAGCTTTATCTATCATGTGCTAAATAAACTACTAAGGTAAAATAAACACAATAGTGTGATACTAGCCTTAGAAATACAAATGGATCACATAGATAAGCCAGAGACAAACCAAAACATATTTAAAAATTGACATATGTTAAAGATAGCAAAATAAATCAGTAAGATATAGTCATAACAATTATTAAAGTTGTTTTAAAGGCATATATCACATAAGCATATAAAATTGTAAAAAAGTTTCCAGACCTATACTTTATAATGAAATAAATTTCAAGTGGCCTAGAAATGTTAAATGAAGGTGGAAAAATATATAGGTAAACATACATCAAATTAAAAGATGTAAATTTTTAAGTGCAGATCAAAGGGAAACAACAAATATTTGATATATTTTATGTTCTCATTTAAAATTATCAACTGTAAAATTTTATTAATTATTTAAAGTATCTATATTTTTTCAAGTATATATTTTACAAATATGTTCAACATATGCCAAGACATCAAGCAAGTCTTAACAAAATTTGAAGAATAGGTTTCATGTAGGTAATATTCTCTATCCAAAGTAAAATTAAATCTGTATTAATAATGAAATAAATAGGAATGATTAATGTTAATAATACCTAATAAATGGGATATAAAATAACAAATAATCTTCATAGAAGTGGAAATTGTAATATAGTACTTTCAGGATCAAAGAAGAAATAACAGAACTTCAAAATACTTAAAACTAGGTAGTAATGACAACAAAGCTCATGAAAATTGACTTGATAGAGTAAAAAGTATTGCATGAAAAATTCATAGCCATAAATGCTTATATTACAAAAATGATAATGGTAGAAAATTAATAAGTTCTAACTAGGAAGATAGAAAAAAAAACAACAGAATAAACTCAAAGGAATTAGAAGAAAAGATAATAATAAAAATAGTAGGAAATAATATTAGCAGAATGATAGGAACAAGAACAGAAAAGTTAAGTAAATTGAAAAAATAAAAGGGAATCAATGGGCCAGGGGTGGTGGCGCACGCTTGTAATCCCAGCATTCGGGAGGCTAAGACCAGAGGATCGTGGTTCGTGGACAGCCTCAGCTACTTAGTGAGGCCCTCAGCAACTCAGTGAGACCAGGTTTCAAAATAAAGGATAAAAAATAGGGCTGGGGGTGTAGCTCGGAGGTCAAATGCCCCTGAGTTCCATCCCCAGACCTGCAAAAAAAAAAAAAAAAAAAAAGGAATCAATGAAATCAACATTGTTTTATTTAGAGTATTCCCAGAAGATATTGCCCAAGTAGTGGAGAGAAATTAGTCCTAGACAAAGATAGGATGAAAAAAGGTCATAAAAGGAACTCTAGAGGAAGAAAAGGAAACTAAAAATAAGCAAATAAGGCAACTTAAATGAGGGGGATGGAGGAGGGAAGAGGTAAATACCTTAATTTATATGATGTACATTCATAAATATAGTAGTAATCAGCAAACCAAACATGAGAAGGAAGAAGCAGTGAGGGAATGGGGTGGAAATTGGAAAAGGGCTAAATGTGTGCATGTATACCTCTATCATTTTGTACCTCATTAAGATTAAGATTACAATATACCAGTAAAAAAAAGAAACATCAAAAATGCAAATTATAGATTTAAAATATTATCAGTATTTAAAGATCAGAAAACATAAATCTGATATAGGAAGAAATAAGATATATGTAAGAATATAAGTAGAATTTATAGATATTAAAATATAATATCTGAAAGGAAATTATTTCATTTATAGATGAGATTAACAGATTAAATACTTCAAAAGAATCAAATTAGTGATCAAAAATAGCAATGTAATCAATAGAAGACAGAGGCAAATATTACCATTTTATAGATTAGCCAGTTTAATACTTTAATTGGTTCATTGTGGCCTCACTTCATAACACAAGTTTCTAGTGATAGTGACATACAGAGCACTTAGTGAGCTTTCAACTTTCTCCTTTTTCTTCATTTTAACTTCATTAACTTCTTCATTTTACTCTCTACATGATACTGCAATTGGCACTGATATTCTCATATGTGTACATAATATCAATAAAAGAGTTTCTTTCATCCCTTAGATCATCTCCTTTATTTCACTTGGGTTTCTCCTTCATTATCTAAAGTTGCTCGTGTATCCCAATTACTTACTAGCTTCCACATGTAAAAGAAAACATAACTTTTCACTTTCTGTGACTGGCCCATTTTCCTGAAAATGGCATTATTTTGTTCTTCTCTATTGCTCTGTAGAATTTCATTTTGTGCATATCTTACACCTTTGTAATCTATTTGTTGATGAGCTCCTAGGTTGGTTCCATAATTTCAGCCAGTTGATTTTTGACAAAGGTGCTAAAAACATAAAGTAGAGAAACAAAGGCATTTTCAACAAATGTTGGTAAAACTGGATATCTATATGAAGAAAAATTAAATTAGAACCATATCTCTCACCGTGCAGAAAAAGTCAATTTAAAATAGCTCAAATATCTAGAATTAAATCAGAAATTTTGCAATTCGAAGAAGAAAACATAGGACCAACTCTCCAACATATAGGCACTGGTAGAGACTTCCTCAAAAAACCCCATAAAGCTCAATACATAAAGCAAGAATCAATAAATGGGATGCCAGAAACAGGTGTGGTGGCACATGCCTGCATTCTCAGTACTCGAGAAAATAAGACAGGAGGATCTCAGAATTTAAGACAGCCTCAGAAAATATTGAGACTCTCTTCAACCTAGCAATACCTTCTTTCAAAATAAAAAATAAAATTGGGCTAGGGGTGAAGATTGGAGTTAGAAGGACCCTGAGATCAATTCCCAGTACATAAATAAATAAATAAGATGCCATCAAATTAAAAAATACTTCTATGTAGCAACAGATAAAATCAAGAATCTGAAGAGAGCCCACAGAATAGAATTTTTTGCCAGCTACTCTTCTGAAAGAGGACTAATTTCTAGAATAAATATATGAAGTATATAAAAATTCAAACTCTTAATACCAAAAATGACCCAATAAAATAATGAACTAATGAACTGTAAAAAACACTTTTGAAAGGAATAAATTTAAATGTTCAAGAAATATATAAAAATGCTAAACATCATTAGCAACTATGGAAATGTAGATCAAAACTACCTTGAGATTCAATCTAATTTCAAATAGAATGGCAATCATCAAGAATACAATGATAAATGCTAGTGAGGAGATGGTGAAATAGAAACTCTTATTAGTGTTCATGGAATAACAAATTATTATGGCCACTATGGAGATAAACACTGATATTCTTCAAAAGACTAGGAATGGAACCACCAGATTACTCAGCTATCATACTTTTTTGTATATTTCCAAAAGAAAGTCAGAACACTACAGTGATATATGGATACCCATGTTTATAGCAGTAAAATTCACAACAACCAAATTATGGAACCAAGTTAGGCGTCTATCAACATATGAATGAATAAAGAAAAGTGTATATACCCAGTAGAACTGCACTCAGCCATTAAAAAGAACAAAATTATGTCATTTTCAGGAAAATAGATGGAACTAGAGATGCTAAGTGAGATCAGCCAGTCTCCAAAAGTCAAGTTTCATTTACTTTCTTTCATATGTGGAAATTAGAATAAAAATAAACAACAATGATACTCAGTCAAATGGTGAGATAAATTAGTAGAATAACAGAAGATGGTTGGAAAAAGAAGGAAGGGAGGGAGACCATAAGGACTGAGGAAGAGAAGAGCTCAAATAATGTTATATCCACACAAGAAGCTGTTTCTACAAATATCACTAACATATATGGGGAGTGAGAAAGGGGGAACAAAGAGGACATACAGAAGAAAATTCAATAAGTGATATGTGCATATATGTCTGTATCATTTCAAATTTCACTGTGATGCATAATTACAATGTACCAATAATAGTATAAAAATAAATAAAATGATGACTTCTGAGAAGATGGTGGCTGAGGGAAACAGCAGTATTAGTCCTGCTGACAATCAGTCTCTACTGCCTTAAAAATAAAAACACCATAACTTACTTACTCACTTACTTACTTACTTACTTACTTTATTTATTTATTTATTTTGCCATACTAGGGATGGAAGCCAAGGGAATTCTACCTCTGAACTACACCCGAGCCTTATTTTTTATTCTTTATTTTTGAAACAGGATCTCACTGAGTTGCAAAGGGCCTCACTAGGCAGCTGAGGCTGTCCCTGAAACTTGATCCTCATGTCTCAGCCTCCCAAATGCAGGGTTACAAGCATGTGCCACCACGCCCAGCTGACAACACCATAACTTTAAAAGGAGCATTATAAATGAAAGGAAACAGGAAAACAAGCTAGAAGGCTGATCAGAGAGCAGAAAAGAACCCTGCCTGCCTCCAAGTGCTGTGGCCATGGGCACTGCAGCGGCACCATCTTCCCTCAGAGTGCTCAACTCTCAGAAACTCACAGGGAAGAAAACGACTTAAAATGAAGGAATCAGCTACAGCTCATTGGGATTTTAAGCTCTGAATCCGTCCTGTCTAAACACCACCTACAACTTGCAGCAGTGGAAGCTGAGTTCACTGTTCCCTCCAGAGATCCAGAGTGGTCCTCAATAACACCTTAAATGAACCCACCATCCCTGCAAAGAATGCAGGACTCACGCAACTACCATAATCTCACTGGGTCTTACACTGTGGTTCAACCTGGCTAATGTGGGGGTAATATCTGCTGTTGGACAGAGTAGGGACCCAAAGAGATTCAGACTCTGCATCAGTGGAAAGCATGGAGGGAGATCTACATTTAACACGAGATTCAACTAGTAGGTTCTCTGAGATCACCAAAGACCACCCAATCATGGTGAACGGGGGGAAGTCAGACCAACTCAGCCATAGCTGTGGAAAACAGAGATTCCTACATATACACTGAGTTTGGTCTCAGAGGCACCTAACTCCTAAGTAGGCAGAAAGAGAATCATGCTCTGCATCAGTGGAAAGTAGAGAGGGAGAAATACATTTAACCCTAGATCCAGCCCCATTAATACCAGCCATTTTCATAAACTGAGAGAGACTCAGAAAACTAGGCTTACAGCAAGAAAGCTGCCAGTGACACTCAGTGTCTGCACAGTGAGAGACTATAGGGGCCAAGTCTGCTGAGTATTCACATATTTGTAAGGTTGACCTATTTTGTTGTTGTTTGTTTTGTTGTTTATATGCTTATTTATTTGCTTATATATTTTGTGTATGCTTATTTATTTTATCTTCTTTGTCTTGTATTAAATCTATTTCATACCAATATATTAAATACTCTACATTGGTTACTATAATACTACTACATATTCACTATGTCAAATCTCTACTCTATATTACCTTGCCAAACTCATACTCTCATTCTATTTGATCCTATTTGTAGCTTTACCCTATTTTTGCATTTACAACTTCACTTTTCTCCTCACTCAGCCTTCACTATTGAATATAACCCAACTTGCCCTTGGACATACAAGTTGACACCTAGAGACAGAGAGAAATCTATCAAAAGCAACAGATAAAAACGTCTGAAATCATGAGAAGGAGAAATAACAAGGAAGCAATGAGCTCCCACATCTCCATAGTAAAAGAACCTGACAAAACAGAATTGCAAAGATCACCAGAAGGAAAAATCAGAATTTTCTCTTTTTTTGGTGGTATTGGGGTTCCTGGAAACCCTTCTACCTCTGGGCTACATTCCCAGACCTATTTTATATTTTTATTTGGAAACAGGGTCTCTTAAGCCAGGAAGGCTAGCTTTGAACTAGTGCAATCCTCCTGTCTCTGCCTCACAAGTGTGCGCCACCATGCCTGGCCAAATCAGAAATTTAACAGTAGAAATTACACAAAATTTCCAAAAACAAATTAGATATAGTCTAAAAGAAATAAAAGATGCAATAATTGAAATGAAGGCATCAACTCAAACTATAAATAGATTAGAACACATGGAGAATAGAATCTTGCTCTTAGAAATTGATGACTCCAAAAATGAATGCATAGTATATAATTTAGAAAAAATAATTCTACAGTAAGAATTGGACATTGAAGAGATATGGGCCTATTTTAAAAGAGCTGACCTAAGAACAATAGGCATGGAAGAGTGAATAAAAGTTGAAACCAGAGGGAAAAACAATCTCTTCAAAGAAGTAATATCAGAAAATTTTCCAAACATAGAACAAGAGGTTGATACACAGGTACAGAAAACTTATAGAACCCCCTTTAGACAAGATTGGAGAAAAGGTTCCCCACACCACATAATAATCAAAATGTCCAATGTAAAAGCTACAGAGAGAATCTTAAAGGCAAAAATAAATAAATAAATAAAAGGCCAAGTGACATTCAGAGGGAAACCAATTAGAATCACTCCAGATTTCCCAAACCAAGTCATGAAAGCCAGAAAGGCCTGAAGTAACATATTCCAAACTCTGAAAGAAAACAATTTGCAGTCAAAAATTTCCTACCCTGCAAAACTATTTCTTACATTAGATGGGAAAATAAAAATCTTCCACAACAATTAGCTGAATTTATGTCTTCCAAACCAACATTAGAGGAAATACTAAGATTAACTACAAAGAAAAATAAGTAATAAACTCTAGAATCAGAGAAAACAATAACTTTCATCAAGCAAACAACTAAGCAAAAATAAAAACAGTACTTCAAATAAAACTTATGTCTCAAAATGTTAGGAATTAAAAAAATCACCTCTCAATAATCACACTGAACATAAATGGCCTCAACTCCCCAATATAAAGACATATGGTGGCAAAAACGAATAAAAACCAGAATCCATCACTTTACTGCCTGCAAAAAACACCTTAAAAGTAAAGACAGCAACAAACTAAAAGTATAGGGCTGGAGTAAGTTAAGCCATGCCAACAGAACTCAAAAACAAGCAGGATAGCAAATATGATATCATACAAGCTAAACTTCAAGCCCAAGCTTATCAAAAGAAACAAAGCAGGTCATTTTAATGGTAAAATGAACAATCCAGCAAGAAGAAATAATGATAGTCAACATTTACACCAAAAACATAGGTGCAGCTACTTTCATAAAAAAAACTCTTTGAGACATTAAATCACATATAAGTCCCAATACAATAATACTGGGAGACGTCAACACCCCTCTCACAACACTAGACCGATGTTCTAGACAAAAGTTCAGTAAAGATGCCTGCCTCAGACCTAAAGAACACCATAAACCAAATGGACCTATTAGACACATATAGAATATTCCACCCAACTACGGAAGAGTTCACATTTTTCTTAGCTGCTCACAGAAACTTCTCCAAAACAGATCATATCTGGGCCACAAAGAGAGCACTAGCAAATTTAAAAATATGACATGCTCCCCTGTGTCTTTTCAGACCACAATGGAATGAAACTAGAGATCAACTATGAAAAGACCCAGAATAACCACATAAACACATGAAGACTGAACATCACACTGCTGAACACAGAATGATAATTGAAGAAGGGGTAAAATTAAGAAACTCTCAGAAACAAATGAAAATAGAGACACATCATATGAAAACCTCTGGGACACCTTGAAGGCAGTATTAAGAGGAAAACCCATAGCACTGAATGCCTGCATTAAAAGAGCAGAAAGTCACCAAATAAATAATCTGATACACCTCAAATCCCTAAAAAACAGGAATAGTCTAATCCTAAAGCCAGTAAGAATCAGGAAATTATAAAGTCAGAACACAAATCAATACATTAGAGAACAAAAAATCAATATGTTACTGAAAAATTAGATGCAGCCTAAAATGTCTAAGAAAAATGTCATGACTAAATAAATTATGGTATATGCTAGTGGTTAAAAATCACATATAATACATTTTGCTTGTGAAGAAACTTTACATGGAAATTGTTCATAATAAATATGAAATTAAAAATATTAAAACAGAAAATATTAAATATACAGATCTCAAGATCATGATCTAACTACATTTATAGCTATTTATGAAAACTAGTCAGAAGTACACTGAACTATTAATAGCTATTCTTTTTAAATTATAGGATCATAGGTGAGATTTATTGTCTATCATGCATGTACTTCTCAAATTTTTATAATGAATATTTAAAATTTTATAATTAATAGATAAATAACTACTGATATACTTTTTAAATGTAATAATGAACCAAAATTTTAATGTTAGGTTTTGTCTGTGGAAAGAGAAATCGCATTAATGTAGCAATATAGTGAAGTTCAGAATAACTGTGTACAGTTAATCCCCATTATAGTTCATCCCCAGCAGATGGTACATCCTAAGTTATGGGTTAAGCTTTTGCTTGTAGGTTCCCTGTCCTATGCCAGTTGGTATATATCCAGAAACTTTAAAGTGCTTGAGATATTACTCTGAACAAAAACTAAGATGAGTCCACAGATGGAAAAATATTACAGAATGTATTTCTAAGCCAAATATAAATTATTTAGGATTTTCCCCACCACCTCATGCCTTTGAGTTGTATTATTATCCCTCCTATTGAGCAGGATGAAAATTAAGAAATTCTAATTTACCTTTTATTTTTTATAAAATACTTCAAATTGTACAAAATTGGCCCAATGAAGCCTAACAGAATTTTCTTAAAGCAATCAAATTCTGCCAAAGTCTTTTCCTTTAACAGTTATTCTAGGGATCCTTTCTCTGCCTAATTCTCTGAGCTGACTTTCTTGGAGGAGCCTCAAGGTCTTGGTTTGATAATTCTTTTATTTGACAGATTTGTTTGTTTGTCCTTTACTACAACCATTAGGTAGTTATGTTGTAAAATCTCTGCTGCTTGCTCTTTCATAATTCAGGCTATCCTGTAATTGTTGTCAAAGGTCTTGCATTAGCAGGATCACCAGCTGTCCCCAGGGTTGGTGAGTCAAGGTAATTGCCCTGTGCCTCTTATTAGGGGAAATGGGAGGGATACATATTATTGGCTGTTGTACAGTAATTCAGCGGGTAGACCCAAGGGAAGTGCCATTTGCCAGAGTATACCAAAAAAATGCATGTGGCTCACTTAAAATCGCCAGCACCGAGGCATAAACATTGCCCAGGAATATCCTTCTCCAAAACTCTCTCTTTGTATATGACTGAGGCTGCCCTTTCAAAAACTCTTTTCAATTTCTTTTAGCCTGATCTGATTTCACTAGATACAAATGTGGAATTTGAGGCAGGAAAACACAAAGGATGATTTGTCATTAATGCTCTATTGAATAACCTCAACAATATAGATTTGTCTACCAACACCTTTTCTTGAACAATTCACTGAAGCAATATAGATTTGTCTACCAACACCTTTTCTTGAACAATTCACTGAAGCAAGTAAGTTTTTTAAAGCAGTCTGCACTACAATATTTCAAAGAGAAGAGCGATATGGGCTTGTTCTTTGGTATGCATGGTAATGCAAAAAAGTAAGACTTTGGCTTTAAGGACTAACTTGGCCTCCTGGCAATGTGGACTAGTAGATAGTTAGATTTGTGGTTTCAGAGACAGGATGGAGTAATGGCTTCACCTATCTCATACATGTATGATCATAAGCAAGATAGTGTTCCTTTTTAAGCATTAGGTCTCTGTTATGTTGAGTATTGTTCTGATTTAAGTAGATTTTTGTACCTTTGGAAACTTACGTTGAAATTTAATTCATATTATGAGATTTAATTTTAATAATGTGGGACCAAAAAGGGCATGTAAGGGTAATTAGGGCTCTGCTCTCATGAATAATCATTCCGCCAGGTGTGGTGGTGGTGCATGCTTGGGAGGCTGAAACAGGAGGATCACACAGGTTCAAAGCCAGCCTCAGATACTTAGTGAGGCTCTCAGCAACTTAGTGAGACCCTGTTTCCAAATAAAATATAAAATAGTTCTGGGACTACAGCCCGGAGGTAGAAAAGTCCCTGGGTTTCACCCCTAGTACCACCAAAAATAAATAAATAAACTAATTATAAATCAATAAGCTTAATATTTGCCCCATAGTTGTCTTGATGCATGTTAGTAGTAGTAGTTACAGTCAACAGTATTTATGTAAGTTATAGGAAAGGTGCTATTATTTTATTACTTTTATTCATATTTATAATTTGCTTTTAATCACTGATATTACTGAATACAGACTAGCCGATACCGTGGTAGAGATAAGTTTGCTGATGTTTCTTTGGAGAAATAAAAAATTAAGTGCATTTGCTTACTTTTTTATTTTCCCTCTCTTCATAGCCTTTCTTATATGGTGTCTTCACTTCTCTAAATAAATCTCCTGCATCATCCACTGAAAATAGTTTAGGATATTTTTAAAAGTTTTAGCCAGGATTGTTAAAAGAACTTGTTTCCCTCATATGAATTGATTTTATGGGTTGAAAATTTAACATGGGGCTTGTTTTTATTTTCCTCAAAATAAAACTAGAGTCATGATAAGACAGACATGAAAAGTTAGCTGAAGAAAAAATATATTTTAGCATGGATATTCTGAAATGCAAATGTAACTAGCCAATAAAAGTTTTCCCTGAATGGAAAGTTCATCCCTAAGACATGCAAGCCAAGCAAAAGTCAAGTAGCTAGCATTTAACAAGTCTAACTCTAATATTATTCCTCGGAAGAGATTGCTGAAATCTCCAGTATATAGAGTTTCTCTCCAACGGGTTAACGTTTGTGAAGAAACAGATCTTCGAATTTAAAATGAATCTCAATCACAATATGTACTTTGAGAGCAACATAAACTCATTATTTAATTTATTCATTTAATAAACATTTATTAAGCACATGACTCAGGAAAGGTATTATATCAAGGATCCAGTCTATAGATTTTGAAAATCACTTATATATTTTCAGTTTGTCCTATTTACTCCAATGAGATGGTCTGAAGTTTTCTGATAAGTATTGATGTTAAAGTCTTTTCTCTGTTCCTTTTGTAATTATCATTGGTGCACTTTGGGGGGCCAATAGATATGAAAACTGCTTATTCATCATTGAGCTCCAATAACATTTGCATCAGAATTTTTTGGTGTCTCTCTCTCTCTCTCTCTCTCTCTCTCTCTCTCTTTCTCTTTCTCTCTTTACCTTTGGTATCTGGAACTTTAGGAGTTAAAACTATAAAGGAACTATTCCAATCCCACTGAGGTAGACTGCATTACTTCAGAAAAGGTATTAGTCACTGTGATTTTAAATGATGTAAAACATAATTAAAGGAACTTTTAGGAAAAATGTCAAATGTAAATATAAAAATATCAAGCCAAGCCGAGCAGGCATGGACTTTGTCTCACATAACTCCTATGTTTGACATATCACTTAACCTTGAACATAGTAAGTGACCCCTCTCTCAAAAACTATACTTTATTTCAGGAACTATTCCCAAAATGGGGCAATCATATATATTTGTTGATCTATAACCATGCGCATGGAAGCTCGTCAAAAGACTTTACAGTCTTTTTGCTGTTACAAGTGATTATAACATATGTATTGTACAAAGAAAGTGAAAACTTTCCTACAACTGGGAACATCGTGAACTTTTTGAGGCTCACATAACTTCAGAGCAATGGAAACCACATTTTTACTGTGTCACAGGTCCTACCACAGAATGGAAAAAGAGGTGGAGTTTGGTGGGGGAATGGAGGAGAATGGTTAGGTCAATAAGAAGGGAAGCTATTATATTCTGGCACTTTAAATTTCTTCAAGATAGAGTTATAGGTGAGGATGGCAGGAGTGTGAGAACATGCCTTCTCCTGACTCAGTATAGTTAGAAAAATACACCCTCAATTTTAGTGGAGGGGAGAAATATCTAATTTACCACACTTACTATATTTCAGTGTGTTAATGCCATTAGTGTTTAGCATGAGGGCAAAGGTGTTTTTATAATTACTGGAAAAAGAAATTATTTGTGTTAATCTTTTTACAAATTTCTCTATCAAGCAATACTGCATGAACACTTCAAAGTAAGTTTTAGGCATCAGTTTGGGGCATTTATTTCTAAATGTTACTTTCTACTAATATCACAAAAAATTATTAAAAAGCAATGGTGGACCTTTTCAGTGTTTCACTCAATTATCAATGAAGGTCTCTGCCCATATTAGGCACTTGAAAGCAACTTGTGAAATAAATAAATTTCTGATAGTTGCCTTTTTTATTATATATAACAGTTTGACCTTAATTGCAGGCTATATTCTAGAAGCTATGGTGGAAGCCTAACACCACAGATAGTAATGAAACCCATGTAAATTAAGCACCAAAACGTTAACAACAATACCTAACAATAATGTAAAATAATGATAACAATATACTGTTGGAAAAATTACTTAAATCGTACTCATTTTTGTATTTCTGTAATTTCCTGTCTAATAATTTTGGACCACACTTGACTTTGGATAAGTCAAACTATAGAAGTGAAACTGCAAAAGATATAAACCTCAGATAAAAGTTTGGGGATCATAGTTGTGTTATACTATTCTCTTCAATATTCTTATGCCATCTGCTACTTATGAGTCATTTCTGCAGTTTGTCTCATTAACTTTTTTATTAATTATTTTTTTTTGAATTATAGATTCACATGCAATTGCAAAGAAAAATACGACACGATCCTATATACCCTTTGACCATTTTACCATGTTGGTCACATCTAGTACAATATCATAAACAAGAGGTTGACACAAATCCTATTCAAATTGACTAGTGTTATAGGCACTCATTCGTCTGTGTTGGCATAGCAATGACCATAGGAAAATTGATCATACTGTTAACTTTGACTGTGATTCAAATCATAGTTTTGAGTTCTTGTAAAGGTAGTCAAATGTGAAGTTTTATGCAAGTTTTACTTTAATGCTAAGTATAATATTTTGCTTTATGACAAGTAAGTGTATATCATCTTTTTTGTTACTGTTATGGCACTAAGAATTTCTTAGTGCTCAGCAGTCTCTCATTGTCCTAAAAGCAATGCTTGCAAGGCTTTGGAGCTGGAAACACCTCAGTTGGAAACTTAACTGCATAGTTTGCTAGCTGCTCTACCTTATGCAAGTGTCTTAAGTTCTCTTAGTCATTGTTTCCTTGTCTGTAAAATGAGAATAATTACATCTTTTCTTTTTGTGTGTGTGGGGAGGGTATTAGGGTTGGAATCCAGGGACATTCTACCTCCGAGCTACACCTCATCCCTATTTTTTATTCTTTATTTTGAAACAGGGTATCACTAAGTTGTGGAGGGCCTCACTCAATAGCTGAGGCTGGCCACAAACCTATGATTCTCCTTCCTCAGCCTCCCATGTACTAAAATTACAAGCGTGCATCACCACCCTCAGCTTAATTATGTGTTTCAGAATTGCCACATTAACTCTAACACTGACTAGGGAGTAAGTTATGTAGATATTGCACATAAATATTCTTCACATACTATATCTTTGCTTCCCTAACATAATGTGAATGTGATTTTCTCAAAGAAGTGACTAGGCTAAGCCATCTAAATACTGACAAGGTGCCCAGTATGGGAATCTGTGTGTGTGGGGTGAACAAACCATACACTACTGAACCACTGACCTATTGAATGTTTGGCATTTTTATTCAGATGGTTTAATAATGCAAGACTGGTTCCTCACCTACTTCTATAACTTGCGTTCTAATTTTCACTAATGGGTGATTTAGTTAATGTCTGTAAGAGTCAGGGGGCATTTTAATGAATTGCATCCATTAGGTTGTTGTATAGAATGTTTCTTTTTCCCACCACATACATACCCAGCAATACACACTGCTGTAGTCTCGCAAAATCATGTCTGCTGCACAAAAGGAAATCCTCAGGTTTCTCCCAAGCATACTTAACACTACTATCATACTTTTCTAAACACAGTATTAACATGGAGCTGATTGTGCATTCAGGTGTCATTACAGACAGCAAAGGGACTATTCACACTCCACATGCCCACTTGCTATCTAGCTTCCCTCTGGATTTTGCAGTGATTCCTGCCTGATGGAAAAGAAAATTAAATCATGTTCCTCTTAGCTGATCCTACTAAAGAAAGATAGCTCTGGGTAAGCTAATGCCATGGAGCTGTGAATGATGTTCTAAGGCATGTGATCATCACCCAAAATCCAAATGTCAGCTCTTTTGGAATTAGCCTAGCTATTTGTGACATGAGATATTAGAAGGTGGGACTATCCTGTATATAGAGCAAGCTTGGCCAGGCAGCCTGCAACTCCAATGAGTCTTCTCCTGTATCATCTTCCTCTCCTTTGCAGGCTCCTTGCCTTCAGTATAATAAACCAAAGCAACTTTTTCCTACCCTCAAGAAAAATTCCCTTGATTTAAGATCCCCTCTGGGTATTGCCTTCTCTGGTCTTTCACAGTAAACTTACTTGAAAGATTAGTTTACACACACTGTTTCTTCATTTTCCTTTCCAGTCATTGCTTTTCCTAAGGTCATGAGTAAACTTCATATTTATAAAACCAATGAATAATCTGCCATGATACTACTTATTACCTGATCTCTCTTAGGCATTTGGCATTCTGTCTTAAAACTTTATTTTTTCTTGGCTTTTATGATACTGCTTTGTATTCTCATATCCCCATAGGCAGGTCATTTTATATAGCCTTTATGAACTTCCTATTCTTCAAAGGATTTCTCTGTAATTGTTTAAATTTTGATATATCCCCTACATTCATTCCCATTTCCATATTCTTCTTACTCTATAGTGTTCTGAAAGATTTACTCCAACCCATGACCTAAATTTCCAGTTACATATGATGACTTTCAGTCTATCTGTATTTCAAAATTACTAATTTACTTCTAGACTTAAAAATTATAATTGCCTGAAGGATATTTCCACTTGGATATCTTATAAGCCTATCATATTCCACATGTATAAAACAGAACACACCCTATTTCTCTAAATTTTTTTTTATTATTTCCCCCATGTCTGATAATGTTCCACTACACATATGGCTAAGTCAAACATTTAAAAGCCATTCCATACTCCTCCATTTCTCTTACTACCAGTATTAATTCACTCATTCACAATGTCATATTATTTCTGCTTTCTTTATTTTTTTGGTACTGGGAATGGAACCCAAGGGCATTCTATCTCAGAGCTACTACTCTCAGCCCTATTTTTTATTCTATATTGTATAATAGGGTTTCACTAAGATGTGGAGTGTCTCACTAAGTAGCTGAGGCTGGCTGCAAACCTGTGATCCTCCTGTCTCAGCCTCCCAAGTACTGGGATTAGAAGCATGCACCACCATACCCAGCTTTGTTTGTGCTTTCTTAGTAACATTATCATAATTTTCTTTCAGCTTCCTTTTTGCTACTTAAAGTCAGAATTCATCATTTCTTTCCTGAATACCAATAGTTTCCTAGTTAATCATTGCCAATCCATCTGCAGCATTAACATAAAAATGAATTTTGTCAGCCTACTAAAATAAAAGCCTCTGATAATCAGGCATAGTGACACATGCCTGTAACCCCAAGACTTTGGAATCTGAGATAGGAAGGTCACAGGTTAAAGGCCAGCCTTCAAAACTTAGCAAGACCCTCAGCAACTTAGGGAGACCCTAATACAGAATAAAGAAACAAGAATAAAAAGGGAGCCAGGCATGTATGTAATCCCAGTATTTGGGAGGCTGAGACAGGAGGATTCGGGTTTGAGACCAGCCTCAGCTATTACTTAGTGAGGTGCTTTGCAACTCAGTGTGACTCTGTTTCAAAATAAAGAATAAAAAATAGGGCTAGGGGTATAGCTTGGAGGTAGAATCCCTCTGGGGAAAAAAGGGCCAATGGTGTAGCTCAGAGTTAGAATGTCCCTGGATTAAATTCCCAGTACCCTCCCCCACCCAAAGAAAAGACTCCCACAGTTTCCAACTAGTTTCAGGATGAAATTTAAACTCCTTAGCTAAGTATACAAAGTTCTTCATGACACGGACTCTGTCTACTCCAATAGCTTCATCTCAACCATATCAAAATATGCCTAATCCTCCCTAAATAAATCAAATTAATGTAATTTTAATTACATCAAATTAATGCATTAGAGTAGAGGTCAGTAAACTATTTCTAATGCACTAAAGTAGAGGTCAGTAAACTATTGCTATAAAGAGCCAGATAGTAAATAATTGACACTGTGCAGGTCATACAGTATCTGTTGCAACAACTTTGCCACTGTAGTGTGAAATCAGCCATAAATAATCCAGAAATTAGATTAATGGGCATGACTGTGTTCAATAAAAATTTATTTACAAAAACAGAGGTTGGTTAGATTTAGCCCTCAGGTCATCATTTGCTAACTCCTAAACTAGTAGACTATACTATGTAAAGAAATCCTGTCTTGAATCTTTTTACAGAGCTTAGAACTAATCTTAATTTTTGTGCCCATTAGGGATTTTCACATATTAGCTCTACTCAAACAAGTTATACCTATACTTAAGACACTATGTAAAAGTCATAATTATCCTGAGAAGTAATTAACAATATTTAATTTCTAACCATTAACTATCTTCCTGGCCATAGTACAGATTTATGTTTTCTTAAGGAATTCATAAATCTCTATTTTCACTTGGAAAATAAAGAATCTTCTAGGAATTCTTTGCTTCAATGGATTTGACCTTTTCATCTACCCTGTGGTGCCCTTTTTCCTCTGATGCTAAAGTTTCCTGTAAATCATTTCCTCTCTATTCCTAGGTGTTTATGCTTCCAGAGTAGGGAAAACTTTATAGTGTAAAACATATTAAGCATATCAGGGAAAAGCTGATTTCACTAAATATTCTTCTGACCTATTGTATAATTAGGAACACAAACTGAGTATCCTGGTTAGGAATGAGAAGTGGAAATTGAGGTACTTGGGATATCCTCATTTCTATTTATAGAAACAAAATTTTAAAAACCTGATGTTAAAGTCTGATCTAGGAGCTGAAAATTAAGGACTGCTTTGACCGTTACTCATCAGTAGTAGAGAGAAAATTAGGGTCAAAGCAAAGGTTTAATTCTCTACATAAAGAGAGTGGGTGGTTATCTGTAGGCTAATTCTTCACCAGGCCTAGTTTACCATACTGTCCAATTACTAAGCATTTACTAATGCTTAGACTTATCTTATCAACATGGCTCCTATCTCTTGGTGCTCTCTTTTAGAGAAACATATCTGATAAGCTTAGTGTGTTAATTATTCCTGGAAACATTCCATTTGAATTAAGACACTGTTATTCAAGAATAACTCAAGTACATAAAAGTAGAAGGGGAACTATGGAGGAAAAAGGAGACTAGGCAGAGGGGAATGGAGGAAGGAGAAAGTAGTGGGGAAGGTAGATACAAAGATGCTAGTTATATGCAGGTATAAAATGTTATAGAGAATTATTAATTTGTATAATATGCACTATAAATTAAATTTTAAGAAAAGAATAAGTCAAGTAAATGTAAATTTGTATCATGAAAGAGTAACACATGAAGCTATTGTAACCATTATAAATGTTATAAGCTCACTATCTTGATCCATGTGGATCAGTACAAAACAGGATAATGGATCTACAGGAGAGAATGATACTGGATCCAACACAATGTGGATCACTGTATTATCCCTGGGCATCTTATATATAGACTAAAATGTGTGTGTATGTGGGGGAGAACCACACTTAAACATTAAAATTTTGGGTATTTAGGTTTCTTTGTTATAGAAGCCCAACCTCTTATGATCTAATTGTAATAATTTATCACTATCCTCCTCATCATTTGTCAACATACAGGGGATCTAGTTTACATTAAAGGCTATTAAAAAGAACTTTATAAATTAGGAACCTTAGTATGAGGAACTTGTAAGATTTTATTATATGGATATGCATCATAAAAATCATATATAAATATCCAAGAAATCTAGTTACATAAGAAGTGAGCCAAGTCACCTATTTATAGATTCCAGTTTCCTCTTCTGTATGAATGGGAGTTGAAAAAGTAATTTCAAAGGCTAGGCCCATGTATAAAGGTTATATTTATATTATTCTAAAGGTTCTCTTCCATTTTTACATTTGAGTGATTTAGTGAGATTAATGAAGAAAAGAGATTAAGCTTTTTACTTAGTAGGATAAGACACATTGAAGTATGAACTACAGCAGCAAGAAGGTGACTTATAATTTTGTAATGCTGTGGTATTGAATCATGATTCCCCTGAGGATTCATTATTTCTAGCTCTTAGTTCTCTTATTTTTCCCAAATTTTTGATGATTCTTTTATAGCATCTAAGAGGTATATAATGGAAACTCATTCCTAGAAGAATTCCTTGGATAAGAAATGAAAAGGTCCTTCTCCATTAATGACTCTTGGCAGATGATATACTTGTAATAATGTTTGTGTTTGGATTCCAAGTGGAAATGTCAGAACATATCAAACAGGAAACTCAGAAGATTACCAAAAGGTTTCAGAGAGCACAACTAATTTTTCTTACTGGTTTTGTTTCTGATGCCTAGAAACAGGTTAATGCCACATAATTAATTACCCAGCCTTTGTTTGTCCAGAGAAGACAGTAGGATTCATCAGATGAGTTAAGATGATACAAGTATGTAACAGCCCATCCTCTAAGATGACCATAATAGAGAAAAAGGGTTTTGTTTTGTTTTTTTTTTGTTTTGTTTGGTGGTACTGGGGTTCCTGGAAACCCTTCTACCTCCGGACTACACTCCCAGACCTATTTTATATATATTTTTATATATTTTAGAAGGGAGGCATCACTACTCAGGATTCATCTTGTGTGAAACTAGTCTTTCTGAGCAGGTTGCTCTAACATAAAATATCATAGTGGCTACAGCAGTTGTGGCTGTTATTTCTATGTCTCTGTCTCTTTCTTTGAGTCTTTCTCTATTCATGCACACACTTATACCCACATACACACAATGCAGTATTTTAATTATATTATATTTACATAATATTAATATGATCTGGGGCTTGTAAAATCTAATAAATGAATGAAAGTACTAAAAGAGAAAAGACTACAAAAGAAGGCAATTCTCTGTTTTCTTTTTCTTTCTTCGGAATTTATTTTCCTTTGAAGAAAACTTTCCACAAATCCCTAGATAAATGCCATAGGCTATAAATATTTAGCAAATATTCCCTGAAAAAAATCTTATGAAATTTCTAATGCATCAATAGTTGTATTTAATAAAGTCTGCAAAGTTTCTAGGCCAAGACAAATTGACAAATGAGATTTTATGTATCAGTTCTCCAGATCCACCCACAAATAATGGCATGGTAGAAGATATCAAATAATTCAGGATGACATAATCCATTGCAATGGAATTAAATATTCCAATGCAAATGAGCCCTTAAGAAGAAAGCAAACAGATGACCTATTAAGAACAGATCTGTACTTTTGGTAAGTTACTGTTTAATTTAGCTGGAATCTTCTGCTACTTTCGAGCTTTACTGGAAAATTCTGTACTAGTGGTGTGGCTCATCTCTAATATTAAAATAAATTATTCTGATTTTGTTAGAACTACAGAAGTTCACAAACATCTACTGTTTGTATATGGATGTTTATAAATTTATCCTTGCTTGTATATAAAGTTATAGAGAATTCTTATGCCTTTCTTTGTCCATAGGTCTCAAGTCTAAGCAACTTTCCTCATAAATTTGCAATCTTAGCCTAGCAGGAATGTACTCCTCTGGTTTCATGCTTTGTGAAATATTTGAGCCGTTGTTTTACATCTCTATTTCTCTGTATCACCAATTGAGATTTCTCCTTTATCTTTGATAGCATGTCCTAATGCTCATAAATGCATTCATTACCCTAACAGGTACTGGTCTTAAAGACTGCATTTAAAAATACTGTCCAAATTGAAGTAAGCAATTTTCTTCTGATTTCTATCTCCATATATATGATATAATTTCAATTCTCTGACATGCCCTTTCCCTGAATGTGTATACTCAGCCAGATAAATGAGATGATATATTGGGCAGAATAGAAAGATATTTACAGAATGAATATTCAGAGGTATCATCTAATGCAGATCCTTCACCTCAAGTTGGTGTCTGAATTATTTGGGTCCTGGGATTGTCACATCTCCCCTTGTAGAGCTCCATATTTTCTATTCAGTCATTTCATTCTTGTCCATTCCTCTAGAATAGTTAAGGCCATCTTCTTTATGTCCCACTAGAATATTCTTTACTAAAATTTGATCTTATTTTCTCGCTTATTCTTCTGCTTAGAAATAGAAAATTTAAAAGTACTTAAAGATTTTCTTACACTTAAGATAATAATTTAATCACCCTTCAGGCCACAATTTCTCAATGCCCTTAACATGCTGTGTGCTAAGTTTCTCAAGCCTTTCGCCAAATGTCTTATGGAGGATTATATGAGGCAGAAGAAAAGGTAACCTATGTTGTAGAAAAGATGGTGGATGGCTTGAGGATTTTCCTATTCATCAAAACCACAAAGATGGATATCATCCTCTGTACCATCTTCTCTACGTTACATATTTGATTTGTACAAAGCCCTGTTATTTCTACTTCTAAGTGCTTCTGGGGCCAAGCTCTTCTCTTTCATCACATCTTTTCAAATCCTTTAATCTACTTTCTCACTATCTCCCTCCTCTCTCCCTCCCTGCCCAGGTTGCTACCACTAAGAGTATACACATTCTAGTTGTGGAGTAAGCAATGGTTTTATTTCCCCGGAGGAGACTTGTATAAACAAAGCACTTTGTTTTGCTTTCCTCTTATCTGGCTTCCTTCCTTTCTGGCTCTCTCTCCCTTTTATCCCCCATGAATCTCTGTAAGCCAAGTTAGGATGGTAGTTTTCTGATTCTAAAGCTGACATGACATTCTAAAAATCTTCATCAGCCAAAGTACTCTCCATAGATTGCTTAATTTGTGGAACATGTTCCATAATCACAATTTTCTACTGACTACCCTACATCCTTTCCTTCTCCTTATTTCTTTGCCCCATTTCCTTTCCCTTGCTGACAGCAGGTGGTCAGTGGTATCCTGGAAAGAGAACTTGGCACCAATGCAAATCAGGAAAAGCAACAGAAACTATGTCTCACAACTATTATTTTCTAAGTATAGACACTGATGGGCAATTAGGCTTGCCCAAACTGATTGCATAGGTGGGCAGGAAAGCGGGTGGAGGTGCAGCATGGGAAAGTGGTGCAGAAGCACTTAAAACCAATTCAATTTGTATGTAATTTTGAAATTAAAATTACTTGAAGACATTGGTTTAGAATATTTATGGCAAAAATGACACTTTACCCATTTGACAGATGGGACATTGATTAGAGGAGATATCACAGAAGAAGTATATTTTATTTCCTTACAGAAAAATTTAAAAACTCCATTGTATAATAAAGTTGTATGGTTTCTAGGACCTCAGAAACTAGTTACTTATCAAAAGCCTTTGGAAATTAACTTTATTAATAATATATTATTTATATTTAACTTCTAGTATCAATTCAGTTTTCAACAGATATTGGGTTATAAGCCTATTGCTTGGTTTAATATAGCCAAATGTGAATTTTAAGAGTTTATCTGGTCCCCCTGAAAGTTTTCTTAAAAAGACTACATTTCCCTTTTAAACATTAATTTTCCTAACACTTAATGAATTCCCAAACACCTCATTCTCAATGATGTATAATGGATCCTTGAAAGTTTTGATTAAGTAATAGCCACTGAAATAGCATTTTATAGCTGACAAAAATGGAGCCTTAAAAGAATTACCTGAAGAATACAAATGATAGAGTTGGCCAGCATCCAACACTGAGGAAAGTCTGAGCTTCTCTTCTGGAGAAACCACCTAACACTCTGTTAAAGATAGAATAGGCAAGTGTCTTTGCTGCTTTGTTTGTCTAATGCTCAGCAAAAATCAAAGCCCTTGATTGTAGGTGGGGAAAAAGGTGAAGGGAAGGAAAGGCAAGGCAAAGTAAAACAGAACAGGAATGGGGTGAGAGACAGACTTGTTCTTCCAGAATAATAAATGGCTGAGAAGGCCTCATTCCACATGTGATCCAACCACATTTTACCTTCTCCATACCACAGAGAATCTAAGGCACAAGGCAGGCAGTATACATTTCGGTTTTCTTTGCTAATGCTGCCCATTCGCCTATTATCCTGATATCCACACAGTTACTATTGTATTATTAGAAATAAATCTTTTGGCGGCCAAGGAATTTCTAAGATTATTTCATTCAGGCTAACAGATTTAAACTGTGCTTCTGAAGGTTTTAGGAGGAAACTTGTTACCAATCACTTGCAAATTCTCAAATACCAAATGGTTCATAAATTTTCTTTCATGGCCTTACTGAGTTTAGTTACCTTGCATCCCTGGAATATCCTTTTAAAGACAATAGTATTTATAACAGTAGAGGAATTGGTCAAGAAACAAGACATGCCAATTCTTGACATTTCAAAATCATTGGAATTCTCAAGAATCCACCTAACTTTGTATCATTATCAAAATTTTTGTGCCCCTCCAAAAATTCATATGTTTAAACCAAATCATGATGTGATGGTGTTAAGCCCCTTTAGGGACTAGAGTTCTCATGAATAGGATTAGTGTCCTTATAAATAGTCCTGAGGGAACTTGACTTTCCTTTCCATGGTATGAGGACACAGGGACAAAACACCATCTCTGAAGCACTCAGAGACCTCACTAGACACTGAATATGTTGGCAACTTGATCGTGGATCTCCCAGACTCTATAGCTGCGAGAAAATCAATTTCTGCTATTTATGAACCACCTAATTACTGGTATTTCTGTTACAGCAATCTGAATAGACTAGGAGTTTGTTTGGTAGATGGCAATCCTGTTATAGAAGTCTGAATAGACTAAGATGTTTGGTTTGGGGATGGAGGTGTCATTAAAATGGAACGACCATATGACCCAGTGATACCTCTCTTTTGTATGTTTCTAAAAGAATTTAAATGAAAGTACTAATGTGATATATGAATACCCATGTTTATAGCAATACAAATCACAACAGCTAAATTATGGAAACGACCTTGGTGCCCATCAACAAATGAATGGACAAAGAAAATGAGGTATGCACACACAGTGGTGCTTTATTAGTTAAAAATAACAAAATTATATAATTTGTAAAAAAATGGATAGAACTGGAGGACATCATGTTAAGTGAGATTAGCTAGACTCAGACATGATCCTATACTTAGAAGACCCAATAAACTCAACCAAAAGACTTTTAGAATTGATTAAAAATTCAGCAAAGAGTCTTGATACAAATTCAATCTAAAAAATCAGAAGTTTTTCTATATGCCAACCATAAATCTACTAAAAAAGTCACCCATAAAATTATTGTTTCTGTTCACAGTAACATCAAAATTAATAAAATACTTAGGAATAAATCTGACCAAGGAGGTAAAAGACCTCTAAAATGAAAATGATTAAACACTAAAGAAAGAAATTGAAGAATGTCTTAGAAGATAGACCTTGGGTAGGCATGTTCTTGGGGAAGAAGAATAAATATTATCAAAATGGCCATCCTTGGCCGGGCGTGGTGGCGCACGCTTGTAATTCCTGCGCTTGGGAGGCAGAGGCAGGAGGATCGAGGCCAGCCGCGCTGGTTTAAGAGACCCTGTTTCAAAAATACAGAAAATAGGTCTGGGAGTGTAGCCCAGAGGTAGAAGGGCTTCCAGGAACCCCAGTACCACCAAAAAAAAAAATGGCCATCCTTACAAAAGTGATATACAAAGTCAGTTTGATCTATATTAAAATACCACGATCATCCTTTAAAAATCTTGAAAACTCAATACTTAAATTCATTTGGAATAACAAAGGACTCAGAATAACCAAACTAGTTCTCAGCAATAAAAAAAAAAAAACATGCAGGAGGAATCACAATACCTGCCTTCAAACTATACTACAAAGTCATAGTAATAAAAACAGCATAGTACTGGGAAAAAACAAAAACAAACAAACAAACAAAAAAACAAAAAGAAAGAAAAAAAAAGAAGCCAGGCGTGGTGGTGCATGCTTGCAATCCCAGCATTCAGGAGGCTGAGACTAGAGGACTGCAGTTCACAGATAGCCTCAGATACTTAGTGAGGCCCTCTGCAATTTAGTGATACCCTGTTTCAAAATATAGAATAAAAATATAGAAAAAAATAGTTCGGAGGTCAACTGCCTCTGGGCTTCATCCCCAGACTACCCCCCCCAAATTCTGACACACAGACCAATGGTGCAGAATAGGAGACACAGAAACAAATCTGTACACTTACAATTGATTTTTTTTACACAGGGGCCAAAAACATAAACTGGAAAAAAGCCTCTTCAATAAATGGTGTTGGCAAAATTGGTTAACCATATGCAGAAAAAGAAACATAAACCCCACTTCCTTCACCTTGTACAGGAGTTAATTCAAAATGAATCAATGATTTGGAAATTAGACCACAGATTTATAGTTACTTGAAGAGGGCATAAGATCAACACTCCCACATATAGGCAAGGGTAAAAACCTTCTTAACAAGACCCTAAAGGCACAATAAATTAAAATGTGGATTAATATGTGGGATTGCATTAAGCTGGAGAGCTTTTGTGCAGCAAAGGAAACTATCCAGAACCTCAAGACAGAGCCAATAGAATGAGAAAAGATCTCTTCTAGCTACTCCTCTGAGAGAGGGCTAACATCTGGAATATGCAAAGAACTCAGTAAATTCATCACCAAAAATATCCCACTAAATATCCCAGTCAAAAAATGGGTAATTGAATTAATCAGAACTAAATACAAATAACTAAACTAACTGAACTAAAATAGAACTAAATACAAGTAACTAAATTAACTGAACTAAACATTTCACAAAAGAAAAAATACAAATGACCAACAAATACATTTTTAAAATTTCAACATTATTAGCAATCAAAACTACCCTGAGATCTCACCTAATCCCAATTAAAATGTCAATCATTAAAAACACAAACAATAATAAATCCTGGAGAAGATGTGGAGAAGTAGGAACTCTGATATATTGTTGGTAAGATTGCAAATTAGTGCAACCACTGTGGAAAACATTGTGGAGGGGCCTCAGAAGAATGGAAATAAACCTGTCATATAATCCAATTATAACAATCCTGAGTATCTACCCAAAGAATTGAAATAAGACTACCATAGTAATGCATCCATATCAATGTTTATAGCAGCACAATTCATATTTACCAAACTGTAGAACCAGCCAAGATGAACATCAATAGAAGAATAGACACAAAATTATGGGATATGTACACAAGAGAATTATACTCAACCAGAAATAAGAACCAAATGATGTCATTAGAAGGAAAATGGATAGAACTGGAGAACATTATGTTAAGAAAGATTAGTTAGCCACAAAAAGTGAAAGGTCAGATATTCTCCCTCATATGTGGAAGTTAGAAAGAAATTGGGACACAGAAAGGACTCTAGACAAAGGTGGAGAAACTTCAGTGGAATTGAGGAGGGGACCTAATTAAGGGAGACAAGAGTGGGAAGGAAAACTTGAAGATGGAAACAACTCAGTATACATGATGCACATATACAAACATATCAAAGCCAATCACTCTGTGGGGCACAGGAAGGTGTTGAAGAAGAAGGAATAGGGTGGGAACTGGGGAATGTTTCATGCGTACTCTGAGCTACATATGTATGCCTCTATCACTCTGAACTTCATCAAGACACACACGTTTTTTACCCCAATATGGTGTATGAATATAATGCACCAAAAGAACGAAGTAAGAAAAAGTGAGAAAAAGAGAGAGAGGAAGAAGAGAGGGAAAGGAATAAAACATACATTTCAAAAGGGATACTTTTATCTTCCCCTATTAAAAGTATAAGGGATTCTTTCTGATAATAACCATAATAAACTTGCAAGGTCATGATTGCTTAAAATGTCAAAAAAATATATATTACAATGCACCAATAAAAAAATTCAAGGGCTGTATGTTTTCTTTTATATGGGAGCTAGAGAAAAGAAATAAAGAAAATGTACCTTCTGAAAATTAGAAGAAAGACCAGTAGAGTAGTGGAGGGGAGGCAGGGGAAGGGAGATGGGAATGGAAACGGAAAGTAGGGGAAAGAAAACAGACAAAATAACATTATGTGCAGATATAGAAAAGTAACACTCTGTGCGGGGTGAAATGGTGTATGCTGGTAATCCCAGTACTTGAGAGGCTGAGACAGGAGGATTGCAGGTTCAAGGCCAACCTCAGCAACTTAATGAGAACCTGTTTCAAAATAAAGAATAAAAAATAGAAGTTGGGGTGTAGCTCGGAGAGCTGGGGTGTAGCTTGGAGGTAAAATGCCCCTGGGTTTAATTCACACCACCACAAAGAATAAAAGTAACACTAAAATTTCACTAACATGTTGCCAGGCATGGTGGCGCACTCTTGTAATCCCCACGCTTGTGAGGCAGAGACAGGAGGATCACGCTGGTTTGGAGCCAGCCATGCTGGCTTAAGAGACCCTGTTTCCAAAAAAAAAAAAAAAAAAAAAATATATATATATATATATATATATATATATATATATATATATAATAGATAATAGGTCTGGTAGTGTATCCTGGAGGTAGAAGGGCTTCCAAGAACCCCAGTACCACCAAAATAAATAAATAAATAAATAATAAATTTCACTAACATGTATAATTAAAATTCACCAATAGCATTTTTTTCAAAAATTTCTCTAATCTGTCATAAGGATTCTGGCTTTCTGAATGTTTGGAGTCTTGCTTTGTTTTCACATTGTCTCCCTGTATTTTGCTGTGCTTTTCTTTGTCTTTCACTTTCTTCTAATTGGAGGCAGCATAGTATATAAAGCCATGGGCTTGACTGACAGATCATTCCACATTCATAATCCTAGTCCTTTGTTTTCCTGGGACCTTGATCCATTTTCAGAGCCATTCTGCATCGCAATTATCTCACCTTCAAAGTAGGTATGTTTATGATTACTATCTAATTTTATTGGGAAAGATTAAATGAGATTGTGTAAATTGGGCATAGTGGCACATATTTGTAATCCCAGCATTTGGGAGGCTGAGACAGGAGGATCTCAGTTCGCGGAAAGCCTCAGCTACTTAGTGAGGCCCTTTGCAACTCAGT
Organism: Muscardinus avellanarius; assembly: GCF_963383645.1. Classification (NCBI taxonomy): domain Eukaryota; kingdom Metazoa; phylum Chordata; class Mammalia; order Rodentia; family Gliridae; genus Muscardinus; species Muscardinus avellanarius. The sequence continues at coordinate 100,216,086 of NC_137792.1, forward strand.
GAGACTCTGTTTCAAAATAAAGAATAAAAAAAAAGGTCTGGGGGTTTAGCTCACAGGTAGAATGCTCTTGAGTTCAATCCCCAGTGCCACAAAATAAAATGAGATTGTGTAGAACATGCTTGAATATTAAGCATTTCATTCCCACATTCCTCTCTGAAGTCTCTTTGTCAAGTGACTCCCTTTCTCTGTTTCAGTAACTGCTTCTTTTTGCATAGTTCTATTGGTGCTTCACAAAGCTAATGAAAAAGTGTGTACTTCTCTCTGTTTTAGGCAGAGTCTAAAGTGCAAGTATCATAGTGGTGGCTAGGAAGAGATTTGATGCCACTGTCTTGAGTTCAAAGCCCCCCCCCCCCTTATGTGGTTCCTTGTGAAAGTTAACTTCTCTTAAATCTAATCTTTTCATTGTAAAACAAGGACAATAACTGTTCCAGACAGGACTTCAGTGAAGATGGAATGAGCTAATTCATGTGGGTGGCACATAACGGGGGCTCAATAAACATGTATCATTAAAAAAAATCAAGTGTTATTTTCTCAGAGAGTCTTCCATAATTTCTGTATGTAAAAGAGTAGCCATCACCTTTACTTTTTCTTTCTTATTCTGCTTCAGTTTTTCTTAATAATTATCACCTTCTGACAAAATGTATATTTATATTTGTCTATTTTTCTCACTTCATCTACCACTAGAATATTGCCTATGTGAAAGTAAGCATTTTATTTTCTTTAATCCTCAACCCTAGAATAGAGCAATAAATGTAGCAGACTTTAAATAAATACTACTTCGTGAATAAATTATGTGTAAAACATTCCAATAAGAGGCCAGCCTTTGCAAGTTAGACTTAGTCCTTGTTTGAAAGCAAAATAAAAATTCTGGTGGTGTAACTTAGAGGTAGGATGTCCCTGCATTCAATTTCCAGTACAAAAAAACCTATTATTTTTAGTTATTCTGAAATGTAAGTCACTAACAAATATAGTAATTCTTTACTTATTTTCTTTTTGGTTGTACTGGGGTTCCTGGAAGCCATTCTACCTCTGGGGTATACTCCCAGACCTATTTTATTTTTGGTAACAGGGTTCTTTTTGGTTGTACTGGGGTTCCTGGAAGCCATTCTACCTCTGGGGTATACTCCCAGACCTATTTTATTTTTGGTAACAGGGTCTCTTAAGCCAGCATGGCTGTATTCAAACCTACATGATCCTCCTGTCTCCGCCTCCCAAGCACGGGGATGACAAGCATGTGCCACCACGCCTGGCAATTCTTTTACTTTAAAATAAATATTTTACAATCTAATTCATTTAAAAATAAAGGGTAATCATTTTATAATAAACAATTGCATTTTCTGAGGTACTGGGGATCAAACCATGGGGCATTCTACCTCCAAGCTATACCCCCAGAACTTTTTATTTATTTATTTATTTTGAAGCAGGATCTCACTAAATTGCCGAGGCTGGATTCTAACCTGTGATATCCCTGTCTCAGTCTAACAAGTACTGGGATGACAGGCATGTGCCACCATTCCTGGGTAGTGATAGCATATTTTCATAATTTTGCTGCTTTAACTTTTTACCTCAAAAGATTAAGTGGTTTATCACTTTAATAGAGAGCAACCGTGGACCTACATTCATGCCTATTATTTTTTCGTAGTGGTGCACAAGAGCAGATATAACAGCCAATGAGAGAGCAATTCTGTATAACAGCAATAGGGAACAAGAGGGGTCCAAGTCAAATAATTTTTATACCTATCTCCACTGCACATGTCTACTTTAAGTCACCAGAATACTGAAGTCCCCTCAGTCATCTTATTTTCCCCCAACCCTGAGGTCTTCTGCTGACATTGTACCTTGTTGGCTATTGTCCATTTGGTATTTGGGAAATCTGTTTTCTGATATGAAACCCTATATTGTCTGCTTATTTCTATATAGCACCATTATTTTTTAGAATACATTGCAGCAAATTTCAAGAGGATAGAACATGTAGGCATTAGCTCAGGGAGAAGCCAGGACATTGCACAGTAGTAAAATGAAGCAGAGGCACTCTATCTAATTGTGAGAAGAAATAGCTCTGAGCTTTAGTATATATATACTTTATATGCATGACCTTCAAATGGCAGTAATAAGTATCACTTTTTCTATTGATAAATATTATTTCTCTGTGCTGGTGGGAATATCAAGTCCACTTGAAATTTTGACTAGCAACTATGACTTATTAAGAATCTATATGCCTTTCAACATATATGGCTTCTTGGGTAATTCCTCTTCTTACCCATCTACTAAGTCTAGTTTAGGATTTTCAAAGCAAATAAGTACCAAAGATTTATGCCAATTCATCTTCACTTTAGACCTGGCTTCCAATGTAAAGCTGAACCTTAATAGCTTCTGAAGGTGAGCTGTGAGCATTGAGATTTATTTGAATACATATTTATTAATGGTTACTATATAAATCTCAGGGAACTTAGGGTATGAGAGTATCCTATCTCTCTGGATACTTTAATGCCCCAGAACTATTGTAAGGGTCTATGTCATGGCCCAACTTATAGGGAAAACATTTTACTGCTGACATTTTCCTAAATAATAAAATCCCTTTGAATGGACTAAAATTTACCTAATTTAGGGATGATGAATTATCTGGCTCACAGGAATCGTGATGAGCTAACTCTCTAATGTCATAGATCTGCCATAAAAATAAAAAGCAGCCAGCTGGTATGTACTTGTAATCTCAGTACTTAGGAGGCTGAGACAGGAGGATCTCAGGTTCCAGGAAAGCCTTAGCAATGTAGTGAGGCTCAGTGACCTGGTAAGACCCTATTTAAAACAAAACAAAAACATATAAAGGGCTGGGGATGTAGCTCTGAGGTAATGGCCCTCACACACACACAGTCTGTCTGTCTGTCTGTCTGTCTGTCTGTCTGTCTGTCTGTCTCTCTCTCTCTCTCTCTCTCTCTCTCTCTCTCTCTCTCACACACACACACACACACACACACACACACACACACAACAGCCCATTTAAGTCATGCCTATAATTATTTAAGAAACTATGCTCTATAAAGTACTTACTAATATAAATTAGGAAGCTTACTCTGGATCCGATATTTCATTCTTCTGCTCCCCATTTCATGTAATTGAGGGATAGATTTTTAATTAGATATTTTCTTTATTTGCTTTTGCTGTTATTTGTTTTATGATTGCAATAGAAGATGAAAAGAGAGTAGTGAGGGTAGAAAAAGAAAGAATTGGTGAAGTTCCCATAAAATAAGAAAGACAAAATGTTATCTTTTGAGAACATCAAAACAATATTTCTAAAAAGAAAAATTGCTTCCCCCATACAGCAGGATGGAGAATGCACGGAATTTTGGCGAACAAGGCATTCCTTCATAAAAGTGTTAGTCCTCAGAAAGCACTGTCTTTCACCTTTTCTCCCCGCTCCTGATTTTTCCAGTCAAAACCTGCTCAACACCTTCATTTATACTCATTAACAGATGATAGATAATTGTGAGCCCTTTCCATCTTCTAGGCAAACCTCTGTATAAAGATCAAAGAACATAAGTAAAATAAGACCTCTTTGAGAGTAAAGTCCAGGCATCCACCTAATAGTTAAGGGAACACAGGGGTACAAATTCACACATGTGCACCTTTAAAAATAAGTTATTTAATTAGTGCATTGCAATTATACATCATACTAAAGTTTGATGTGAGGAAACCATACATGCACATAGCTCTTAGTGTATTTCCTTCCATATCCCATCCCGCTCATCCCACCTACCTCCCTGTACAACAATGTTAGTGAAATTAGTAGTAAAACCTTCATATATTGCCATAGCATTATTTGAACCGGCCTATTTCTTCATTGTTCCCTTGAAATATGAGCAAAGGGTATTCTTTACTCTAAGCTGCCAGGGCTCAGAACAACAGTCTTCCTGTAGATTATTGCTGAGTGTGGCGCACACACTTGCAATCTCAGTACGAGGGAGGCAGGGACAGGAGAAAAACAGCCGTGGCAACTTAGCAAGACTCTCAGCAACCTAGCAGGACCTTGTTTCAAAATAAAAAATAAAAAGGGTGAAAAGGATTAGGGCTATAGCTCAGAGGTAGAAAGCCCCTGAGTTCAATTCCAATCACAAAAACAAAAAGAAAACAACAACAACAAAAATTCTGTAACATTATTAGGACTGTTTCCTTCTTTAGTCCTTTTCTCCTTACCACCTCCCTCCACAAACTTCCTTCCACTATTCTAATGGTCTCTCTTATTTATCTGAAGTGCTGTTTGTTTCCTATTTTCTCTCGAGTTTCCATGTGTGAGAGAAAACATATGATATTTGACTTTCTAGGGTCTCAGCTTGAGCTATTGCTGGAATTTAGGCAAGTCTGCATGGCTATGGTGAATAGTGGCATTAGTTTATATGGGGACTGAAAGAAGTGGGAAATTTTTTGTCTGACTTTAAGTAAATTTCCGAGCCAATAAAGGGAGATGAAGAGTTCAGTATGGTGCTCGGCACCCTATTTAGTCTCAAGGCATGTGATCTAAGCCCTATGAAGATCAAGGATGGAGACAAGCAAAAGAAGCTATTTTTACAATAGCAATAAGAAAATATAAAGACATAACAATGCTGTTACCGTGCCCAGGTGACAGAGTGCTATAAATAGGAGGCAAAGTGGCACTCTTCTTATTTTATCCTGTATCAGAGTAGCACTGACACAGATGTGAAAAGATCAAAATTATTACTTTGGTTCCTTACAAGGTTTGATACTTTGGAGAAGACAAGAAGAGATTACCCTAAGTAAGAAATCATGACACTGTAAGGTCTCAAAGCAACAGTGACAATATAAAGGATATTCTGCAGTGTCTTCTTGGGGGTTGACATTAGCAAATGGCCTGAAGAGGACAAATATGAGAATACTCTCTGTGAGCACATGTGAGATACTGCCAGATATTTTCCTACATAACTGGGTAACACTTTGGGGAAGAAACTCAACAAACCCTGATAAGTAAAAGTGGAAATAATAAGACAGCACTATTAGCATTATTACAGTCAATATGACCTCATTTCTAACCACTGCCTGGAGAAGTCCGGTATTCACATTACATAAACAAAGTTGACTTTACTGATTCAGAACTTTTCAGAAGTGCATCTGAGAGTTTTTTGTTGTTGTTTGCTTGTTTTTAGTAATGCAGGTTGCTTTCTCCTTAAGAATCTATACCCTTTCAATAAATCAAGGGTGTACATCTATAGCAGAGCTATCCTGGTGGAAAAGAAAAAACTATTATAAGAATCATACCAACAGCCTTAATCTCATTAGTATGCTACAACCATCTCAATTAACTGACCATAATACTGGGAAACATTTTTCTTCTGAACTCTAGAAACTCAAAAGTCTCAGTAACATGATACAGATAAGTTGGTTTAGTAGTAAAAATTAGAAGACTCTCTGAGTCAATTGCCCTAGGCTAAGAAAAGCCAATGTAAAATAAAGATAAATGTCTGCTCTGGGCAGGGATTAAAAACAGTACTAAGAGATAGAGTGGAATCTATGTGCAGGGAGTAAAAAATGTGATGAAAATTGAAGTAACCAGATTTAATTAAAACACAGACTTCCTAAATCCATTTTCAGTGATTATTTGTTATTATTCTTAGAAGTTGATTAAGCAGTAACAGATGTCACTAATACATAAATCTCATTACACATGTAAAATGTGTTTAGTACATAGAGGAAGACCATGATTAGAACATTTCTGAAATGTACTGTTAACTACTTTCTACTTGATTTGAAAGGAAATTTTTACTTTAGATTTTACAAAGTATATAAAGTTTGAGTCAAAAATGGAATCACTTTCTGGAAAATTATGAAACCAAATCAAAGTTGTCTTTTTTATTCACATATATAAATATTTATCATATGTCACTATGGACACAGAATGCAGAATAGGAAAATAAAATAAAATTCAATCAAAATAAGAAAAAAAGTTGCTTCACCTGGACAATATTATGGACTAAAGATAGTAGAAAGGAAGAGCATGAGATAGGTGCCTTTTGCTGTGGGACAATTCGAATTTATAGCTAACACCTAGGAAGGCATATTAAGTTACTTGCATATGTTTACTTGATGAAATAAACCTGCAATGACTACCATGATCTTCATTCTACAATCACAAAAACCAAGACACAAAGAAGGGCATGACTTGCATAAAATCACAGGAATAATAAGTGTTGAACTGGGACTGGAATTCAGACAGTTTTATACCATTACGCTATACTGCGTTTCAGTGTAGGTGATATAAGTATTCTTGGTTTGTGAGTTTTTAATTATTTGAAATTAGTTTATCAGTTTGAATGAATAAATACCTTTACTAAGTACATGTATTAATTAAAATATAAAATATTTAAAAACAGTGTTATGCATGCTTCTTTCTTCTGAGACAAAATCAGTGCAGATTATTAGCAAGTCAACAGTTTTATGGAGTGCACAGCAATTTCCTATGAAAGCATAACGCACATTTTTCCAGTGTCCGGAACTATTCAAACCTACATGAACTGCCAACAAATATTTTTGTTGTTGCAGGATGAGGAAGGGCTGCTCTTCTTCTTATTCAGCATTTAGATATACTTTATATAAGCTTCAATGACATGGAAATGAGGGTAATGGATGCTGATGTTTGAAATTATGTTCCAGGATGGAATGAAAAAGGGAGCCATTTATGTCTATCCTCTTCTATTTCAGGGAAAAAGAGGCACATGGAGACTGGAAAGAAACATTATAATTTGTTGCCCAAATTAAATGGTACTCACAAGACATAATTTTTGAATTAATGGAGACATAAGCATCAGGATTTTGCTCTCTATTCCCTGTGAAATGGCTAGCATTTGTATTTACTGAAAAGAAAATGTAGATTTCTGGTATTTCTTTCAAGGTCTGGCAGAATGTAATATTGTGTCACAAAATATTACTGCTTTTAGGGTCTCAAAAAGATTTATTAGCTAGGATTACACTCTATTTATTCCAATGTCTCTTTATTTCATTTAATAGGCTTTTGGGGCAATGGTTTCTCATCTCTCTGGAAATATGACAGCTCACCACTGACGGCAATGCTGGGGAAGAGGAGGATTGTGAACAGAGAGATCTAAGTTAGAACATCTGCAGGATGGCTCTCTAAATCTTCTCTAAGCCACAGCACACAGTATGATATGATTCGTTTTTCTAAAATGCAATGAAAAGGCTTTCAACTTCAAACAACCAGACAATAAACAAACATATTTCCATGTGAGAGATCAAAAGGAAATTTTATAGCCCTATGATTTGCAGCAATAAGTCAGAAAGGCCATATGAAGCAGACCACTATCTTAGGCATTTTACTGATTCTCTGAAGTAAGGAATGATTTAGTAGTAAAAAGAGATTTTTGCTGTCTCATGTTTCCTTATATTACTTAATTTATTTTCTTTAATATTTCGTTAACACATTAATTATTTAAGATGTAACTTTTTATGTCTACATGTAAGGGGAGTAAATCTTCCATTAAGCAGTAATAAAATAGGTAAATTAAAAACAAAGACTGAACCTTAGAAAATACTGATTAATATCTGTCACATACTGTTCTCAATTTCAAACACAGTTTTTGCTCATTATTATCACATAAAATTTTTGAGTGTACCATAATATATAACCATAGAGACTGTATGTAAAAAAATAGATAAAGGATTTAAGCCAGTATAGTAATTCATGTGAAACTTAAATAGTATTATGGCTTTGGTGATGATACCATGATGTTGTGGATAATATGGTAGTAGTGTTCAGGGCAGGTTGTGTCATTTTCATTAAAAATCTTAGGAGAAAGGGTCAGTTTGGCCTAAAGTTTCAAGAGAAGGAGTTTTCTGTTCTAATTCCATTTCTTGATAGCTAAATGACCTTGAATAAATCTTGTCAGATGGATCTTTGCTTCTTTATGGGAAAACAAGAGTAAGTTGTAGTACTGTCAAGTAGTTATAAATAAGTCACTTAACAAAATTACTAAAAACATACGAAAGTTCAGTTATCCAGCAAAAGCAAAAAGCAAAAAAATAAAAAATACAAATCAGAAAGGCCAAGGGAATAAGCAGGTATACAAAGCTTCTGAAAATATAACCCTATGGTTTGGAAAAATTGACAGTAATGGTCATTAAGTCCATTAGTAATTCACATAAGGCACAATCCTAAATTGGCGGGTGGTGATGAAAAATGCCTCTGGTTTTATAGAAAGAAAAAATAAATGACTAACACAATCTTATCCTATTTGACCACATCTTTTCAAAGGCCTCTGATATCCAAATAATTTTTCTGATCACTACTAAAGGTACCTAATGCAAATAAGAGATGAAAAAAATAAAATCTGCATTTCAAGTTAACAAAGGACCCACACATGCTCTTTATTTTATTTTATTTTATTTTATTTTATTTTATTTTATTTTATTTTTTTGCAGGTCTAGGGATGGAACCCAGGGGCATTCTACCTATGAGCTATACCCCTAGCCCTATTTTTTATTCTTTATTTTGAAACAGGGTCTCACTGAGTTGCAAAGGGCCTCACTAAGTAGCTGAGGCTGGCCTCGAACCACGATCCTCCTGTCTCATCCTCCCAAATGCTGGGATTACAAGTGTTCATCACTGTGCCTGGCTCCACACATGCTCTTTAAAAGAAGAAAAATTATTTTAGGATATTTGGAACTCCCAATAATGTTTCAGAATAAATGGCAACTCAAAAATGTTTACTTTTCCATTGAAGACAACTGAATATACCTCTCATTTGAAACTTTAATAGTAAAAGCTTTTCTCTCTTGGCATGGTGGTGCACTCTTGTAACCCCAGTACTTAGGAGGCTGAGACAGGAGTATCCCAGGCTCACAGCCAGCCTCAGCTACTTAGTGACATTCTCTGCAACTCAGCGAGACCCTGTTTCAAAATGAAGAATAAAATATAGGATTGGGGTGTAGCTCAGAGGTAGAATGCCCCTGGGTTCCATCCCCAGTACTGCAAAAATATAAATAAATTTAATAAAAAATAAAAATAGGACTGCGGGTGTAGCTCAGAGGTAGAATACCCCTGTGTTCAATCCCCAGTACAACAAAAAATAAATTTAAAAAATTTTAAAAAGCTTCCATATAACCTTATAGCATGATGTGGGATGGAAGGGGCAGGGAAAAAGAGTATAGAAAAAGAAGACACTATAAAACACTTACAGTTTATCTATGTACCCTTTGATCAATCAGGGACTTCCAAGAGACCGGATTTTATAGTAAAACATAGTGGGAAGCCATCTTTGACGTATGACTGAGAACATTCAAAAGGGCTCCTTAGGTCTTCTGCCCTGGCCTTGAAGGAATTAACTGGTACTGGACTTACTCTTTAACTATAAACAACTAGGGAAGTGGATGAAAGATATGATATAATGCTTTTCAAACTGGATAACAGGCAACACAGGACTTTGATCCCTGAGAAAATGGAAATAAACAAGATAACCCTGAGTGTTACCCCGGCTTTCTGCCTAGAAATATTTTTGAATTTCAAAGTAGGGCAGGCAAGAGAATCCAAACAGAATATGATAGTCTCACTAAATTGAAGCGATAGAGATTGAAACAAGAGGAGGCTGAGTTAACTGTAATTTGCAAGGCAGAGCACTGGAAAAGATGGAGCTATTAAGAGAAATAGTTCTACCAAAATAAATGGTGTCCTCATCAAACTTTGTCTTAGCATTAAGCCAAACCCTGCATAGGGGAAAACTCTAAGGTGAAGCAAAGAACAACTATGGGGGTGCTATAAATTTCACAATTCTCAAAGTTCACACAGGGATGGGAAAAGTTTCAGTTTTGATAAACTCATGTAGAGAGGCTTGAGTGCCTAGGACATAGGTTCCCAAAGTAGTAGATACTGCCCCCTGGGGGTGCTGGGAGGAAGTATAAAATGCAATATTATCACCACATCTTCCTACTTAAGGAAGATAGATTTTCAGGAGGTCAGTAAGTATTTTTTTTCTGAAAAGGTGGTAGTATACCAGATAAGTTTGGGAACCTAAGTTCCAGGGCAATGAGTAGAGAATGGAGAGTTTAGTGATAAAAATATAACTATCAGCTAGGAAAAATATCCAATAGAAACAGACCTATAAATGATAGAGATAATAGAAAAATCATAAAAAGAATTTAAAAGAACAGATTGAAATGAAGACATAACAATAATTAAAATAGAAAAAGAAAGCATAAAAGAACTAAATATAGCTAAAGCTCAAAAGATAAAAAAGTTCTTTAGATGGCCTGATTATAATCCTAAATATTGCAGAAGAAAACAAAAAGCAATGAACTTTAAGACTTGGAACTAAAAATTATAACAACTGAAATATATCTAGGGAAATGCTAAAATAAAGATATAATCAGAGACCTATAGAGCAATGCCCAATAGACACATACACATCTCAATGGAATTCTAGAAAAAGAGGGGGGTTAAATAATTATGTGAAAAAATACAGGCTGAAGTTTTCCCACATTTGATTGAAAACATCAACCATAAATAGCATAAAGTTGATGATTCTTATGTAGAATAAATTTAAAGAATACCACACCAAATAGATGTGGTGGCTCATGCTTCTAATCCCAGGAAGAAGGATTCTGAGTTCAAGGGCAGTGTGGGAAACTTAGAGAGAGCCAGGTTCAAAGTAAAACATAAATAAAGTATGCTGAGGATGTAGCTCAGTGGCAAAGCACTTGCTTAGCATGCCCAAGGCTCTGGTTTTGATACCCAATACCACATACATACAGAAAAAGAATATATACCAACATATTTCATGGTTACTAAAATCCAACAATGGAAAAATGTTTAAAGCAAAGGTTTCCTTGGCCTCAGAAGCCATTATCTTCCTAGAATACTTGGTTAAAATGCAGATACTTGTGAGGAGCGACCATATTATACAACTGAAACTATTCTGTGGAGGAGTTTCAGCATTACTTTGAAACAGGACATCTGATGTACAACAAGGAATCTCAGGGAATGGGAAACAGATTATAGAAGTGTTAATGTGACCTGGAGAGTGAGGAAACCTCAGGTGATCTGTTACAAAGTGAGATAAAAATATACGGCAGACATTTTATCAACTTTGAAGTATGGACTCAGGATGATTATGGTGCCTCAGCCTAGGGGAACTGGATTGGGGACTGATTATTGAACATAAAGTTTTCAAAATTGGGAAAATATCTATAAACTTACACGGAGGGATTTGTAAGATTAGCCGTAATGAGGAAAAATAAGCCTATTGTCCCTTAGGCACTAAGCTTAAAGTTTCCATGTCTGCCCTCAAGAGATCAGTGGCACCTTACATTATAGAACACAAACTATATGTTTGGGGTTGCTTCAAATAATAGAAGGTTGCAAAATAAATAAAAAGAAAATTTTCCTATACTTGAAATTTTGTATTATAAAAATGAGTTGCTAAATAATGTCACAAATATTAATTAAACTCTTCATTTAAGCAAAGGCATTACATAGGGTAATTTTAAAAGAAATATAAATATCTAGAGATAAATGGTATCTAGGTGTATTATTGAAACAGCGATTATTATCTTGATTATATTAAGTTTTCTTTAATATATTAGTAGGAAAATATGTAACATTTTTAAAGCCCTAAGCATTAGTTCAGCCCACTCTAAGTCATTTGTACCTGCAGAGTTAAAATTCCTTTTAGCTACTTTCTCCTTTTGCCAATGACAGTTGTCCTAGTGAGAGTTTTCTCTTGATTGCCACAGCAGATCTCAACATGCCGTCCATCAGGTAGTTTTTGTGGCCCGATATACATGGTTCTCTGTTTCAAGTTCCCTGCCAGCTAATCACAAAGAAGCTCCCAAAGCATGCAGTCATTTATAATCCTCTGGGACATGTTTTTCTATGATTATCTACTTTCCTATCTCTGAAACTTTCCCATTATCATCTACTATCCTTGAAGGAGGCTCAGATTGAGTGAGATATCTTTTCTGCACAATAGCTAAGGAGCTCTTATTCACTAAGATCTGCCACAGCCAATCTAGGAAAGCCTACTAGGATATTTTGGTTAAAACTGCTTCTTTCTATTTTATTTTACTATGAACTTTGCAGAAAACAATTTGGTAGTTATCAAAGCCTTATGCTATTGTAACACTGGAAAATAAAACCTATTAAAATACAGAGTATTTCACATGACTTACATGTAACCGAACAAATTTTGAATCCAGTAGTATTCCGATGAATGATGTAAACCCTGATTGAATTGTTATACATTGAGCAAGCACAACAACTTAGCAAAATTAGGTATTTTGGACAAGTATCAGTAAAAGTAACTCTGGGTATAGCAGTAGTTAATCCAAGAAATGTCAATGGCTTAACACAACAGAAATATATTTCTCACTTATTCAGACATAGGCTCTGCCACCTTCAATGCATGTGTTCCAAGGTTACTTTAGGATTCAATACCCAACCATAAAATGGGAGGGAGGGAGGGAGGGAGGGGGAGAGAGAGAGAGAGAGAGAGAACGTGCCCAGAACTTCATGGTGTTTTTTATGTTCTATATCTAGCTTATATCATTTTAATTCACAGTCTACTGTACAGAAATTAAGTCATATGGCCACATCTGTGTTTTAAGAGAGACTGAGGAGTGCATTCTAATTATGTGCCAAGGGAAAAAGGAAAACACATTTCATGAGTAATTAAACTGTCTCTGTCACAAGTCATAGTGTTGGTACAAGAAATGGGAGTAGTTTTGGCTACCAGAAAATGTGTCACAGGTTTAATACTATAACTTAACATGTTTATTAAATGTCTACTATAAGCTGGACAGTGTATTAAGCATTAGAATTAGAGAAAAACTAGTGTTTACTCGCTACCTTTCATCTGTTCATGGCTGAGTGAAGGAAAACACATATGAACTGACTTTTGTAGTGGAAAATAATAATTGTTATGGGAAAAATAAGTGCAGGAAATCAAAGGTCTTGTTTCTAAAGGGATTCCTCTAATTTGACACTTCCCTGCCCTTTATCTCAGGAGAATGACATTTTTATTACATATTATTATAATGGAAACTCAGTAATTAGGGAGAAAATAATTCTAACTTTTATCACTTCTTTTCTGCTTTGTGGTCATTTTGTTTTGCAGCCCAGCACATTTATTCACTTTGGGGCAAGCTAAATTCTTGCTTGTTTAACATTTGCTATACATTGTTCTTTTTATATCTTACAAACATTTTAAATGAATGGAAAGATCATTTTTTCTTATCTATTGAGTAGGGTTATTTTTTCTTTTAGGTCTGCTATTTTTTTAGGGTTTAGAGAGTTTGCCCCCCAAAATATCCAAAAGATAAAGATAAATACATTTGCGAGTCTAGTAAAATTACATTTATCAAGAATGGGAGATTCTTAAAATCAAAAGCCTATTTTCATTATAAAGGAATGAGGCATCTGTGAAGACTGGTTACCAATTTGTTCTGAAAGTGCATGTATTCTCTTCCATTCCATTAGCATAAGTGATGCCTTTAGAATACTCCTAAAGGTAAGCATATTCAGAGACATAATGGGATCCTGAAATTTTGAGTGAAATACTCTGTAAGGGATCTTCCCCATTACCCTTTAAAACTAGCCTGGGGTTGTAGAAAGAACATTAGGCTTGGCGTCAGAAGAAAATTGTAGTCCTGCATTTTAACTTACTACTCACTAAATTAACCTGAATAGCACATCACTTAATTTCACCTGGCTTCACTCTGGTTTCTGTATGGGCAAATTATACTAAATAATGCCAGTCCTATGTATGTATGTATATATCTATGTATGTATATCTGAAAAGATAGCATGAGAGATTTTTAGAAGGCATGTTACTTTATTTTAACACAAAATTATTACTGCAGTGATATAGATAAAACATACAGAATACAGCGAAACAATAGAAAAATCATTTAATCTTACTATGCAGAGATAACCACTATTTTTCAGGTACTGGAGATTGAACCCAAGGCTATTTTACTTCTAACCTACAACCCCAGCCTTATTTATTTATTTTTATTTTGAAACAGGGTCTCCCTGAGTTGCTGAAGGTCTTGCTAAGTTGCTGAGACTTGCGTTGAACCTGCAATTTTCATGTCTCAGCCTTCTAAGAGCTGAAATATAGGCATGCACACGGCATGTGAGTGAGATAACCACTCTTTGTGGTAAATTCTCCCAGACTTTCTTTTCCATGGTAAACACTACCACTCAAAGTCTTTGTCACTTAGTATGCCTTAGAACCACACCCTAAATTTCAAGAATCTCTTATTTGCTCTTCTAAAGTACACCCAATTTTTGGAAATGATCTACATGCAACTAGGGGAGAATTTCTTTCATTATCATTCATTACTGCTATCCATTACTGTTAGAGGCATCAGCTATTTTCAGTTTGAAAGATCATATGAGCATACAACCAAAGGAAAGGGAACATGCTGATGACTTCAGGGAAAAGACCAGGGATTATATAGATAGGGCTGTAAATAATATTAAAGCCAGTGAAATGACCTGGATGGGACAGAAAGATTTATTTCATAGTTTATCTGAACATTCTTGGGAGATAGACAATGGAATAAAGCCTTAGTGTTCAATTGCATCCATTTTTATTGAGTCAGGGGATGTTTAAGGAAATTTATAGAGCTCTTTGAAAGTCAGCATTTTTAATAAGTGGCACTGAGAAAAGATTACACTGAGGGAGAACCAGGTGACAGTGCAGAACATGAGACATGAGGGAATTTATAATAGCTGAGCTAATTGTGGTGGAGGACACTCAGGAAGGCAGCTCCCAGTGAATTATCTACTCATCTTCCTTACTACTACCTATTCCCTACCTCTCCCTCTCTATCAACGACAATTTCAGAGTTCTTAGATCCTATCCTCTGGAAGTATGGTACAATGTGAAGCCTTGATTGGTACAGTAATGCCTCCTGGTTTGTACAGAAATATATCTCCGTACAATGCCAGGCAAATTTCATAGGTTTTGGACGTTGAAGGAGCCTACATTTTTTTTCTGAGCATCCAGAGAAGCAACAGAAAATTACTGAAGGAATGGAAAACTGAGCCTATAAACATTTTAATGTACAAGTTGGCCAGAGTAATCAGAGCCTAAGATAGAAAATTAAGAAACCGAACTCACATTAAATTCCTCAAGTAAATGTGGACTTTAAAAGTTAAAAAATGGAAGCCGGGCGTGGTATCACACGCTTGTAATCCCTGCGCTTGGGAGGCTGAGACAGGAGGATCACACAGGTTCGAAGCCAGCCTCAGCTACTCAGTGAGGCTCTCAGCAACTTAGTGAGACCCTGTTTCCAAATAAAATATAAAAAGGTCTGGGAGTATAGCCCAGAGGTAGAAAGCCTCTGGGTTCCACCCCTAGTACAACCAAAAAAAAAAAAAAAAGTTAAGAAATGGGCAGGAGTTGTAGATTAGTGGTAGTGCACTTGCCTAGCATGCAAAGTCCCTGGATTCAATCCCCAGTACCCTGAAATCATGGTTAAAAATATTAAAGGTTGGATTCTCTGGAGTTGTTACTGACATGGAATTGGTATGTGGGTGTTTATTATGGCTTAGTACTTGCAGAAGGAAGAGAAGGCAGCAGGATTAAGAAGTTGAGAAAAACTGCCATCCATGCTAACTCCACATAGATCTCTGGAGTATACATGGCTCATCAGCATGTCTTATATTGGTCTCAGATGGCTGAACTTCTACACCACAGCTGCAATTATTCAGTGGCTAAGACAAGTATGCGCATGGGAAAAATGGTTCTCTGTCAACAAGACCAACCCTGAAAGAGCTGACAGTAGGAAGCTGTCTGCTTAGAGCATTTCACATGTGTACTAACAAGTCTTACTTTTAGGGAGTCTCTGGACAACACATCTCCCTTTCCACTGCAAAAGGAGAGTGAGTAAAAAAAGAATTACAGTAGATGAAGGTTAAGATGCTTATAAGTCCTAAAGACCTATTATTTTAAAACTGATGATAGGGATCATAACAAATTATGTAATTTAAAAGATCATTTCCTCCTGAAAAAGAATATGAAAGGAAAGGATTCTATCCATTGTCATTAACTTGGGAACTGTGACTTAATTAATGATTGATGCATATGTAAATACACTCCTGTACATTTCAGGAACAAGTAATATATTTCATATAGAAGTATGCATGATAGCATACTCATTCATTATCTTCATTTTAAGAACCAAACCAAATTCAGGTTATTTTATATAATAGCAGAAGGGATTCATTTTTGGATTTAAGGATAATTTTCCTAAAATCAAATTTAAAAACATTTAGGATAGGCTGGGCATGGTGGGACGTGCTTATTATCCTAGTACTTGTGAGGCTGAGACAGGATGATTGCAGGCTTGAAGCCAACCTCAGCAACTTATCAAGGCCTTCATCAAATGGAAAGCCCCTATTTCAAGCTAAAACAACTAAGAAACAGGGCTGGGAATGTAACTTAGGCATAATATATCCCTGGGTTTGTCCCCTCTTCCCCCCAAAAAAGTGTAATAGTCAAAAAAGCAAGCTTAGTTAAAATTCATATGTTTAGAATATATTTGAATAAAAATAAACCAGTAAAATTAAGGGATATAATAAAGATTGATGCAATCATAGCTATCCTTTATTCCCATTTGTAGCATGTTGAAGACTATTAAGCTCTTTATGTAAATTATTCTACTTAATTCTTACACAATGTATAAATTAGCTACTACAAACTCCATTGTGCAGATGAAGAAACAGGTCTGTGATCATACAATAAATATGCTGATTCTTATACATTTTGATTCCGGAGCCTACCTTGACTCTTAACTACCATGCTATAAGGCTAGTGCATAAAAAAGAGATTTGAATTACTCTCTATGACTCTGAGAAATAAGAATGACATCTCTCTCTAAGACTAAAACAATATATTTGGAACCTCTTTCCCAATACTACTTAACATTTCATATTGCTCACTATGTACCAGGTATATTGGGATGAAACAAGTCAAGCTGTTTCTATTTCAGGGCCTTTCCTTGTTTTTTACTCTGCCTGGATGCTCTTTCTCTTCACCTGTATAAAATTTATGTCACTTTTTCAAGTAAGCACTGCCAATACTACTTTGACTGCTCAATATGTTTAAGTCCTGGAACATTCCACCCTCCTCTTGTCTTAGCCTCCTCCAAACCCTATTATCACAGGCATACATCACAATGCCTGGCTTTTATTTTTTATTATCTGTCTCCCTCCGCAAATTATGTTTCATGACAGCCATCACATCTCTACTATTCACTGCTTTTTAAAAGATATTTGGTAATTAACACATTAGGTACTTTATAGCCTGGCTAGATTGCAAAGTGTATGTATTGATGAACTACTCTCACCAAAGGATGGAAGGTGCAGAAATTCGAAGCTGAACTGTGATGAAAGAGGCTATCTTAGAAGATAGTAAAATCATTTGGAAATGTTTAAGCAATAGATGGACGTCCACAACAACAAAGTGGTTGAAATTACTTAATAGGCTCATATTTTTCCATCTTTGTATGTATTATGACTTTTCTTCCCCCTTTTCAAGAAATAGAGCCTATTTCTCTACCACTTAAAGCTAGAATTAGTCATGAGATTTGCTTTTGCAATGAGATTAACAAATGTGACAGAAGTAAACACTTGAAAAGTATGCACATATTGAAACTTTTTTCTCTCTTGAAACATTGTCTCACCATTTGGAAACTGAAATAGTGATCTTGAGAATGTGCACTATATGTGGAAAGATGCAGCCCATAGCCAGTGGCATCCACCTGATGTAAGAGGAGAAATTAAACCATTGCTAGATAGTAAAGCCACCAAATGAATGCAGCCATATGAGTAACCCAGGTGAAACAAGAGCCTCCTGGTTAAGCTTGGCTCCAATTGGTGACCCATGGAATCATGAGCAATAATACAGTGGTTATTTAAAGCAACTAGATTTGGAGAGGGCTGCTTAGACATCAGATTGCTGAATCAGGGGATGCTGTGGAAGGTCTTCTAGTAATACCAGAGAGGTTTATTGAGTGACCTTATATGGCCCTTTCAAGCTTAAGAACCTGTGATTAAACTGAATGTGACTTTCAAATATTTTAATGTCATTTCAAATGGCTATCAAGTCCCTTTGTATTAAAATATAATATTCATCAGTTTTTATTTACTATAAATGCTACGATTAAAGACACATCTAAGCATTTGATTTGTACTTAAAGCTCACATAATTTTAAACACGTTCTCTGAATCTTTCCTAGCAAGCAAAATAACATTTATGCTAAAATCTGCCTCATGTCCTGTTCTATGTCTCCACGTACAGACTGCATAAGGTATAATTCACCCATAAAAGACAGCTGAAATAAGTGCCGCTTTGAATTGTTTTAATATTGTGCATGAGGGACTGGAGTAGAAAATTAACTGCCATATGCTGCCTCATTCAAAGTATCAGATGGATAATAATAAAACAGAAAATGTATAATATCATTTAGAGCCATTCTAGGACCATATGCTCAACTTCACTGACAATAATCAACTATAATACATTTCACAAAAGAGAAATGGAGAGAGTATAATTCTGCTTATTATATTGGGCGTTCAACTCCAAATCATTTGAAAACTTCCTATCTTTATAGAAAATGTAGTTTATAAGTAACAATAACTAGACCTATGATAAAGATGAATTCAGTTACTCATGGGGCATGATTTTCTTTTTTGCCATAACTCAGGTTTCTCCTACATCAAAAGTCTGAGCTCCCAGTTTTTAGGATATTCTCCCAAATGCAACGCAATTCATACAAATTCCTCCTTCTGTTTGCTCCCTTCCATTTATGTAATTGTCCTATAGATGAATTAGCGGGCAATGAATAATATTAGTTTCACAAAATTCACCATAGGATTCCTATTAAAAAACTTATTTTTAAAAATTTTATATATTATTTTTATGTGGATCATATTGAAAATGGCATATATTCACACAGTGCTCAGTGCCCTCTCCCCCACCCCCATCCGCCTCCCCACCTCTGCCCAGAATGAGTGTCCAGGTTATCCATGCTACATTCCCACTTTTACACATATTCAAATGTAGTTCCTCCATTAATCAACCTCAGACTTCTTCTTCTCCTACCCTTCCTTTCTTGCTTTCGTTAGGTTTCCCCTCCATTGTCTGGAGTCCCTCTGGTATCCCCAGTGCTCCCTAGTTTGGGCACATTAGAGAAAACATATGTCCCTTCTCTTTGTGTGCTTGGCTGATCTCACTTAATATAATGGTCTCATCTTGCCATTGTCCCTCGTTCTTCTTTCTATTGCATGTCTGTATTTGTAAGTAAATATGAAGTGACATGAGGATGCATGGATAACATGACTTTGGATATTTTATTCAAAGATGGAACGTATTAGATTCTTAGGAAAATGTGTGAGTGAACTAATGAATGATGAGTGAAGGAATGAATTTAAATACTATTTCAATTCTAGTATTTGATTTATATTTTACAATACACATTAAAAACCAAGTATACATGTATGTACACACAAGTTTTTTACCCCAATATGATGTATGAATATAATGCACCAATAAAAAATTAAAAAAAAAGAATTCAGGAAAAAAACACAAAATGAAGGTGAAATACAAAAACTGAAAAGAACTCATTGTAAGCAACTCACACTATAAGAAATGTGAAAATATATTCTCTTGGTAGAAAGAAAATCATACCACATAGAAATAAAGGGTAGTAGCTAGGCTTGGTGGCACACATCTATAATCCCAGTATTTGAGAGGCTGAGATAGATGGTTGTCAGTTTCAAGATCAGCTGCAACAATTTATCAAGAATCTGTCCAAAAATAAAAAAACAAAAAATGCTAGGGGTGTAGCTCATTGGAAAAGTATCCTTGTATTTAATCCCATAAGCCACTAAAAATACAAAAAAAAATTAATGAGAAATAAAGAGCACTGAAGTTCAAAATCATTAGGAATAAAAAAATATCCAAGGTGCTATATCCATTCACTTTTCATGGAGACTCATGGAGTTCTTTATTTATTATATTTAATGTTTATTATATAAATCTCCTATAGAAGAATTCAGTAACCTAAAATTCAAGAATATAGGTGATGGAAATTTTGGCTACAAGT
Source organism: Muscardinus avellanarius (assembly GCF_963383645.1). Lineage (NCBI taxonomy): Eukaryota > Metazoa > Chordata > Mammalia > Rodentia > Gliridae > Muscardinus > Muscardinus avellanarius. Next base: position 100,236,219 of record NC_137792.1, read on the forward strand.
GAGTATGGTAACTAGCAAAACCTCTCCCAAAAAGCAAGAGAAACAATGGAAAAAATGACCATTAAGACAATCTGGAAAGCTAGGCGTGGTGGCACACGCTTGTAATCCCACCATTCATGAGGCTAAGACCGGAGGGTCACAGTTTGCACAGCCTCAGCAAATTAGTGAAGTTCTTTACAACTCAGTGAGACCCTTTTTCAAAATAAAGACTAAAAAATAGGGCTGGGGGTATAGCTCAGAGGTATAATGCCCCTGGGTCCCTTTCCCAGTATTGCAAAAAAAAAAAAAAAAAATCTGGAGAGCCAGGGTGTGTTGGCGCATGCTTGTGATCCTAGCATTCAGGAAGCGGAAACAGGAGGATTGCAGTTCGTGGCCAGCTTCTGCTACTTAGTGAGGTTCTTTGCAATACAGTAGGAACCTGTTTCAAAAATAAAAATAAAAAATAGAGCTAGGGGTGTAGCTTAGAAGTAGAATGCCCCTGGGTTTCATTGCCAGTAACCCCCCCCCAAAAAATCTGGAAATTGGCCAAAGGTATATAACTGTCTAATAATCATTACTTTTTAAAAAATAGATGATGTTATTATCTTTGAGTAAGGACAGTAAGAACCAGTGATGATTATTCTCCCTTTGTGATGCTTCTCACTCTCCATTACACAGAATGCAAAAATTCTGTAAGAGTGTTGCAAGCTACTATTTGTATTTTTATATTAAGTTGTTTGAGATCCTTATATATTCTGGATATTAAACACCTCTTGTCAGGTGTATAATTTGAAAATATTTTCTCCCATTCTGTAGGTGGACTCATCACTCTGTTCATTATTACCTTTTGTTGTCAGAAGCATTTTATTTATTTATTTGTTTGTTTTTTGTTTGTTTGTTTATTGGTGGTACTGGGGTTCCTGGAAACCCTTCTACCTCCAGGCTACACTCTCAGGCCTATTTTTTATATTTTTATTTGGAAACAGGGTCTCTTAAGCCAGCAAGGCTAGCTTCGAACCCTCCTGTCTCCGCCTCCCAAGAGCAGGGATCACAATCATGCGCCACCACGCCTGGCTTGGCAGAAGCATTTTAAAACTAATAAATCAATCCAGCCTAATTATAGGACACAAAATTTTCATTAAGGAAAGAATTTAAATGATACTATGTACATATATGAAATTATTAATGCTTATCTCAATATTGTATATGAGGAAGGTGAGGGAGTGGAAGTAACCAGAGAATGCTCACCAAATGTTGTATGCATTTATGACCTTATTATTCTGAACTTCATTGCGATGTGTAATTTCAATGCAGAATTATATATATTTAAAATCAATAGCAGTGCTATATGTAAATAGCAAATAATCTGAAGTATAAATTAAGAAATGTCATTTACACTAGCTACAAAAAATGAAATACCTAGGAATTTATGAAACCAAAAAAGTGAAAGATCTCCACAATAAAAAATATAAAACACTGGTGAAAGAAACTGAAAATGAGCCATGTATGTGATGCATGCCTATAATACCAGTACTTAGGAAACTGAGGTAGGAGGATTGCCAATTTGAGGCCAGCCTCATTAAGTTAGCAAAGTTTCCCTCAGCACCTTAGCGAGACCTTATTTCAAAATAAAACAGGGCTGTGGCTCAGAGGTAGAGTGCCTCTGGGTTCAATCTCTAGCACAAAAAATAAATAGGAAGGAAGGAAGGAAGGAAGGAAGGAAGGAAGGAAGGAAGGAAGGTTGAAAAGGATACAAAACCAGAAGTCATCCCCTGTTTATGAATTGGAAGAATCACTATTGTTAAAATGTCCCTACTTCCCAAAGCAATATACAGATCCATTGCAATCCCTATAAAAAGTTCAATGACATTCATCATAGAGTGAGAAAAAATGATCCTATAATTAACATGAAGCCACAGAAAACCCTAAATAGAGAAACATATCTTTAGCAAAATTAACAAACCAGAAGCCATTAAATTAGCTAATTTAAAGTATAATACAAAGCTATAGTAATCTAAACAGTATGATCTTGGCATAGAAACAGAAACAGACTAGTAAAAGAGAATAGGAAGCCTAAAAGTAAGCTTATACAGCTATAGCTAAGGGATCTTGATAAGATGTTAAGAATACATACTAGGGAAAGGACAGTCTCTTCAACAAATTGTGTTAAAGAAATTGCATATTTGTATACTTCTTATCAGTTACACAAATCAACTCAATATGGATTAAAAACATAAATGTAAGACATGCAATAACTAGAAAAAATACATGAGAAATGCTTTATGATATTTGAAAAGTCATGACTTTTTTTGCATTGAACACCTCACATAAAAAAAGAACATGAGGCCAACTAGTTGATTAGGGTAGTACTACACGCATAAAAATTCACTCAAAATGGATCATAGGTATAAAGTTTAATTTTCCATTCCATACTTGAAGTAGGTGTTCATTCTCTGTAGTCTTTCTTGTCTTGAAATGTTTCAAGTACATCATACAAGAAATTTTAGAGACTAAGTCAGCCCTCTAGGTTATATAATATCAATGCCTCCTAGAAAATAACATGTTAATTAACTCAGAACTCAGCACATCTCACAGTTAGTGTATCTGCATAGCCCCAACACATTCTCTGTGGAAGACGAAGCCAATGTGTAAAATAGAGCAAAAGTCAAGAAGTATTCATATTTTCGTTTCTTCTCTAATCCTACAACAATCTTTCAATTGTTTTTCAACATATTTGATGTATTCCTTTTGAGTTGCTGAATATTTTATATAATTATATGTTTTTTTTCTCCTATGTCTTACAGGGTTGCGCCACACAGTATGTACTCAAGATTTAGTATTTGATTGATTGAACTTTGCAGGTGAGCCTACTGTTTTCACAGGGTTTAGATGAGAGAAGATGCCAGGTCACTTCCTTGGAAACATGTTTGCATAAAGAGTTATTGTCCTGTGGTTCCATTAAAGGGAAGTGTGTTTACTTAAAGAATAAGATTAGTGCTGCAAAATCTTTTCAAAAGTCTGAAGACGCTTCTCTCCAAAATGAATTAATATATTTATTTCTATGAAACAGTGGCAGCCTAGTTGTGTGTACAGAGTGGGAAAGCTTGAAATGCTCTGCTGTGGAGTTTGGATTATATCCTGTAGGCAACAGAGAATGACTGACGGTTTTTAAACAAGGATATGGTGTAATTAGAACTGTGCTTAGAAAGATTTAGTTGGTGGAGAAGAAGCAGAGAAAGGAGTGGGGAGAGGAAAGTCTAAGTAGGAGGTTGTTTAGATTGTTCAGGCAATTGGTAACTTGGATTAGAACCAGAGAAGAGGAAGTGAGGAATGTAAAGGAGGAGATAGATTCAAGAAATGTTTTAGGAGAAAGCATCGAAGATTTTGACAATTCATCACATTCCTCCCCTTTTAAAGCAATGTCACAGCTCAGTATTCAATGATCTCCACAATCTGTCCCAATTATTTTTTCCATATTTAGTTTTCACTAATCATCCTACATGCCTCATTTTCCAGACTTCTTGGATCACATTTCTTTAGTCACGGATAGCCTTTACTTTTCCACTCACTCCCTTTATCTCAACATGAACAAATCTGAGCTGTTCTTGAAAGTCCATCTCAAATACCGTGTCTTCCAACAAACCTTCCTCACTCTCCTCTAGCCAAAATTATGTTATCCTTCCTCTATTCCTTCACAGCATTTAACTCTATTTTAGCATTCATCCCACTTTGTATGTATATTCTGCAATATTCTATAGCCTACAAAATGAAGTTCAAAAGCCTTAGCATGACATACAAGACTGTTAACATAGAAAGTGATTTGTTCAATTACATCACTGATTTACAAATAAAATTATTAGTAAATTAGACCATTGATTTGTTAACTAATTCATCCAACAAATATTTGAGTGCTTGATAAAATGCCAGACACTTTGCTACACCCTGCAAATATAAAAGATAAGACAGATTAAATGCTTGACTTCATAGGGCATACATCCTACTGGAAGAGGCAGGAAAATCAAACAAATAAGATTTCAAGTCAGTGATACAAAGAACATAAATAACAAAACATTGTAGAGCAAGAAGGGAAAAGTCGAGGCAGGAGTAGTGGTGCACTCTTGCAATCCCAGTACTTGGAAGGCTGAGACAAGTTTGAGGCCAGTGTTAGAACCTAGCCAGACTCTCAGCAATGTAGCAAGACATTGTTTAAAATTAAAAAAAAAAATTAGGGCTGCGGGTGTGGCTGAGAGACAGAATGCCCCTGGGTTCAATCCCCAGTACCAAAAGAGAGGAAATAGGTGTCCAATTTTAAGTAAAGAGGTTAACAGAGGCATCACTAAGGATGTGATCTTTAACTGAAGATCTAAGATAGAAAGAAAGTAGATTTGTTAGGAATTTGATAATTCAAGGAATAGGTTATGCAGAAACATCAAAATGGAGAAGACTTTGGTATGTTCAAATAAATATAACTGATAAGGGGTTGAGCACAGTAATTAAGAAGGATATGAGGTAGGCTTGCGTATACAGTTTAGGCTTTATGGGACATGGTAAGGGTGTTAGCTTTTTTCAAGCTCAGTGGGAATTCACTTAAAAGTTTAAGTGGAAGAGCAACATGGTTTGGTTTACATTTTAAGACAATCATTTTTATGGTTTTTGAGTAATATGAGGATAAGAATACTGTGTAGTTCAGGCAGGAGGTTATTTTTCCATAGTCGAAGCAATAAATGATAAGGAAATGGCAATGCATATGAAAAACGTCTGGTTCAATATATATTTTTCATGGATATATATATATATATATATATAATTCTTTTATTTTATATAAGTTTGTATATATATTATATTTATTTATATATATATATTTATATATATATATTTATATATATATATATATCAAAGTGGTACTTCAAAACTGAATATATGAAAAAGTAATCAATGGTGATAGTTGAGTTGCTTGTATGAGTAACTGATAGTTGTTTTTACCAAGATGCAGATGACTCACATTTTGAGATTTGAAGAAGAAAAAGTTCAATTTTTATTATGAGATGCACATATAGATGCCATCTAAAGATGTGTGTGTGCGCAACTGGATATGAATTAAGATTTCAATAGAGAATATGAACTCTAGAAAAACATTTTGGAATCAATGGATTACAATGATAGTCAAAGTCAAATGACTGGCCAAGATTACTTAAAGAGTGAATGTAGAGAGCACATGCTTATAATCCCAGTACTTGAGAGACTGACACAGGAGGATTGCAAGTTCTCACCCAGCCTCAGCTACTTAGTGTGGCCCTACAAAACTTAGAGAGATCCTGTTTCAAAATAAAGAATAAAAAATAGGGCTGGGGGAGTAGCTTGGTGGCAGAATATCCCTGGGTTCAATTACCAGTACCACAAAATATAATAATAAATAAATAAAATAAAATCATATGAGAGGAGAGAGGAGTGGCAGGCAGCGAGCCTAGGTGAGCCACTGCGGAAGAGCCCGGACGGCAAGCTGAGGTGAGTCGCTGCGGAAGAGCCCTGCGGGATTGGGCAGATTTTTCGGCGCAGAGAGCATCTAAAGCTCCCAGTAGCTGGGCTCAGCACACACTGCAGGGACTCAGAGCAGAGTTAAAAACCAGAGAAGAAATACACCAGCCTCACGGCCGAGGGCGTAGCATCGGCACCATATTGCCACCAGCATCAGTGGCAGCAGCAGCGAATTCACGGAGTCCACTACAGCTCCATCTGCGTATTCAACAACAGTGAGTCAAATTGCAGGCCCCAGAGGAGAAATCCCAGTACTGACTCCCAGGGACTTGACCCAGTGGGGGAGTGGTGGTGGCAGAGATATCACACCATAGGAGAATGCCCAATCTGGCACCCCCCATGGTCTAAAGCAGCCTCTATTGACTCCCTGGGTCTGAGACTTTGCGATACAACCCAGTAAAGGAGTAGTGGTGACTGAGATACCACAGACTCGAGATCCAGAGCACCTTAAGTGAAGTCGTAGTGACCCAAGGGAAGAACCCAGAGAAGGCACAAACTCCCGAAATCATGGGAAAGAGGAATAACAATGGAGCAATGAATGCCCACAATCCCACAACATCAGAACCCGATAAAACAGAAATTCAGAGATTTCTAGATCAAATCAGGAAAATAACTGTAGAAATAATAGAGGTGTTTCGAAAAGAATTCAGAGAGACCCAAAAAGAGATAAAGGATGCAATTAATGAAGTAAAGGCCTCAATTCAAAGCACAAACAACCGATTAGACAACATGGAGAATAGAATCTCGCTCTTAGAAGATGAGCAATCCAAAAATGAATGCATAGTTTCTAATCTAGAAAAAAAATATACGACAGCAGGAATCTGACATTGAAGAAATATGGGCCCATTTTAAGAGAGCTAACCTAAGAATAATTGCAATAGAGGAGGGAAAAGAAGGTGAAACCAAAGGGATCAACAATCTCTTCAAGGAAGTAATAGCAGAAAATTTTCCAGACATAGAGCATGAGGTCGATACACAGATCCAGGAAACTTATAGAACACCCTTTAGACAGGATCGGAGAAGAGGATCCCCACGCCACATAATTGTCAAAATGACCAATGTGGAAGCCAAGCAGAGAATCTTAAAGGCAACAAAAACAAAGGGCCAAGTGACATTCAGAGGCAAACCAATTAAAATCACTCCAGACTTCCCAAACTAAGTCATGAGAGCCAGAAGGGCTTGGAGTAACATATTCCAAACTCTGAAAGAAAACAACTTCCAGCCAAAAATTTCCTACCCAGAAAAACTTTCTATCAAATTAGATGCAGAAATAAAAAGCTTCCATGACAAACAGAAACTGAAGGAATTTATGTCTTCAAAACCAGAACTAGAGAAAATACTCAAAGAGATTAACTACAAAGAAGAAATAGGTAACACATACCAGAACCAGAGAAACAAGATTTTCCATCCAACAGACAAATAAGATTAGTTATCTGTGGAGATTCATTATTTATGTTAGTCTTATACTTATCTCTAAATTGTATTGTTTGCTTTTATTGTTAATTTTTAGGATTTCTAGTTGGAATATTAATATACCTTCAGATATAGCATTTGGAAATATTTTATCCCATTCTATCAGTAACTTTTAACTCTGTTTACATTGTCTTTGGATATACAATATTTTATTTTTTAGGGAGTTTGTATACAGTTTTGTTGTCTGTGCCATTGAAATCATATCCAAGAAATCACTGCCAATTTCAATGTTGTGAGGTTTTATGACCCAGATTTTCTTCTAAAAGTTTATAGTATTAAGATTTATATTTAGGTCTTTTATCTATTTTGAGTTAATATTTGTATATGGGATTAGGTAAGGGTCCAATTTTATTCTTTTTCATGTAATTATTATTTTTCAACAATATTTAGTTAAAAGATTATTATTTCCTCCACCAAATGTTCGTGGAAACCTTCTCAAAAATAACTTGACAATATATGGAAGAATGTATCTCTAGGCTTTTATTTAACTCCAATGGTTTATATATCTGCCTTTAGAACAGTACTACACTGTTTCAATTATTGTAGCTCTATATGGTATGAAATTAGAAAATATATATCTTCTTGCTTTGTTCTTTTTTGAGATCGTTTTGGGTATCTAGAGTCCATATTACATATTAGAATAGATTTTTTCTGAAAAATAAATATATAAATATATGATAGTTTCACCTAAAAAAATAAAAAAATATTCTCCGGTAAAAAAGAAAGCAAAAAGAAATATAAAAATGTTATCTTTAACTTATCAAAAGCTTGGTATCAGACAAATGAAACTGTTATGTGAGATTATCATTTTTAATTTTGGATAAATTGCTATAATACTAGATGTCGACCACTAAGCCAAGCATGGGAAGGAGGGATGGGGAGGGAATGGGGTGGGGATCGGGTGGGGGCTGACTGGGCGATGTGTGCATGTATGTCTACAAAAGTTTTTTGTATACCACTATGATGTATGAATACAGTGCACCAATAAAAAATTAAAAAAAAATCTTATCAGAGGTGCTTGTTAAAAACATTCACTCTGTGAGGGAAAAAAACCCTTGTAACTATTATTCATACTACAAATAACGATAAAATATTGATGTTTTATTATGTAAAAACTTATTGTGGAAAAGACATACCATAATCAAAACAAAAATTTAAATGTCAAAATGGAAAACTTATTTGCAATATGTATCACAAAGGGTTAAAGTTCCCTAATATACAGATGTACGATCTTCAAAATAAATGAAAAATAACAAAGTTCTTCAAAAAATGGGCAAGAGACATGAACAGTTCATAAAAACTAGACAACTGTTCCTAAAATATATTTGAAAAAAATCAATTTTACTTGTAAAATGGGAAATAAAAGTCAAAACAACACTGAGACACAATTCCACATCCATCAGTTTGAAAATACTCAAAAGCTTCACACTACGCTGTTCTTGACATCATGGCACAGCAGAAACACTAATATGTTGCTTGTAAGGAGGCAGAGTGACATGATTCTTTCAAAGGGGAATTTCAAAATGCTTCAAAATGTACTGTTAAATATTTGACAGCTGGTTCCCAGGAAAAAAGAAAATCAAAACCAAACCCAAAATGACTTGATGGGTAATATTTGCTAGTTTCCTTGGTGAAAATAGTTTCATCATGGCCAATTTCAAGCTACCAAGGTGAAGTCACTGAATACAAATTGAGAAGAGATGCACATTAGCACATCATTTAAGTTTTCTATCATATGTATAAAATCAATGTGAATAACCACAAGAGCACAGATAATAGTAAAATATAGATGAAAGAGTTAGGAATTCGTTTAGAGCAATTATTACTTTTATTTGGAATTTATATTTTTAGGGTTTTTTATGTTTTTAAAGAGGGTCTCACTGAGTTTCGAAGGGCCTTGCTAAGTGCCTGAGTGATCCTCTGGTCACAGACTGTCGAATGCACCACCACGCCAGGCGGAATTTATATTTTGAAAATTGCTCATTTATAATATTCAAATTTGCTAATTGCTATGTTGTATGATGAGCTTACAAAATTCCCAAAAATGTAACAATTGACTATTTTTTTAATTTTTGTATTGGTGCATTGTAGTCATACATCTTAGGGGGTACAAGATGGTAGAGGCATACATGCACATATCACCCAATTAGCCCTTACCCAATTCCCACCCCATTCCTTTCCCCTCCCTCCTTCTCATGTTTGGCTATAAACCACCTTCAGAAGCACTGAAATAACCAAAAATTTAAATACATATTTAATTTTACCTAATACTCTAATTTCTAGAAATTTACTCTAAAGATTTATCTTCAAATATTCCCTGAATTATTCACTGCAGGATTTTTTTTTTTTTTGGTGGTACTGGGGTTCCTGGAAACCCTTCTTCCTCCGGATTACACTCCCAGACCTATTTTTGTATTTTTATTTGTAAACAGGGTCTCTTAAGTCAGCAAGGCTGGCTTCGAACCTACGTGATCCTACTGTCTCTGCCTCCCAAGCGCAGGGATTACAAGCGTGTACCACCACGCCCGGCTTCACTGCAGGATTTTTATCATGAAAAATGGTCTATGTGGTTGTAAAAAAACGTAAGGGTGGAGGAGTTTGTGTAAAATGTTCAGAGTAGCATTATTCCTTATAGCCAAAAACTCAGAAACCACTCAAATGTCTTTAATAAGTAAATGGTTAAATGAAACGTAGCATACCCATCCCATAGAATACTGACCAACAGAACAAGGAACAAACTTGATGAGTGAAAAAAAAATCTGTTCTTAAAATAATACATAACTACTTGCTTTCAATTGTGTAACATTTGTGAAATAATTATAGATACAAAGAACCGATTAAGTGGTTGTGAGAGATTAGGAATGATTGGATAGAGCATGGATGTGGCTATGAAAAGGTGCCTTGAGGAATTTTTGTGGTTATGGCATACTTTAATATCTTGATTGTGGTGGTTGTTTCTTGAGGCTAAAGATGTGATAAAGCTACACACACACACACACACACACGCACGCACACACAAAAGCTACTGAGTACAAGAATAACAAGTGAAATCAGAATAATTATTCAAATTGTAATAATGTCAAATTTCTTTGGATCAATATTGTACTAAGGTTGTATATGATGTTAACTTTGGGGAGAGACTAAGAAAGTTTTCACAGGTATATATAAATTGTACTTTTTTCGCAACCTCCTATGAATCTAAAATCATATGAAAAAATTTAAATGGAATTCTCTATGAACTGATATGAAGTAACTTTCTAGAATATATTGTCAAGTAAAAAGACATGCAAAAAAGAATATAATTCATATCTATAAATATATTAAATGTTTATGAAATTTTCATGAAGAATGAGACATTTGGAAAAATGTAATTATGTGTTTTTGAAAATATCACAAATGAATAATATGGCATCAATAAATAAAATTAATTATATAAAAGGAGTACGAAGGCACATGGTAAAAATGATAGGAAAAGGGACAAATCTGAATTTAAACTTTATATACATAGTTTTGTACTGGAATTTGAACCCAGGAATTTGAATCCAGGGTATTCACTCTGAGCCATATCCCAGCCTTTTAATTTTGAAAAATGGTCTTATTAAGTGGCTGAGGAACCTCACTAGCTAAGGCTGGCCCCAAACTTGTGATCCTCCTGTCTCAGCTTCCCAAGTACTGTGACTGTAAACATGTACCACAATGCCTGGCTAATTTTTATACATTTATATATTTTATTGTTTTAATATTTGAAATATTCATATATATATATATATATATATATTAAAATATGAAATAAACCTGAATATAAAGAAAGAAAATACATCTAATTTTATAGCAAATACAGAAAGAAGTAAAATATTGATCAAGTTACACTGACTATACACTGTAGCTATATATTAAATATGATTTGTATAATTATTTATTTTATTATATATATTTATTATATTTAAATATTATTTGTATAAATCATTGTGACATTCAAAGTGATACATTTATATACGCACAAAACTGCTTTTGGTGTGTTTCTATCCTAACTTCAGTCTACTATCCTCAACATGCTAGTAAAGTTATTAGTGATACCTCCATGTGTTTATATAGCTTCTATAATTTTTCTTATTAGTTTTAGTTTCATTCCATTATGATCTAATAAGATACAAGAATGACTTGTCTTTGCTAACACTTGCTTTTTCATCTAAAATATTTCATATTTTGGAGAAAGTTCATGAGCAAATGAGAATAAAGTATATTCAGATGTTGGATGAAATATTTTAGGGATATCTGTAAAGTCTATTTGATTTATATTAGCTTTTAGGTCTGACATATCTTTGCTGATTTTATTTCTGGATAACCTATCTATCAGTAAGAAGTATTTAAGCCACCTAGTATTATTGCCCTGGGATCTATCGGATTCTTCATGTTAAGTAGTATTTGTTTTATATAATTAGGTATACTGTTATTTGGGCATATTTCATAGTGTTATATGTTCCTATTGAATTATTCCTTTTACCATTATGTAATGGCCTTTTTCCCCCTTTTGATTAATTATGGCTTGACATCTGCTTTGTCAGACATGAGAATAGCTAAACCTGATTGCTTTCAATATCGTGTTCGTACTTCTTCAAATAATGGTAATGGCTTTCTCTAAATATTAAGTTACTTGATGGCATGGACTTTGTCTCATATTTCTGTTTAGCTACAAAATCCCTAATATATTTACTTAACAAAATATGGGTATCCAATAAGCCTCTGCTCACTGAAAACCATACTGAACAATAGGGTGTGTACTGTTTTATTCTATTATATAAAGTTAAAAACAGGCCAATCAAACCTATGATGACACAATCCACAACATTTTGAGGGCATACCAACTGGTCAAGAGCATTATAAAGTTCCTGGGATGATGGAAATATGAAACAGATTGATGTGTTGATTACATGGGTACATATACAGCTTAAATTTCCTGAATTAGATTTTAAAAATCAGTGGAAAAATAGCAGTTGAGTTTCTTTTCAAAGAAGGAAATTAAGAAAATAAAACATTTACAATAGCATAAAATTATAACATTAAATAAAGTTAAACAAGGGAGTGAAAGACTTTAACACTGGAAATTATAAAATGTTCCTTAAGGAAATTAATGAAAAAAATAGACTGGATTAAAAAAATGTTATTAATGCCAAAATCAACCCACTGTAACAATGAAATCTTAATCAAAATTTCAACTATGTTTTTGTAGAAATACAAAATTTATACTAAAATTCACATGAATACTAAAGTGTTCACAAATCATCTAATCTTGAAAGACAATGATGATGGAGGTCTCTTCATTCTTAATTTAAAATGTTACTTCATAACAAGTGTAATGATACATAACTATAGCCCTGTATTGGGGAGGCTGAGACAGGTTAGAGGCCAGCCTTAGCAACTTAACAAGGACTTCAGCAATTCAGTAAGACCCAATTTCAAAATAAAATATCAAAAGGACAAGGGCAGAATTCCCCTGGGTTCAATCCATAGTTCAATCAACAAACAAACAAACAAACAAAAAACAAAAAAAAACAAACTTGTTTCAAAGCTGTGGTATTCCCAAGTGTATGGTATTATCATAAAGACATTCATGCACACCAAATGAATAAAATAGAGATCGCAGGGACAAACCCTCTCATATATGGTCAAATGATTTTCAGTAAGGGTGCCAAGACCACTTGTTATGGTGAGCGTGGATTGTCCACTTGATTGGATTATGAAACAGCTAAGAATATCTGACTTTGAACATGTTGATTATATTATTTGCTTTTGTAGTAAAAGTTTGAAGGGAAAGCTCTGCCCTGAATGTAGGCAATATGGTTCTGATAGGGGTAGAATCTCAATAAAAAGAAGGGAAAAGTTACGCAAATGGTTTTTCCTCAAGGTAGCATATCTGCTGTCATGTGAGATACCAGCCTCTAGCTCTTCAAATTCAACTTTCAACTATCATTTTTCTGGAGAGTTTCCTGGCCTTTCCATCTTTGACTGGCACAGAATTAGTGGCTGCTTTGATTCTGAGACTCTAGCTCTTAGACTTCTCCGTCAGCTGCTGGTTCCTCTGACTCTTCACCTATAGTCATATACTTGGGACAACAATGATTTGGACTATAAGCTGAAGTGATAAATCCCTTTTTAGCATATAAGTGTCCTGTGAGTTCTGTTTCTCTAGTGAACCCTGACCAATACACCATGTATAGGAAAAAGATAATCAGCAATTCCACTTTTGGATATATATCCAAAAAGATTAAAAAGAGGAAGTTTACAAGATTATGTATACACCAGTGTTCATAGAAGCATTACTCAAAATAGTCAAAAGGTGAAAGCACCCCAGGTATCCATTAAGGGATGATTATCGGATAAACATAAGTGGTATATTCACACAATGTAATATTACTGAGCCTGAAAAAAGAAGTTCTGATACATAACTACAATGGTGATGAATCTTTAAGACATTATGCTAAGTGAAATGTGTCAGTCACAAAAGAACATATATTGAATAATTCAACAAAGATATTTAGAATTGTAAAATGCATAGAGATAGAAAGTAGAATAGTGGTTTCTAGGGTCAGGAATAATGACCTGTGTTTAATGGGTACGTAGTTTCAGGACACAATATAGTTCTGGAGACTGATGATAGTAGAATTTTAAAAAATGTGAATGTTCTTAATGTCACTGAACTGAACACTTATGATGGTTAAAATGATAATTCACTATATGGTCCTTGAAGAGGATTTTTTCCTGGATTAAAACTATGCTCTCACACTATCACCTCCAATCAGGTACAAAAGAGTAGTGCTATCTCATCCTAATGTCTTGAATTTCCTTATCCGGGCCTTCACATTTAAATGGGCTCCATGATTTGAAAGGTACTTAATGATATTCCTGGAGCCAGAGACCAGAACATCACAGTCTCAATTGGTGTCATGAGGCATTATGAATGGCATTTGTGTTTTGTTAGTAAGTGGAGTTATCCTTTGGGTAAAAAATATTTTAAATCCACGAGCCAAAGAAAAGACCCAGAATAGCAAAGCAATTCTCAGCAATAAGAACCATGCAGGAGGCATTACAATCCCTGACTTCAAATTATACTACAGAGCAATAGTAGTAAAAAACAGCATGATATTGGTGCAACAGGCACACAGACCAATGGAACAGAATAGAAGATACAGAAACAAACCCATGGACTTATAGTCAATTGATCTTTGACAAAGGGGCCAAACTCATATGCTGGAGAAAAGACAGCCTTTTCAACAAATTGTGTTTGGAGAACTAGCTATTCATTTGTAGAAAGATGGAACTAAAGCCTTACCTCTCACCGTGCACAGGAATCAACCCGAGATGGATCAAAGACTTAAAAATCAGACCAGAGACTATGAAGCTATTAGAGGAGGGGATAGGCACACACTTCAACATATAGGCACAGGTAGTATCTTTCTCAACAAGACCTTCAAAGCACAGGAAATTAAAGCAAGAATTAATAAGTTGGATGGCATCAAACTAAAAAGTTTCTATTCATCAAAGGAAACAATCCAGAACCTAAAGTGAAAGCCTAGAGAACAGGAGATCTCTAACAGCCACCATTCTGATAGAGGGCTAATATTCAGAATATACAAAGAGCTCAAAAGACTCTACAGTAGTAAAACAAATAACACAATCAAGAAATGGGCAACTGAATTGGATAGACACTTTACAAAAAGAGATAAAAATGGCCAATAGATACAAAAAGAATATTCAACATCATTAGCCATTACGGAGATGCAAATCAAAACTACATTGATATTCCATCTAACCCCAGTCAGAGTGGCAAGCATAAAGAAGTCAAATAACAGCAAATGCTGATGAGGATTTTAGGAAATCAGACAAGGGGTTGAAATCAGAGAACTACAGTAACATATGCATACCCATGTTCATAGCAGCACAATTCATAATGTCTAAAATATGGAACCAACCTAGGTCTCCATCAACAGATGAATGGATTGCAAAATTATGGGAAATACACAAAATGGAATTCTACTCAACATTAAAGAACAAAATCATGTCATTCACAAGAAGATGGAAAGACCTGGAGAACATTATGTTAAGTGATATCAGCCAAGCACAGAAAGAGAAAGGACATATGTTTTTTTCTAATATGCCCAAACTAGGGAGTATTAGGGATACCAGAGGGACTCCAGATAAAGGAGGAAAAACCTCAGCAAAGCTAGAAAGGAAGGGTACAAGAGAAAGAAGGCTGAGATTGATTAATGAATGAGCTTCATTAAAATATATGTATAGGTAGCCGAGCGTGGTGGCGCACGCTTTTAATCCCCACGCTTGGGAAGCTGAGACAGGAGGATCGCGCAAGTTCGAAGCCAGCCTCAGCTACTTAGTGAGCCTCTCAGCAACCTACTGAGACCTTGTTTCCAAATAAAGTATATAAAAAAGAATATGTGTATAGGCATGAATATCTTATGGTAAACCTGGACACTTATTGTTGGGAGGGGAAAAAGGGGAAGCAGGGAGGAAGGACATCAAGTACTGTGTGAATGTATGCCATTGTCAATATGATCCACATTATGATGTGAAACTATAGTGTACCAATAAAAAATTAAAAAATAAAAAAATGATAATTCACTGAGCTGTATATTTAGGACTTGTACATCAAGCAAAATGAACAGCACTGATTGAAAACAAAGAGTACATAAATCTATAAGAATACTAAAGAAAGAAAGGAAAGCTACTGATTATGTAAGAATACAAACTAATACATGTAGATGGAGATAGAAATCATCAGGTTTCAACCAATATTATAATCACTGATTCAGGAAAAGTCATTATTGAAAGGTTTTGAAGAACATGTATTCACATGATCTCTATGAATCACCAACAAATTGCTTATTAATTAAAAAGGACAAAATCCTTTATATGGATTAATCTGTCAAGATACCTCCTTAAGCAAATGACTATATTTAGAATAACCAATAAAAAGAAAAACAGAAATCATATGACTTAATTTGAGGCACTGAGAAGGACATAGAATCATCCAAGTAGTATTCCTGTCAAAAATGTAAAACCTAAACTTAATCATAAGAAGCAAATTAAAACTGCAAGTAATTTTTCACAAAACTAATCTATTTTAAGATACCAGTGTTATTAAGTAAATTTAAAATTACCTTGAACATATACAGTATGTATTGTCTCTTAGTAAAGCCAGAAAGATAAATAAAATGAAGCAAAATGAAAAATCAAGGGAACTGTTCTACACTAAGGGAAAAAGATGTGAAAAATAGATGGAATACATGATCTTTGCTTTTTGACTCTAGATCAGAATAATTTGATAAAGGACACTTTGAGACATTTGGGAAATTTGAATAAGAAGTCTATATTAGATATAATTTATATTAGATAAATATTAGATGCATTATTTTATTTTATTTATATAGTATTTTATTGATAGTATTTTATGGAATACAGTATTTTATTATTGTTAAATTTATTCAATATTATAATAATATTCTGTTTATACAGGAGAAAATATTGATTATTATTATAAGACATATGCTGTTATTAAGAGATGAAGCATTCTATCTGTGATGAGTTTCAAATTGTTAGAAAAATAGTTCAAACATAATTAAGCACATATGTAGATATAACATAAACATGGAATGTTAACAAGTGGTGAATGTAGGTAAAAAATATATGAGAGTTGATATTAATTTTCTCAAAGTTATTCTATGAAATTAAAAATTTTCCTAATTAAAAACTATTGTGAAAAATAAAAATACTTCTTTCTTTCTTAAAGGCATCTAATATGCTGAGGCTGAAGCTGATACATTTGAAGGAAGAAAGGAATGGCTGGATGGCTGGATAGCTCAGAGTCAGATGCTCTAAATCTAGTCCAGATTCTATCATTAACTTGCCATTTCACTTGGGTTTTCTCATGGGTCAAATAGGGAGTGATAATACCCCTTTGCCATGTCTACTTTATAGGACTGTTGTACGGATTAAATGAGATAACAGATGGAAAAGTACACTGACAAGAGGAAATGTGCGATTTAAATTCAGAACTCTTATATTTTTATTGTCATTTTTAGAATGTTTTTCCAATGGTCACAACCAAATACATTGCTAGAAACTGATAACTATTGATTTGCACATTTTCAATGCTGCACATTTACCCCTTTGATTTTGAAATCCCTTTATCCTATGACATGGGTATTCCCTGAAATGATTGATAGCCCTTGCAGGCTATCATTAGCACTGAATGAGACCACTGGCGTCCAAGAGGATTCTGCCACATGCCTGCTTTCTGGCCAGCAGTTATGCATATTTTCCATTTGAGTCAGTGGTAGGAGTTCTGTTTAAACCAAGTGTAACCAGAGAAGATGGTGGGGAAAAGGGAGGCTAGTGAAGAAACGAGGAAGACAAGGTGGCAGGGTCGCAAAAATATTATTTGTTACACTTTAAGATAGAGGATCAGAAAGTCCTGACACTTTCAACTGTTAAGTACACACACACACATACACACAAACACACACATATACACATGTATATATAATAGCCTTATTATATTCTGATTTTTCACTATAACTACTAAAAACCAAGATGATACGTAATCAGCGGTGTCCAAATTTCAGCGTCTCATTCATACTATTTGTATATATCCGATATAGTTTTTTTCAGGACTCATTTTCAACTTAACTATTTATTTAGTATCCTTGGCATACAACTTGTATCATAGGTAGCCTCAGGGCAAATTTTTGATATGAAAACCAAAAGTATTAAGTGCCTAAACTATTTCAGAAAGGAAAGTAAACATGTGTGCACATTTACATTCATTGCAGGTCTCTTTTCCCTGTAATCTGTAAGGGGAAATTCACTCTTGTGACTTAAAACCTTCAAGTGGCCATTATTTACCTGGTAAACTTTCATCCACACAGTGACATAAATACTAGAGACTTATAAATATAGGTCCCTTCAATCTTACCATCTTACAAATAAAACTTTAGATCAATCTTATTTTAACTTATGTCTGCTGCCATTCATTCATCCAATTCTTACAACTCACTCTAGAACCTAGTTTTCTGACTTGTGGTTGGATGCTCTTTGACAAATTCTTATGAATAAAATATCCTGGTTAGATAGACTAGGAGGCATAACATTGTATTTAACCAGAATTCAAGATATGTGGAATCTCTTCCTCCTCTTTTTGTTGTTAGAAAAATGTTATCTTTCTCATCTGTAAAATTAATCTAACAATTCTTTCTCAAACTTAGTATAATTATTAAATCTAGAAATGCCTTTAAGATGAGCCTTACTACTGAATATAAATATTTCTATTTTAATTAAAGTTTTTTATATATAAATTATATGTTTCCTGCCCAGGGAAGCAGTAAATCAGAAAAAGAATCAGACAACACAAATACAACTTGGTGTATTTTTCAATTATGACTAAGTCAATGGCTGAGATGTCAAACAAGCACTCCTAAAATCGCTCTGTAGCCAAGTTGCAAAGCTTAGAAGAAAGTTTAGAGTCTGGCACAGAACAACTGCCAAAATGCCAGAGTCCCTTTTTTCCTGGCAGCACTGATGGAGCCCATAATAGCAAAGAATGACAGCAGTCCTGTCAATAATCACCAGCATGGGAACAAGAGTTGCATAGTGCTTGTCTAGGCATGATGGGACCTATGCTATTTCTAAATGTGAGGCTTTATCCAAGATTAAATATTTGACTCAAGATTAATCTTTGATACATGGGAGAATCAAGGCAGAATGAACTGGGAGAAACACTGATGAAAACTGTTATTAAATAATTAGCTACATTTTTCATGTGGTGAACATTTTGAAGAGTTTGATCTTTCTGATAGCAATGTTTTGGCCCAAGTTCTCTCAGAGGAGCATGCTATGATTAAATCATGTATCTCTTAAAAGCAATTAGCAAAGCCTTAAATGAGCAGTACATTGATCATATCTAATATAAACTCAATTAATATGCACATGATTATTAAATATTTTCTGCTGGGTGTGGTGGTACATGCCTCTAAACCCAGTACTTGGGAGGTTGAGATAGGAAGATTTTAAGTTCAAGGGCAGATGCAGCAACTTAGCAATATTCTGTTTCAAAATTAAAAAAAAGAATAATGGTGGGTGTATATTCTCAGAGGATTAATGCCCTTGGATTCAATCTCTAGTACCATAAATAAACAAACAAATAAATTTTTCCCAAAATATTAAACGAATAAAATATTTCCAAAGAAAAAGACAAAGGCATTATATTAAAAAAGCAGAAATAGGGTTTGTTTTAGAATCATAGCTGCTGACAGATTTGATGTAGTAGCTCTTTTAATTATTACTAATACAACTCATTACTAATACAACTCATTTCAATCATGTGATTAAGAAAGCTAAGCAATCTTTATCTATGAATCTTCAAGTGTCCTGAAAAACATTAACTACACTTCATGAGAAGAACAAAGTCAGTAATCTTTGCCAGTTTGGAAAGAGGGTTACTATCTTACCTTCAGATGCAGAGTGTCATGGTTTCGAAAGGACAACTTTTATGAATTAATATAGAGGGGAAGGAATTTTAATTTCCCTCTATTCTTTCTTGATGTCCTGGGAACAGGCAGTGAAGAGGAAAACAAGAGAATCAAGACAAGTTATTTTCTATCTTTTCTGCTCAAGAGGGAAGAACTGAGCAAAGGCAATAAAACTGAATGAATAATTAGTTGACTAGTCAACTCACAAGGATGCATTTCTTGAGTACATTTATTTATATCTGTGGCAATCACTGATAGAGTAGAAGAAGCCAGCATCCTGGCACTTTAATGAGTCCAGTTTATCATAAAACCCATCAAATCATATTAATATAATGAGGTGTATTAATAATACTTTGATTCTAAGTTTTTAGACATTTATGGTAAAGTATTTAGGAGTGGAACATTGTGATGTTTTAATTACAGTATAATAATTCTGGAAAAATTAAGAGGTAGTAAATGTGACAAAATGTTAACAGTTTAATAGGTATTAGATATATGGGTATTTGTTGCACTATTTATTATCTTTGGTCTTCTGTGTGTTTTCAAACCTTTATTAACAAAAGTCTCAATTGTTTTTACTAACTCAGATCAATGTAAAAATTGGCATTTTAATTTAAAAAATCTGAATAACAACATATTTAAAGGGACTATTTTACATTTTATTTCATAGTAACTGAAGCTTAGCTAGTTTTGCCTTTTATTTTATCAACTGTTTGGTTGATTGATATATGCTTTGTCCTAAAATGATTTATAAAGTTTTAAACAATTTGACAATGTCAAATAAATTTAAATTTATAGTAGTAATGTAGAAAGGAATTACACCCTGCAAGTGATAAAGTATACCCTTGTTCAAGGTAGGCCACAAGGTGAACTCTAAGCTGTCTGCCAGCACGATGAACAGAGAAATATTCATACACAATTTATTTGGGAAAATAAAATAGCCACAGAGAATGAAATCATGACGTTATTATATATAACATTTAATGAGCATTTACCATTTGTGTCAAGCATATTTCTAAGTATTTTTTCAAGTACAAATTCATTTCATTTTTATCACAGGGGCTGCTTTATCCTCATTTTACAGGTGAGCAAACTGAGTCACTTCCCTGGTAATTTTAACTTTTCCTAAAAATGAGACCAGAGATAAATATATATTCCATGAGTTTTTGTAAGAAAATAATGAATAACATCCTCAAAAGGCATCTTTATTGTAAACACGGTGGCAGGTTTCATTGGGCTTGTCATGATGATTTATAATTATCATATCTAATATTTGTTACAAATTAGTTCTTATGTACTTGAAAATGATGTGTTTTAAGTAGTTTAAACACACCTCCCTCCATCTGTTAACACTGTTAATCTGCCAAGAATACCCTCTTTTTTTTCCAGAGAATTCTGAGTCATCACAAATTCTGAATTAGTAGAGCCTGCATCTCTGACATGTTAAAAGTGGCAAGGTTCATTTAGACTTAATTTATACTTATTCCAAATAGAATCACGTATGGCAGACATTGAATGTTTTGATAGATTAAATAATGAAGTCAAATGGTGGAAAATGAATGATGAGCAGCTTGACTGAATGTTAAATCCAGTTATGCTATCATACTGTGAATTTGTTCTTAAACAAATCAGCCAAGTGCTCAACCCTCTGTGTACTTCCATCTCCTTTCTTCTACTTATTTCTTATTCATCTTCTAAGTGGAATCTTTGAGCCCAGAATTTCTTCCTAGAGGATATCTTAATAATGTCTGTAATAAAAATGATGAACAGGATGCAGATTTATTCCTAAAATCTAGAATTATCAGATTAGGTAAGATTAAAAATTGAGATGAGCTGCCACTACAATTCAAAGTCTTGGTTTGCTCACTTCAGAAAGCACTATTCATTTATACAGTACTGAACTATATAGGAGACAAGGCAAACAGGTGGCCTATTACTAGATCCATTAAACAAGAGATTTATATATTACATATCCATCTTGAGGCAATTAGGCTGATCATTTTTTCTTTTATGGCTTCATTGAAAACTCCTGGCAATAAAGCAATTATTAAGGTATCCTAGCATTTATCTATGATATCAAAGGCAATGCATTTTCATGCATTAAAAGTAAAGTGGACCTTTATCCATTTTCTCTTGAGAAATACAGTACTTCCAAAGCAAATTGACTATTCTGAGAGATGTGCAAAGAAGAGGTTTAACATATTAACGGCAAATAGGATTGATGAGGCAATTTATTTTGATTGCCACATCATTGTTTGTTGATTTAAAAAACTGTCCATTATTACTTGCCAATGTTTTGATATTTTAAAACAGATGTTGTTGCTAATGTGGATTTGAACAAATCCTGGTGGATTTTTACCAGGATCTATGCAGAACATGCTACTGACACTATTTTACTTAATGAACACAGCCTTAAAAATTAAGAGTACTATCTCCGTGTGTAAACTGGCGTTTAAAGAGGTTACATAAGCTATTCAAGGTCACACAGTAAATAGTAGAGCTGTGATTTCAAATCAGACAAATTCTGAATTCCCAATGTTAACTACCATGCTATAACATTTTTAGCAGGATGACAAAATATTTGTGGGATAAGGAAAAACAATCCACAATCGTCTAGATACTGATGTTGTAAATCAAATTTTAAGTGGTAACTTGTTGCAAAATTAACAAGCTGAGCACTGACAGTCTGCTCAGATCGCTAGGTCTGCTTAAAGATCAGGGATCAGAATATGGGGAAAGTCATAATATTCTAGGAAACGGAAAACTGAAAAACAAAAAACAAGATTTCCAAACCTACTGTTTCTAGCTAAGCAGGGTCAGATCAAGCCTGTGATTCAGTGTTTGTTTGTCTGGGGGGTGGTATCTGTGCATAGTAATGAGAAATGAACACTAGGGTGTTCTAGATCTGAGCTATAACCCCAGCCTTTTAGAGTTTTTGTTTTAAACAGGGTCTCACTAAGTTGTCCAAGTTGGCTTCAAACCTGCAATCCTCCTCTATCAGCCTCCCAAGTACTGGGAGTATATGCATACACCATCATGCCGGGACAGGGATTCTGTTTCAAGGAGAAAGAAACTGGTAGGGATCCAAGCAAGAAAGTGATAAACTTGCAAGAAATAAGTTACAGAGAGTGACTAATTGATAACCTCTGGGCGACTGATCTAATAAATAGAAAACCAATTATTGAGGAAGTATTAAAATAGATGAGAAGCATAAGAGCCAACAGGTAAATCAACTAGATCTTCTTGATTTTCAGCCTTACTTTTACATTAAAAGTATCTAGTGAGCACCAGGGATAGTGGCACACGCTTGTAATCCCTGTGCTTGGGAGGCTAAGACAGGAGGACTACAGGTTCTGGGCCAGCTCAGAGTAACTTAAAGAAACCTGATTCAAAATAATGCCATTGTCCATATGATCCACATTATGATGTGAATCTATAGTGTACCAATAAAAAATTAATAAATAGCTGGGCGTGGTGGCTCACGCTTGTAATCCCCGCGCTTGGGAGGCCGAGACAGAAGGATCGCGCAGGTTCGCAGCCAGCCGCACTGGCTTAAGAGACCCTGTTTCCAAATATAAAACAGTATAAATTAGGTCTGGGAGTGTAGCCGGGAAGTAGAAGGGCTTCCAGGAAACCCAGTACCACCAAAAAAAGTATCTAGTGAGCATTAAAATATCCTGCTATCATTTTGTTTCTATATAATGATTAATCTCAAATGGCTCAAAATTTGATTGATGAAGGAAATTTTTCTCGATGATGAAATAAAATATGATTTCTATGTGGGTATACTGATACATGAAAGTATTAACTAGTATAGCCATGGCATTTGTCATCATATTGATTATTGATTCTTATATATTGCATATCATATCACCTCGTGGATCTCAGAGAGGGTGGGGGAAGAATTAACGAAGAAAACATTACTGTTGACATTATTCACATATGTGAAATTATCAATGCCAAACTCAATAACATGTATGAGGAAGGGGAGGGGTAGGGATAGAGCCAAGGAAAGCTTACCAAGTGTTGTATGCACATACATTCCCATCATTTTGAACTATATTATTATTTGAAACTACAGTGCACCAATAAAAGTATTAACATAAATAAAAAATAAATTAAAAACAAACAGTTCCAAATAGTAAAAGATGGATAACACTGCCTATGCCTACAAACTTGCCACGGTCATAGAATGAAGCTCCAACTTTTGAAGTTCAGGTTTTAGATTCAATGAAAATTCCTTGATGACTCATCACATACCTAACTATTGATTTTTATTTTACTCTATATTGGAAAAAAATGATACTAAAGATATATAATAGTCAAGTAACAGAGTTACTGAATCACTTTAAATAATATATATGAAATTTCTTATTTATAGTAAATTCAAGAAAACTTTAAAAATTAAATTGATTTAGTAAAATTTTCCTTCAACATGTGTGTATCATGTGAACCAGTGATAGTAGTTGTAAATACAGGGACACATATTATTTGGCATTGAGGATGATTTATATCACTAAGAAAGGCATATGCAACACTATGCTATTCATTTAAATGTCAGATGACTGTTTTCTTCCCCTTTAATTGTCTTGACATTATATAATTTTAGTTAAAGATTGCTAGAAATTAGACATTAATAAAAGTCTCAGTCTATTGTTTTTCCCAAATACCATTTTTGTTGTTGGTATCATTGCATCAAAATCCCCGTTTGAATTTGTGATCTATTTAATGCAGCTGATAAAATTCAGGTGCCAAAACTTAAATTACTTTGTTCTCAAAAGTAGCCATACTAGAAGAAATGCTTGGCTTAAAAACATGAGATAGAATAATTCTAATAACTCTAGGATTTTGTTGTTTAGTAAGCCCAGCACAGTGCCTACAACTCTGATTTGTGAATTTCCCTTTAACTTGTGTGTGGTCATACCTTGGGGAGTCTTGCCCTAGCAAAAGTTCTGCATGACTCTGTAACTATCTGTATGTACCTGAGTAAATTGGCAAAATGGATAGACCATAAACTGCTACTTTTAAGAGGAAATATACATGGCACAATTTTTGTGCTTTTATTTGTGCATTATAGTCTCACATCATAATGTAAATCATGTTGACAATGACATACACACACACTCTCTTGGTGCCCCCTCCCCATTTCCTTCCCACACATTAGAGTACCCAGATTAACATTGGTATATAATCACATGTATGCACATATTATATGGTAGTATTTCTATTAAATAAACTAAGTCTTCCAATTTTAAGATACAAGAAACATCTGGGAATATTGCAGAGATCAGCGCACCCACAGTACAGTGGATAAGACTTGCCCTGGGTAAATCACCTTCATGATCATGACATCTCCCATGCCAGGTAGATGTGTGATTACTATTTGCCAATAAAAAAATTTAAAAACCAAAAAACACACTAAACTCTCCCACTTCACTACAGTCTCCCAAATGCTGGGATTATAAGTGTGCACTACCACACCCACTTACTTAATGTTTTTATACAATTCACAACTTAACAACTTTTGGATACAGTCTGAATAACTTGTGTATTTTAGAGAGAACAAAATGTAATGTAGAGTGCTAAGAAGGTATAAATATTTTCCCATGCCAGGGATAAAGGTGTTGAAAGGTTAGTCCCAGTACATCAGTACTGAGAGGTGTTGGGACCTTTAAGAGATACTTGGGTCATAGAGGATGGATTAATGCCTCTTTTGGAAAGTAGCTAATCAAGTTACCTCAAGAGTTGATTACTATAGGTTGCCTCTTTTGATTTTTCATTTTCTCATGTATTTCCTTGCCATTCTGTTTTGCTGACATTTTATGATATGGAATAGCATTTACCATAAGCCAACCAAATGCTGGCACTGTGATTTCTCTGCCTTCTAGAACTGTGAACCACAAGAAACATCTCTTCTTCATACAGGACCTAGTCACAGGCATACTGTTATGGCAACATAGAATGGTCTAAGACACAGAGTGTTCTAGAGTGTGTTTGAAGTGAAAACCAGAATTCTGTAAAGATAGGTCCTAAAAATATCTGGGTTACTAATGCAGAATGTTTCTGTGGCTTTAATGTACATAATAAATTGAGAGACAAAACTGTTTATTCTCATACTCAGCATGGACCCTAAGAATCAACACCATACATTGTTGTCTATATTAACATGAGTGCTTTTTTACAATCTTCATTAGCATTATTTTAAATCTTCAAGGGGTATCATGCCCAGGGAAATTGTGTGATTACTCATTATAGGAAATTCCTGAAAGACTCAACAATTCTTCAATGGAAAACATTTACAGACATTTAAAATATACAAGATAGGATTCTTTTCATCCTCTCCTCAAAATAATCTCCTTACTGCTTCCACCAATCTTTTATTATGATTTTTACCCAGTCCTAATCCAATCCCCATAATTAAATACCTACCTTAAATCCAATGTCCAATTCTTAATAAATTCTGTCCTTATGAACCCAAGATAAAAGACTATCAAAGTTTTATGGAGGTGTCTAAAGCCATGAACTCAGTTTTCTCTTATCTAGGGATATTTCATGACAGTATCTTTACGAGTCCTATGCTTTTCTGAATTTATTTGACCAGCCTCAACATATGCATGTATGTACATATATATTAATGTCCAAATACATGTACATGGTTTGTGTGTGTGCCACCTTATACTTTTACATATTTTGAGATAACCAAATGTAATGGAAAGGGCCTAGAACCAAGACAAGGCGATGTATTCCAAATCTTACTTTGCTTCTAACTATTTAGGTGTTGGTGGGTAACTCTGTCTCCTTTTCTGTTCCTGGCATTCCTTACTTGTAAATTAAAGGATAGGACTAGATGACCTTTGAAATTATAGTGGATTCTTATTCTATTTTTTTTTGTCAGAGCACTAGTGCTGAAAAGATGTACAGATATTTGGGATGTAGTGTAAGGAAGTCTGGTTGTACATTATAAACAATTCCCGGTAACTTATCCATTCAGTCTCATTAAAGAAGTGTGTGATGTTATGATAGAGTTATACATACTTATAGGTTTTTTTGCTAGTAATCAATATTTGAAATAAGTCACTAGGATATGGTATCCTGAAGGCTGGAAACTATTGGTTTTATACACTTTAGTTCTGTGACTGTAATTTCTTCAAGTAGTGTTAGGGAGAACTCATAGAAAAAAATATTTTTATTTAATTATTTTTTTTGGTGGTACTGAGAATGGAACCCTTCTACTTCTGGGATACACTCCAAGATCTATTTTATATTTTGTTTGGAAACAGGGTTTCTTAACCCAGGGAGGCTGGCTTCGAACCTGCGTGATCTTCCTGTCTCTGCCTCCCAAGCATGGGGATTACAAGCCTGCGCTACCACGCCCAGCATATTTTTATTTTTAAATAAATATAATAATTTTCTATATCTAGATATATTGCATAATTCTCTAATAAGATCCCAGTTGTAAGTTAAAATCATATATATACATGGCATTCTTTGGTTATCTCTCTGTACCTTGCCCTTTGATAATTTAATTTTAGTTTAAAGAAAGTATATATAAAACAGTATGAAAGTTTGAATGAGGTAGTAATTATTTTCAGGTTTCTGTTTTTAAAGGGATCACAGTGTGGGAATAAAAAAAATTTCCTGGTTTTTCTGTAGGTCCTTAAAGACTGGGGTAGGGTTTTAATATGAAGAAATGGTAAAAATAAAAAAATAGAAATAAAATTATTCCAATAGAAAAGAAATTATAAAAAATCCACATTGACAGAAAATAAGAGTATGTGTGGGAAAAAGCAAGAATTTTAATTTGCATTATAAAAATACAAAGAAGGAAGGAAGGACAGATATTTGATGAGATTTTGGACAACCTTGAGCTATGGGAATCTTAACTATATTTGAACTAGTGATACCAGCAGGACAACATACCTGAAACACCCAGGAAGTATCTGCATAAATTTCGACTTAGGGAGAAACTTCACTACAGAATTCACAATATTATATGAAATTGATATTGATATAATTGTCTTTTCTATTAATAACAGACTGTGAGTTTGCTGAAAAAGTGATCTGGGGATATTTCATGTTGATTATTTCTATATCCCCTTGGAGTCAACAAGTGAATGAATGATGCCTACTTAATTATCAGCAACACTAACTTTCAAAATGTTCATACACTTAGATATTTATAATCTTGTACAATTTATTCTGTGTCTAGTGAAAAGAAAATAGTCTAAAATTCTGAAGCCTGATCTCAACTCTTCTCCTAATACCATCCTAACTATTCCTACTACACCTGGCCTCTACTTTGGCTTCTATTCAACTTCTACTCTGGGTTAGGTGACTCTTCTAAGAAATCTTTTAGAAACTCTCTAAAATTTAAAGATGCATATCATTTATCTCCATGTACTCTGTTTATTAACTTGTCTGTACTTTATAATGACCAGTGAACTCCTTGCAGAAAAGGCCTATATGTTTTATTTCTATATCCCCAGGCATTTGAAAGCACACAATAGGTACTAAAAGTGGCATTGAGTGAATGCAGAAATGATTGCTCCAAAGTTTTTCTTAAATATTACTACTTGCTCCTGAGTTTATTGTCACCTATGTACATGACATCCTAATTGTAATAGTTTGGCATCAAAAGGATTCTGTTCTCAAAGAGCTTTTCATCTGTTCAGGACACCATGTAAACACACACACACACACACACACACACACACACACACACACACACGCTTTCACTGTCCCCTAAGTTCTCCATTGTTTGACATCTATGATATCAAACACCTGGATGATTACTCACTTTTTCTCCAGATATCAAGACATCATGCCATCTTATAATCATGGGGAAAATGTTCCTGTGTTCTGAGGCTGTTGTCAACAACAACTCTGAATAACTTGCTGTGGCTTTTGAAAAGACTGTAGCTAATTCAGAATGATGGATTAAATGAAAAATTCTATCCAGTGTAAGAAGAATAGAGTTCCTTTTTGCAAAATCACTGATGTGAAGGGTTATTTGCTGTCTAAGTAAACAATATGCATTTGATGAGAACACTGTCTAACTGGGTAAAGCACTGTAACCATCTATCCCCAGACCCTGAATCATACATTCAAAAGACAACGATCGAGCTTGCATTTTATTTACTCATATCCATTGACTCTTTTTTACCCTAACTTGTTGGCTTTGATATTCTTTCAAAATTATATTCTTGTACTTTACATACTTCTAAACCACAGTTATAACCACTTGACTTCTCTAGGAATAGATTTTGTGTGAATCTGAGCACAAGCAAGTCACACGTATAATGGTGCATTTCTGACAGGTTTACATAGAATTTTTTAAATTTACTTTTATCAAATAAGCCATATCCATTTCTCTGATGCCAAGCCATGAGGCAGATATCAAGAGAATCAGTTCATAGCTATTCCATCCCCTCTACTCTTCCCAGTCACAGTTCTAACAGGCATTTCTGCCTAATAAAGATATTATTATATAATAACCTGCACATGAATTTTTTATATATTCTTCTTGAAAAGCTCCAAGTCTATCACATTTACTTGGGATTCAATACGGTGTCATTGACCACTCCAGCCTTCAGTGAGTCTCCATAAGCACTTATAATCTGTGGCATTCGAGTTGTGCTCCACATGTTCAATTATTGATCTGATGGTGAGTCAATATTACAAGCTCTAAATGTCTAAGTCTGAAAATACTCTAATGTTATCACTCAATTTCCTAAATGGTGAAGCTATAAAATGAACATTGTTTTAATCAGCTATTCTGTCTTTGTGACCAAAATAACTAACAAGCACAACTTACAGAAAGACAAGCTTACTCATGGCTTCAATCCCTGGTTGGCCAGCTCCAATGCAGAAACCACAGTGGCAGAACATGTAGTGGAGAAAAGCTGTTCCCAGTGATGGTGACAGGAGGCAGGAGAGTGAGAGGAAGAGTCTAGGGCCATATATAGTCCCCAAAAGCAAGCCCCCAGTAACCTACCCCCTTCAACCATGCTCCATCTCTGAAACTAAGCTATACTGGAGATATGTTTTCAATACATGAGTCATTTGGGGGAACATTTCAAATCCAAAACATAACAAGCACTTAAGAATATATGAAAGTAGTTTGGCAATAAACACATTTCTAACATAGGGTCTAAGATATCATGAACCTCCTAAAATTATCTACACAGTTTTCAATATATATACAATATTTTTCTATAGAGTTTCTGTAGTTCTCATAAGATTCTTAAAAAGATTTGTGGTTGCCAAACACATAAGAACTGTAGAATTTGTGTCTAATGGCATTATCAGGAAAATTTATGTCTGTGATTCTTTAACTGAACTAAATGGATATTGTGATCAGTGAACACATTTTCTCTGAACATCACAGGAACTATGAAGGAGGAAATGGCTATAAACCCATGGATTTACCTAATGAAAAGGAACTCCATGGCTAGGGACTAGGAATATCATTGTTACTATCATTAATATTTATTTTTTTCCTGACCCGTTTATAGTGCTAGATAATTACCTTCATTTCTAACTCGATTCTCCTGTTCCCTTCTTCTCAACCTTGATTAGACTGATTTGTTCTAGCAGGATTTCCCTTGGAAGCTGGCAAAATTTAATTTTTTAAACAAATTAAAGACTGCAGAACCTTGGTTACCGTGAATTATTGGTGCAGCTAGTTCTTAAGGAAATTGGTTAAGTAG
Source organism: Muscardinus avellanarius (assembly GCF_963383645.1). Taxonomy (NCBI): domain Eukaryota; kingdom Metazoa; phylum Chordata; class Mammalia; order Rodentia; family Gliridae; genus Muscardinus; species Muscardinus avellanarius. Next base: position 100,266,454 of record NC_137792.1, read on the forward strand.
AGCTGTAAAGCAAAACTTCAATTAGCCCTTTACTTCCCTTTGCAGCTACAACCTTCCTGTTGGGCTTACAGTAGTTAATCCTTATGAACCTCCTTTTAGTTCCTATTTTTGCTTTTTGGGTTACTCTGCTTATTACTGACATTTCTGATCATATATCTTTGTTATACCTAGTATTATAGGTTATAATGTAAGACTAAGAGACTAAGGCAGAGATGGTATGGCAAATTATGAAATATTTGGCAGAGTTAGAAACAAGAAGTCACTTGATGACTCATCTATGTCCAGATGACAGTGAATCATGCTGCTTCTCCCTCACTTGAGAAATTCAGCACTGGGGTTCCTATGGTTATTATCTATATATACCAAACCAAGATGGGCAGTTTATCAGGGTGTTGTCTAATGACAGAGTTTTTCGTTAGTTAGTCAAATCCTGAATGGGGAAAACTGGCCACCCACCTCTTCTGAGAAAGTAGCCATTGCTAGTAGATTGATATTTTTAAAACCAGAACATTTTTACACAGTATTTTTTGATAGCCCACAGACTTGCAGTAGTACACTACTAGCCTTCTCTATTCTATTGTCATCTCACATGATTTCAAAAATAATTTAAACTAGATTCAATGGAGCTAGGTTAATTTTTTTAATTGATAATTTCAATCTAGGTACAGCAAGATAATTGAAAGTTAATTCACATGTCTGCCATCTGTTCTTTTGCCCACTACTTAATTCCATAATAATCTGTTGCCATCAACAGAAAGTAGGATATCTTGTTCCCATTCTTTTTAAATTTACATGAATTCTTGAAAGAATGCCCCTATGTGCTATAAACAATGAAAAGTATTGTTACAAGTCCTAATATTTCAATGAAATTAAGTGAAGGCAGAAGACTAGATAAGAGCCGTATTCATGCTTCTGGCAAGGAAATAGAAATTATAATATCTTAGATGGCAAGTGATCTGAACACTACAGGTAAATAAAATTGTCAGGTCCTGAACAAAGTAGTATAAATGATTTAGAAACTATTCATAGAAAACTTTGGGTAAAATGAGGCACTTTAGTTTTGAGGTCAACAAGAATACCAGGCTATCTAAGGTAGGCCTCCATTTAACCGCATTTGACAATGAAAATCTATTTCCTTTTTGATTGATAGGATATTGTCATAAAAAACAGTTAAGCAAAACACTTGAATAAAATTTTATTACCAATAGGTTATTTATTAACCTTTAGGTAATTTTTTCCTTTGTTCTCACACAGTTCCAGAAAAGCTCTGTAAATACATGAAGCCAACCGAAAAGCTAAAAAAAATACAGTTATTTCATCATTCTGATTTTATGTTAGTATATAGAAAAATATCCAGTATCACTGAGTTATTTTTCTCCAGTTTGTATGTGGATAATGGCTGACCTTCATTTGGAAGATGAGACATATTACTTGATTTTTTCCCTGGAAATTTCCTCATCTCGTTAAATTTATCTTTTTCAGTAAAAGTTATGTTTAATGTGAAATAAAATGTGTTTAATGCTCATATCTTTATAAGACTTTCCAAATAAATTCACAAATAAGAGAAAAATGTTCTAATTAGAATTAGGACATTCCAAATTTTTTTTTTTTTTGGTTTGGAAAAAGATAGTACTCCATTTGGTTTAATGAGTCTAAGAAAGAAAAGCCACAGTTGGAGTAACATTTTGGCTTCTATGTTTCTAAAAGAAGAAAGGCTTTCTAGTGATAGTAAACACCAGAAAAATGTCATCATATGGACTTAGTGAACTTTTAGAAGTTGCCAAATGATTCTATAGTAAGTTCTTACTACTGACCTGAGCTAAAAATAATGCTAAAGAGAAGAGGTCAAGGCCCATTTCCAAGTACAATATGTATCTTGATAGCTATTCACTTGGAACAAATTAATAATCCATAAAATAGATTCTTGTACCAAATTTTATCCAGAAATTCCATATGGTAAAATGAATGAAACTTGGAGAAAGGACTTAACAAGTTTGAAATTAGAGTCATTAAATATTTCATTACACACAGTATTTTAAACTTGGCATCACTAAAATTTTAGTTCCTTCTTTAGTTCTTACTCAAGGAGTCAATCATTTGAAAAAGCTCTTTGATGCACATGTTATATGGCATACAAAAACTTAAGAGTTCAAACAATGGGGTTCATCCCAGGGATGCAAGGCTGGTTAAACATACGAAAATCAATCCATATAATTCACCATATAAACAGAACCAAAGACAAAAATCACATGATCATTTCAATATATGCTCAAAAAGCATTTGAAAAAAATCTAACATGCATTTATAATAAAAATACTGCAGATAATCAGAATAGAAGGAATGTACCTCAGCATCATAAAGGCAATCTACAATATATCCACAGCCAACATCATAATAAATGGGGAAAAACTTCAAGAATTCCCCCTAAAAATAGGAACAAGGCAAGGATGTACAGTATCACCACTTCTCTTCAATATAGTACTAGAGACTCTAGCCAGAGCAATAAGGCAAGAAAAGGAAATCAAAGGAATACAAATAGGAAAAGAAAAATAAACTTTCACTATTTGCAGATGACATGATACTATACTTAGAAGATACAACAAACTCAACCAAAAGGCTTATAGAACTGATCAACAAACTCAGGAAAGTGTCTGGATACAAAATCAATCGTAAAAAATCAGAACTTTGCCAGATGTGGTGGCTTGTAATCCCCGCGCTTGGGAGGCAGAGACAGGAGGATTGCACAAGTTCGAAGCCAGCTGTGGTGGCTTAAGAGACGCTGTTTCCAAATAAAAAAGTATAAAAATAGCTCTGGGAGTGTAGGTAGGAGATAGAATGGTTTCCAGGAACCCTAATACCACCAAAAAAAAAAAAAAACACTCAGAAGCTTTTCTGTTTACCAACAATAAATCTACTGAAAAAGAAATTCAAAAAACACTTCCACTCAGGATTTCCCACAAAAAATAAAGTACTTAGGAATAAACTCAACCAAGTAGATAAAAGACTTATACAAAGAAAATTATAAAACACTTATGAAAGAAATTGAAGACCTTAGACGGTGGAAAGATCTTCCATGTTCATGGATAGGCAGAATAAATATCACCAAAATGTCATGCTTTTATAAGTGATCTACAGATTCAACACAATATCCACTAAATTACAAATATCATTCCTCACAGTCATAGAAAAATCAGTCCTTAAAATCATTTGGAATAACAAAATACGCAGAATAGCCAAATTACTTCTTAGCAACAAAAATCATGCAGGAGGAATTACAATACCTGACTACCTGACTTTAAATGATACTAAAAAGCCACTGTAAAAAAAAAAAAGCATGGTACTGGCACAAAAAAAGATACATAGACCAATGGAGCAGAATAGAAGTCTCAGAAACAAATCCACACACCTACAGCCAATTGATTTTTGACAAAGGGGCCGAAAACATACACTGGAAAAAAGATACTTTGTTCAACAAATAGTGTTGGCAAAACTGGTTAACCATATGCAGAAAAAATAAAAATAAATCCCACTTTCTTACCCTGCACAAGAGTCAATTCAAGATGAATCAAAGACTTGGAAATTAGACCAGAGGCTTGAGGCTCCATAAATAGGGTATAGGTCAAACACTGCAACACACAGACACAGATAAAATCTATCTCAACAAGACCCCAAAGCACAACAAACTAAAAGGCAAATCATTATGTGAGATTGCATGAAACTGGAAAGCTTCTGTACAGCAAAGGAAACCATCAAGAACCTTAACTGAGAGCCAACACAATGCGAGATTTTTGCCACCTACTCAAGAAACTCAGCACTAAGAAAACAAATAAACCAATCAAAAATAAGGCAAATGAATTAGACATTTCACAAAAGAAGAAATTCAAATTGCCAATAAATGCACAAAAAATGCTCAAAATCATTGGCAATCAAAGAGATGCAAATCAAAACTACCTTGAGATTTCACCTAAATCCAGATAGAATGGCAATCATTCAAAACGCAAACAACAACAAATGCTGGCAAAGATGTGGAGAAGTGGGAATCTAAAACATTGTTGGTAGAATTCCAAATTAGTGCAATCACTGTGGAAAACAGTATGGTGGATCCTCAGAAGAATGGGAGGAAACTTACCATTTAATTCAGCAATACCACTTCTGGGTATCTACCCGAAAGAAAGAAACCAAACTACCAAACTAATACATGCATATCTATGTTCATAGCTGCACAATTTGCCATAGCGAAACTATGGAACCAGCCAAGATGTCCATCAACAGGTGAATGGATTACAAAACTGTGTGGTATGTACACAATGGAATTTTACTCAGCCATAAAGAAAAACACAATTACATCATTTACAGGGAAATGGATGGAACTGGAGGACATTATGCTAAGTGAGATTAGCCAATCACAAAGAAGAAGAAATCGGATATTCTCCCTAATTTGCGAAAGCTAGGGAGAAAAGGGTAACAGGAGTAACTCTAGATGTAGAAGGAGATCCTATAGAGGAACAAATAAGACAATCTGAGGGGAAGATAGGGGAAGAGGGAAACTCACTAAAGTATATGATATACTTAAACAAACATATATAAGTCAATCACTAAGCCAAGTATGGGAAGAAGGAATAGGGAGGGAATGTGGTGGGGATTGGGTAAGGGCTAATTGGGTGATGTGTGCATGTATATCTACACAAGTCTTTTATCCCATTAAGATGTATGACTATAATGCACCAACAAAAAATTTAAAAAAAGAAAAAAATACAAAATATTTTATTTGTAAAACATTTAGTTGAGCATGAGATATTAAAAAGTCTCATACACTTGGATATTTATTTTAAGATGTTTGATATAAAGGGGAGGGGGAGGGAGAGGGAGGGGCGGGCACAGGCATGGTAGTACACACTTGTAATCCCAGTACTTGGTAGGATAAGACAGGAGGATTGCAAGTTATGGACAGCCTCAGCTACTGAGTGAGGCTCTCTGCAACTTAGTGAGATGCTGTTTCAAAATAAAGAATAAAAAAATAGGGCTGGGGGTTTAGTTCAGGGGTAGAATGCCCCTGGGTTTAATCCCTAAAACCACAAAAAAAAGAAAAAAGAAAAAAGAGAGAGAGAGAGAGAGAGAGAGAGAGAGAGAGAGAGAGAGAGAGAGAGAGAGAGGGGGGGAGAGACGCTTGTTCAGTATTGTACTAACAAGAATATCTAATTACTAAGGCATTCCTTCCTCATAAAAGCTAAATGATAATCTTTCCTTATTAGTTCATCTAACTACTAATAATGTCAGGTTCGTGGATTAAGTTCTTATAAAGGCCAGTTGGCTTTTTATAACGCCCATAGTCATTCTCCTAATCAGTAATCTTCTTATTGACCAATGAAACATTTTTATTTTATGAAGAGCAAACATGTGGGTGGGTAGGTGGTATTGGAAAAAGTCTTCATGGCTAGGCAAAAAACCTTAAACCACATGCCCTAATAAGACAAGGTTTAATGAACTCTTTTTATATATGTAGAATAGCACAAAATAGCCTATTAGAAAGTGTTTCCCTAGAAAATTTCTACCAGTTGTCTAGAATCAAGATTCAGGAATGCTTGCTGGAAAAAGCAGATATACATAATATTTATGATGTCCTTGTAGACTTGGAGTTACAAAATTTATGCAGTGGAAAATGATTATTTTAACATGACCAATGATCTTTTCTAAAATGCTAAGAACTGGTTAAATGGACCCAGTGAATAATATGAAAATGCTAATAAGTGGGATGACCACCATGATTTTCTTGCCTTATAAAGTTCAATTTGATTTTAATTCACTTTCAATGTGTTAGTCAATTTCCATAGTGTATTTCAGTTAATGTAGCTAAAGAAACTACATGTACTATGTTATATCAATAGTCTACTAAATGGGTTTTCTATTATGCTGGTTACTTTTCTAATACAGTGCATTCTATCCACAAAATGAGGACTTTTAGTCATCTACTGTCACTGTAATGAATTACCACAAGCTTACTGGCTTATATTAGCACAATATTATTACTTTACAGTTCTGTAGGTTATAAGCCTGAAAGAGGCCTTACTGTTGTAAAATTAAGGGGTTGGCAGGGTTCCATTTCTTTTTTGATATTCTATGGGGCAATCTGTCTTCTCACCTTTTTCCATTTCAGGCAGTTGCTACATTCCTTGACTAATAGTTCCTATTTCCATTTTCAAAGCTAGCACCATTCTATTTTTTTATTTTCCTTACAGTTCTAAGGGTACTTATAATCTGGGAATACAGAGAAAATTCCAGCTACAATTTTCATTCCCCTTTGCCATGTAAGGTAATATATTCACAGGTTCTATGGATCAGTCTGATGACATCTGTTGACAGGATATTATTCTGTCCAACACATGAGATAAAATAAAGTTCAGTGTTAAAAATACACAATTGATTTGGATTTTATAAAAGTTATCCAAACTTACACTTAGATTTTTGTACAGTGTATTCTAGGAGATGTTCATGGGTATAAGACACACACACACACACACACACACACACACACACACACACGAATGTCACACACCAATAAGCACATGCACACACATCTATACAAATTTAGTATCTTATGGTCAAATATGCTTATTAAATGGTAGTTTAGCCAGGAGCAGTGGTACACACCTGTAATCCCAGCAATTTGGGAGGCTGAGGCAAGAGGATCAAAATTTTGAGGCCAAAATTAAGGAAGAACTCATCTCACAATAAAATAAAAAGAACTGGGGATATAGCTCAGAGAGAGAATATTCCTGGGTTCACTCCAAGTACAGAGAGGAAGAAGGAAAGGAAAGGAAAGGAAAGGAAGATAGATTGACTAAACAAAGTGTAATAGTTTTCTTTATTACATAATACTGCAGAGACTTTATGGACCAATATTCAATATAAATGTCCAAGATAGGAAGTAGGGATGGGATCATTCCAGGACTTAACTGATTATAAAACTCATTACTCTAATTTGTCTTGCTATTATTGGAGGTAAATTCTGCTCTAAGGGATTTTTTTTACCTAATTCCAGTTGCTTTTAGAGATCAATGCTAATAAGGTTAAATGAAGGAAAATATAATTGGTATATTCTGTGCCTATAAAATCCATCTTATCATTAATCTTCCTCTTTGATTTTTTTTCATTGTTTGCTCACTACTCACTACTAGTGGGAATGATTTAGCATATACACATACACGTGCCTTTATATTTCTTTTTTAATGTTTTTTATGTTCATTATAGCTTATATTTTAATGTACTATGTATTGATAGTGACATACATTTCACATAGCACTTGCTTGGCCTTCCCTCAACTCCCTCCCCACTCCCCTCTTCCTCATACAGGATACTGAGATTAATGTTGATATTCTCACATATGTACTTAATGTCAATGGAAGTGATTCCTTCATTAATTCTCCCTCTCCATCTATCTCTTCCCGTAGACCACCTCCCATACTCGAATAAAGTTTCTTCTTCATTATCTGAAGTCCTTCCTTTTGGTATCAGGATTATTTCCTAGCTTCTGTTATGAGAGAAAATATATAACTCTTCACAATCTGTAACTGGCTAATCTCATTTAACATAATGTTCTCCAGGTTTATCCATTTTCCTGAAAATGACATGATTTTGTTTTTCTCTATTGTTGAACAAAAATCAAATTATACTACAGGACTATAGTAATAAAAACAACATGGCACTGACACAAAACAGACACAAAGTCTAATGGAACAGAATAGAAAGTACAAAAACAAATACACTCATATCCAATTGATTTTTGACAAAGGTGCCAAATACATATGTTGGAGAAAAGATATCCTTTTCAACAAATGGTGTTGGGAAAACTGATTATCCACTTGTAGAAAAATATAATTAAATCTCTACCTCTCATCCTGTACAAGAGTCAAATTTAGATAAATCAAAGAACCAGAAATTAGACAAGAAACTTTGAAATTACTAGAGGAGGGCATAAGCCCAATATTCTAACATATAGGTACCCATAGAAACTTCCTCAATCAGACCCCCAAAGTTCAGTAAATTTAAACAAGAATTGTAAATGGGATGGCATTAAACTAAAAATTTATGTCCATCAAAAGAAACCATCCAGAGTATAAAAAGAGAGTCTATAGAATGAGAGAACATCCTTGCTAGCTGTTTCTCTGACAGAGGGCTAATATTTAGAATATACAAAGGATTTAAAATACAACACTAAAACATTAACAACGCAATCAAGGAATGGATAATTGAACTAAGTAGACACTTCACAGAAGAAATAAAATCACCAATAAATATGTGAAAATTGTTTAACATCACTAGCAATCAGGGAGATACAAATGAAACCCAAACTAGGAATAAATCTAACCACAATTAGAATGGCAATCATTAAGAAATCAAAGAACAACAAATGCTAGTGAGGATGTTTGGAGATAGAAACTTTCCTCCACTCTTGGTGGGATTGCAAATTAGTACAACCACTATGTAGATTATTGTGGAAATTTCTCATAAATTTGGGAATGGAACCATCATATGATCAAGCTCCAATTCCTGGGTGCTTTCCAAAGAAAGTAAAATTAGAATATTATAGTAATATTTAAATACCCATGTTTATAGCAGCACAATTCACAATGGTCAAATCATGCAACCAACCTAGTTGTCCATCAATAGATGAATGGGTTACAAATTATAGGATGTATACACAGTATATTTATATTTCTAATTGTATGAAGTAAAACATTTATATATTTTAAAACATATTAAATCATGAGAAAATTATATTTTTGTTAAGCAGAATTTGCCAAGGGGTTCCAATTGTTGTTCATATCTTCTCTAGTTTATGCCTACAATGGTTCTAGTTTATAATCCAGTGAAAGGCTAGCTTTTGTTATAAATTCCTCAATTAGTTCCCATAGTTGGCTCATATCTGCCCTTGAGCTGTCAGTCTAAAACTGATCTCTTAATTATGTCTTCTCTGATTATTCCATAATAAGTAGCCTCTTCCAGTTCCTATTATATCATCTTCTTCTTTTTTTTTTTTTTTGGTGGTACTGGGGTTCCTGGAAGCACTTCTACCTCCGGGCTACACTCCCAGACCTATTTCTATATTTTTATTTGGAAACAGGGTCTCTTAAGCCAGAGCAAGCAGCTGGCTTCGAACCTGCACAATCCACCTATCTTAGCCTCCCAAGTGTGGGGATTACAAGTGTGCGCCACCATGCCCGGCTATCTTATTCTTTTTCTTCATAGAAATTTATCAGAATCTAAGACCATCTTATGTATTGTTTGCTTACCTAATAATTGTCTCTTTGCCCAATAAAATGTAAATTCAACAAGGGCAGATACTTTGTTAGTCTTATTTACTGCTGTATTTCCAATGACTATAATTGTGCCTGACACACAGCAAGTAGTCAACAAGTATCTATTGAGTGAGTGAATGAATCCATATGCTATGAATTATAAAGTAGTAGTTGAGTTAAAAAGTAAATTATTTACTAGTATTAACAAACCTTTTTTGACAAAGCAGGGACCATATTCATCATACTCTAATATTCAGAGAAGAATTATTTGGTTTACAGAAGGTAATTTTGTCATTACTGCTCTGTGAAACTATTGTTACTTGATAGTTAATAGTCAATATTTACCCTCACTACTTTGAGAATGAATCTGTAGACACTAGTGCTTTATCAATAAATAAGGCCCCTCCCCAACTTTTTTGTTCTTTTCTACTAGCACCCAAATGGCCTTCCAGGAGTAATCCTGCAATTGTTCTTTTTAACTGAAGACTAAGAGAACCTACTGAAGAATTGTTTTTTACAGAGGTAGTGAATATTAAGCTTCTTAAGATAAACCTTATGGTATGTTAGTAAAAGTATGGGGATAATGTAAAATTAAGATAAATTCATTTTTAATGAAAAAGAAAGGGTTTGATGACTAAAATGAAGTTATATAAACAATAAAGCCATATAACTGGTTTGTTGCCACCTTTGTCTTTGGTTAGTATTGCTAATTTTTAACAAGATGGTCTCTGAAAAAGATATCTATGTTAAAAGGTGAAGTTTACTACCAGTAGATTTAACCCTGTCTAAGTTTCTATACAGGTTCTAAAAGAAATAAAATATAACACTGTCTTGTATTCTAGGAGCTTATAGATCTCAATCTTTCTTGGGATAAAGTAATAAAAATTCACTTTTTGAGGTTTGGCTTCTTTTTCAGGCAAGTGTATTTTGCAATAAACTTGAATTTTCAAAAGCCATTCTACTCTGCCCAACCTGAGCGGAACTATAGCTGTGGCTAAGGCCCAATGGAATTGGGACAAGAAGACTATTTTTCTTCACTAAAGCTTCATCTCTTAGATTTGTATTCATACTTGATTTCAACTTTAATCTGTTTTCACAGATATGGTCCCACCACTAACTAGGGATATCAATGAAGTAGATAATACTTCTTAAGTTTTATAAAGATCTAACACTACCATTATTTTGATATTAGACACAGCTGCATCTCTCCTACTTTGTAATGTTTTAATATATTAACATGACTGTAATTAAAATTTGAACTGAAGTTTTGAACAAGTGAAGGAATTAGATGTTCCTGATAGTGTTTCAGGAATAATGATGATAAATGCAGCACTCTCAAACCCATTTATGAGATGAATATATTCTTTTTGTAATAAATTTTAAAAATACTAAAACTTTGGTCATCATATTATTCGTTTCTGCTCTCCAAACCATTATTGTCATAAGAATAGCCTTTAAATCAGATTTTCTTGTGTGTATAATGGGAGAGGAAGAGAGTAATAAGACAGATTTATCCTGATTTTAATCTTTGCTTTGAAAAATAGTTTCATGATACATTATTTTGACCTTCTCGGTATTGTATATTTTAATTTGATGGCCATTCCACCTCTTTTCTACAGTTCACTGAGGCTGTAAACAAGAAAAGATGTGCAATGGCATATCCTAAAAATTATACATTGTTGAAAAGGTCAAAATTGTAGAGGCAAATGTTGCTATTTGTAATTTACAGAATATATGAGTCATTCAAATTCAAATAACTTATTCTCTTGACAGACAGACTAAGAAAACATAAAATGGCAAATTAATCCATTTGGGACACAGATACTAGAAATAAAACATAGCTAGAGCTCAATTTCTTTCCTGATTTCCTAAGATGGTCCTCTTTTCTTATTCTTTCACAAGAACAAGAAACCTATCAGGAAGTTCCCTGGAAAAAGTTACACTTCACTCAAACCTTAGCTTGAAAAATGTTGAAAGAAAGAAGAAAAATTCAAGAATGTCTTTTATTTTGTTATGCAAAGGGAGAACAAGAATATAAAAAGCACTGGCTGACTTAGGGTAAATGCATCTAAGATATTACGTACTACCTAATTGTATGGACATAAATATAGTATGTTTTTCTCTTTGGATTTGAATTTCCTCATGCTAACAACAATTTTGTTAGGCAAGAAGCTCTCTTAGAGCTCCCTAACTTGAATATTCTGTGATTTATAATCTAAATTTTCTTCCAGATTTCCACAATGGTAGCTTTCTTCCAAAATTTGCTATCAACCATTAAAGGCATGTAATTCCTCACTTTGAAAGGTGCAAGCAATTTTGCTTCCCTTGTGATTTGACTTAATCAACAGAATGTGGTGAGATTGTCAACTTTTCCTGGCATACTCTAAGAGATCTGCCATTTTGTGAATGTCTCAGGAGAAAGTCAATAAGGAAACTTGTATGAAGAGTGAATAATAAAAACATATTATATGGAGAGAGAGAATACAGCTGAAAAAACTGAAGTGCTTCTGTCAAAGATAGGCAACAAGGCCCCAGGAATGTTAGTGAGGCTATCATGAACGTTCAGGCCCACCAAATTCTCAGTTGAATGTAATTGTATAAGTGATCATAGTCAAAAATCCTATGGAACAAAAGAACCACTCAGATACTCATAACATCACAGAAAGAATAAATCAAAGTTGGGCATGGTTCTGCACGCTTGTGATCCCAGGATTTGGGAGGCTGAGACAGAAGGATCGTGGTTGGTGGCCAGCCTCAGCTACTTAGTGAGGCCCTTTGCAATTTAGTGAAACCCTGCTTCAAAATAAATAATAAAAATAGGGCTAGGGGTGTATATCAGAGGTAGAATGTCCCTGGGGTTCCATCTCCAAACTGGAAAAAATAAGACATCAATCGTTAAGCTACTAAATTTGAGAAAGAAAATGGGGTATGTATATGTATACATAATCTATACATATACAGTATATGGTAATTGAAACACCACCGTTAGTAAATGACATTTTTTATTCAGTAAGTTGCTCAATGACTAGAAAACATTGATTATGCCTACCCTGTTTCTCACCTCCGAGTATCCAAACCATTACTAAATATGTTATATAGCACCACGCCCAGCTCAAATTTTATTGTTTCCAAATAAAAATATAAAAATAGGTCTGGGAGTGTAGCCTGGGGGTAGAAGGGTTTCCAGGAACCCCAATACCACCAAAAAAATAGTATTGTAAACATATTTTAAAATTGCATCAGGACACTTTGGTTAGAATGTCCTATGAGGTTCTTCATGATATGACTGCTGCTTACCTCTTTAGGGTCACTTTTTGCCATACTTAACTCCCTCTCCACAGATTCCAATGTTCTAGCTACAACGGATTTAAGTCCCTCCCATATTTCCAATTCTGACCCCCTCTGTAGAACCTTAACATGTTCTATTTCCTCTATATGAAATACATTTCTCCTCCTTTTTCACATGGTATTTCCTTCTCATCCTTAACAGTTTTGCTTTTCAAGTTGTTGAAATCATGCCTCTTGACCCATTCAAAATATAGGAGATTTTTTTTTATCTTTTCATTTATAATACTTAGTTATAATTTGTGATTTTACATTTGTGTAAAATAGGTTGATTTACTAAACCTCTCTATCAACTGATAAGATAGTTATTGCCATAAGAGAAGAAACAATGCCATCTCTAGTGTTTATAATGGTGCTTGGCACATTATCACACAATATGTATTTGTGGAATGACTTAAATCCAATGGATTTGTGCTTAAATTGTCTATTTGTAGTAATTAGTATTAAACTGTATACAGATTAAAGCTGGGCATGGTGGTGCACGCTTGTAATCACAGCATTTGGGAGGATGAGACAGGAGTGTTGCAATTAAAAGACAGCCTCAGCTACTTAGTGAGGCCCTTTGCAGCTCAGTGAGACCTTTTTTTCAAAATAAAGAATAAAACTAGGGCTATGGGTATAGTTCAGAGATAAAATGCCTTCTGGGTTCCATCCCCAGTACCACAAAAATTTTATATAAATTAAAGTAGATTTGAAAAAGGTCAGTTTGTGGACATAAAGGAATATCTTAAGGCAATGGAGGGAAGGTGAGAGTTCATTTTGTAGCTCAATATGGAACAAAAATTAAACCATACCATAGTACTATACCAGTGCTCTGTATCATTGATCAAAATGGAAGTGAATTATACCATTTTATTTACTGGATCACAGTAAAATTACATTGATTTGTTCAGTACTTATTATCTTTTGACTGAATTTCCCATTTTGTACACTTACCATACATTGCATTCTCACTGCCATGTTTTAGGAACTAGAAACAAGATACATATTGCATCACATAATTAGAATAATAGAAACTCCAGTGGCTATTCTTACACAGCAGTACTCTAGAAACTCAGATTATAATCTTCTTTAATCTACTATTAGAAAAACAATAGATGACCATTAGCTATTTTTCTCTATTTCCCAATTTTTTCTGCACCACTTTTACAGCTAAAATAAGTAAAGAGCACAACTCTGAATATGCACTTGCTCACTATGTTACTTCAAAAATTCACATGTATATCCCTAAGATTACATTGATCAGATTTTTCTCTTGATAGTACTCCATTACAATAAAATATTTGTGTTCAGTTTTTTTTTCTGATAGAAAACTGATACTCTTCTAAAAATACAAACTCTATATACTACAAGGTCTCAGAATTTTTCAGGATTTCTCAGAATTTTCAGGGAGACAGCTGAAATGAGTAATCCCTTATAGCTCTGGCTAAAGAAGAAAAGAAATATTACTTCAGCCGAACCCCAACTTTGAAAAAGTCTTAATATATATGTCTGAATTTCCTCTACTTGTAAATTAGATTACACACTGAAGCCACAGCCATTTTTAATGTAAGACTTCAATTTTAAGATCTATAGACCTGCTCATGTGCTTGTCTAATAATGTCTTTTTCCAGGAATCAATGATATGAAAAGTCAAACACTCAAGCGCCCAGATGTCCAGATTTTAAAAGACCCAACAAACTCAACCAAAAAACTTATAGCACTGATAAAAAAATTCAGTAAATTGTCCGGATACAAAATCAATCTTAAAAAATCAGAAGCTTTTCTGTATGCTAATCATAAATCCACTGAAAAATAAATCCAGAAAACATGTCCACGTAGGATATCCCACAAAAAAAGAAAATATTTAGGAATAAACATAACCAAAGAGGTAAAAGACCTCTATAAAGAGAAAAAATATTGAAAAAAGAAATAAAAAAGAACTTAGAATATGGAAAGATCTTCAATGTTTATGGATAGGCAGAATAAATATCATCAAAATGGCCATACTTCCAAAAGTGGTCTACAGATTCAACACAATGCCCATTAAATTACCAAGATCATTTTTCACAGATGCAGAAAAATCAGTCCATAAATTCATTTGGAACAACAAAAAACCAAAAATAGCCAAATTAGTTTTCAGCAACAAAAGCCATGTAGGAGGAATCATAATACCTGACTTTAAATTATACTACAAAACCAATATAATAAAACAGCATGGTACTGGCACAAAACAATGAAGCAGAATAGAAGTCTCTGAAACAAATCTGCACACTTACAACAAATTGTTTTTTTTTTTTTACAAAGGGTCCAAAAACACACTGGAAAAAAGATAGCCTATTCAACAAATGTTGTTGGCAAAACTGATTAACCTTATGCAGAAAAACTGAAATAAACTTCACTTTATCAGCCTGCACAAAAGTCAAAACAAGATGGATCAGATTTTGGTATAATGAACATCTCGTTTTGAGACTGAAGTTTTTACTTTTCACTCAGATGTCCATTGGCTAATTGATCTCAATGTAAGTAGGCATGGCATTATGGGTTGAATCATGTCCCTCAAAAAGCAGTGTAGCTAGCTGAGTGTGGTGGCGCACACTTGTAATGCCAGCATTCGGGAGGCTGAGACCAGAGGATCATGGTTTCTGGCCAAGCTCTACTACTTAGTGAGGCCCTATACAATTTAGTAAGACCAGATTTCAAAATAAAGAATAAAAAATAGGTCAGGGGGTGTATCTCGGAGGTCGAATGTCCCTGAGTTCCATCCCCAAACACGCAAAAAAAAGAAGAAAAAAACAGCAGTGTAGCTAACCCTAGTATTTGTAAACATGACCTTAAAGATAAAATCTTTACTGAGTTAAATGAGCTTATATCAGATTAATACGATCCCTATAATCCAATGTTTTTTCACTTTACAAGAAGAGAAAAATTTGGATACAGAAAGAGACACAGAGAACATCATGTGATGACAGAGACAGAGATTAGAATGATGCATCTAAATGCCAAGGGAAACCAAGTATTGCTAGCAACTGCCAGAGGCTTAGAGACATGGAATAGATCATTCCTTGTTGCCTTGAAAAGGAACCAGCACTGCTGACATTGATCTCAGAGTTCTAGACTACAGAATTCAGATACAATAAATTTCTGGGTTTATTAAGCTACCCAATTTGTGGCTCTTTGTTGCAGCAACTCTAGGAACTTAGGAGATACTTTAAGGGAGGATATGTTAGAGTAAAATGTAACTAGTGCACCTAATCTATATACTATCTCCTTGCAGTAAAAATTCAAAGAGATACTGTATTGAGGCCCAGTTAAAACTACTGGACACTTTTCATTATTCCATAAGAATGCTGGTCTCCTATTTTCCCTTCTTATTTAGAGAAGTGGAAATTGTGGTGTACAAGACAAAGGAGAATTAATGTATTTCAAACATTATATAATGTAATAGACTTTAGCTGATTGAAATAGTACAATTAATTGTGAGCTCTTTCAAAAGCTCAGTATTTGAAAATGCCATCACAATTCCTTATGGAGGAGTACAAATAGAGTAAAGCAATTATGCAGTACTAATCTTGGATTTAGGAAATGGTCTCTTATTTATGGGCTTAAGAAGTAAATGATCCAGAGTATTCCTAGAGAGGGAGAAGAATATGGTGGAAAAGCTATGTTTTCCCATATATCTGCTTTAAAATGTGCTAATCATGCACTCTCAATAGCATTATTATGTTATTATTTACTGCTTTTGTAATCATGCATAATTTAAATTGCCCATACTGCTTGAAAAATCCCCAGAAAAACACAGTTCTTGACCACAGAGAGAAGTTAATGAAAAAAATTACTATTAAAAATAGAAGGAAATCAAAAGTTTAAGGCCGTTCCAATCAATACCACCAAAGGATAAAGAAGGCCTTAAATCTGGCATTTGTTACCATACAGACAAAAAATACTGGCATGATTAGCTAACTGAACTTGTACTTAAGAAAACCCACTGATTTTGGTCAAAGTGGTTGTGTAGATTGATAGGATCTAAAACTTGTCAAGAATTATAAACTGGTAGTTAGCCCTTAAAATACAGATACTACTAAGCCTACTTTCTCAAAGGCAAAAAATGTGTGATGTATTTATCACTCACCATGGAACAAATGATTATGGGGCTTTTTTATGTAGCAACTCCTGTGAAAAAGGTTTGGTTTATCTGACTACAGCCAACAGTGTGTTGTGGCTGCTGAATACATTCACACCATCTCAAGCTACATTTATAATAATAATGATACCTTCCATGAGTGTGCTGCTTTTACACTGTAAAATGTGCTTGCACACAGATTATCTTACTTTACATAGTCACCTAAATACAGGAAGTCAGTATCCTGTTCTCTGCATGACTTAAGCACATTTGGTGTATGGTCTCATATTTTAAGTGCACTAATATCCTTCTTTAGAAACTATCCAGAAGAGGGTAGGCTGAGCAATGTAATGTGCCTATAAGAAATTATTAAGAACCATATGTATTAATTCAAAGATTATAAGATGCTGGGGACCCTTTAGTTCATTCAAATATCTGAAGGGCTATATGGAAGGAAATAGGTCTATTTTGTCTCTTTACAAGAGGGAGATTATGCCTCAGCATATGGAAGAATGCTGTAGTGAAGAGTTGTACAATAATTTAAACAGGCTGTTTTCTAGACCTAGTGAGTAACCTGTCTTCATAGAATATTCTTATTCTGGACAGTACTTTTAAAGATGCTTTCATGGATAATTCTACATTTGGGTAGAATCAGATGTGTACTGTGGGAATAGGCAGTGTTCACTGACATCCATGTATGGCTCTTTATTCTGAAGCCTCCCTTTGAATGAAGTTGGCATAGCTAATCTCTGACAAAAGGATATGGTTCTAGTAATGTATACTAATTTTTGTGCTGGCATATAAAATCACTGCTGAAACTTTCCAGACTCTTGCTCTTTTGACATTAAATTCAACGTATCCAGCTGAAGATTCTGAAAGATCACTAGGAGGTAGTTGAGATACTAGGTAGGAAAAGTTTGAACAACATATAAAGTTGCCTGAATACCCATATAGACTTTATATTAGAAAGAAGTAAACTTTTCCTATGTTAAAACATTGTTTTTGTGGAGAATATATATATATATATATATATATATATATATATATATATATATTATTACTAGCTAGTGCTGTATATACTCATTAAAATACTGAAGTTCTGCCGGGCATGGTGGCGCACACTTGTAATCCCCGTGCTTGGGAAGCTGAGACAGGAGGATCACACGGGTCCGAAGCCAGCCTCAGCTACTTAGTGAGGCTCTCAGCAACTTAGTGAGACCTTGTTTCCAAATAAAATATAAAAAAGGTCTGGGAGTATAGCCTGGAGGTAGAAAGCCTCTCGGTTCCACCCCCAGTACCACCACCAATAAATAAATAAATAAATAAATAAATAAATAAATAAATAAATAAATAAAACACGGAAGTTCTATCCTAATTAAGATTATATGATTCTGATAGCACTAACAACAACCACATAGTTATTCTACAATGGGAAGTCAGATTTTTAAAGAAAATTAGTGAGAATATAGTAGTGAGGGATTTTGCCAATCATCTGAAAACTGGTATCTCTAGAAATTTAGAAATTCAATCACTTGTTTTCACATTCATTCATATGTCCATGCATTCATTCATACACGTGTATGTGAATAACTATATATACCAAACATTACTGAAAGTCAGGAAGTATGCTTAGTGCTGGGAAAGATGTCGAACAAAATACCTAACTATCAAATTCACAGTAAAGGGAGACAGATATAACAAATAAAAATACAATTAAAAGCTAAACATGCCAGGAAAGGATAATTCAAAAGATGTAGTAGAAACATTAAAAACAGAGGCATATCTTCTTCCTGGGATTGTAGGAAAGGATCAGGAAAATTATCACTGGGGGCTGATGTGTGTAAAGAAGACTTAAAATATATATGCAGACATATAATGTTTTCCAGGAGGTTAGAAATGAAGAGGGGCATAAGTTACTAACATTGGATAAAAATAAACATTTTGCCATGTTTAAAATATTAGAAGTAAGTGGCAGCTAGTTGTGAAGGCAAGGGATTTGTGTTTTCTTTCCTAGGTAAGAGAGTCACTGGAGTGATCAAATCAAGATAGATGATATGATTTACTAGTTATGGTGATAAGGATTGATTGAAAGTAAGCCTGAAGGCAAAAAGACCAATTTGGACTTGTTTATAATAATTGTCCCAGCAAGAAATATGAGAACCTGACTTGAAGCTGTTGGAATAAAAATATAAAGGAAATTCTAATAAATAAACATTGTGGTTAAGCACTGTTGAAACAATATTTAAGATGAGGGGAAGGGAAGAGTACACTTTAAGCCCCAGGTTCTGACTTGAGATAGCTGTTAGAACCCTTCTCATTAGTTTTTCCATATATTTGTTTTTCTTTATCATGGTAACAAACACATAAAACAAAGTCTACCTCCTTAGCTATTTTTAAATACATAGTATGATATCAGTACCAGTATGTTCATTGTTATATATCAGAGCTCTAAAAGTTTTTCATCTTGCATGACAGAAACTTTATACCATCAAGCTTTCTATTTTCATTCCCTGCAGACCCTGCCAACCACTATTTTATATTCTATATCTAAGACTGTACTATTTTAGCTACCTCATGCAGTATCTTTTCCTCTGTGACTGGCTTATTTCACTAAGTATAATGTCTTCAAGGTTTATCCATGTTTTCACAAGGTTCATCCCTGTTCTTACATATGACAGGAATGCCTTCATTTTTTTTCTTTTTGTGGTACTAGGGATTGAACCCAGAGACATTCATTTTTACCTCCAATCCACAACCTCAGCCCGATTTTTTATTCTTTATTTTGAAACAGGGTTTCACTAAGTTTGGGAGGGCTTCATTAAGTAGCTGAGGCTAGATGCAAACCCAGATACTCCTGTCTCAGCCTCCCAAGTACGGGGATTACAAGTGTGCACCAAAATGGCCAGCTAGAAATTCCTTCATTTTTTTAGTATGAATAATATCCTATTATATGTATAAAGTACATTTTATTTATTCATTTTCTGGTAAGGGATATTTAGGTTGTTTCCATATTTTGGGTATTGTGAACAGTGCTCCAGTGAACATGAAAGTACAAATATCTCTTTGAGATTCTGATCTGAGTTCTTTTGGGTAAATAAAAAGAAGTAAAATTAATGGATGATATGATAGTTTAATTTTAGTTTTTATATATGAAGAATTAAACCCAGGATCTTGTGTATGCTAGGCAAGCATTCTGTCACTGTGCTATAACACTTGTCTCTATTCTTTTAATTCCTATTTTTAGTTGCCCCTATTTTTAACTTTTTGAGGACCTACTACACCATTTTCCACAGAGGCTGTATCATTTTACATTCATACCAATAGCACAAAATTTTTTTAAAATCTTCATGCTATCACTAGTACTTGTTTCCTTTTTTTCTGGTTCCTTGTTTTTTATGAATTGCCATTCTAACAGGATTTGGAATGATATGTTATTGTGGCTTTATTTTCATTTATCTGATGATTAGTGATTTTGATCATTTTTTCTATGCCTATTGGTCATATATATATATATATATATATATATATATATATATATATGAGAGACAGACAGACAGACAGACATCTATTCAAATCCATTGTAGTCAGGTGATCTTTTTGTTATCTTTATTAAGTTGTAGTAATTATTTATTTTTATATCAAATATAGAGTTTGAAAACATTTCCTCCCATATGATAGGTTATCTTTTCACTCTGTTGATTATTTCCTTTGCTATACAGAAATATTTTAATTTTTTATAGTTCCACTTAATTTTTCTTCAGGTTTCTGTGTTACTGGTGTCACAGGCAAAAATAAAAAAAAGAATTTGCCAAGACTAATTTTATGAATTTTCTGTTATTTTCCAGAGGTACTCTATTTTCAGGACTTATGTCTAAGTCTTTAGTCCAACTTGAGTTGAACTTTGCATACATTATAAGATAAGGGTCAAATTAAAATCTTTTTCATGTAAATATCCAGTTTTTCCAAGATGAATTATTAGACTATCTTTATACCATTGTATAGTCTGGACATGTTTGCAGAAGATCATTTGTGTGGCTTTATTTCTGAGCTCTCTTTTGTTCTGTTAGGCTATATGTCTTTCCTTATGTTAGTACCATACTATTTCAAATATTACAGATTTATAAGATGTTTTGAAGTCAGGAGGTATGAGGTTACCATGAGGTAACTCTGTGTTTTTTCCTTTTTTATGGTGCTGGAGATTGAATATAGGGGTGTTATACCACTGAGCTACACTACAGCCCTTTTTATTTTTTATTTTATTTTAATTTCAAACAATGCCCACTAAGTTTCCCAGCCTGGCCTCAAACTTGTAATTCTCCCATCATACCATCACAAGTACTGACATTACAGACGTGTAGCATAGCAGGCAGCCTGTGTTTTCTATATCTTTTCCTCAAGTAGGCCAGAGTTCTTCCTGGTCTTAGATTTAATCATATTCAAAATTTAAATATATATAAGATTTATTCATGCGTTGATACTATATTTTTAAACTAAACTTGCTAGGCATATTTGTAAACTTCATGTATACAATACAAATTTAATATTTGAAGTCAACTCCCTAATCTATATGATGCATATAAAAAACATATCAATGTCAATCACTAAGGCAAATATGAGAAGGAGGGAGGGGGAAGGGAATGGGGTGGGAATTGTGTGAAGGCTAAAGTGCTGTGTGCATATAATATGCCCAAAATCTTGTACTCCATTAAAATGTATGACTACAATGCACCAAAGAAAAATAAATTCAGATATTTGCAATTATTATATCACTTCATTAAGAACTGGTGTCAGGTCGAGTTTATCCTTCACTCTTTTTGATACTGTTCCTTTTCCTACCCAAAAGATCCTTAACTGCTCTTGTCAGATGTGTCCTCTCCTTGCATTACTCCAATTACTTTCAGATTTTTCTTTCCAGAAACTATGTCCACAGTGACAAAATCTTTTTCTTATGGGAATCAAGTACCAATTTTTATAGGTTTGATGCTACTGCCTTGGATCTTTCAGTATCTATTTTGTTGGTTGGTTTCTGGTGGCTTTTCAGCATTTAATTTTTCTATATTACTAGAGATCTAATATTGGTATTTTTGCTGACCTGACCAATTTGTTTGTCATTTTGCTCAGGCAACCTAGAACTTCAACATTCTTGTTTGCTACCTTCACTACAATATATAGGATTTTGCATTACAGTCTTAGTTTTTGTGTCCAAGTTTCTTGCCTGGCCCTTAAGTGTTTACACTGAACTATGACTATTCACCATAGCAATATGAGATATATATAGAATGAAAAGGAAAGGGGAATATTTATGATGTTCTTTAAATCTCAGAAACACAAGTACCTATTAATAGCAATTGATATCTACAACTCTTTATATCTCTAAGTAGTATCTGGAATGAACTATTTCTAAAAGAGCAAAATAGTTTTCAAAGTTTGAGCTATATCCATACCAATAAATGGCAGAAAAATAGTTAAGAAAATCAGGTGAGCGATACAAAGCTATCCTTCTACCTCAATTAGGAGAACACTTAAAAGTTGTTCATGTATGAATAAACCATGTGATATCTTACTCAACTGTTCACAAGTTTACCTGGAATTAAAATATTTTACTTGTGTAAATTATACAAATTGATTTGGACAGGGAGTACCTGGAAAATGCTGTTTTTCTCCCAGTTCATTTGTTCATTTTGCATGTTTACAAATAGTAAAGATTTGTAGCTTTTTCCAGCTACTTAGAAAATAGCTACCTATATGTCACTGAATGAGATGAATTAAAATATGGAACTGCTGAAAAGTACTTCAAAGCTGATGATATTGATATTGATATTGATATCAACAAAGACAGAATTAAACATTTGAGGAAAAACATCTGCTTTGGCTTGACACATGTTCCTAATAAATTCTAGCAGCAGAAACTTCTTATTTCTTTTTTCTTTTTTTTTTTTTTTTTGGTGGTATTAGGGTTCTTGGAAGCCCTTCTAACTCCGGGCTACACTCCCAGACCTACTTTATACTTTTTATTTGGAAACAGGGTCTCTTAGGCCAGTGGTGCTAGTTTCGAACCTGTGTGGTCCTCCTGTTTCTGTCTCCCAAGCACAAGGATTACAAGCGTGCGCCACCAGGCCTGGCGAAACTTCTTATTTCTAATTTTTTAGCTTCTAGTCTATCCTTCCTATTCTTGACTGATATGAGTTTCTCAATTTATGTTCTGATGTTAGGTTATATGTAGCTTTCTAGCTATTTAAGTGTATATCCCTTCAGAAAATATATTTATATTGCCTTGTCCTTAAAAGTCAATTTTCATGTGTGTCTAATAGATCTTTTAAATTAGTTTGCCATTTGAAAATGAGTTTATAATGGTTGAAATATCAAAATAATATATCTTAATAATTTCTACTTTCTTAACTAAATCAATTTAAACTGAATATTCATTTAACTTCCTCATATGATCCCTCTCACCTTCTATATAAAAATATATCTTTTTAAAAAGAGCAGAAGTAAGCTGGGTATAGTGCACATGTCTTTAATCCTAGTACTTAGGAGGCTGCAACAAGAGAATAGAAGGTTTAAGGCCATCCTCAGTAACTTAGCAAGATGTTCAGCAACTTTGTGAGACCTTGTTTCAAACCAAAAAATAAAATAGGGCTGATAGTATAGCTCAGAAGTAGATTACCCCTGGGTTCAATCCCCAATAGCAAAAAGAAAAAAAAGAATCTGGCAGTACAAGAAGACTGAATAAATAATAGTACTAACATTAATAGGCACTGTAAGTAAATATTAAGAGTGTTAACTTGGCCCCTTTTATTTAAAAGTGGCTTACTTGCTTAGTTAAGTTATATAACTTCTTTGATCCTATCTTTCTTATGTAAAAATGAGTTATAAGCATTTTTCCAAGGAAGACATTCAAATGTCCAATAAGCACATAAAAGGATGAGCAATATCATTAACCACTAGGGAAATGCAAATCAGAATCACATTAATACACATTGGGATGATTCCAGTTTAAAAATGTAAAGCATTATATGTTGGCAGGGATGTGGTAATGTCTGAACCCTTCTGTATTATTGGTAGTAATGTAAAATGGTATAATCACTCAGGAACACAGTGTAGCCATTCCTATGAAAGTTAATCATAGAATGGTGACCAGATGAGCCAGAAATTCTACTCCTTGATATATATTTTTTTTCAAGAAAAATTAAGGCATTTGTCTGTTCAAAAACTTGTTCATGAATGTTCACATCAGCCTTATCTTTAATAACCAAAGAATACAAGTAAATGCAATAGCTATAAACTGATGAATAGGTAAATAAAAAAGAGTTTATGGAATACTTTAGGAAACAAAAATGAGTAAATTTCTTATATATGGGACAACACATTTGAAACCTGAGAATGTTATATAAAGAACAATTTGTTATGTGAAAGAAGCCAATCAAACATCAATAGGTTGTAGATTCCATTAATATTGAACACCAAGTAAAAGCAAATATATAGTGACAAAAAGTTCACTGGTGGTTGCCTAGAGCAGAGGGTAGGTGACTGAGGAGTGACTCAGGGTTAAAGACTGTGGAAAGCATTTCTTTTTTTAATTTTTTTATTTGTGCATTGTATTTATCCATCATAATGAAGCAAAAAAACTTGTGTAGACATAAATGCACACATCACCAGCCAGCCCCCATCCAGTCCTCACCTAGCCAGCCCCCATCCAGTCCTCACCCCACTCTCTCCCCATCCCTCCCTCTCATGCTTGGCTTAGTGGTTGATTATGATATGAATAAGTACATCGTGCAGAGTTTCCTTCACTCTCTCATCCCCACATTTAGGTTGCCTTATTTGCTCCTCTATAGGACCTCCTTTTTCACCTGGAGTTTCTCCTATGACCCCTTTCAGCTTAACTTTCACATATTAGGGAAAGCGTCCCATTCCTTACTTTTTGCGATTGACTAATCTTGCTTAGCATGATGGCCTCAAGATCCATCCATTTCCCTGTAAATGCTGCAATTGTGTTTTTTTTTTAATGGCTGAGTAAAATTCCATTGTGTACATATCCCAAAATTTCGTAATCCATTCCTCTTTTGAGGGACATTTTGTCTGGTTTATATTTCTTATCTGGGTATTGAAAATGTTCTGATTATCATATTGTACAACTCTCAATATCTTAAAACTATTGAAATATTGTCCAGATATCACCAACCTAGTAATCTACAGGCAAAATAACTCAAACATCTAGGTATTTTTCCAAAGGGGCTGAATACAGAGAAATACAGCAACATATGCATACCTATGTTCATAGCAGCACAATTTGTAATAGCCAAAATATGGAACCAACCCAGATCACCATCAACAGATGAATTGGATTGCAAAATTGTGGGAAATACACACAGTGGAATTCTATTCAGCTATAAAGAAGAACAAAATCATATCATTTGCAAGAAGATGGAAAGTCTTGGAGAGCATTATGTTAAGTGAGATCAGCCAAGCACAAAAGGAGAAGATACATATGTTTCTTTTAATATGCCCATACTAGAAAACACAAAGGATACCAGTGGGACTCCACATAATGGAGGGGAAATACCAGCAAAGTTTGAATGGAAGGATAGGAGAGGAGGAATGCTGAACTTGTTTAATGAGGGTCTACATCTGAATATGTGTAAAATTATGAATGTGGCATGGTTACCCTGGAAAATCATTGGTGGGAGTGGGGAAGGGAAAATGGGGGTGGGGGGAGAGGGCACTAAGTATAGTTTAAATGTAAACCAAATATGTTCAATAAAAAATTTGTAAAAAATAAAACTTAGTTAAAAGAAAAAATAAAGAAACAGATCTAGTTGAAAGCTCATCTCTGTTGTTTACTAAAAGTATGTATTCTCAGGTAATTAAACTATTTTCATACATCTGAGGTTAAGTTTTCTCATCTGCAAAATAAAATGTTTAACAATACCTACTACTATTTCAGGCTCTTATGAGGAATAAGTAAAATGACATATGTGCAAATGTCTGCTAAATACTTAGTAGATAGTAAATTCTCATATAATTTTGCCTCAATGTGTAAAATTACAATCAGACAATTTAAAATATGATACTGGACCATCAACTTTATATTAATATCTCAAAAGAAATAAATAAACTTTTGCAGTTCCCTCATGAAGCATATAGAAGACTGGTTAATAATCATGTTACCTTGGGCCGGGTGTGGTGGCGCATGCTTGTAATCCCCGCGCTTGGGAGGCAGAGACAGGAGGATCGTGCAGTTTCGAAGCCAGGCGCATGCGCTGGCTTAGGAGACCCTGTTTCCAAATAGAAAAATGTAAAAATAGGTCTGGGAGTGTAGCCTGGAGGTAGAAGGGCTTCCAGGAACCCCAGTACCACCAAAAAATAATAAAAAATAATCATGTTACCTAGGAGATCCATATAAGTCAACTTAATACATTTTAATCAAACAAATTTTTAGCAAAATTGTTAACTTGATTTTCTTTTCATTCTTAAAAGTCTCAAA
Source organism: Muscardinus avellanarius (assembly GCF_963383645.1). Classification (NCBI taxonomy): domain Eukaryota; kingdom Metazoa; phylum Chordata; class Mammalia; order Rodentia; family Gliridae; genus Muscardinus; species Muscardinus avellanarius. The sequence continues at coordinate 100,292,684 of NC_137792.1, forward strand.
ACAAGTACAGCCAACTCAGAGAAACCTAAAATAAGTAACCAGTTTCAGGTTCAGTAAATACTGCAGCCAACTCTTAGGGAAACAATTTGGTCCAGATTTCCCAGATTTGTATATTACACACATATTGTACAATCTGGGTAATGAATGACTTTCAATTTGGTATAGCCCATGCTAAGCAAATTCATGTTATTTGGAATAAAAAGGTTTTGGAAATAAGTCATTAACCATAGAATGTCTACAAGGGAGAAAGAATGCTGCTTGAATCCCCTCCTATTATGCATGCCAAGAAAACTGGGTAAGCTCCGGAGGCCCTCCTTTTTCCTCTCCAAACTCTCTAAAGTCTTCAGATACTTAAGATTACATGAAGGTATTTAAAGAGTTATCTGAAACTAAGAGAGTAAGGAAAGTATACAAAAAATTTAAAGAAATAATTTGCTAACACCTTAACACATACAATAAATTACTGAATAATGACATTAGTTAATAAAATGATTACACATTATTATTTATATCAATAATAATTCTGGTTTGACATTTTAGCTCAATTGGTTGATGTTCCATGATTTGTTTCATATCAACTTTCGAAGAAACCAATTTTGCTAAGCTAAACTGACTCAAGAGTATTGCAAGTTTCTATTTTTGGTATTTGTGATACTGAAGCAAAAGATGAGCAGTTTATGATTTCTAAGGTTCTATCACTGGCAATATTTAATTATATGTAAATAAATTTAGTGTTTGGGGAGAAGTTACAGGGCAATATCACTGTTTTGAGTGAAAACCTGAGAGCATAGTACCTTTAATATATAAGGTCCTGTACACACAGAGAAAGCCATTCTTCTCTTTTCCCATCCTTATTTAGGAAGTTATATTGCACTGTAATTCTGCGTACACACCTGTCCATCCTACTACACTAAGAATTCCTTAAGGCTAAGAGCTTTATTTTATCCATATCTGTATCTATAGTACCAAGCACAATGTTTGGCACTCACTAAAAATTGAATAAATGTTGTTTACAAAACATATTTCAAGCTGGGTATGGTGGTGCATACTTGTAATCCCTGCACTTTGAAAGATAAGACAGGAGGATCACAGGTTCAAGGCCAGCTTCACCAACTTAGGGAGGCCATCTACACATTAGTGAGACCCCATTTCAAAATTAAAATTAAAATTGGCTGGGTGTGGTGGCCCACACTTGTAATCCCAGCAATAGGGAGGCCCTCTGCAACTCAGTGAGACCCGGTTTCAAAATAAAGAAATAAAAAAATAGAGCAAGGGGTGTAGCTCGGGGGTTGAATGCCCTGGGTTTCATCCCCATACATGCAAACAATTTTTTTTTGTATTTTGAAAATAGAGCTTTAATAAACTATTTTTTCAAATTGCCAAATCACATTTATAAAATTGCAAAATAGGCTCTCAATTTGATGAGAAAAACATTAGCAATTATTTAAAATACGACATTAAATTTATCAAATTAGTAAACTGTGGGAGACATTACGAATTCTATTTGAAAACAAGGTTCCTTTTGCCAGTCTAAACATTATTTTCTTAACAATTTTTTAAATTAAAATTAAAATTGCCTGCGGTACAGCTCAGATTTAGAATGTCCTGTGTTTAATCCCCAGTAAAACACAAAGAAAAATAGACTCAAATAGATTTCGCTGAACAGATAGTTTCCTAATTTGGAGTTCTATTAGATTTTTTTTGTAATTTGCCTTCTAATTTTGAGCATTAGATTAAATGCTATGTTCATCCTTATTCTCTTATAGAGTCTTTTTCAGTGGTTTCATAGGGAGATATAATTTTAATAGAAATTTATATGCTAAGGAAATTGATTTCTGATGAAGATTAGCATTCCTATACACAGAGAGCTTAAGCCAATAGCATATAATGTAGTCATTAAATATGAATTTAAATAGCCTGTAAAAATAAAATGAATTCTGAAGGAGTATAGAAAAGAAAGAAAATGAATCTTTCATACTAGATCAGAGTTATCTAGGGATGATTTATTGGCTTTTTGAAAAACTTGAGTTAATTCAATTAGCTTGTACTGTTTTACTGGTCTTAGTTTTTATAATTTGCTACAGGCCTCTGGGTCTTACTTTTGACTTTTGACACAGAAAAAGAAAGTAAACAATGTTTACCTTTATTTCCTCTGTAATACTGTCTGGTTTATTTTTAAGTCTTAAGTTTTCAAGGAGAAAATTATCATCATCTGTGAGAATAGGGCACATTTTAAAATTTATCCTTAAATTTAGATGGCTGATCTCAACTCTCTACATTCAAATTTGTTCTTAGCCTTTTGAACAATTATAGAAATTTGCTAAAAATTTGTGAAGTATGAAAGTTGGCCCTATTTAAATAGTCAGATATAAAGATGAATATATCTAATATCAATACATTTCAAGTAGGGTACATGTCATTATGAAGTTTTATTATTTTTATTAAAGTGAAATATAAAATTAATATATTGTAACATAGTGTTTTTCTTAGAAAATATTAAAATATATTCATCTTTAACTGCTGAAAACAGATTTAGCATTAGTATTTTAAGAGTTTATTTCCCACATTTAAAGCTAAACTTGCTTTTGGAGAGAGATAATAAACATAAGACAGAAAAAAAATTAGAATTCTGTATATGTGGTGTGCATTGTTTTTTCTTTATATTTTATATAATACCAACACAGCTTTACGTGCATAGGGTTGATGTGTGAGAGTAATAGTTTTAAGATTATTTTGTTAAGATTGTGCTCATCATCTCAAAATATATCATCATTTGGTCAAGATTAATCTTCTTTCAGCATTACAATGTGAACACAATATGGCAATAACCAAACTGTCATCACTATGTCAGCAAAAATGTATGTAAAATTTTAGACCCTTCCAGATGACTAATGGATTACACTACATGAGAAAGATGAAATGTTTACTTTCCTCTAGAGATACAACAAAATATCTGCACTGATGTTGACTCGATGTACAAAAAATGTTTCTACTGACATTTTTCATTTACTGGATTTTATGTAGAAATCGCCAGAACTGAGAACTGTGTAAGCCTCAAACAAACACATAAACAATTGCTTCAGACCATGGTTCCTAAAACTACTTTGAAGCTAGTACTCAATTGTTTCTGACAATATTTCCCATTTTGCATTAATTGTCTGCGTAAGATTTTTGTTCATGGGAAAAATAATTGAGAATTCTCTAGAGAATGTAATTAATGTTTGCTCTGATTTTCTCTTATTGCCTAAAATTCACTTCTTAGTGGTCACTGACAACAACTTTATTTTACTCATGCCTTTTTGGGCCAGGCGATTGAGAAGAATTCAGCTCAGGCGTTTGTCTTTAATCTAGATAGGATAAGTAAAGTTGAAACTGGAGAATCCATTTCCAAGATGGCTTCTCCACTCATGTCTGGTGCCTTTGTGCTCATTGTCTTTTTCTCTCCCCATGATATCTCATTCACTAGGGCCTCTCTTTAGGCCTTAAACTTTAAACAGTTTGGTGATTTCAGAGCAGATCAAGAAACGGAGATAGAAGCTATAAATCTCTTTCAACAAGGTTTCAAAACCTCTAAACATCAGTTATGCCCTATTTTATTGATCAAGCATATTCCTAAAGACAACCTAAATTAAATTGATGAGGACATGGTGACACATGCCTATAATTCCAGTGCTTAGGGGACTGAGATAGGAAGATGACAGATTCAAGTACAACTTGGGAAACATAGTGAGACCTGGTCTCAAAATTTAAAAATAATTAAAAGTGTGTGTCGCTCAATGTTAGAGCACCCCTGTGTTCAATATCCAGTGCCACTTCCTTTTATTAAAAGGAACAATACACCAAGAAGATATAATGATAGTAAATATTTATGCCCCAAATGTGGGTGCAACCACATTTGTAAAACAAACTCTTCTGGACATAAGATCCCAAGTAGACCCAAATACAATAATTCTGGGGGACTTTAATATGCCTCTCACACCACTGGATCGATTTTCAAGACAAAAGATGAGTAAAGACACTTTAGAACTAAAGGAAACCATAAACCAAATGGACCTAATAGACATTTTCAGATTATTTCAACCAGGAACTACAGAATACACTTTCTTCTCAGCAGCCCATGGAACCTTCTCCAAAATAGATCACATCCTAGGACGCAAAGAAAATACCAGCAAATTCAAAAAATGTAATATAATTCCTTGCATCTTTTCAGACCACAACGGAATAAAAGTAGAAATCAACAACAGGAAACTCGAAAGAAAGTACTCAAATTCATGAAGAATGAATGATACACCATTGAATGACGAATGGGTAAGAGCAGAAATTAGGGAAGAAATAAAGAAATTTATGGAAACAAACGAAAACAGAGACACAACCTACCAAAATCTATGGGACACCATGAAGGCAGTACTAAGAGGAAAGTTTATTGCATTGAGTGCTAACATAAAAAGGACGGAGAATCACCAAGTAAAGAACCTAATGACACAACTCAAGGATCTAGAAATTCTGCAACAGTCTATTCCCAAAGCCAGCAGAAGACAAGAAATCATCAAAATTAGAGCAGAAATAAATGAAATAGAGAACAAAAAAACAATTCAAAGAATCAATAAAACAAAAAGTTGGTTCTTTGAAAAGATTAATAGAATTGATAAACCCCTGGCCAACCTAACCAAAAGAAAAAGAGAATCAACTCAAATTATCAAAATTAGAAATGAAAAAGGAGATATCACCACAGATAGTGAAGAAATTCAAAAGATTATCAGAAACTACTTTAAAAATTTATACTCCAATAGACTTGAAAACCTGGAAGAAATCGATAGATTTCTAAGCACAGTTAACATTCCTACACTCAGCCAAGAGGACATAGCTAGCCTAAACCAACCAATAAGAACCAAAGAAATAGAAATGGCAATAAAAATTCTGCCACCAAAGAAAAGCCCAGGCCCAGATGGGTTCCCAGCTGAATTCTACAAAACCTTCAGTGAACAACTAATACCAATACTTCATAACATGTTCCGGGAAATTGAAAGAGATGGAACTCTCCCAAATTCCTTCTATGAGGCCAGTATCACATTAATCCCCAAACCAAATAAAGACACCTCAAGAAAGGAAAACTACAGACCAATATCCTTAATGAACATAGATGCAAAAATTCTAAACAAAATACTAGCTATACGCATTCAAAACTATATCAAGAGAATAATACATCATGACCAAGTCGGTTTCATCCCAGAAAAACAAGGCTGGTTCAACATACGCAAATCAATACATGTTATCTACCACATAAATAGAACCAAGAACAAAAACCACATCATCATAGCAATAGATGCTGAAAAAGCATTCGACAAAATCCAACACCCATTTATGTTAAAAACACTTCAAAAAATTGGGATAGAAGGAAAGTACTTCAACATCATTAAGGCAATATACTGCAAACCCAAAGCCAACATTATATTGAATGGGGAAAAACTGCAAGAATTTCCGCTACAGTCAGGAACAAGACAAGGATGCCCACTATCACCACTCCTTTTCAATATAGTCCTTGAAACTCTTGCTGCAGCAATCAGACAAGAGAAGGAAATCAAAGGAATTCACATAGGAAGAGAGGAATTAAAATTATCCTTATTTGCAGATGACATGATCCTTTATCTGGAAGACCCAAGGAACTCAACCAAAAGACTTCTGGAGCTGATTAACAAATTCAGCAAAGTTGCAGGTTACAAAATCAACCTAAAGAAATCAGTGGCTTTTCTTTATGCCAACAACGAATCCACAATGAAAGAAACAAAGAAAACAATTCCATTCACTATAACCTCAAAACCAAAAAATACCTAGGAATAAACCTAACCCAAGATGTAAAAGACCTCTACAACAAAAACTATAAAGCATTAAAGAAAGAAATTGAAGAAGACCTCGGAAGATGGAAAGATCTCCCATGCTCATGGATAGGCAGAATAAATATCGTCAAGATGGCCATTCTGCCAAAACTGATCTATAGGTTTAATGCAATTCCCATTAAAATACCAGTGACATTCTTCAGAGACCTAGAAAAATCAATCATGAACTTCATATGGAGAAAGAAAAGACCTAGAATAGCCAAAGCAATTCTCAGTAATAAGAAACATGCAGGAGGCATTACAATCCCAGACTTCAAACTATACTATAGAGCAATAGTAGTAAAAACAACATGGTACTGGCACAAAAACAGATATACTGACCAGTGGATTAGAATAGAAGATACAGAAACAAACCCACACATCTTTAGTCAATTAATCTTTGACAAAGGGGCCAAACACATACGCTGGAGAAAAGACAGCCTTTTCAACAAGTGGTGCTGGGAGAACTGGCTAACCATTTGTAAAAAGATGAATCTAAACCCCTATATTTTACCAAACACAGAAATCAACTCAAGATGGATCAAAGACTTAGAAATTAGACCTGAGACTGTGAAGTTAATAGAGGAGAGCATAGGTTCAACACTACAACATATTGGCACAGGCAGTAACTTTCTCAACAAAACCTCCAAAGCTTAGGAAATTAAAGCAAGAATAAACAAGTGGGATAACATCAAACTAAAAAGTTTCTTCTCATCAGAGGAAACTATCAATAACCTAAAGAGGAAGCCTACAGAATGGGAAAGGATCTTTACCAGCCACCATTCTGATAGGGGGCTAATATCCAGAATATACAAAGAGCTCAAAAGACTCTACACTAGCAAAACAAACAACCCAATCAAGAAATGGGCTAATGAACTAAATAGTTCACAAAAGAAGAGATACAAAGGGCCAATGGATACATGAAAAGATGTTCTTCATCACTGGCCATCAGGAAGATATAAATCAAAACTACACTGAGATTCCATCTAACCCCAGTCAGAGTGCCAAGCATAAAGAAATCAAACAACAACAAATGCTGGCGAGGATGTGGGGAAAGAGGAACTCTTTTACACTGTTGGTGGGAATGCAAACTAGTTCAACCACTATGGAGATCTGTATGGAGATTTCTAAGAAAGGTGGGAATAGATCCACCATATGACCCAGCTATACCACTCCTAGGTATCTTTCCAAAGGGGTTGAATTCAGAGAAATACAGCAACATATGCATACCTATGTTCATAGCAGCACAATTTGTAATAGCCAAAATATGGAACCAACCCAGATCACCATCAACAGATGAATGGATAGCAAAACTGTGGGAAATACACACAATGGAATTCTATTCAGCCATAAAGAAGAACAAAATTATATCATTTGAAAGAAGATGGAAAGCCCTGGAGAACATTATGTTAAGTGAGATCAGCCAAGCACAGAAGGAGAAGATACATATGTTTCCTCTAATATGCCCAAACTAGAAAACACAAAGGATACCAGTGGGACTCCAGATATTATGGGGGAAATACTAGCTAAGTTTGAATGGAAAGATAGGAGAGGAGGAAGGCTGATCTTGATTAATGAGGGTCTACACCTGAACATGTGTAAAATTATGAATAAGACATGGTTAACTTGGACAACCATTGGTGGGAGGGGGAAGAGAAAACGGGGGCGGGGGGGGAGAGGGCACCAAATATAGTTTAAATGTATACTATTTATGTTCAATAAAAAAATTTTAAAAAAAGAATTGTAACAAAAAAAAATATCCAGTGCCACACACCAAATCCATCCATCCATCCATTCATCAATCAATAAAGTGGGAAGGGATGAAAAACCATATTAAGATTCTAGAAATAACAATATAGAGGCAATTTTCTTCTACCACAATGTTGTCTCAAATTTTAATGGGATTTGTCAAACCTAAATTTGGTCAATGTGCTCAGCTTAGCTATTTGGGTTGGAGTGCTATATTTCTTTGGTGGTTCTAATTTTACTCATAGTTGGAAAATATGTAAACCTGAGTATGTGTGACAAACTTTAGAAGCTGACATAAAATAACTTCTAGAAGTTATCCCTTAACTTACATACTTCTGAAAGTTCCCCAAACATAGGTAGGGATGTTCAATAGTCCCAGTCTTTATTTCTTTTTATTTTTTAATACCTAGAGTTTTATAAACTCTCATCATTGTGACTGCCGATCTCCTAAGGCTGAGGAGTTCTTTGACATTTATAGTGATCCTAATGGCACCTTTACTATTGAACTATAAAAACAATTTGCAAAATGATTTCCCATTGTGAATAAATGGTGTTAAATAAATCTGTGGAAAAGTTAAAATCACTTGAAATGAATTAGTCATATGCTTCTTGGAAATCTCAAAGAACCTCTTTGATTGATTTTTATTTTATTTCTCTGAATTGTATGTTTTTTATATCGGAGAAATAGACAATCTTGAATAAAAAATGGGCAGTTTTAATTGTATTGCAAACTAAAAATTGAAAGTCTATCCTTACATATAATGTCTTTTATTTATTTATTTTTTGGCAGGTCTGGGGATGGAAGCCAGGGGCATTCGACATCTGACCTACACCCCCTACCCTATTTTTTTATTCTTTATTTTGAAACAGGGTCTCACTAAGTTACTGCGCGCCTCACTAAGTAGCTGAGGGTGTCCGGGAACCGTCCTCTGGTCTCAGCCTCCCAAATGCTGGGATTACAAGTGTGTGCCACCACATCTGGCTTCTTACATATAATGTAAACTGGAAGCAAATTATTCCAACAGTTTTATAGGGTGGCAGTGTTGGTGTGGTATTTTGGCATATATACCTATGTTGGAGTAGTTGCTCATATAAACCAATATATATAGTACATATCTTACAGCTATCCTGAATAGCATGTACAGGTGCTGCACCAAGAAAATGTGAATGAAATGTGTCCCTTTCAAGGGACCCTCTCCTTGCTTCATACCAATACTTCTCAAATGTCTATGAATTGTGCATAAATGATGGGAGAGAATCAAAAGTTATTTTCCCAGAAGGCAAAACATAAAATTTACTCATTTTATTTTAAATATTCATGTACATTTTGGTTTCTTTTCTTAATGTATGAGTTTTCATATAAAAACAATTTTTCTACTAGAATGTTCATATTAACTAATGATACAAGATCATTAAATTGATTTATGTAACCCCTGGTAAACCACAGAGTACCAATGGGATATTTTTATGTCAGTTCAAGATATAGGGATATGATAAAAAATATTGGGAATAGTATTGGCTCTAACAAAATATAAGCTTCCAAACCAGTTATAATGTTTCAGTATTATTTACAAACTAATCACCATTTTCACAGTACATATTTGACATGTTTATTATTTTATGTTCTTTCTGTTTTAGGATACCTAAGTTTTGTGCTCAGACTGGCAAGATTTATTTATTGAGTTATTAATTTATTTTTTATTTTGAAGTTCTGGGGATTGAACTCAGGGTCATTCTACCTCGAAGTTACAACCTCAGGCTTATTTTTTAGTCTTTATGTGGAAACAAGGTCTCATTAAGTTTCAGAGGGCCCAAGTAACTGAGGCTGGCCACAAACCTGTGATCCTCCTGTCTCAGCCTCCCAAGTACTGGGATTACAATGTGCATCATCGTGCCCAGCTTTTAGGCTGTATTTAAAAACTATAATGTATTATATTATATTTTAGGATGGTGAAAAAGTTCCTAAGAATGCAATTTTCTCTCTCCTGCTTCCAACATAGATATAAATATCTAACAACCAAAGCTGATTTGGAAAGATCAAAAGCTGATTCAAAAAATTTCAAAACAAATTAAAAATAGGGATTAATTCATCCCACCTGGCAATATAATTAGTGGATACCACTATGGACACAAATTCCAGAAAGCATATACCCAATGTAAGCCTAATGCATTTGTAACACATACACTCAGTTCCCTTGTAGTTCCTTTGTTTAGAATTAAAGAAATTCAGAAGTAGTAGGGTAAAATCTAAGAGAGATGAAAGCCCACAAATGTTAAAGTACATGGTTCAGACTAAAGACCGCAGTTTGAAAGAGATCATTGCACGCCTCTGAATTTCAATCTTACAGTATTTGAAACCACAAGGATTAGTGGCAAAGGACTAAAAATTTAAGGAACTCAACACCTTGTGTCCTTATTTGAGACTATAAAAATCAGTTGCACTCATAAGTCAACATGTTACTTTTCCTGACAACTTATGGTTCATAAATATTCAGGATCTCAATCTAAAAACAAGTTTAAGTAGCACTGTATTATGTTGTTGGAAATAATACCAAATCATTTTAAAGGCTGCACTGAAGAGCTGTCTTTTATTCTAAGAAGTTCTTTGTCTCCAGGAGTTAATTCTCTCCAAATAAAGCTTTTTGGCTGACATGTATGAAAAATCTTCCCTACCAATCACCAATGGGAAGACAGTGTGAATCAATCAATCACAGAGTTAAAAAGCTCTGTCATACAGCACACTTAATATCCAATATAACAAATTAGTATTACCATTCCTTGATGCAATACAATCTCATTTCCTTAAACTGCTAACTCTAGGGTTATAAATGAGCAGAACACAAATTGATTTGCATGTAATAACAGTAGCAATAAACCTTTCCTGGTTCATGCAATTTTCTCCATCTGCTAACAGAGAGCAAGTTTAGGATCTATTATTCCCAGAAGGGGACTTACCCAGCTGGACATCGATAACACTTGGCTGATTCTCCATGGGGAACAATGGCTTGGGAGGCTTGTCTGTGAGTAAAGCTGGAAGAAAAAATGAAAGCAATGGAAAAATTGAGATAAATTACAGGATAAGAAAATATTCTATCACATATGATATTTAATGTCTATAGACTTGATGGTATATAAACATTTATTAGACAGTGTTCCTATTTGGGTCCTTACTATATCCATAAAATATTCATTTTCAAGCACATTTAGAGCAACATTGATTCACTGCAAATAGGCCATTTCAACAACTACATTTTCAACAACATCAAACAAATGGGGTATTTTTTGTGTTTTTATAAGATTGTGTACGTAAAGAAATAAAGATTTAAAAAACATAATTAGAACATAATTGAATCCTTATATCTACTTTTTTGCACTAAGTATTCTCAATGAAATACAACCCTAGTGGACACTTTTGATGGCATGAATGTTTTTACTCTAAATTACCTCCACCCTCCCATCCCCAACCTCCAGAAGGATATAATAAAGCACTGGTATACTCACTGATCAAAATAATTGATCAAATAAACTAATTAAGGATGTTTGTGTACCAGGTCCTGAACTAGGTACTAACATAAAGGAAGTAAATATTTTTAATTGCCTTCAATTTTTTTTGTGGTGATGAGAATTTAACCCAGGGGCTTTCTACCTCCAAGATACATACCCAGCCCAATATTTATTCTTTATTTTGAAACAAGGTTCTCCCTAAGTTATGAAGGCTACCTAAATATCCAAGGCTATCTGAGAACTCAGATCCTTCTGTCTCAGCCTCCCAAGTATTGGGATTACAAACATGTACCACCACACCAGTCTTCATCCTCAATTTTTAATATATAATCATGAAGACAGAATCTGCACATAAAAATGAAGAGAGAATGAACACAAAATATATAACCTAATGAAAAACTGTAGCAGTTAAGCCATAAGACTATAAATATATATGTGGTAAAGGGATGGAGAAAGAAGAGGTCAATATAGGCTGGCAGAATTTAGGAAGTTCTAGCCCGGCATGGTGGAGCACATTTGTAATCCCAGCATCCGGGAGGCTGAGACTGGAGGATAGCGGTTCGCAGCCAGACTCAGCTACTTAGTGAGGCCTTCTGCAACTTAGTGAGAGCCTGTTTCAAAATAAAGAATAAAAAAATAGGGCAGGGGGTATAGCTTGGAGGTCAAATGTCCCTGGGTTCCATCCCCAAACCCACAAAAAACAAAAAAAAAATTTAGTAAGTTCTTATGAAGAAAATGAATTTACTTGTGAATCTTAAGGGGTGGAGAAAAACTGAAAAGACAGGGAGTAAGGGGGAAGAAATTCAGGAAAGTATACCAACACAAATCAAAGGACAGAGGTAAAATTTAGGAAGAATATTGTTCTAAGAAGACAATGGTCTACTGGGAAGGGTTTGGATATTGTGGGGGCAGAAAGTCAGTTGCTCATGACCTAAGTGAGCATCATGAACTAGAAGTAAAGCTAGTTAGATAGGAGATAGGATACGATTCAATTCTGGAAGATCTTAAGTATGAAGAGGAATTTGGACATGATGTGGTAGGTTAGAGTCTTACTGTAGGTTATTGGGACAAAATAATCACTATTTAATGATGATTGGCCTGATAAATGCCACTGAATGGAGAACAAACATATCTAAGAGGATACAGCATAGTATTAATATAATATAAATATAGATGTATATGTATATATAAATGTGTATATATAAATATGAGGTTTTTCTGGATAGATACATGTGCAGTTGGTAACTAATTTCTTCTGAGGAAGGAAACTGGGTGGCCAAGGTATGGTAGAGGGAAAAGAAAAGGCAATATTAACAGGCAGAAGTAAGACTAAATTCTGTACTATGTACATTTTGAACAATATATACATACTATATGTTTAAATTATGATTAAAATAAACATTAAATGAAATCCAGATATTTTATATTTTTTTACAAAAATGTCATTTTGGTTCTCTGTAGAATCATTGTCAGTTGCCTTACACATCATATTACAGATACTTAGCTTGCTGGAAATTATTCTTAGTTTTTTTTTTTATTTTTATTTTTTGGTGGTACTGGGGTTTCTGGAAAACCTTATACCTCCTGGCTACACTCCCAGACCTATTTTATACTTTTTTACTTTTGGAAACAGGGTCTCTTAAGCCAGCGCGGCTGGCTTCGAATCTGCACGATTCCCCTGTCTCCGCCTCCCAAGTACGGGGATTACAAGCCTGCGCCACCACACCTGGCTTAATTCTTAGTCTTACTTTCAAATATTTCATGTTAACAAGTTAGTGAACTGGGATGTAAGAGGTGGAAAGCAACTCTTGGTAATGTATTTTAGGTACAAAATTCTAGGCTCATTTTTGACCCTACTTTTACTTCACACCCTGGAATATTAATATATTTAACCCAATTTTATTATTGTTAAATGTCAATTATGGAAGTTACAATTATTAAAAATAAAGTTAATTTTAAGTACCTTATATTTGTAGGTGGTTTATAACTTTCAAAGTGGTTTTGTATACAATAGCTTATATGACATATGTAGTAACCATGAAATATAAATAAGGCAGTTATAGTTTAGGCCAATTTAGAGGTAAACTAAATGAAACTTATATTGTTTCATTTGCTATCCCCTTTTGATCAAAACCCCCATCTGCAAGATGGATAATAAGTCATCTACGTTGTGGACAGGAGACAGGTAAAAGGGCTGAGTATTGAACCAGTGGTTTTAGCCTTTTAGACTCCACCCTGATTAAGCTAAGATTCCTAAGCCAATGCAAGCAGCTTCATGGTAAGGAGCCAGCTGAAACATGATTACTGTAGGACACTTCACACACATACATTTTTTAATACTCAATCCATGAATGGAATGAACTTACACTTACCCCAACACATCCTAAGTGGATGTAAGGGTATGGAGCCTCATTAAATTCCAATATCATGTTTAGGCCTGGGCATTTCCAAGAAGTTCAGAACATTTGTGATGATAAACCAGCAACTGCAGCAGTTTATATGGATCCTGACCACCAGTCCAGAGACATATCAGCACCCCACAAAATTATAGCATTTGCAGATTAGCTAGAGCACAGGCTGCCATGGGCAGGCAAGTTCATTTCTTTCCTCTTATTATTTTAAAATCTCATCTCAAACTCATGCTTACTATTTGGGGAAAGGAGGGAAGAACTTTCATTACCAAGTGCCCTGAACAATAGAGCAGATATTTAAGATTTTATTAGAAAACTTACTTTGGGTTTTAAAAGGGATTAATTAAGGTCTGAGATAGTTTTTGAATTTGCTGCATAAGTTTCATGTCTTGATTAAAAAAATTGGAATGAAGGATGCCATTTGGTACTAATGTTTCAACATACAATCCCTTCACTGTATTTCTCTCTGTTGTTGATTATGTTTACCCTTAAATATAACTAGCCCTACTGAGTATACTATGACACTAGTCTTATTGTGCTAGTGAAACTACTACAGCTATTGCCTGCTTATTTCTAAAGCTAGGCTATATATATATATATTCAGGCAAATATATTTGCGGTACTAGAAATAAAACCCAGGGGCACTCTACCTCTGAGCTACACCTCTAGCCCTATTTTTATTATTGATTTTGAAACAGGGTCTCACTAAGTTGCTGAGGGTCCCACTAAGTAGTTGAGGCTGGCCACGATAGATTTTATATTTTAATACTAACTTTAAGAATGCCCAACTTTTTCTTTTCTATTGCAGGCAATAGATTTTCTCTACACATATAACCAGATCCATTAATTTAACTGAAATGATCAGTTTACATGAACTTACTGTAAGAAATCAATGAAATTATTTGTTGGACTGAATAAATAGGTTAAGTATATAACAACAGTATTGTGTATACAGTTATTTATAATTTTACTTTTTTAATTTACTTGTCCATTTAATCAGATTTACCAGAAAGACCAACCGGTAGAGGAAAAGGCCAGCAACTCATTAATTCTAATGAAGGAAGCCATTTTGAAATTTGTATGTTAAGATTGATGAAAAAGATCCTTTCAAAATCCATTCAATAAACACTAGTGCTTGAAATTTCATTCCAAAATCACTATTTTCATTACAATACTTAACCATTCAGACCTTCCAATGTCACCTTTTACTAGAGGATAAAATATTAACATAGACTTCGGAACATAAAGGCAACCATGGTAAAATCTTAAAAACTTTCTGCTTTTTTTTACCCATCTGTCTTTTATCAATGTTATCTCCAAGTTATTTTCCATTGTCCTCATTAACATTCTGCATTAATTTCCTGCTCCATTTTTTGTTTTAAACTCTTTTCCTAAGTCTTGATACAAATAGTAATAGCTAACACAACTACTGTTTATTACCTATGATTGCTTAGTCCCCTTTCTAAGGCATGCCATTTTACATTTTACAAATAATTTGCCCAGAGTAAAGCAGATTTTGAATCACACTATAAAAATTAAGTTTCCTTTGAAATAACCAAGTTTACAGTGTTCGAAGGACTCCCTGCTTCCTTTTAACACTGTGAGACATAGTTATTCCCTAGGAAGTCTTCCCTATAACATTCCAAGCTAATGTCTTTCCTCTCTGCAATTCTAAAGCATTAGTTTTTCTTTAATCCACTTGTTTGGCTAATAACATACACTGCTTTGAGTGGAAATTAAATTAAATTAAATGGGTATGTGTAGTCTTCTCATCTAGATTTTTAACCTTTTGGAGAGCAATTATTATGGCTCAAATAACCTAAAATAAAATAGTATCTGACATCGTGGAACAAAGAAACGTAATCTCTAAATTAGTTCTAGTATGATCTTCTTTCTCTAAAAGCAAGTGCTTCTTGTACCATTCTTAGTTTTCAAGGGACAGAAACCATCTAATAAGAAGGACTTATTAGAAAGATATCTCAAGGATGGCCAGGAAGTCTGGAGAACTAGATTTAGAAACATAAAATAAATGAGGCCAGATCTAGATGTACAGGCAAGAGACTACACAATGATTTCATCTTGACACCATAATTGGGTTGAAATTTTTGTGGGGTTTTAATTTCATTTTCTTTTTTAAAGTTTTATTTGCAAATCATAAATATTTATACAATGCAAACATCTCTTCAGGGCAAATTTAAAAATATTTCCTCTATGAAATTTTAAAATTTACTTAAACATTTTATATGAATTAACTCATATTAATCATATAAATTTATAGGTTTCATTGTGAAATTCCCATACATGCATATACCATGCTTTGATCATATCCACCCTCCCTATATTACCTTCTGTTTCTATTCCTTCACCTCTACCCAGCCCCCTTTCCCTTTCCTAATAGAGTCCTTTTTCTGCTTTCAGGTCTTTCTTTTTTAGTTTCCATATATGAGAGAAAGCTTGTGATACTTGTCTTTCTGTGTCTGGCTTATTCATTTAACATGATAATCACCAGTTGTTTCATTTTCTTACAAATTCCATGATTTTGTTTTTCCTTATGGGTGAATTTGAAAATGTATTTTATTGTGTTGCATCTTTTTGTTTTGTTTTGTTTTGTACCTGTGCTAATTTATCAAGATTTAAAACCATAGAAAAAACAGGACAAATAGGCAACATTTGAGTTCTAGCCCTAGTCAAGTATATATCTGTACCAAAAGGAAACAAAGAATCAAGGAAACAAAGAATCACCTAAAAGCATATTTTATCAACATTAGCATCATTGGCTTTCACTGCCAGATAATTCTTTGTCATAGGTGACTGTTCTGTGCATTGTTGGATGTGTAGCAGCATACTTGGATGCTACCCAACTAAATGCCAGTAATATCTTTCCCCAGTTGTGGCAACCAAATATTGAAAAATTACCCCCAAGGAACAAAACCATCCCTGATTGAGAACACTCACCCTAAGGAAAATGTTGAAATGAACATTAATTAACCAAATATAACTAGCGATACCACCACTCTGCCCAACTTCAAGTACAGATTATACTAAAGTTTAAGGGAATGACATTCCTTGGGACATATATTATTAACAGTATTAGAATTGTGCCAAGAAATGGCCTTAACCACATAGATGCCTTATTATAGATTATGTGTTTTATTAAAACAATGACTTTTAAATGTTAAATACTTTCACAATTCCGAAATAGTCACTGACTTTGTTAATTAGTCACAGCTGTTTACTGGGCTCTTGCCTCTTCCAAGTCAACTAAACTCAAGAAGTAACTAAAAAACGGAAACATAGTAATCCTGTGGTTTGCCTCTAAAGTGTTCCAGTACACAAATATTAGAGATTAGAGTGCCTTGGTAACGAGTATTAAAGCTGTTCTGAGGGCACTGAGGGTATTGGGAAGACAAACATTAGAATAGCCTTAATGTGGGAAAAAGGAAAACCTTTACTAATAAAATTAGATTTACAGAAATCTGGGGATCCTATTAATAAAGAAGGAGTAGGGTAGAATTCTAGGGGCAGAGGGAAGCATACCAAATGCTATGTGTATGTGTGTCCCCACCACTCTTTGCCTCATTATGAGGTGTGGTTACAATATATCAATAAAAGTATATTTAAATAAATAAATAAATAAATGTGAACATAAGGTTTTTAAGAAATTTACCTGAAATCATGAAGATATCTGCCAATCCTAACTCAAGTTAGTGAGTAGTATGAAGATTTCATAAATGGAACATAGAATGAATCCAGAAATTGCTAAGCTCTGAGTATATAATAAGCACTATTATTCTTTTGAATACTTTGCATTTTCTTCTTATGTGATTAATAATTTCTTGAGTCACTGACTATCTGTCTAAATGAACTATACAGGCCTCCTAATTCTATATTATGATGTATAGATTGTATTTGACAATCTAAGGTCACATAAATTAAATTTTTTACATATAAGGTCATAATGCTTAAAGTCCTCTAAATTAATTGACCATTCTAGAAAAAAAGACATAATTATCATTTTTAAACATCATCTTGAATCTTCTAAAGCTATATATGCAAACATGCCAGTCTGAGATATAATGTGTCTCCTTGCCTTATACTTTCTGATTTTATGTTGACTACTTCAGTAATGTTTATCTATTGTGCTTTTAGGCACCCAGGGTTGTATCTCTCTCATCAAAACCTATTGCAAAGAAGTCTTTGTAATTAAAACCTTATTATAAATTTAATACACCTGAATTTTCTTCCATAAGGCAAATTGTTTTCGAATAATTGCCCCTAAATATACAATGAAAGACTTTATGCCTTTTAGAGAGTTAACCAGCAAGCACCCTTGGGCCTCAGGGCCCATCCCTGATGTTGGCCAACAAGCAGGGCTGCCTTTAGCAGAAGTCAATGAAGATAGATATAATTATTTTCCTCAAGATTCTAACCATCATTATTATGAGTGGTTCTTCTGGAGAAAATAGGTCAAAGGAGAAATTCTAGACAAAGAAGGAGAAACTATAGATAAGCAAATAAGGTGACTTAACTGAGGGGGATGGGAGGGTGGAAGAGGGGAAATTCCCTAATGTAGAGGATGTACATTCATAAACATATCAAAGTCAATCACTAAACCAGATATGAGAAGAAGGGAGAGGGGAAGTAATTGGATGGGAAGTGGGTAAAGGCTACTTGAGTGATGTGTGCATGTATGCCTCTACCATCTTATACTCCATTAAGATGTATGACTATAATGCACCAATAAAATATTAAAAATAAATAACCAAGCCGGGCATGGTGGTGCACGCTTGTAATCCCCGTACATGGGAGGCAGAGACAGGAGGATCACACAGGTTCGAAGCCAGCCACGTGCGCTGGCTTAGGAGACCCTGTTTCCAAATAAAAATGTAAATACAGGTCTGGGAGTGTATCCCAGAGGTAGAAGGGCTTCCAGGAACCCCAGTACCACCATAAATAAATAAATAAATAAATAACCAAAATGTAATATTTTTAGGAAAGAAAATCCATAATAAATAAATAAATAAATAAATAAATGAATAAATAATCAGAATGTAATATTTTTAGGAAAGAAAATCCATTAAAAGTCAAACTTTGCTTTCATTTGAGCCTGTTATTACCTCTATCACCTACCCACTACAGCAATTAATTTTTAGTTATTTTAATTTACCCAATACTAATATTTCTGGCTTATTTATAACAGAACATGGAATGATATGGACTATTTATTAGCCCCATCTAGAAAAAGAATTCATTCTCTGGGTTCTTCAACTATAATAGAAAGGCTGTGATGAATTCAGGAAAAAAATAAAATCAGTAATTCCCAGAATCATTTGGAGATTATTTTTCAAACCACTGATGGTTGAACCTTCAGATATTTTTATATGAATCTCTTATACTGTCCCCCATGAAAGTATCCTTTTAGTAAATAACTGTTATTGATGACAATGTTTTACATCCTTTATATATGAATTTGGAAGAAAAAAATATTGAGAAACATTAAGAGAAGAAGAGATCAGAGGTCTCATTCAGAGGATTAAAAAGCTTTGAAAATGCACATTCTAGTTGCACTAACAATACTCCTGCCATCATTTAAAGCCACTGCATGAGCATTTGCCTTTTTAGTCTGGAAATTAAACTCTGTTTTTGGGTTTGAATAAATAAATGGTCATTTAAAAGGCAGATGCTAAGTTTCTGGGGAATTATTGGGCAATTTACCTGGCAAGTGTCCCCTCAGAGCTCATGGGCTCCATAGCAACCAGTTCAGATCCTGTGTCCTGCCCTGTAACACAGTGGATGGGCCCTGAGGGTGGTGAATAGTCAGGACTGCTGTGAAGCTGCCCTATGATGCCCTTTGCTCTGGATCCCCATATTTATTTCCACTAATATTTGAGTTTTGAGCAATTCATGAAGTTTGGAAAAGCTTGAGCATAAAGGCAGGGTAAACTCTTCTCAATGCCATTTGACACAGAGCCCTTCTCCAGAGAGCAGAATGTTTATCCAGGAAATATCTGTCCAGACATAAAGCAACTTCTTCTAACTTGAAAAGAAAACAACCTTGGGGGAAATGAAAACTTAAAGAGAGGTTATGATCACACCTCCCCAAACATACTTTCTTCACAGTGCATGTTTTTTATTCTACTTTTGCCTTTTCCCTCTCAAGTAAAATTTTGCCTTCTCCCTTTAAAGTAGTCTCAGGATCCTTATACTGCTGATGGCAAATAAATTCCATATATAGTTACTATCAAAGAAATTATGCAAGATACTTCCAGTTTCCACACACAATTTGGGACACAGTTAGCACTAAAATAAATATAAGTCACTGTACATAGAAGATAGGTTAATTTTTACCTTGCATCAGGATCATAATCTGGTTCCATGTTTATTGATTTTTTAAGCTTTGGAACTGTGGCCCAGAGAGTGATGTCTAAGAAAATAGTAAGATGCTCAATGAGGAATAATTTTTAGCTAGATAGAACTTTATGGGTCCTATTCATTTGGCTATTTTGACAAAAAAGTAAATGAAAGACAAAAAAAAAAGGATAGGTTCAACATCATATTGCCAGTTAGTGCAAAATAGTAAAACCTGAATTTCTCAAATTAAAGTCTAATGTTCTTGTCTCTGAATCATGGCTAATGTCAGCCCATTAAATCCCAAGTTTTCAATTCTCTGATTCTTAATAAATATTCAAATATTGTTTCAAGGTTACAACAAGTGGTATATTTTTGTTAAATTTAAGTTTTTATAGGTGTTTCACATCTGGGATAATGGGAAAATGGGTTAAGCATGCATTCCATGCCAGTTACTTTTACATTCATTTCCTTATAAAATCCTCACAATATGTAAAGTAGGTACTATTATTAATATTTAACAGATGAGATAAATGATGCTCAGAAAGATTAAATAACTTTTTCAATGTGATACTGCTGCTAAATGTATTATAGGTCCAGAATTCAATCCAAGTTTATCACACCCTTGAGTCCAAGCTGATAGCCATTATTCTATATGGACACCATTACTACTTGTTCTTTGACTTAAGACATTGTTTCTTATTTTTAATTGAAAATTCATCCTATGCTTTCATATAATCATCACATAAATTAACTATATTACTAAACTGATAGTGCTTAGATACCTGTTAGCTCTGTCTACACAATTCTAAGGGTCAGAGGGGGGTAAAATTTAATCTTTGATTACTTGGTATTGTTACTTCTTTTAGTCATGAAAGTTAATACATGTTTATATTTCTGTTTTTAGAAAGACATTCTACCAAATAATGTACATATCTCCATTGTGGATAGGGTTGTGAAGTACACATTTAAAGAATACATAGAATCATATTGAAAGGCTTAGTCTAGTAGCAGAAATGGATGTAAACAAATTGCCATAGTAAATAACAAAAAGCAGCAATGGTCTGTTTTCATTTTTATTACCACTGTAACACTTTACCATGAAGTTAGTAGTTTAAAACGGCACATTTATTATTTTGTTACAGGCTGGGAGGTCAGAAGTCTGTTGTAGTTCTCACTGAACTAAAATTAAGGTGTGCTGAGGCTGTGTACCATTATGAAGGCCCTAAAAGAAAATCAATTTCTTTGCCTTTGAAAGTTTCTAGAAGCTGTGTACATTCTTTGGAGTTTGGCCTTTCCCATCACCAAAGCCAGCAATGGAGAGGTGCTTCCTTCTCACCTTACAACACCCTGACCTTCTTGTCTGCTTCCTTTTCCCACTTTTAAGGGCCCTTGTGATACTTTGGGCCCATATTAAGGTAAAATGATTAGCAACTACAATTCCATTTGCAACCTTAATTTTCTTATTTTTACTATAAATATCTTAGGGAGGAGGTATCATTCTGCTTAGCACCTGACACAAGGGGTAATTAAATAAAATATAAATAGAATTTAAAGAAGGTAAATATGACATTTTGGCTGTCATATAGAATGATTTACATTGCACGTATTCTATTTATGAAATGAACTTTACTCATTTCATTTCAGGCAAATTTGTTTTTGGATATAGTCTGTCTTTCGGAAAAAGTCTAATAATTAACAAGGCAATTATTTTAGTATATTGGATGATATTAATATTTCTATTTCAGGCTAATGGTTTATTATTTATTGTTGCCAAGTTCATTAAGCATCCATAGTCTGTCAACATATTTTATAATGCAAAAAATCAAGGAAAGCAAAATATCACTTAAGCAAGTTTAGCTGTTTAGATGTGCTGCTAATGATTCCTAATGAGGACACAAGAGAACCTCAGATATTTAATAAGAAATTTTTTTAGAATGAAATTTTTATGACAAAGATAATCTAATTGACACAATATTCTTTTGGTGGACAGTGAACATTATTTGGAATTTAGAACTCAAGAAAAAATTGTTATCCTAAGTAGAGAGTTATTCTAATATAAAGATTTATTTCAGCATCTGAAGTGGAAAATAGATCTGGGATCAATCACAAGGTACTGTAGTGTTATGCTCCTCCTTGTCAATGGTTTCCATATATTTTGATGATTGTAACTCATTTACTTACATGGGAACAAGACAAATGCCTGGTCATTCAAAGTCCATAAATTTTAAGGTGCTCTTTTCACTACAGATAAGAAAACTGAGGTTGAGAAAGGTTAAATTACTCAACTAACTCCCCTCTGTGGGCTGAGGTCCAGAACCAGGACTTAAATCCTAATATACTGAGTACTATTCTGTAGTCTCAGTGTTTCATTTAACCCTCACAACATTGCCCTGAGGAATAATGTTATTCCTGTGTTATCACCAAAAAATTAAGTTTCAGAAATGTTAGGCAACTTGACAAAGTTTACCCAGCTAGCTGTCATTCCAACTTCTAATGGTCTGCCCTTAAATCTGGAATATTTTCCTCTGAGTCTCTCTAGGATGAATATGTAATAGAATTTCAAATTAACTCAATCATCCTAAAATATCTGAAAATAATTTTGCTTTCTATTTTCATCACTGATGTTGGGACTTGGCCCTTACAAATCTTGATTAATTTCCCACATGATGGAAGCTCTCTGGGAGGTTTCCAAGCTTGTTCCCTGTCTTCATAACACTGATGAGCACTAATTTAATTAATCAAATATAAGTTGATGATCTATGATATTGAAATTGATTTTCAAATGAAGCCAATTATGATTGCTCACAGGAGAAAATATAAGCTAAGTGGTTTCAAGATGTGATTATTGGATGCAGAAGAATCAAAGGAGAAAAAATAAACTAAATTTACAAAGCACTCTCTCCTTTCCATTATTATCTCATTAAATCCAACTGGGAGGCTATGAAGGCAAAAATTGTTAGCTTCAGAAACTGAGATACGAAAGCTCAGGAGTTTTTCTTACAAGCATGTAAGTCTCCCAAAATGCATATTATGGTTTGGATTTAAACTGCCCCCTCAAACCTTACATGTTGGCAATGTAGCCAGGTTCCCAGGTATTACTTGGATGAAAGGGGTAGATTCCTGGGGGTGTGGCCAGGGGATTTATCAGTTAATTTCTGCGCCCTTTCTCTCTTCTTCTTAAAGTCATGAGCTGAGGGTGACTTTTCATCCTCTTTCATGCCCTGAAACTTTGCCTCCAAGCCTTTCCTGCACCAGTCAGCTGACCATGGACTAATCTCTGAAATCATGAGCCCAGAAATAAGCCCTTCTAGCTTTGTGCTTGTCTAGTATTTTGGTAATCGTGATGAAAAAGTTAACTGAAACAGGTGCCTTGCCTTTTAAAATCAACATTATTATCTTGGCCACTAAATGTGGAACTTTAAAGATGGCTCTATATTTTCTCATAGGATAAGCATCTCCTAAGTTGTCATTTATCATTAATTTCCTGGTAAAGCTCTGTAAAGAAATTGTACCCAATTCTCAAAAGGAAAGCCTGAGTATTTAAATATATAGAGTTTAAATACCTTAAGGCAGGCTAATGCTTCGACTAGAAAAAATTTCCACCATAGGCTTCTTTCTAAATTTTTAAATGAAGCAGCTTTAAACTGTACTCTAAATCACCTATAGGTCTGTACTTCTCCCCAACCCCACCCCCACTCCATCATCTCCTGGTCTGTACTGACACTTCCTCCATAGAACATTCCAGCACAGATGGAAACCCAGGTGTTCAAGCCTGCCCTGGTCTTCTGCCAAATTGATCTGATGCCACCGGATGTTTCTACAGCAAACATGCACTTTCTCTGTGTGTCTTTAGTAAGTAAGTGGTCAGGTCATTTGTGCAAGAACAAAAGGCTTTTCAGGAAAACCTTCTGTGGGTGGTTACTTGGGGTTACAAACCAGGGAAAATGCTTCAGGTGGATGTTGCTGCATTAGGTAACTCAGACTCTACTGCTCTGTTTGGTTGAAAGCTAATATGAACTCAGGTCTTTGGGATCCATCTGTGGGCTAGTGCCCTACTGATGCTTCAACATGAGACTAACAGCTAGAGCTCGCTACTATATATCCATTTGGTCTCAGACAGCCTCAAGAAAGAAAAAGACACTGCTTAGTTCTTGAGAAGGGAATTTCAGTTCCTAAGAAAGCAAAATCTCCTCATCCTTGCCTGTCTTATGTCTATCCAGACCTTGGAAATGTCTGTGATATTCATAAGCATCAGACTGATCTCACCCTAATTCAAAGCAGATGGCTGCTTGTGTGTTACGATTTTAGAGGAGAAGTTTCAACTTTCTAAACACCTGCCACCCACTATCTAGGTCACAAAACTCTAAAATGTTGCAGTTGAAAGTACAGGATATTGATTAAGAATATCTGAATTTGAATTCTGGCTCTGCCATTTTGTGTGTGACCTTGATCATGATTCCTCCTTGTCCTCCTCCTCATCCTATTCCTCTTTCCCTTCTTCCTTTTCTTCCTCTTCCTCCTACTCTTCCTCCTTCTCCTCGTCCTCCTCCTCTTCTTTCTCCTCCTCCTCCTCCTCCTCCTCCTCCTCCTCCTCCTCCTCCTCCTCCTCCTCCTCCTCCTCCTCCTCCTCCTCCTTCTTCTTCTGTAGAACCCAGGAACATTCTATTTCTGATATACACCTTTTTTATCGTGAAAAAGGGTCTTGCTAATTTGCTAAGGCTGGCCTAGATTCTGGAATCCTTCTGCATCCGTTCTGGAATTACAGGTATGTTCCACCATACCTGGCTTTGATCATGATTTTAATATACTCTGAGAATTTGTTTAATGCATAATTGTGGGTGATACTTGTACACACATTTAGAATTGTTATGAGAATTAAATAAAATAATACTACTAAAATGCTAAGCAGAGGACTGGCTTAGCGTTTAGCTCTCAATAAATGGTAAAAATACTATTGATTGATCAATAATAGAGTATATTAAGCAAGCCATGGTGGCACAGACCTGTACTTTCAGTACTGGAAAGACTGAAATAGAAGGATCACAGGTTTGAGGCCAACTTCAACAACTTTAAGAAATTCTGTTTCAATATAAAAATAAATAAAATAGTGATGGTGATCTAGTTATAAGATAGAATGCACCTGGGTTCAATTCCTAGTACCCAATAGTATATTAAACAAATTTCCCCCTAGGGAAGAAACTCAATTAATTTTTCCATATTGAAAGAATCACTGAGAATAGTCTTGATAAGGACATGAAAGTTGAAAGGACAGGCTGGAATATTGAAGGGAATAAGTGGGGACAGGATACATAGAGACAAAGAACACACAGATCACTAAAGCAAATATTACTCACTTTAGCGGTTTGATTCTTCAGTATCACATCCATCTCAATACTTGGGCAGAGAGATCTGGATTTACAACTGATAGCCAGCTTCTCCCTTGGTAATAATTTGTGTGTGTGTGTGTGTGTGTGTGTGTGTGTGTGTGTGTGTGTGTGGTACTGGGGATGGAACCCAGCAACATTCTACCTCTGAGCTACACTCTCAGGCATATTTTTTATTCTTTATTTTGAAACAGTCTCACTGAGTTGCAGAGGGCCTCAGTAAGTAAGTAGCTGAGTCTGTCCACATACTATGATCCTCCTGTCTCAGCCTCCCAAATGCTGGGATTATAAGCGTGTACCACCACATCTGACCTTAATTTTTTTTCTTTACAAACTTAAAAACCATCACAACAATGCATAAGGAGATGGATAAGCTAGCTGCTGTGTTTAAATAGTATCAGTGTAGGTAATTCATGTTGCATAGTTGCTGATTTTATTGATCCCCCTATCTCCTACAAAACCAGAAGGAGATTAAGTTTGGTGGCTGGAGATTCAGCCAAATGACAACTCTCCTGAGAAGCAAACAGGCAAGTTATTGGCAGAATTATAGAAGTCATTTCATCAGCTTAAATAATATCTTTCAAATTTTAGATAGTCTAAAAGCAGCTCACTATCTAAATAGTTTATCTCTAAGCTCTAAGCTAATGTTTAGGGTAGCTGGGTTCTAATTCTGGGTCCACTAATAACTCATAGCATGTCCTTGGGCAATTTACTAAAATTTTCTATTGTTAGGTTTCTCCTTTTCAAAATGGAGATGATAATTTCTCTTTGTAGTTATATGGTTGATACGAGGACCAAATACAATTAAAAATATAAAAGGCCCAGAGCATATAAAACTATAAATATATGAGCTATAAGTCCGGAAAATTCCTCTCAAAGTAACAACTTCCAACAATTCATCTATGCTGTTTTATGACACTCTTAAGGGGTCCTTGAGGAGAATGTGTATGGGACAGGTGCATTTAATTTGTTCACACAGTGTTTTAAAAGATTTTCCCATCTATTTTATGTTTAGTGAAAGCTGATCTGACTAATTAAAAAGCTACATTCATTGAAGAAAAAGGAGAATTATCATCGACATTTCTGTAATAAAACAGTACTTATATAGAACTAACTACAACACATAACCTAAGAACTTTGATATTAATTCACTTAATGCTTCCAAAAACTTTATGTATAGACCCCTGGAGAAACTGGGGCCCAGTCATAAGACCCTGGGTCCTGGGTGGGGATCAGGCGGGGCACACAGGACCCCAGAAGAGCTGGAGCCCAGGTCCCAGGACTCTGGGCCCTGGGTCGGACCTTGCGGAGCACGCCAGACCCCTGGAGAAACCGAGCCTGGTCATCAGACCCTGGGTCCCGGGCGGGGTCAGGCAGGGCACACCAGACCCCGGAAGAGCAGAGGCCAGGGTCGCAGGACTCTGGGTCCCGGGCAGGACCGAGTGGAGCACGCCAGACCCCTGGAGAAACCAGGCCAGGTCGTAAGACCCTGGTTTCCGGGCAGGGGTCAGGCAGGGCACTCGGGATCCCTGAAGAGCCAGGGCCAGGTCGTAGGACTCTGGGCCCCAGGTGTTGTGCAGAGCATGCTGGACCCCTGGGGAAACCAGGCCCGGGTCACAGTGCTACTGAGTGCCTGATCCCACAACCTCCTCAAACCACACATACTGTCTTCTCTTATTTAAAAAAAAAAAACAAAGGAAAAGAAAAAGAAAAAAGAAAAATATCGAAGAGGGGTCAAGAAGGCCATGGCGGATGCCAGGAGACTAGAGATGCAGACAAAACTTATCCAAATGAACTGGAACTTCTGGAAAAATTCCCCGTGAAGGAGGACTGCTTATTCTCTACATTGTTAAGAATCTTGGACATCACCTGTAAGGGGAGAGTTTAGCGGAGACCAAGGAGAAAGGCAGAGTTGAAAGCGGTCTCCGTGATAGTGGTGGAGACTTGTATTCGGGAGAAGCAGAAATTGGAGCCTACCAACCTTATTTATTTAGGAGAAATTACACCAAATGTCAAATGGTACCATTGTGCATCCTTAGGAACACTGGACAGCATTCAGAGTGGAAAAAGAGCTTGGGAAAGATTTGAAATGTTGGAGGCAGTGGCAATGGTAGTGGCCAGTACTCAGCGGAGACAGAGATCTGATGCATTACACCTGGAACCTTTGAAGTAATGACACCAGAGGCAGAATGGTACCACCACACACCATCGAGAACGTGGGACAAATGGTTGGGCGAAGAGGGTGCTCGTATTGGAGCCTGCTGAGGGGTGAGGCCAGCAATGGCCACAGCAAAGCTGGGATTGGAGCCTGCTGTGAGGCAAGGCCGGTGCTCGAGCCTCCAAGGCTGGGATTGGAGCCTTCCAAGGGGTTAGGCCGGTGCTGGGGCCAGTGATACCGGGATTGGAGCCTGCCGTGAGGCAAGGCTGGTGCTAGGACCTTTGAGACCGGGATCGGAGCCTGTCGAGGGGTTAGGCCGGTGCTGGGGCCAGCAAGGCCGGCACTGGAGCCAGCTGTGAGTCAAGGCCGGTCCTGGGGCCTCAGAGGCTGGAATAGGAGCCTGCCGAGGGGTTAGGCCGGTGCTGGGGCCAGAGAAACTAGGGTCAGAGCCTGCCGTGAGGCAAGGCTGGAGCTGGGGCCTCCAAGGCCGGGATCATAGCCTGCTGAGGGGTTAGGCTGGTGCCAGAGCCAGCGGCCGACATCGAAGCCTGTTGTGAGGCAAGGCCGCTACTGAGGCCTCCCAGGCTGGGATCGGAGCCTGCCTTTAGGCTAGGCAGGTTCTGGGGCCACCGAGGCCAGGATCGGAGCCAGCTGAGGGGTTAGGCTGGTGTCAGGGCCAGCGAGGCCGGCATCGGAGCCTACCATGAGGCAAGGCTGGTGCTGGGGCCTCCTAGGCCAGGAGAGGAGTCAGTCGAGGGGTTAGGCTGGTGCCAGGGCCAATGGCCGGCATCAGAGCCTGTAGTGAGCCAAGGCCCCTACTGGGGCCTCCGAGGCAGGGATCGGAGCCAGCTGAGGGGTTAGGCTGGTGTCGGGGCCAGCAAGACCAGAATTGGGGACTCCCATGAGGCAAGGCCGCTGCTTGAGCCAGTGAGGTCTGGATCAGTCCACCAGGTAGCCAGGACACTATTGGGGCCGTCAAGAGTGGGATCAGTACTTGCAATGCGGCATGCACAGAGAAATATCGCAGATAATAAAAATCAGATGCTTCCCCTAATCAGCAAAAACTAGGAGGAAAGGGGAAACAGGAAGAGGTTGAGCTATAGAAAAGGCCCTATAGTGAAACAACTAAGGTGACCAATCAGAGGGTATGGAATAGGGGAGGATGGAGCCTCTTTAAAACACAGGAGGACCATAAACAAATGTATCAAAGTTAATCACCAAACAAGCATGGGATCGAGGGAGGGGGAGAGAATGGAATGGGGGCTGGATGAGGGCTAATTAGATGATGTGTGCTTGTATATCCTCTCAAGTCTTGTATTCCAATGTGATATATGATTACAATGCACCAATAAAAATAAATTAAAAAAACGTTATGTATGAGGTACACAGTATTGTTTTCTCGATTTTAAAGACAAAAACTGAGGTATCAAGAAATTACATGATTTTCTCAGGATCACATATCTGGTAAAACTCGAGAATCCTTATTAAATATAAACTTAACAGTATCTTGAGAAATTTCCATTTTTTCAACAGTACTTAATCCTATTGACTTTTATAACTACAAAGGCTCTAGTCCATTTACCTAGAACATGAGTTTTCTCTATAGAAACCCCAGCCTTCTGCCTTGGTTTGAGAACTGTTCACAAGCCAGTAATTATACAAGGTCTATCATTTCAAGGTATGATAAAATTGTAAGAGATTAATAACTTTATTACAATTTTCTTAGCCAGGTGTAGTGGCACACACATGTAATACAAGTTCTTTGGAGGCTGATAAAAAAGGCTAGTCGGTTTAAGGCCAGCCTCAGCAACTTAGCGAGGCCCTCAGCAACTTTGTGAGAACCTGTTTCAAAGTAAAACATAAATAAATAAAATAAAATAGGGCTGGGACTGTAGCTCATAGGTAGAATGCCCCTGAGTTCAATCCTCAATACCAAAAAAAATTAAAATTAAAAAGTAAAAATTTCATCTATAAATTCAGCCAAAATATGTCTCTACATTTTACTGGCTAGTACTCTTTCTGCTCTGTGTAACAAGAGAGAATAAGCTCAGTATATCTTCTACATACCAATGCCTGAGATATTTGAAAAATTTTTTATCTCCTTCACCCCCTGCCTTTCTGAAAATCTTCCCCTTTCCAGACTAAACACTTCGAGTTCCTTCAATTGTCCATTGTCTTTTAAGTGACATGTTTTCCAAAATCCTTTTCCATCTTAGACATCCTTTTTTGGACACAATCTAGTCTGTCAATAGGCCTCTTAAATATGGCACAATAAACTGAACACATAATTTAAGATGTCATCTAAAGTGCAGTAGAACCAATACTTCTATTGTTCTGGACCCTACCTTTTAGTGATGTGGACTAAGATGGAATTAGCATTTTTGGCAACCTAATCACCCTGATCATACTCTTCGCCAAATAAAATCCTGACTGTACTATTGCAGTTGGATTTTGGACTTGAATGAAAAGCTTTACATTCTTTTTTCCTATTAAATGTCATCTGGTTAGTTTCAACCCATCATTCCAAACAACTGAGATCTTTCTGAATAAGAATCATGTCCTCCAAAGAATTAAGTGTCTCTCCCAACTTCCCCATATCTGACAGAGTGATACATATTACTTATGTCATATAAGTCACTGATAAAAAATGCCAAACAGGAAAGCACCCTGGGAGAGTGCTCTCGGGTGGTCAATATTGGTCTATTAATGAACGCCGAAGTGCATTGCCAGCTGACTGTCCAAATTCCCATAGCGACATCCTCTTTTGGCTTTGCCTCATCGTGTAAGCCATTCTTTCCTAAACTGGATCAGCTAAATAATTTGCAGGGACCAGTGAAAAATGATACAATGGATAAATCATGTTAAAAATTATTAAGAATTTTTAAGGCAATAAAGGCAGATGGCTAAACTAACAGCACTTCTAAGTATAGGACCCAGTGTACAACTACACAGGTCATAGACCCTGAGACCAGCCCTGTCCCTACACATTGTTGTGACAGACAACACTAACTGTACAGCAAAATCCGTTTCTCTTTCTTTCTGAGCACATACCTACACTTCACATTTGCCAGCTTCCCTTGCAGTTAGGTGTGACCATATGTCTGAGTTCTAGCCAATGCAATGTGAGTAGGAGTGATATGCACCATTTCCAGGCCTGACCCATAAAAAAAAATCCCACATTCAATTTTTTCATGCCATTTTATATTCTAAAAATTGATACAGAAGACAATGGTGACCCTGAAGCCATATTGTAGAGATGGATAAATTTCAAGAATGAAGGAGCCCAGATCCTTAAGAGCATTTCCTAGGTCTTTATACAAGGATAAAGTAAATTTCTATCATATCTGAACATATGATATGTGGGTTTGCTTTAAGATCGTAGTGACACCCTGAATAAAATATTGCCTGACCATGAAAACTATCCATAACTGATATTTAGATTTCTAGGTTCCTCTATTAGAGACTTGACTCCTGTGGGTCTGGGGTGGAAAGTAGGAATAAATATAACAAGCCCTTCACAACTGATTTTGATGATTAAAAAAAAAGTTTGAGGGGTCTGCTGATTTTGTGTTTTCTTTCCATTTTTCCCATCATAATGCTCCCTGGCCTACATTATATTTCCTCCTGGCTTTTTTTCCAAGGTGGCATTTTCCTCATATTAAGTAATTAAATCTGTTCCATAGATTATAGAATTTTAAGTCTAGAGCTGCAGTGACCATCTTATAAATGATAGAGGAGCTGAGAGCATAAGCCTAGATCCCTGATGTCTTCTTGAAGTTATATACAAGTCCTGAACTGTCCAAAACTGATTGTTTTTCCAAGAGAGTATAAACATATATGTGTTCAAACAATTCTTAAGCAGAGTTTCTTTTTGTTTATATATATATATATATATATATATATATATATATATATATATATATATTTGAATCCAATCCTTACCCATAGGAAGTTATATTGAAATGTGGCACTATTACACACACACACACACACACACACACACACACACACACACACACACATATATACACACACACAGCCTTATGCCATTTTTTGCTCTATTCCTTCAAATAAAATCAAGATTTCCCTGACTAACTTGTCTAAACAATTGAGTGACAAGTTAAAAGTGATAGAAGTCAATATTTCATTTCGATAGGATATTAAATCAGATTGTGTTTGTCTTTGATTAACAAGGACTGCTTCTTACAAAGGTAGGGAAATCACTATTAAAGTTTTAAAAATCTCAGAGACAGTATCTTGTGCTTGGTATTTTTAAATGAATAAGGGTTGTATCTTATGCTAGTTCACACGCTTCTTAAAATGATAGAAATAAATAAGTGTGCTTTTGAGAAGCAACAAGATCAATGAGACACCCCATTTGATTCAAGGCAATTCTGTGAAACATATTTTAGAATGGCTCTTTCATTCTCTTTTCTTTTTCATCTATTAAAAAGTAAAGAAGGAGTGACGGATGAAGCAGGATCTGATCATTTGTCTTGAAGGGACAGTTGGAGTTTTTGCATACAAATGAAAGCCATCATTCTTGTCAGCCTTAAATTGGAGCTCTAAACACTACGTCTATGCCCAATTAATATTCTATGACCAATTGGAGCACTCATTTGGCCTATTCTGCCACCCTGAAACAATCTCAGTGCCGAGAATTATTAGCTACAGAAGAAAGAGCAGTTCAAATTGTGATCCCAACCAACTTGAATCAATATAGTATTCATTTATGCTAAGAGCAGGCATTTGCAAAAAATATTTGGAATGAATATGTTTTGACAATAAAAAGTAGCTGAACAAAAGATTTAAATTAATTGAGATTAGACACTATAAAATGTAATGTCACCATGGGATCCATTTCCACAAAGGTTAGCTTCCTAAATACCATACTCAAGATTGGGGACTTATGTAGTTTTGATTTCTGATTCAGGAGACAAAATTATCACTTGACTGGGTGACTTGACCATCCATTCTGGCTTTCAGTGATGCCACCACTATTCTTTGCAAATCCTCAGAATATGCCAATTTGGATGTTCTAGAAAGATATATGTGCAATGTCAATAATGTCAGGGATAAAATATGCCTAGTGAGCATGCTCAAGGGATCATATGCCCTTAAAAGAGAAAAGCTAGAGCACAAAGACAACAGCCTTATTGACAGCTAACAAACAGCCACAAGCTGCTCTGAAACTAGAGTGAGACAGAAAAGTATTTACCTAAAAGCATATTGTCCTTGAACAAAGAGAGAAAGCTCCTTGCATAAACAAAGCAAGTCAGTTTTCCTACTCAGAATTGTTGACACCACTTTTATTACTGGGGTTGCATTTTACCAAGTGGGAGAACTATTTCCTTATTGCTTAAACTTGCAAATTTATCTATGGGCCATCCTTTCTGACTATTCAGATTCAGGTTTCAAATTCAGAAGATATAACAATAACTATCAGGATGTATTGATTAGTTGCCATAAATCCAGGATTTAATGTTACAAAAAGTTGAAATTTGAGAATATTAACATCCTGTACATTTGTGTCAAAATCTTTAAAATAAATGCAAGGCTGTCTTTAAGTAATAAGAGAAGAAAATAAATCAAGAATAGTTTATAACTAATAATATTTTTATTTATTTATTTTTATTTTTGTACTGGTGGATGAACCTAGGAGGACTCTTTTTTAAAATTTGAAACAAGGATTCACTTAATTGCTGAATGTCTCCCTTAATTGCTGAGGCTGGCCTCTAATCTGTAATCCTGTTTTAGCCTCCAAATTACTGTGACTACAGACATCTTTCACTATGTCCGACTGCTTTTAAAATAAGATTTGACATACAAGGTTAATGATTAGGCATTTTTATGGCTGTATAATTAAAAATGAGAATATGTCATTTCTACTTAAAGGTACTAATTTTACTGTACTTTCTCAGAAATAAAACTTGTTTAGAGTAAATCTGAAGGATAAAACATGGATATCCTTTATTGTAAGTTAGTCAATACAATACTGGCTCAAGGTTTTCTACCTAGATATGGGTTTAAATCCATGAACTAGACTGGTTTGTTGACACACCCCTGTAATTCTAATGCTTGTGTGGCTCAGACAGGAAGATAGCAAGTTTGAGGACAGATTAAGAAATTTAGCAAGAACCTCAGCAACTTAACAAGACCCTGTGTCAAGATAAGAAAGATCGGGGGGGGGGTTAGCTCAGAGGTAGAATATCCCTTGGTTTGGTCTCCTGTACCAAAAATGAATGAATAAGTAAATCTGTTTCACTACTTATTGGCTATGTGGCCTCTTGAAAACTAATCAATTTGTACTTCAGTTTCCCCACCAATAAAGAATAGTAGCATCATTATGGATTTATTGTAATGATTAAATGAGATGACATATGAAAGCCAAGTATATAGTAAATACTTGTAATACATCAAGCCTGATATAGTTTTGATTACCACAATCATATTCTGTTGGTCCAAGTTATAATCTTTACAAAGTTCAAAGAGGAATGCCCAAACATATCTCAATGTAATTTCCCAAAAGTATCTTGGCCAGAAGGTATTGACTGTGTCTCCATTATGTGCTATGTACTTTAACAAAACAGATGGAGATTTTACAGTCCCTGCCTTCAAGGAATGTAAAGTCAAATTTGAAGTATGTAAATTATTTTTGGCAAGGTGCTATAAATGGTCCCTGGCAGAAGTTAGAAATGTTTAATCTAAAATGAGTAGGATAAATCTAAGTCTAGAATATGAAACAATTTTAAATCCCTTTCTGTATGCACAGGCAAAGAGGGAGGACAGATACTAAGATCATGTCAAAAGTGATTTATTCAGAAATTTTAGATAAAGCAGAAACTTCTTGTAAGGAATTTTTTTTCAAAATAGCTATTACCTTCTACACTTATGAATTCAAAATAGTTTAGAACTTGCCTCATTGAAGGAACTTTCCTTAACTCTACTTTCCTTAACTCATTACTCTCATTATTAACTGCTTACATTGCATGATTTCCTTGTGGACATATATGTGGAGGGTGTGCATGTGTGTGTGTGCATGTGTATGTGTGTGCTTGTGTGTGTGTTTTCTAGGCTCATAATGTGTGTGCATGTGTGTTGGGGGAGAGAGAGAGAGAGATCTAGTGCTAGACAAAGATGCTTACTTTCAACACTTTCACTCAATATTTTACTGGATATCCTAGCCAGAACAATTACATGAAAAAAAGAAATAAAGGGCATATAAATTGAAAAATAAGATAAATTCCTACTATTTGCAGATGCTATGATCTTATTTTTACAAAACCCAAAACCCCATCAAAATCTATTCAAACTAATAAATGAATCCAGCAACATTGCAATGTAAAACATCAGCATACAAAAATCAGTAGCATTAGTATATATCAATAGCAAACCATATGAACTAGAAATGGAGAAAACAATCACATTTATAATAGTTATAAAAACAAAATACTCAGGAATACACTTAAACAGGGAGATGAAGGAGAAAACAATGATGAAATTGAAGAGGATATGAAAAAGTGATATCCTATGCTTTTGGATTGGAAGAATCACTATTGTTAAAACATCCAAAGCAATCTGTGTGATCCTTATCAAAATATCAATGGCATTACTCAAAGAACTAGAATAAACAATTAAAAAATTTGTATGAAACTCTAAAAAATCCTGACTATCCAAAGCCATCTTAAGAAGAAAAAAAGAAAAAAAAAAACAGGAGGCATTACAGGACATGAATCCAAAACATATTATAAAGGTAAAGTAAACAAACATGATGGTATTGTTATAAAAACTGACACAGACCAGTGGACCATAGCATATCATGGGCAACAATCTGTTAGATATTATCCCCAAAGTATAGAAAACCAAAGCAAACATAAACAGATGAGACTACTTCCAATTAAAATGTTTTGCACAATGAAAGAAATAATCAACAGAATTCAAAGACAACCTAGAGAATGGAAGAAAGCATTTTTAAATTACACATCTGACCAAAGGTTGGTACCCAGAATTCATGAGACTCTAAAAACTCAGTAGAAAAAAAGAAAAAACAAGCCACAAATAGCCGGAAGAAAAATGGGTGATGATAGATCCAAATTGACATTTTGTCATAGAAGACATAGAAATGGCCAACAGATAAATGAAAAAT
This sequence comes from Muscardinus avellanarius, assembly GCF_963383645.1. Taxonomy (NCBI): domain Eukaryota; kingdom Metazoa; phylum Chordata; class Mammalia; order Rodentia; family Gliridae; genus Muscardinus; species Muscardinus avellanarius. The sequence continues at coordinate 100,328,260 of NC_137792.1, forward strand.
GCTCCACATCACTAATCATCAGAAAAATGCAAATCAAAATCAAAACTTAGTATCATATTACCCAAGTAAGAATGTTTAATATCAAAAACACAAATGATTCCAAGATCTGGAGAAAAATGTGGGAAAAAGGAACCCCATATACAAGGTTGGTGGAGTATAAATTAGTAAAGCCATTATTAAAAGAAGAATATAGGTTCTTGACAATAATACTACCATATGATCCAGCAATTCCAACACTGTGTATATAGCCAAATGAAATTAAAGCCGTCATCTGACCTGGGTGTGTTGGCACATACTTATAATCCCAGTACTTGGGAGTCTGAGACAGGAAGATCAGGGTTCATGGCCAGCCTCAGATACTGAGTGAGGCCCTCTACAACTTAGTGAGACCCTGTTTCAAAATAAAGGATAAATGGGCAGGGCATGGTGGCACACACTTGTAATCCCCGCGCTTGGGAGGCGGAGCGAGGAGGATCGGTCAGGTTTGAAGCCAGGCTCTCTGGCTTAAGAGACCCTGTTTCCAAATAAAAATATAAAAAATAGATGTCTGGGAGTGTAGCCTGGAGGTAGAAGGGTTTCCAGAAACCCCAGTACCACACACAAAAAATAAAGGATAAAAAATTGGGTTAAGGGTGTAGCTCGGAGGTAGAATGCCCCTGGCTTTAATTCCTGGCACCACACAAAAAGAGCAGACATCTGCACTCCCACATTCATAGTCACAAAAACAATAAATGGAAATTACATAAGTATTAATCAATTTCTAGATGAATAAAAATATACATATACACAATGAAATACTATTCAGTCATAAAAAGAATGGAATCCTGCCATTTGTGGAATTATGGATGAAACTACAGATCATTATGTTAAAGTGAAATGCTGGCAAAGAAAGGCAAATACCACATTATCTTTGATGTGTCATCTAAAAAAGTTGATTTCATAGAAGTTGAAAGTAGTCGGACATAATGGTGTACATATGTAATCCCAGGACTTGAGAGATCCCAGACAGGAGGATCCCAAGTTTTTGGCCAGCCTCAGCTACTTAGTGAGGCCCTCTGCATCTTAATGAGACCGTTTCAAATTAAGAATAAAAACAGGGCAAGAGGTGTAGCTCAGAGGTAGAATTTCCTGGGTTCAATCTCCAGTACCACATAAAATAAGAAAGAAGTTGAGAGTAGAATGGTGGCTACTAGAGCCTATGAACACTAGGGGATGAGGGATAGTGAAATATTAATCATTAATATTAAACTGAGGAGCAAGAAGTGCTGGTAGGCTATTGCAGAGAAGGGTAACTACAGATAACAATAATGTTCAAATCTTTCCCAAGCTCTTTTTCTACTCTGCACATTGTCCAGTGTTCCTAAGCATGCGTGATGTTTATATTCAACATTTGGGGTAATAAGGCCGGTGCTGGGGCCTCTGAGGCAGGAATAGGAGCCTGCTGAGGGGTTACACCAGTGCCAGGGCCAGCAAGGCCGAAATTGGAGCCTGCTGTGAAGCAGGGCTGGTGCTGGGGCCTCCGAGGCCTGGATTGGAGCCTGCCGAGGATTTAGGTCGGTGTCGGGGCCAGCGAGGCTGGGATCTGAGCCTTCCATGAGGCAGGGCTGGTTCTGGGGCCTCTGAGGCCTGGATTGGAGCCTGCTGAAGGGGGTTAGGTCAGTGCCGGGGCCAGAAAGGCTGGGATCAAAGCCTGCCGTTAGGAAAGGCTGGTGCTGGAACCTCCAAGGCCGGGATTGGAGTCTGCTAAGGGGTTAGGCCGGTGTGGGGGCCAGCAAGGCCGGGATCAGAGCCTGCCATAAGGCATGGCCACTACTGAGGCCTCCGAGGCTGGGACCAGTGCCTGCCGAGGGGTTAGGCCAGTACCGGGGCCAGCAATGTCTGGATCGGAGCCTGCCATGAGGCAACACCACTACTGAGGCTTCCGAGGCCGGGATCAGAGCCTGCTGTAAGGCAAGGCCCGTGCTGGGGTCTCCAAGGCCGGGATTGGAGCCTGCTGAGGCATTAGGCTGGTGCCTGGGCCAGCGATGCTGGGATTGGAGTCTGCTGTGAGGCAAGGACACTGCTGAGGCCTCCGAGGCTGGGATCAGAGCTTGCTGAGGGGTTAGGCTGGTGCCAGCGTCAGTGAGGCTGGGATCAGAGCCTGCCTTGAGGCAAGGCTGGTTCTGGGGCCTCCGAGGCCAGGATCAGAACCAGCTGAGGGGTTAGGCCGGTGTGGAGGCCAACAAGGCCAGAATCGGGGCCTACCTTGAGGCAAGGCCGGTGCTGGAGCCAGTGAGGTTGGGATCAGGGTACTCCAGGTTGCCAGGCCACTACTGGGGCCATCAAGAGTGGGATCAGAACTTGCAATGCGGCATGCACAGAGAAATATCACAGAAAATAAAAACCAGATGTTTCTCCTAATTAGCAAAAACTAGGAGGAAAGGGGTAACAGGAGGAGGCCGAGTTATAGAAAGAGCCCTATAGTGAAGCAATTAAGGTGACCAATCAGAGGTATGGAATGGGGGAGGATGGAACCTCTTTAAAACTCAGGAGGTATGTAAACAAATGTATCAAAGATAATCACCAATCAAGCATGGGATCAAGGGAGGGGGAGGAAATGGGATGGGGATTGGATGAGGGCTAATTGGATGATGTGTGCCTGTATATCCTCTCAAGTCTTGTATTCCAATGTGATACATGATTACAATGCACCAATAAAAATATAAAAAAGTTGTTATTGATAACAATAATGTTCTGAATATTTCATAAAATTAGAAGAAAGGATTTTGAAAGCTTTTAGCATGAAAAACAGTATAAGTCTTTGGTTTTGATAAATAGGTTTAATATGATTTAACTCATTATGAAATGTACACATATATCAAACATGTGGTACCCCATGTTTTATGTAAAATTTTATGTATTTATGTATTAGTTAAAATAAATTTAAAGTATTTATCCAAATTCAGTTTTCATATAAACAAATTCCCAAAGAGGTAAAGTCACTTTGCTTAATATCAAATACCTGATTATTAGCAGACTAGAATTAGAATCGTAATGTTTATTTAGCACCTTTCTATATCTTGGGAGTATTATCATACAAATAATTCAGTTCTTTCTGGGAAACCAAAAACTTATTCGTGTCTTTATGAGACAGATCCCCATCTTAAATTCCTTTCCCTCAATCCACTTTCCTTCACTTTACTATAAATGAATGACATATTGAGTGCTCAATAAAAACTTATGAATAAGGGGAAAACCTTGTGTTTTGATTCAACATTGAAAAATATCCATGGGGTCACCTATTCCATAGAATGTAAATGTATTCTGCCTAAAGAAAAAAAATGAGTGATCCTTTGTGCTATGTCAAACAAATCAAGTTTACAATATTCTTATGACATTATATCAAATAATCACACTTCAAATGATGGACCATTTATCTTTTTGTGGTACTGAGGACTGAACTCCATGGGGTTCTACTTCTGAGCTATACCCTCACCTACCCCCAGCCCTATTCTGTCTTTTACTAAAATTTGAAACAGAGTCTCAATAAGTTGCAGAGGGCCTCACTAAGTAACTGAGGCTGGCCATGAACCTGAGTTCTTCCCATCTCAGTCTCCCAAGTACTGGCATTACAAACATAGGCCATCATGCCCAGCTTGAGTAAGTATTTTACACAATGATTTTAAGGTAAGGTTTTTGTGCCATGAGAGAGAAAACTGAGCCTGTATTTCATGTGTATCTGTATGTGTGGTACTAGGGATTGAAATCAAGTGTGTTCTGTCTCTTACTCCTATTTTATTTTTATTTTAATTTTGAAACAGGGTCTTTGTAAGTTGCCGAGGCTGGCCTCGAACCTAGGATCCTCCTGGCTCAGCATCCCAAGTGACGGAATTACAGGCACATGCCATCATGCCTTGTTGATCTTATTTTTCTGATATCAAAGAGAAAGAAAATGGAAATCAAGGTTGCATATTTTAATAGAGTGTCCTATGGTTTTGAACTAAGGATAAGTAGTAATAATGGTATTGGGCAAAAGACATATATGCTGATGTAGAAGAATTTACATCTTAAGTTTGATTTGGGGACAAATAATTATTTTAGTTAAGAAAGATGGGACAAGAATTTAGGAAATAATTGATATTAGAGAAACTGTGCTACTTCTCTCAGAGGACATGGCTTGATGAATTGCCAAGTAGTACATAAATCCACTGATTTGTCTGAGAACAATCATTCTGATCTTAACATTTTCAATAACGATTTCAATAAACTCTTACATAAAAGTCCTTAACTGATAGCAAATATCTAAAGACAAGATTTTTCCTCATTCCATATACTGGCAATGTGTAATTAAAACCAGCAGCTAGTTCAAGAGCCTTCTGTAATAAATAAGGCCAAAACACAATGCTGTTAATGTATAAATTCCAAGCATTTCTCATCTTAACTAAAATGACATGGGGAATGCAAATCTATAGCTTCAGCAAATTTTCTCTTTCTAAAAGTGATTTATCACCATCAGATTACATTGCAATTTCGTGAAATGGGCTTTGGTGGCATTTTGAAAAATTAGGAAGAGGGACTGCAATTGGAATGGAATAAAGAAAATATTATATAACCCCAAGTGAGATATTAATCTCTATCCAGATGGCTCTTATGCTTTCATTATCAGGAAACAAGGCCTCACATAGCTCCTTAACAATTCAAATTTTGATAGTACTAAGTAGCCCAGTTATGAGATAATTTGGGAACTATCCCCAGGCAGTAAAAATTAATAATGCAGTATGAAAGTCTTTCATGGGGGAGGGAAGTATCAAGGAGAGAGGATTGTGAAAATAAAAAGTGAAGATGAAGGTGAGTGCTTTCCAGTGTCTTATTTCTTTAGGAGCAATAAGAGCAACATGATAACAAATAGTGCTTCTTTTCTAAGGAACTGTGCTTTCTAAATTGTTCTGGATGTGATGGAATATGCCTGTGTTCCTAGTATTTGGGAGACTAAGGCAGGAAGATTTTAAATTCAAGGCCAGCTTTAGCAATTTACCCAGACCCCCATCACCCTCAACAACTTAGTATCTGTTTTAAAGTAAAAGATAATTTTTAAAAAGGCTGGGGGCATATTCGAGAGGTAGAACACCCCTGTGTTCAATACCCAATACAACAGAAAACTAAAAATAAGTCAGGAGCAGTAACACACACTTGTAATCCCAGTACTTGGAAGGCCAAGACAGAAGGATCACAGGTTTGAGGCCAGCACATGGTAACTTAGTATGATCATCTCAAAATAAAAATAAGATAGGGCTGGGAGGATACCTCAGAGATTGAATGGCCCAGGTTCAAAACCAGCGCTTAAATAAATAAATAACATGTATATATACATACATGCACTTTCTCACATACTCATACAAATTCACACACACACATTCATACATATTCCTATACATGCATACATACAATGGATATATACCTATACATTTCCTTTTTCTTCTGTATGTGATATTAAGCATTTTCATACCTCAAGCCTACAGTTCAGCTTAATCTCCATTCTTGTTTGCTATTAAGCTAATTTTGCCATCATTTCATACTTCATTTCTCTGACAGTGACTTTATGACAGGATGTAATTCTTCTCCAAAATAAAAGAAAGTATTCTTCCTGAAATGTTCTGTGACTTTTTTTAAAATATACATTACTTAAGAGAAACAAGGTAGTTACTCTTCAGGCAGCCAGAATCTTCAGGGGGAAAGAAAAGTGGGCTTATATCAACTTACACAGATGTGCAGAGATTTGTGTATAGATTTTTTAGGGACTAAAACACTCCATTTGGAAATGGCATTAATCCAGTCAAACCATGAAGGTAGGATTTAAGTAAGATAAAAATTCTTACTCAAGTAAATTTGGGGTAATTATTAAAAGATCTAAAAGAAAGTGTCCAGTGGAGCAAAGTCATTAGCATTGCTTCTTCCACCAGTACCAAACCCCACTCTATATAAAGTTGAGTTGAAGAGAGCTAACATCACTATCCTGATAGGAGGCACTAAGGTCAAATGACACTGCAAAAAGTCTTTAAACTGTGAAGCGTCTTCATTTGGACATCCAGGGGATGTGGGGCCCTGAAAACTCTCCTTGAATATCTGTAGCAGCCAGCAAAACCCACTGAATGCTCACTCTGTATCAAACAGTGTTTGGTTTGATACTTTGAATATAGTATTTCATTTAATCCTCTTGACCTCAATCACTTCTATGTAATATAAGAAATTCAAATCTTATCCATAAGAAACAAATGCATAATGAAATATAGACATAAGCCCCTATTTTATGCAATTGCCTTTGTTCCTCCAATTTTCTCTTTAGCAACAAACTAAAATAACCCATTTTAACTACCTTGCTGTTTAATGTACACAGACTTTTTTTCTGGGTAAATGAGTAAATTGCTGTCTGCTAGTTGGTCTGAATAGACATGTAACTGAGTTTTGACAGTGCATCTATATAAATGTTCCTAACATATTCAGTACAAATGTTTTCCCAAGATAAGATTTTTTTTAAAAAAATGAAGATAGAAAAACTAGGGGAACTCTTTGCTTATTGAAAATTAAACATTATCAGATGTTTTGGTATGCTTGGATTATAATATTCTAGTCACAGATGTCAACCACTAAGCCAAGCATGGGAAGGAGGGATGGGGAGGGAACAGGGTGGGGATCGGGTGGGGGCTGACTGGCGATATGTGCATGTATGTCTACAAAAGTTTTTTTGTATCCCACTATGATCTATGAATACAGTGCACCAATAAAAAATTAAAAAAATATTCTAGTCACAGATCCATGTCATTTCACGGTGAGGAAAGAGGAAGAGTTGCATGAAGTTCATTATCTAGCTTGCTAACCTTTGTGATTTGGAAAAATTCCCAGATGAACAGCATGTCATTATTTATGTGCTTATGTGATTAATATCCCATATTTGATAGAGAAATAATATAAAAGAAATGGTTCACATGTGCCTGGAAGGAAAGAAGGAAGAGAGAGAGGGAGGAAGAAGAAAAGAATGAAGGAATAAAGGAAGGGAGGGAGGGAGAGAGAGAGGGGGAGAGACAAGGGGGAGAGAGAGGAAAAAGAACATATAAGAGCCTTGCTCAGCCTTTGTTTTATGGAGAGGTATATGATTCTACAGAATAGAAATGTATTCTCTCTTGTGAATTTTTTCTCGTTTATTACATGAACCTGCTTGTTCTTAAAACATTTTGTGGTAACTTGGAGAGTCTTACACAGAATATGGTTATCCTCTTGCCTATATATTTTAAGAAAAGAAATAGAATCAAGTCATTTGTGTGTAGTAAAGGCATAATTTTACCACCTTCACCATTTTGTCAAGATAGGCACAGGGCAAATATAAATTAACTGCTGCACAAACTGAAAGCAAAGAATTATGTACTATTCCAGGAGAGATAGTTGTATTTCAATTTAGCTTGGACAAAATAACTGAAGTGAAGGATTATCTTGATAAATGGGTATGTCCATACCTAGGCTAGTATCATTTTGCTAATTCAACTTTCTTTGTAAGGATTTAAAGAACATGTATATCATTTTTAATATATTATGAATTCACAAAATGTGTTTGAGTAAGACAGCAAAGCAAACTGGAAAGAGAAATTAAGAGACTTTTCATAATAAAGTTTTATTTATTTAAAAAGAAAACAGATTGGGAGACTGAGACAGGAGGATCAAAGTTCAAGGACAACATAAGCTACTACTTAGTGAGGCCCTTTGAAACTCAGTGATACTTTGTTTTTAAATAAAAAGAATTAAAACATAGGACTAGAGTTGTAGCTCAGAGGTAAAATTCACCTGGGTTCCATCAACAGTACTGTAGAGAGAAAGAAAAAGAAAGAAAGAAAGAAAGAAAGGAAGGAAGGAAGGAAGGAAGAAAGAAAGAAAGAAAGAAAGAAAGAAAGAAAAGAAAGGAGAAATCAGACATTCACACACATTCACCAAATACTTATTAATATTGTACTTTCCTTAGGTTCTTCATAGAGGGATGTTAAATATATTTAAGTTAAATGTTTTGTTATAATCCTTTATGTTCTGCTCAGGTGCTTGAACCAGAAAGGAAAGCCAGGAATATTCTATTACTACTAAAAATCAAACAGATGTATGGAATGAAAATATATAAAAGAAAAAGAGGCTGACCTTTAAAGAAAATCATAAAGATTTTGCAAATATAACGTAACTTCAAAATAAATATCTAGGAACTCACACGCAGACAGAAGATATATTGTCTCAGTAGATTGTCAGAATTAAAAATTGTTTGTATATGTACATTAGATATTTTACAGACATATATATATATATATATATATATTGTTATACACACCCACACACATCCACACACAAATTTTATGCTGAATTAAATATTTAAGACTACTTCTAAGCCGGGCGTAGTGGCGCACGCTTGTAATCCCAGCATTTGGGAGGCTGAGACCAGAGGATCACGGTTTGAGGACAGCCTCAGCTACTTAGTGAGGTCCTCTGCAACTCAGTGAGACCCTGTTTCAAAATAAAGAATAAAAAATAGGGCAGGGGGTGTAGCTCGGAGGTCGAATGCCCCTGGGTTCCATCCCCAGACCCGCAAAAAAAAAAAAAAAAGACTACTTCTATGAGGAATATGTCTGGAATGAAGGAATAAAGACCCCCTCAAATATACACCTACATAAAAACAATGAGATCACTGGTTAAAAAAAAAAAACTTCCAAGGTCAACTTTTTTTGAATTCTGGTAATTAACTTAAGGCTTGTAACAATTCGATGAGTGTTTATTCATGAAAAATTGCTGAATCTAAGTAAGACCAATGAGTTTTGTGGTGTTTTAACTTGCCTTAATCCCCAGCTCCAGGGCAGCTTTAAAAACCAATAATCTCACATCCATAGAGGCTTGAAAACTCACTGTCTAGCAGCCACTGGAAGAGACATAATGGGTTTAGAGAAATATAAAAGCCTCATCTCTCAGCCAGGCATAATGATGCATGCTTGTAATCTCAGTATTTGGGAGGCTGAGACAGGAGGATAGCCGTTCACAGACAGCCTCAGCTACTACTTAGTGAGGCCCTTTGCAACTCAGTGAGACACTGTTTCAAAATAAAGAATAAAAATAGGGCTAGGGGCATAGCTTGGAGGTAGAATGCCCCTGAGTTCCATCCTCAGTATCATATACACACAAAAAGCCTCATCTCCATAAAGCTATCATTATTTGACCTGTCTAAAAAGCTCCATTCTCAGGACATGATCTCAACGACTGTGCAAACACTTTTATCTACAAAGAATTAGTACAAAATGGCTAGTGTTTATTATTTAGCTTCATAACTATATAGAGTAGAATTATGAATTGGAATACACAACATGCTTATCAAAAGTATAAAAATCTAAAACCAAAGAATTAAATATCCATAAAGGACTTTGAAAAGCTTAGAGATATTCTTGAGCATATTGAATAACACAGGCATGAGTAAGATTATATATGCACCAGTAAAAAACATAAATAAGTAAATAAATAAATAAATTACCATAGATCTGTGAATTGTATATGGGTTTCTTTGGGGGATGATAAAAGTAGAGTAAAATTGATTGGCAATGGTTATACAATTGTGAACATAATATACTAGCACAATTTTTAAAAGTTTATTCATTCATTAGTACTTTGTTCCTTTTTATTTCTGAAATAATAGGCCATTGTATGGTTAAATAAGTTTCTAATTTATATTTATCAACTGATGTGGGAGTTAAGCTGCTTCCATCTTTAGTTATTATGAAAAGTCTGCTGTGATCATTTGTATACAGTTTTTTGCACTGACACATGCTTTGTTTTTATCACTACCACATAAATCAGACAAATCAAAATTGTTCCATAAGCTCTGAAAATTAAATGGATATTGGAAGTACAACCTAAAAAAATTGCCAGGACCTCAGTATTAAGCCAAGATTTAAGTAGGTCCTAGAGAGTTTTAACAGAATAGACACAATGACTAGGAAATGATTTTGAAATCACCCATCCTATGAAGATACAAGAAATTCACAATTTAAATAAAATATCATGAACTGGCCAAAACACTAATAATAATTGGAGGTTATAGAATTTTAAGGCATATATCATAAATTAATTCAAAAATCATTTACAAGTTCTCCTAAAATGAAAAATCAAAATGTTAGCAAAATATAACTACTAAAAATTAAAACTATACCAGAAATGAGGGGTAGGGGAGGAAGAAAGCTGAGGTTAATCAATGTAAAAGATACATTCGATTATGTATATACATGTGAATATAACATTGTTAACCTGGACACTCAGTATTGAGAGGGAGGAAAAAAGGGAAGCAGGGGAGAAGGCACCAAGTACTATGTGAATATATGCCATTATCAACATTATCCACATTATGATATGAGACTATAGTACACAATAAAATAAAATTTAAAAAACTGAGACTGAGCCCAATCAAGAAAATAAATTATGTTTAAATGTTCCTTGTAAAAAAATGAAAATTATAGATAGGTGTAGTGGTACATACCTATAATTTCAGGGATTTGGGAGGAAGGCTAAAAATGAAGGATCACAGTTTCAAGGCCAGGTTAGGAAATTTACTGAGATTCTGTCTCAAAATAAAATGAGTAAATAAATAAAATTAATAGCACAGTGAGGAGAGAGAGGGGGGAGAGAAAGAGGAGGAGGAGAAGAAGAAGGAGGAGGAGCAGGAGGAAGAGGAAGAAGGAGGAGGAGGAGAGGGGAGAGGGGGGAGAAAGAGAGAGAGAAGAGAGAGAAATATGAAGAAGAAGAAGAAGAAGAAGAAGAAGAAGAAGAAGAAGAAGAAGAAGAAGAAATCACAGAAAATAAGTTATAAAACTGAAAGATATAATAAATTATTAATAATTATTGATATAGTCAGTAGTAGAATAGTAGATAAGACCTGATAGGACCTACAAACTTGAGGAAAATAATATAATATCACAGTCTAATTAAAAAAGAAAAATATACTGAATGATAATGAACAGAGAGCCTCAAGGATGTGTGGGATAGTTAGAAAAGATGTGATATTTGTAGCATCAGAGTTGAAAAGGGGGTGTTCAAAGAGTATTCAAAGATGTAATGACAAACATTTTCCCAAACTGGGGAAATTCCAAGACTTAAAGATGTTCAAGTAAAGCACAAGTACACAAGAAAATAGAAGCAGAGTAATGAGAACTAGAGAAAATTAAGTAACCATTAAATTCAATAATAAATAATAAAATCAATGATAGATATGTAGAGCAATATGGATTCCAAAAATAAACTCTCACATACATATTCTAATTTCAATAAGGAAACAAAGACCTATCTATGGTAAGAGCTTTTCAACAAATCATGATGTAAAAACTGTATATTCAAATGCAAAAGTGTGAAGGCATATACTTACCTTACTCTCTATATAAAAAATTAAGTGAAAATTAATAAAATACCTATCTTAGGAGATGAAATTATAAAACTATTTGAAGCAAACACTGAATAAACCTTTATGATATTGCAAATCAAAACCACAGTGAAATATTTCACATCAAATAGAAAGTCGATGCTCAAAATACAAGAAACAAAACCTGATGAAGGTTTAAGAAGAAATAGACTAATCAACAATTTTGGTTGAAACTTCAACACCTCCATTTCAGTAACTTATACTAGGCAGAAAGTAAATAAATTATAGAGAAGAAAGGAAAATACTATAAATCAATAAAATCTAATTGAAACTTACACAACACTCAATCAACATAAGAATATACAAATAAACACATTTTTAGTTTCTGAAGACTATTCAGAAAGGCAATATATGTTTTATATCACAAAACATACAATAAAATTAAAAATATTTGAAATGAAATATATTATACTAGTCACAGTAGTTTGAACTGAACATAAATTAAAATGAATCATATCAATACATGGCAAAAAGTTAGAAAGTGCTGAAAGAGAAATTTATAGTATCAAATATTTATATTAAAAATGTGAAAATTTTAAAAATCAATGATACAATGTCCTATTTCAATAAATTGGAAAGAAAAGAACAAAATGAATAAACACAAAGCAAAAAAGACAGAATAAACAATAGAATATAAGTGGATGAATCTCCAGGAAATAATCCTGAGTAGAAAAACTCTCCTCAAAGTGGCATATTGTATGGTTCCATTTATGTAGAATGCTTGAAATGACAAAATTCTATAAATGAGTCACAGATCAGTGATTATCTGGGGTTGCCCTGGTGAGAATGGAACAGGGATCATGAGGTAAGGTGATACAATTGAAAAAGCATAACAAGATAAAATTTTGTGTTGATGTAACTGTTTTGTATCTTGATATTATTTTCATTATCCTGGTAGTGGTACTGTATTATATTTTATAAGATGTTACTATTGGGAAAATTGTATAAAGGATACGCAGGGTTCTATTATCTTGAAAAGAAACATATAATCTTTGTAAAAACTTCTGAAAATCCAGGCATTGTGATGAATGCCTATAATCCTAGTACTTGGGAGGCTGAGACAGGAGGATCTAGGTTTGTGGCCAGCCTCAGCTACTTAGTGAGGCCCTCTGCAACTTAGTGAGATCCTATTTCAAAATTAAAAATAAAAAATTGAGCTGGGGGTATATCTCAGTGGTACAATGGCTCTGGGTTCAATCCCCAGCAACACAAACACACACACACACACACACACACACACACATACACACACACACACACATATACACACAGCTTCTGAAAGAGTCTAGGGTAGTTTCATTCTAAAGAGAATTAGGGTAACGGTCTGCTTAGATATGCCACATGTAAGAAATGTAAGAGATAAGTATTCTTTTGGGTATTTAAAAGATACGTCAAATATTTTCATTATTTGTTTCTTCCATGCTGATCTGGCACTATAATCTTAATTCAGAACAATTCCTAGAGTAATGGCAGAGAGGGAAGACAGATAGATCCTCAGAGCTATTTCTGGAGGAAGATATGTATACAGGAATTCCTCCAGGAACGTACTATGTACGTGTGTGTGTGCGTGTGTGTGTGTGTGTGTGTGTGTGTGTGTGTGTGTTTGTGTTTTCCAGTGGTAATATCTTACATCTTACAAAACTACACACACACATACACATATATAACATAATATTATATATATAGATTATATATATATAAATATAATAGAATCATAAAAGTATCCAGGATGTATGAGTCTTCTCTTTTTTTTTCTTTATGCCCTAGAGTGTAAATTAAATGGCTCTACAATAAAACAGGACTTTATATTATAAATTTGTATAAGGCTGTCTTTAGTATTTCTAGCTGAATATATATTTACTGGTCAATGGTTAATCAACAAATTGAACTTGAAAAAAGCTCATCTGATTTGACAATTTAGACTTAAAAATTCATAAGGGTAGAAATTTTTGGCCAAACAATGTAATTTGCAATAATAATATTAATAATTATATTAAGAATTATTATAACAGAATAAATGGCTTCTATTGTATTCACTGTATACAGTCAGAAAGAATGAGTGAACTTCAGATGACTGATTTGATATGGAGCATACACAGGCTGAATCATTTTAAAACCCTGATCCTAAAATTCCTGACAAAGCTAGCACTGAGCATGGGGAAAGTGGTTAGAGTTAGGTCTAAGGAACTCTCATCCTCACCATTATCTAATATTTAACCAGTGCTTACCCTGTCTCTAAGATGTAGAAGATTCAGTATATGATCTTGTACCAGTGTGAAGATGTTATGGTTTAGATCTGGAATATCCCCCAGAAAAGCTCATGTGTTCACAAATTGAACAATAATTGAACCAGAGCTCTAGCATCATTAGTCAATAAATCTACTGATGGAATAATAATTTGAATTGGCTTACTACATGATTTATGTAGGCAGGTAGGGTATGGTGGAAGTAAGGTCACTGGTGTGGCCTTGGGGAATATATTTATACCTGATCCCTTTCATGTGTTCTCTTCCTGCTTCCCAGCTATCCTGTGCAGTTTTCTTCTTACCATCCCCTGCCACCATGAAGGGTCCACCTTGGAGTTTCCAACATTGGACTGAACCTCTAAAACCATGAGCCAAAATAAACTTTTCCTTCTCCAAGTTGTTCTTATTAGGTATTTTGGTCACAGTGACAAAAAGCTGACTGATACAGAAGAAGACACTTGATTGATGGGAGTATACAAAAAAAAAAAAAAAACAGGTATGGAGAACAGGATGGAAGGATTCTAAAAAACATCCTTAGGCTATTGAACTTCCTGGTAAAGGCAGGTGTATTGACTATCTCAGTGCTCCTCTTCAATAGGAGATATCAACAATTAAAAGACAATGTTCAACTTGATGTTTTTAGTGAATCTGCACCATGTATAATTTTACTGTCCTTGTCAAGTTACTTTAAATCTGTTTTACAGCCAGGCGTGGTGGCGCACGCTTGTAATCCCTGCACTTGGGAGGCAGAGACAGGAGGATCACGCAGGTTCGAAGCCAGGCGCATGCGCTGGCATAGGAGACCCTGTTTCCAAATAGAAAAATGTAAAAATATGTCTGGGAGTGTAGCCCGGAGATAGAAGGGCTTCCAGGAACCCCAGTACCACCAAAATAATAATAATAATAATAAAAATAAAAAATAAAAAAATAAAAAAATAAATCTGTTTTATAGGTTTTTTGAAAACTACTTTAAATTGCCAATAAAAATACTCATTGCAGGCCTAAGGGTATTAAAGTCTAAACCTCAACACCAAATCTGTTAGGATTCTCACTTTGCATTGGAACATACAGTTTACACATGGCATGTAGAGTTGAATCTAAAAATCTTCAATTGAGATTTTTAGTACTCTAAGATTTTAAGATTATTATTTGTAACACTGAAAATCTTAAGACAGCCAATATTCAATTTAATATCTATTGGATGCAAATGCAAACAGAAACACAATTCTTGTTCTCCAGGAGCAATAAAGACATAGGCCAATGAAAGTAGGAAAGGTATTTCAGGAAAAAAAGAACAACTAGGATTTCCTCATAAAGGTCTTTTTAGGAGAATCCCAGCATACGAAATGTCAAAAGATTTGTTATATGAAGTTTCAGTTGCTGGAAAGCCCTCTGAGTAATTTTAGTATGGCTTCCAAAAGCAGTAATCTGAAGTTATCAGTTAGTTCATTAGTTGGGAAAGAAAAATTATGATCAGATCTGAAATTTTGAAGTATATGATTTTTGATAGCTGTATTGTTTTTCACCTCATCATTAGAGAAAGGAAATTAAAGATCATAGAAGCAAAAATAGAAGAAATTTCAATTTGATTCTAAAATTGGTCAAAATTTTCAGTTCTTTTGTAGAAGAACTGGTTTTGTCACTCTATTTTAATGTACCTATTTAGTTTAGATCATCATCAGATGATGCAAAAATTTCTCAATGGTATTATTTAGTATAACAGGGTGGAATCAACACTAGAGATTTTACCGGGGATAAGGTATAGATTTTAAGTATCTCCTATGGCAAAAGGTGCAATTGAATATATAACTTCAGGAAGCATCTAAAAGTGTTATAGAGGAATTTTTAGGCCACATGACTCTATTTGCATTATACTGCAGAAATTCTCAAAGGGCAATCAGGAGACAAGTCTGTAAGTTCACGGTTATTGCTGGGGAAATACTCTATGGATACTTTTATTGAATATGACAATTCATTCAATACTATTGTGTCTTTCATTCACCATATATGTAAAGGCAGCATTAAACTGGACTTGATGAAATGGATAATTGCAAACAATATGTACACAGAAGTGCTTTTAACCTACCTTTATAGATATTATGCTTGCACACATACCTCATCTTTTCACAGATGTTATTATGGATAGACTAATCTGGGAAACAAGAATGTTTATGTAATCAAAGCACAGATGTTCGTGGAGGGAGTGATGAAAACTCAGGCAAGTCTAAAGCCAAAGGGAACCACTATGCAGGCTACAAGAGATTTAAAACAGTCTTTCCTTTTTCTTACTTTCTTTAACACTTTAACATCTATCTTATAGATTTACAGCTATTATTTAAGTGAGTCATGTGCCAGAAGAAATGCCAGGCACTTTTGCATTTATTCTTGTTCAACCCTTGCAGTCCTGTAAAATAGTAACTAGTATCCCTATCTGGCAGGCAAGAAAACTAAGAGAAAGATAAATCTGACACTTTTCCAGTGGAGGAATAAGTCTGAACCCAGGCCATCAGATAAGCTCATGGGAGTAAAAACAGAGGTCAAGAGATAAAAAGGTTTGAACGTTTCTTATATAAAGAAAGCACTTTATAATTCATTCCCACAGTTCACATTGGACAAAACATAAGAGTAATAATTAGGTATTTGGGTAGCATAAACGAGAAGTTTTAAGTGGGACAGATCCATGACTATATCAGAGAAGGGCTCCTAACGGAGGCAGGCCTACAGAAAAAGGGGAAGGACATCTCAGTCATGAGAGCACACAATGAAAGGATATAGAGATTCAGATATTCAGTAACATTAATTGATCCATCTCATTAAAAAGCTGATACTAGGATTTAAATTATAAGTCTGACAGCAGTAAAATAAAGAACAACAAAAAAGAAAAGAGAAAGACCAAGGATTGAGTTTCATCATTCACAGCTGTATGTCCTTGACAAAGTTCATTACATTTCCTGATTTGTATACTAGGAATAACAATACCCATCATTTTCTCACAGGGTTGCCATATAAATTAAAATCCACTATATATGTGTATGTGTTCTGTATAGATTTATTGAGAGAAAAGAGTTTATTACACAAAGTGGATTTCCATCAGAAACACTCTTAAAAAAATTCCTCAGAAATACACATTGAAGATTTTTTTTTGTGGTACTGAGGATGAAACCCAGGGGTATTCTACCTTTGTGCCATACTCCCAGCCCTATTGTTTAGTTTTTCTTTTTTTGTTTGTTTTGAAACATGTTCTCACTGAGTTACGAAGGGCCTCGTTAAGTAACTGAGGCTGTCCATGAACCGAACCGTGATCCTCAGGTCTTCACTTCCCAAATGCTGGTATTACAATTGTCCTCCACCACGCCCAGTCACATTGAAGATTTTAATGCCCATAGTTTTTCTCCTTTGTCTCAGAGTTCTTTCCTGGAACTATTTATAAAGTACTTGATGAGGACAGTTGAGAGACTAAGAATTCAGACAAGCAAATTCTGTATCTCTGGTTTAATGGATATAACATTGTTGATTGACTATGAGACTGAAGTAGAAACCATCCAGGAGGTATATACTGCCAATATAATGAAAAAACTACCTATAAAATATACATAGGTTATGTTCTACTCTTTAAACA
The DNA here is from genome assembly GCF_963383645.1 of Muscardinus avellanarius. Lineage (NCBI taxonomy): Eukaryota > Metazoa > Chordata > Mammalia > Rodentia > Gliridae > Muscardinus > Muscardinus avellanarius. The sequence continues at coordinate 100,345,583 of NC_137792.1, forward strand.
ATATATTTTGCCCTTAGTCAAAGGAGAAGGGATCCAGCATGTAGACATATGCTAAAATGGTGGAGGCACAGAGCTTCTGTTGTACATTATTAGGGTGATCATATATGAAAATACTATGAAAATGGGAGTATCAATGAGGACAATACATAGAGCTTAATATGTTTCTGCTAAAAATAGTGCTAAAAATACAGGAGATGGATGTTAGGTATCATTTGAAGCCATTACAAACTGCTTTTAAAATATGCAGCCAAGTTTGAGGAATAATAAAAGCTCACAGTTGTATATAGTAATAGAGGGTAGCACTGAAGGGATTAAACAGAGTTTGCACCTCATGAATTTGTTTGCCTGGAGCTAGGATCAGAAAACTGTACATTCTTATAGCCCAGGTATATAAGAACCTGATACAGAATAATTAACTTTGTGCTTTTTATTTATGAATGGTATGAATGAAATATTTACTTTAAAACTTAGAGTATTAAGAAGGAACCTGAAACTTAGAATGATCAAGGGATGAACATGCCCATCAGATAAATGTCCTTCTAAAGCCATCTCTCACTCCTTTCTCACTCCTGGGTGTACTATACTTTCTCTGTAATTGATGAGATGCCATCCAAAGGCTTTACAGAAACACATAGCAGAGCTGGGTGCAGTGGTACATACCTATAATTCCAGTACTTGAGAGGCTGATACAGGAAGACTGCAGGTTCAAGACCAGTCTCAGCAACTTAGTGAGTCCCTCAACAACAGAGTGAGAGACCCTATTTCAAAAACTAAATAAAATGTATCTCAGAGTTTCAATCCCCAAAACAACAACAGTGGAAAAGAAAATAAAATGCACATAGCAAAGATTTTGATAAATTGACATATACAGTCAACTCACATACACACATACAGCAGATACAGAACACAATGGCAGATTGGAGACTACTACTACTACTACAGGTTGAGCATTCATAGCTGAAAATTCCAAAACCTAAACCTTTTATCAGTGTTGTGCCCAAACATGTTTCAGATTTTGGAACATTTTAGAGTTTGGATTTTTGAATTAGGGTTTCTCAGCTGGTAAGTCCTAAGCATATATTCAAAAAGCAGAAAATCTGAGGTCTGAAACACTTCTAATCTCAGGCATTTTGTATAAGGGATATCCAACCTATACCTACAAATAAAATGTGCCTTTAAGGAACCGGTCATATCCTATTTTCACATTAACATGCTGAGTATTCCTCAGTATAAGGCATGCAGTATGAGAAATGACTTGTATCTTGCAAGTGTAATATATATAGGAACTGGCATGTTTTGGGAGAGCATTGGTTTCAATTAATATTAGAAATCTAAGATTTCACTTCAATGCCAGGAGGCTTACGTGAATATACTCTATTGTCCAACACTCACTACTTAAACATAACTCTCTTTTTATCAATTAATCTACCAAGTGGTCTTTTCCATTTACAAAGCATTCAAGTGGAACTGAGCATCATCTAATACTATGCTGTGGTAGTCACACTGAAGCAAACTACATGGGGAAAAAAAACCATGTATTTTCTCCCCTACTGTGATATTTACTAAACACAAACTACTGTTCTTCAGTAAGAAACAGAGTAAATAGAAAATAACATTTTCTGTTAATATCATTGCTTCTAAAGTTTTAGGGTAAATCACCCTATAGCTGATGTACATCAGACTCCAAATAATACTGTCAGGCTTGTATAATTATTAATACTTTACATTATATGAAATTATATTAATAAACCTTGAAATTACATTAGTGTTCCAGAGCGAGTTTTTTGGGGAACCTGGTGTTTCTGCATAAAACTGTTTCTTTAGCCCTATTAATGTTAAGTTATAACTGTTGGTGATTTTTTCCCCTCTAGAGCACATCTGTCTCCATCTGTACAAACTACTTAAGGTACCATTAGTGGCAGATATAGATTTTGCCAAGCATTCAGAAATACAAAGTTATTTCAAATTTAAGCAGTGTAGCCTTCAGCTCTTGCATCTCTGAAGGATGAGCAACATTACTTTAAATGACATCTTTTTGTCAAAGTTGCTTGGGATAAAGACAGAATGAATCCATTTGTATAAATTGTGGCTTCACAACTGAAGGATTATAAAAACATATTGTGCTACACTTAAACTTAGAACTATTACTATAGTTAAAATATGCCATTTTTCACTAGAAAAAATGGCAAATACTTAAAATGAGATCATCAATCACAACTAATTCACTAAATATACAATTGAAGCTGCAATACAAAAAGAAAACGCTGTTGGGCAGAACATCTGTCACTAAATCAAACATCTTCATTTTCATTGGACAAAGTACTAAAGATTTTCAAGTTCTATAGTATATATAATTTAATTCCTTTTTCAAAGGGACAACCCACCCCACACTATCATTTGGGGGGTATTTTTTCTGGGTTGGTATCTGAATTTTGAAAGGTATACCTCCATGACTTTCTCTACCTGAGTCTATATGTTCCAATTTCGCTGTGAAAGATATTCACCAGGCAGTCTTAACTTTGTTTTTCTAGTCACAAATAGTTATCAACAGGGAAATATACTTTAGGACTCTTGTTCCTAAAACTTTAAGCCATCTTTTAAGTCAAGTTTAATTTATTAGTCTGCTAAGGTTACCAGATGTTTTCTGTTACACAAGATAATCTTGGATTCTAACTTCCCATCCCAGGCCCATTGATATTTTCTGTCCTCATTGAGTCTGGTTCCTTTCCAGACCTAAAAAATAACACATTGAGCCACAGCAATTACCTAACTTGTGTAGTATACATTTTTTTGACCTGCACTAAAAATGTTTTATAGGATAAGTTAATTCTTGTTATCTATGGGATAAAATATAAAATGGTAAGTAGAATAAGTTTCTATAATTCCCCTTGCCACAATTTTCTTGTTATTAAGTTAAATACCTAAAGGAAGAGTTTGGGTCACTTTTAACTGATTCAGTGTAGTGGGATTAATAGGAATTTTGTTAGAGTCCAAGTAAAAATAACGCCCAAACCATGTATTCATGCAAGGGGCTATTAGGAATTATGGTTGGGCTTTTAGTCTCAAAAACACAGGAGCTAATTAAGATCTGAAATAAAGCAGATACAGCAGAAAGGAAGAAGATCCTAACAACAAAAGAGCTGAGCCAATAACCATGACAAAATTACAGTAATAAAAAGGTAGGGTTCCAGGTCACAGGGTGGAGCAACAGAGTAGAGATAGTCTAAGAGGTGAGAGGTGCTCTATATTAAGTTGAAGTTGGTATCAATTCCTTGTGTACAGTTGTTCATCTACCCTGCAATATCTACTCTTTGATGTACTGATGGACTCAACTGTTGGCAAAGCAAACTTTGTTGGTGTTAACCACAAACTAGCTCATCCAAAAGGAGCAAAAACAACAATGACAGCAGCTTAGTCTAAATTATTGTCACAAAACAGGATTCTATATTTCTATGATACTTTTGCTCCAACACATTTCTACTCCATGATACATATAGAAACTCCATCTCGAATGTACTTTCTATTTTTTAATTATTTTATTGGTACACTGTAGTCATACATCTTAATGGATAAAAGACTCGTGGAGACATACATGCACACATCATTCAATTAGCCTTTACCTGATCCCCACATATTCCCTCCCCCTCCCTCCTTCCCATGCTTGGCTTAGTGATTGACTTTGATATGTTTGTTTAAGTACATCATGTGCTTTAAATATACCCCAAAACCCAAACACAGTTTCCAATAGTAACATGTTTAGATTTTTAAGCTTGGTCTTTCACCTCTTTGTGCTTTATCTTCCTGAATTACTATCCCCTGTCTCTTTATCTGGTGTCGGCTGCTTCAGAATCTCATGGCTAAATGCCAGTTCAATTTTTCCCATGTTTCTAACCAAAACTTATCTTTAGTCTTTGCCATATACCCATTATCTGGTACTTAACCAGGTTCTTATCTCTCATGTCCCCTACCTGAATAACATTACTCATATCTTCATTTAATCTCAGACAGTTCCTTAGTTAAAGAAACTAGGTGAAGGAAGAGATTGCTTAAATTTGCTTTAAGATTAAATTAAGATTTGAGCGACGGTTTTCAGTTGGCATGTAGGGCTGGGCATGGTGACGTACACATGTATTCTCAGTACTTGGAAGGCTTCGACAGGGGAATCTCAGGTTCACAGCCATCCTCAGAAACTTGGTGAGGCACTCTGCAACTTAGGGAGACCCTGTTTAAAACTAAAAACAGGGCTGGGGTATAGCTCAGAGGTAGAATGCCCTTGGGTTCAATCTTTAGTGCCACACACACTAAAAAAGTTGGGAAGTAAGGACTAGAATACCTGGCAGAGCAGGAGATGTTGACATTGCTATTTAAAACCATTTTGTTTTGATTGTAATGGGAATATTTAGGCTTGACATGGCTGTTGATTTTGATAATTTTTTCTCTTCCTCAGTTTGAAACTTTTTTTTCAGTGGCTATAGTGGCCTCTTTGATATTGGATATTGCCCATATCATACTTTTAAAACATAATATTAAGCTTAACATTAAACATTATTTAATATTTAACTTAATATTATATTAAGCATATTAAGCATGATATTAAATAGCAAACCATTTATTTAATAAATTGTCATGCTAAAAAGAAAGGTGAAAACCTTTCAAATTAAAGGATAATGACTATGACTATTCTGTTACTGAAATAATTTTAATCTACTGAAATGTTAATTTCAATGTTGTTCTCAAGAAAATTTCTGGACTGAAGTACTTTTAAATAGAATTAATCAATGGGATTGGGTTTGGATAAATACAAGGAAGTTCATACCATCTGCCTCTAGATGGGTGATAATGCAATATTATAACTTTAGTAATCCTTGTATTTCTGGTGTATATGATATTTATAGTAGTAAATATAATAAACATATGCCTCATGCATCCAAATTATTCACATGAATTTTTTTTCAAATTTGGCACAAAAATTAAAATCAATATAGGTAAAATTTGGGCAAATTGTTACTGAGGTCACATTAGAAAGAACTGAAGCTCTAATTTGTATTGAATTCCTTTATTATTTTTACAGTGATACAATAAACATGAATTTATATGATGGATCTACATACACTCCCTATACTGTTTGTGGCATTGCTTGTAGCTTACCTGTATTTTACATACATAGGCATGAAAGTAAATTCTATTATGTCCAAAACCTCCCCATTCTTGCACATGTATATCTCACATTAGGAAATTCTATTATGTAAATTTAGATTTTCAAAATAGAAAAAATATTGGGTGAGTTTCTGCTTCTGCATACTATATTTTATAAAGGAGCTCTCACTGTTAAATCAATTAATTTCCAACTGCACTCACTCAGTTCTCAGAAAATGACAATAAATTATATACAGATTTTAAATTACCTTGTATAGCTTCAGAACTTCGATGTAAGTAATCAGTCAATTAGGTTATTTTATTAAGAGATTAGGATTGCAAAATTTTCACTGTTCCATTTAGAGTTTCCCTTCCTAGTCTGAGTGTATTCAGTATTTGGTAGGTCATCATCTATATACCTATATATTCATTCATAGTACCATACAGTCTATTTCATATTATACAACCTCCAAAGCTAAGCAAATGTACATTCATTTCAGTAATACAATAAAGACTTTTCTGGTTCTTTCTTCCTACAATAGCTCCTACTCCCACTGGCCAATGATTTAGGGATATTACCCACTATTATAAATGTAATTTGTAATAATAGATTTGGGGACCTGCTCAGGTGAAAACAACCATATATAGGAAACACATGTAGCTGTTAGTAGTCATTTGAACTTTTGTGTGAAGTAGTTATCAAATACATGAGGGAAATCTAGTATTGTTGAGAGTAAACATGTAGTATTAAGTTCAAAGTTCACTCATTTTTAAATTATGGATAGGACAAATTTAGCTATCAGGATTAATAACTAGTACCATTTATGAATGTGTAATTCTGCAAGTTTTAATATATAGAGATTATTATGAAGTAGTTTAGGGATACAGATAAAACAGTGAGGTTCAAAAATAAAAAGGGCAAGAAGCAAGGAAATGAATAATGAGTAACTCAACAGCAACTGAGTCCATGTCCTTGTGCCCATGTCTTTGTCTGCAGTTTGCTTAATGGTTGAAAATCAACAAAACTGAAAAGTAACCATAAGACATCGAGAAACCAGTCCTTTAGTAATTATACACATTAAATACTTGGTGATAGAGAAATAACTCTAGTGTATTATCATAGTTGGACACCCATCCGTAGGTAGAGATTTAAGATGCTATTTAAACATGTAAGGAAGGAAGAAGCATGTGAAGGTGATGCACAAGCACAATGAAAACTAACATGAAATTGCAAAACTCTACCATGGCTCCACCTATAGTCCAGCACTCAGCTGCTCTATAAACATTTGGACTCCAGAGAGGGCATGATTCTCACTCTCTTTGCTTACCTGCATTCCTATTCTCTACTGTGTACATTCCATTGATAATAAATCTCTTGCTCTATTACTCATGCATTATGTGTACTTAAATTATTTCCTATGCTAGGTGTAGTGGAACATGCCTGTTATCCCAGTACTTGGGAAGCTGACACAGGAGAATCACAGGTTTGAGGACAGTCTCAGCAATATAATGAGACATGCAGCAGCCTAGTGAGACCCTGTTTCAAAAACAAACAAATAAGGAGACTGGAGGTGGAATTCCCCTGGATTCAATCTCCAGCAACTCCCTTTCCTCCTACACAAATTATTTTCTGCATTGAATCAAGAACCTGCAAGGTTTTAGTAGAGGTTTCTTCCATCCTTGAAAACCTACTTGGACTCTTGAAATTAGTCTTTGTCCTCACTTTTAACATCTTGGTAATCAATTATCTCCTTTTGTCTTCATATGGTTTTGCCTTTCTCAGAAGTCATCTAAATAAAATCATACACTATATAAAATTTCGTGTCAGGCTTCTGTTTCCCTTAGTACAAAACTTTTAATATTCATCCATACTGTTGCATATGTCAAGGGTTCATTCTTTTTTTCATTACTGAGCAGTGTTTCATTGTGCAGCTACATCACAGTTTCATTATCCTTTCACCTGTAGAAAGACATTTGGACTGCTTCCAGTTTGGGGCACCAATGAATAGCGCTGCTACAAGTACTGTGTGTGTGTGTGTGTGTGTGTGTGTGTGTGTGTGTGTGTTTGGAAATAAGCTTTCATTGTGAGATTGCTAGGTCACATGATAAATGTATGTTCAAATATATAAGAAACTTGCCAAACTATTTTTCAGAGCACTGTACCATGTTGAATTTTTATCAGGAGTGTATGAGGCTTCCAGTTGATCCAACATGGTATTGTCAGTGTTTTTTCTTTGCTTTTAATGTTACCTATTTCAAAGAGTATTAAGGTATCAAATTGTGTCTTTAGTTTGCATTTCCTAATGATTTAGCACCTATTTGTGTCCTTATTTGCTATCTGTATATATTGTTTGGAATTTATCTACTGAATTTGTTTTTATTTTATTGTTGCATTGTAATTATATATCTTGATGAAGTTCAGGGTAGTAGTGGCATACATGCACACAACATTCATTTAGCCCTCCCCTAGTCCTCACCCTATTCCTTCTCCCTTTTCTCCTTCCCAAACTACTGATTGACTTTGATAAATTTGTATATGTATGTCTGTATGTATATCATGTCCAGTGAGGTGTTTCCTTCTTCCCTCTCCCATTTCCCTTAGTTACCTTAGATGAGTGAAAAAGGGAACCTATCTTAATTAGGATATTCATTTTCTAATTATTCAGTTTTGAAAGCTCTTTATATATCTGGGACATAAGTTCCTTGTTATATATGTAATTTGCAAATATTTCTGCAGGTACTAATGACACTGTAGGCATTTAGTAGTAACAGATTATATAGGTAATGAAAGAGTAAATGCAAGGATGAACTTAGATCACATTATCTAATTAAAATATTACAATAGTTATGGCATTATTGTAATGGAACCAAATTTTAATACAGATTTGTAGATGCTTACTGCTTTAAGGAACTAGAGGATATGTGTATGGTACCTTATAATCATCTTGCACAATTTTCTAATTATATAGATGCAACAACTAAAGGAAATATTTAATTCATTTAAGTTTATCTATTTTGCTCCAGTAAAATAAACTTGGGATCCTTACCACTTCATAGGCAGTTTTAATAAGTTAACAGAAATGAGATCAGCTGAACATTTCATGAATTTCAACTCTCACTGGGTATAAATATAGTCATTGTGAGGAGAAAAAAATTATACACATTGATAGTCACTATACTGTGCTGAACAATAGACAAGTGTTCCAATTTCATCACCAAGCATGGATGGACTATAATATCAAGCCATGAACTATGTGGAAAGTAATAAAAAGCATAATAAAATATATTTTTTATACCACTGATCAAGCCATTTATTAAAGAGAAGATTAGCTTTGTATATTAAAATTCAAGTTGGTCTAATGATTCATGCTCAGGCATGGTCTAAAACAAGTATTAGTTTCCCATCTGTCACCAAGACAAAAAATCAATTATTACACCCACTGCCAGATAATTGTTTGAATAGTGAAAATGACCTGAGGAGAAATAACTATGAGTTAAAAACAACTTTGTCCTTTGTCTTGGCAATGGTTTCCTTGGGTATGGCAAATAGCTTTTCCAGAGCCTGTGTGACACTCTAAAATAGGTGTTCATAATCCAAGATTTGCTTTCAATCTTATGAATATTCCCTCATCCCACTCACTAAATAGCATTGTATGAAAAATAGGATGAAATGGGTCACAGGAAGAATTCTAGACAAAGAAAGAGCTACTAAAGATGAACAAATAAGGCAACCGAACTGAGGGTATGGGAGGGGGTAAGAATGAAATTCTCTAATGCACATGATGTACATAAACATATCAATATCAATCACTAATTCAAACATGAGAAGGAGGGCAGGGGAGAGAATGGGGTGGGAACTGGATAAGGGCTAATTGGGTGATGGGTGCATGTATGTATCCACCATCTTGTACTCCCATTAAAATGTATGACTGCAATGCACCAATAAATTTAAAAAAAGAAAAAAAAGAAAATATACATTGTTTTTCTAGGAAATCTTAGATTCAAGATTCTCAAGCACTTTTATCAGAATCTTATTTTAAGAAAACTAAAATTAATCCAAATCAAACAAAAGAAAAGCTTCCCTAACATAGGGAAGATTTTGAGTGGGCAATTGCCTGTAGGTACTTTGATTGTGGTGGCTGTATAAAAGCCTACTATACAAATCCCAGTTTTGTAATCCATTCATCTGTTGATGGACATCTTGGCTGGTTCCATAGTTTGGCTATGGTGAATTGGGCAACTATGAACATAGATACACATGCATTAGTTTGGTAGTTTGGCTTCCTATCTTTTGGGTTGATACCCAGAAGTGGTATTGCTGGATCAAATGGTAGATTTGTTCCCATTCTTCTGAGGATTCTCCATACTGTTTTCCAAAGTGGTTGCACTAATTTGCAATCCCACCAACAATGTCTTAGAGTTCCCACTTCTCCACATCCTTGCCAGCATCTGTTGTTGTGTGTGTTTTGAATGATTGCCATTCTAGTTGGAGTTAGGTAAATCTCAGGGTAGTTTTCAAAACTGGGGATATGTACACAATGGAATTTTACTCAGCCATCAAAAAAAAACTCAATTACATCATTTTCAGGGAAATGGATGGAACGGGAGGACATTATGCTAAGTGAGATTAGTCAGTCACAAAAAATAAGAAATCAGATGCTTTCCCTAATATGTTGGAGTTAGGGAGAAATGGGTCATAGGAGGAACTCTTGAAAAAGGAAATCCTATAGAGGAGCAAACAAGACAACCTAAAGGAAGAGAAAGGAGGGGGGGAGAGGAAATTCTCTAAAACATGCAACGTACTGAAACATATCAAAGTCAATCACTAAGCCAAGCAAGGGAAGGAGGGACGGGAGGGAATGGGGTGGGAATTGGGTAGGGGTTAAACCAGCGATGTGTACATGTTTGTACACACAAGTTTTTTACCCCAATATGATGTTTGAATATAATGCACCAATAAAAAAAATTTTAAAAAGCCTACTATATCATCAATATCTCCACCATATAAATGAAAGATATCCAAAATCACAAAATTATTTCATTTCTTAAACCTGAAACATTACCCTTGGAATGGCCACATATTAAGCCATTTTATCCATCATTAACACCATACAACAAGCAATATCCTTAAATAATTTCTAGATGTTGTTATTTGCCAAAGAGAACAGTTGAATATGTGGGAGCATATTGAACACTAAATGTGCTCATTATATTAAGAACAGTATGGAGTAATGAACCACAGAAAATAAAGACAGTGGACACTGAATCTAGTACTAAAATTTGCTATGAGCTAGTCCTATCTAGCCAAGTCTTGGAACTTGGGGGTTCTTCATTAGTTAAACCTAGTTTTTCGATAAGAGTTAGTTTAAGAGTCTAGTCAAACTTTGGCCAGAACATCACCAAACTATAACTGCACCCGATTTTTTGCAGTATATTCAGTGCTCTCAACACAGAATCCTTAACCCCAGATATTTACAAGCTCCCATTTACACAAACATCTATTTTATTTATTTTCTCTCCTCATAATTTGCACACAACATCATGTATTTCATTGTCCTACACTCATGTACATTATCCTATATGCTATACTTCCTTTATGCTCTTGGAAAGTGTCAAATCTACAGAATACCTAAAGTAGACAAATTCTTGTCTTTGACCAAGGCAAACATCATCACTATAAATGTGGGGAAGATGATATTTCTTGAGATGGCTTTTTCTAGAGACTAATAAATGCTGTGTCTTTACCTAAAACTGGTGACAGTTTTGTCAAGTAGATATTTTTTCATCTTTTAGGAGAAGCAAGTTGGTTAAAAATAATATAGTCAGATTTTGTTACAAAGATTTGGGGATATTAAAGGTCAGGTCATTTCCCCCAAGGCCTAACATGAGCCTGTAGGAAAAATCTAGAGAGTGTAGGTTGTCTTTAAGAAAGGTTTTGGTGCTGAAACATCAATACTAGATATAAAGAATCTTCAGCATCCATCTGCTTCATTTTTGTTGTGTTTTTTGTAGTAATGGTGATGGAACCCAGGAGCACTGTACCTATGAGCTACACCCCCAGCCCTATTTTTTAGTCTTTTCATTTTTATTTTTTTGAAATGGAATCTCACTGAGTTGCAAAGGGCCTTGCTAAGTAGCTGAGGGTGTCTGTGAAGCTGCAATCCTCTGGTCTCAGCCTCCCAAATGCTGTGATTACAAGCATGTGCCACCATGCCGGGCTCATCTGCTTCATTTTGGTGTTCCAACTTCGATAAAATTTGTTAAATAAAATTCTGGGTTCCTGATGTAGAGTACACTCAGAAAACATGCCACTGGAAAAGTCTCACCATCTGACCTGTTCTAGAAACTTTGGGGAAAGTCACCAAGTAGGAATGCATCAATATTTTGCACTTAGCTTTTAATTCTTTTCAGTTTGACTTTCAGGTTGAACCTTTCTTCATATCCAATCCTGACATTTTAGTAAAGTATTTGCTACCAGCTCAGTAAATATTTAGATACAGTCATATTATGTATGAGTTTTATGTACCAGGATGAAATTGCAAATGCTTTGAAAATTGTTTTGCTTTGTTAAATGGTAATTTTTCTTCAAGTTTTACTAAATTAGTTTTGCTAAAATAGCTAGCATATGACTTCATGAGTTTGCAGATTCAGTACTATGCTGTGCAACAGAGTCCATTTAATGCTATAAACTATATTGTACTTACTAAGCAAACATTTTGATTACATAGTCAAACAATTCTTTAACAGTAAATATTAACCCAAAAAGATATAAAATGCTGTTTCAAAGAATATCTATACTTTCACAGGTAACTGATCAGAAACTAGACCATATGTCTCTTCAATTTACATACTGCCAATAACATAAGATTTTAAGGTTCCAAATATCATTTAATAGCTTAATTATATGTAGAAGATTTTAGTATACTAATGATATGACAGTCCTGATTAACATGGACATTTAATTAGAAAAGATGCTGTATAAACCTGGACATAATTGTTTTTAGAATGATCTTGGAGTAGAATATAAGAAACTAGGAATTATTTTCCATTTTTTTGTGGGGGGCTTGAACTTGAACCCAGGACATTCTACCTCTGAGCTATACCTGCAGCCCTATTTTTTTAAAATTTGAGACAGGGTCTCACTAAGTTGCATATGGCATCACTAAGTTTCTGAGGTTGGCAATGAACCTGTAATCCTCCTGTGTCAGCCTCCCAAATACTGATATTACAAGTGTATACTACCACCCTCTGCTCGTTTTCAAATTTAAAATACTTTTAAGAGGAAAACAACAACAGCCCATTACATACATATTATGGTTCTTCATTATTTAAGGTTCATAATTATATGGATTAAGATATAGTAGAAGTAATACTGTGTACCCCAAATCGAAAATCACATATAAAAATATCATATATTGAGGCTAATTTATTAAGGGATGACATATGAATTTCATCTCATATGTTAATTCTGTTAAGTTGGTAATGATTACTTAGAGTTTTGGAGAATGATTTTGTGGCTAAATATGTACTCAGAATGAAAGAGTACTGCCAATGGTTGGCATTGTAAGCCATGGATATAGGACATGATATCACAAATGTCAGGAATCTTTCACTCTGAACTCTATCAAAATGTCCTTGTTCAATTTTATTGCCCAATATTATTGTCATACTGAGTTTCAGAATCATCTATATAAATCAGAAAAAAACATAAATAAAAGAATATGTTGACTAACTGGAGATTGGGCCTAGGTAATCCAAGAAGATTTTCTGGAGGTATGGGTCATGAGAATTCATCTTTGAATACAGAGCTCAAGGAATTTTTTTCTCCTTGTCATTGACAAAGTAAATTGATAAGTAAGCCTGGACTCTGAAACAACAGTTGATAAGAGGTTGCTTCTTTATACTGGAAGCTGTAATGGCTACAAAAATATCATAAGACTAGAGGGTTTAGGTTCATAACAATAGTTAATTCTTCAGAGGCCTAGAATTTATGCTATTTCCCACAGGTAAATCCAGCCTGAGGGCTCTTTTGTAAGTAAACATTTATTGGACTAGAGTTACTGCCATTCTTTCATTTATTGTCTATTACTGAGTTCAGGCTACAATAAGAGGGCTAGGTAATTGTAACAAATATTTGGGTTTGCAAGGCAGAAAATGTGTTATTACCTGGTCCTATATAGAAAATATTTGCTAGTCTATGGTCAACTAGCTTTAGAATTAACTGTCCTTTTTGTTAAAATACAGACTGTTGGACCTATATCAAATTCACTGAAGCTCTGCGTTATAAGGAGCAAAGAATTTGCATTTTAACAAGCATTATAGTTGATTCTAAAGCATATAAAATTTTGAAAACTATGGTTTTGTGTCACAGAATTTGATACGCAAAGACTCTCAATCAAATCTCCCAACAGTGAGGGATGCCTGCTCTCATGGTATTCCTAGAGATATCTAACAGAAGTTTCATTTTATTATCTCTTGAATATTATATATTTTATGTTCAGGTTCAGGTACAACTCTTTAATAACTTGATGACTTTCACAATTTTTCATCAATAAACTTATTTATGTGATCCTAATTTTATTTAGAATTTGCATAGCATTATACCAAATATCAAGTTATGAAACATCTCCTTGATAAAAAAAAATAAAACTTAGTATAAGGACCTTGTAATTCTTACTCTAATCTTATTTTCAGTTTTCAAAGCTTCCTTTACTGAAATTTGGTATGATTTGCATTTCAGATCAAGATACTTCTGAGTATTATTAAGTTTCCGTCTTTGTGGCATAACATGTCTCAATCTAATCTAGCAGACTACGTCCAGGAAAGAGAAGTCACAGGATTTGGGTGACAAGAAAGCACAGTCCATCTAATTTCCAAATCTCGGCTAGATTTGGATTTTCTAGGCCACAGACCTTCTTGCACATATTTTATATAAAGCCTGATGATTTGGGAGATAAAAATTAATTAGGGCAAGTAGCATGAATAGATAGTTCTAGAAAAGATCAGGAGACTTACAAATAGACTTAGTGTTGATTAAATCTTGAAAATCTGATCTTAGTCTTTTCTGCTTTTATTTCTCTCAATTACACATTCAGAAAATTATAATTACTATTAGTTACTGAGTTTACTAAATGGAAAAAATGATATGAGCAAAGCTCTCTCTGTCAAATTGAATGAAAGAAGCAGGCGACTGAGGTTGTTGAAGTCAGATGACCCCTAGAGACCTAGCAGAGACTCCAACAGTGCTAGATATTGTCAGAAAATCTAAAAGAAATGGCTTCTGAGACTGTCAAGTCAAATGGCTTATGGACAAAGTAAAAAGTCTGAATAAGCAAAATATCAACCTGAGAATATATCAAAGAGTTTGTGAATTTCACTTTCAATAGAAAAATGGAAAACTATCATATTTATCTGTACCCCTGGATTCTGGACCTGGGCAGCTTTTATAAATCACACAAATTTCAGATCACTACTATCAACATGCAAGACATTTCCAGTGTTTTGAAATACTTGATTTATATAATGCAACAAATATTTTGTAGGTTTTGTTCTCTTGGATGTTACTGATTTTTTCCATTTTTATTCAACTTTCTGAAACTATAGGAAACTAGATGTTACTAGGTTGTTCAATTTTACTTTCTTTTGTAACATTAAAATTTATTGCTTATGAATCATATTTTCTTTCACTATTTTAATATACTCTTTTATATTTATGTATATCAAAACCATATTTTCAATATTTTAAGCCAGAATCCTTTTTGGAATATTTTGAACCTCAAACATCTACTTATTATGACTTTGAATATTTATTATTCTAAATGCTTCCAGTGGAACCGGAAATTAGAAACACAATCATGAAATTGCTAAATATCCCTTCTTATTACTAATAGAGGACAGTAGTTAGTACTTATTCTTATACCATAATCTAAAACTCATCTACAAATGTTACTGATATAAATACATTTCTCACAATGTCACAGAAGTAAAGATGTTTTCTTTCTGGAAAAGCAGCCCTTTTAGATTCTGCTTCCTCTAATGACATCAATAAGCTTTCAGATTTAATCCAATTAATTTAAACAATACTTACTGAATGTCTACTAAACACAAGGATTGGTGCCAGAATCTGCAAATCAGTATGTTCTGTATGTAATATACACATCTGCTGAGTTTATAAACAGGACTCCAGAAGGTTTAGAGACATGACACTTACTACGAAGGATAGAGAGTCAAAGTGATATATCCTAAAGTAAATAAAATATTTGAGGCAGCTCCACTTAGGAAAAATCCCTCCCAAAGCCAAGTTATATAAACCCCCCTCTGGACACATGTCGGACTCAGATGCAGAGACAACAGCTGCTGAAAGTCATAGAGTGTTAGAGAGTTCCAGAACAGGTGGGAGGATGAAGAGTCAGAGGAGAGTGGGAGACATCATAGTGCTGGCAGCAGGAGGCCTGACCGAGAGCCTGTAAAAGCCCAACCCCCCCAACCCAGCAGGAGAGAGCCTGGACAGCAACTAAAGCAAGGTGACTGGATTAAAATACCTTCCTAGGCCTAGCTAGTCAAATTCCCAAATGCCTCTGTTGCACCCATTAGGGAATTTGCTACTTGAGATAAAAATAACATTGTGTATTTTACTGTTGAAAGTGTGATATATTTATAAATTAAATTCAGCTTTGGACACAAACTATTTGGAGCGCAAGAAATGAAAACAAAATGCTTCCCTTCCTTATATTTTTCCTTCGAACATAACTTTTCTGCATTTCAAATCACTGTAGTGTGCTTAGGACTATCTGGGCTTTTTTAATCCCAATTTTCTTCTGGTATGGCCTTAGAGTACATGGCCATGCCAACAGTATCATTAAAAATCCAAGTGTCAAGATGGCATGCCTGAATTCATAAAGATTCAAGAAGGAAAAATGGAATTTATCCTTTTTTCACTTATTCAGTTACGCAGTCATTCATCAAATATTTAATTTTCAACACTGAACCAAATACTGTGTTAGGCCCTGGTGACACAGAATAAAATGAGACACAGTATTAGCCCTTATGGCATCACAATGGGGTGACAGACAATAAATGAATAAATACATAATTGAAGAATTAGGTATTGGGTAGGCAGTGAGGAAATGAGACTCCCAGAAGGTTAAGGGTTAAGAAAACCAAAATCCAGAAACCCCTCTAAAGATGGAAGGTATTTTTGTGATCTTCATTGGACATGATCATGATAATTAGTTGGAGAGGAGTAGAGCCAAGATGTCAAGAACCAAAGATCTAAGTGCACCAACCTTAGATTGGTGGACTGTTGCTACATATAGACCATGGAACAAAATACAAGACAAACAGTTTCGCTGGGTGTGGTAGCGCACGCTTGTAATCCCCACCCTTGGGAGTCGGAGACAGGAGGATCACACAGGTTTGAAGCCAGCCTTGCTGGCATAAGAGACCCTGTTTCCAAATAAAATATAAAATAGGTCTGGGAATGTAGCCCCAAGGTACAAGGGTTCCATCTCCAGTACCACACACACAAAATAAAAACCAAAAACAGTCTCATGACTTTGGGGAATTAAAGGCCATAGATGATAGATTAACTAAGTCAAAGAAAAACAAGATGAAAAATGATTTTTTTTCATTGGTTAATGTCTCTACATAGGGGCTTCAAACATATATAAAGCCCTATTCTCAGCATCAATATCAGCTACCCTTCAGAGATTTCTCCCCTGTGTGGGAGCTTTAACGCTGCTACTCTCTTTGGTGGATCAAATGGACTCGGGAAAAGGTGATATACAACTGATCAATTGATGGTGCTTGGCCTGAGCTATACTTGGGCAGTACCGGAAGGACCCACTCGATTCTAAAATCTGCCAAGGCCCCCAAGGATGAACTGTCTTTGGATTGCTTCTCTTTGGTTAATCAAGTGAACTTTAGCAAAGGTGGTATGCAATTGACAGTGCGTGGCCCAGGCTATACTTGGGCAATTCCAGACATCCCCGCTGGATTCTGGAGTCTGCCAAGGCACCTAGGAGTGATCTACCTCTCTGCTTCCTTGCCCCTTTAAAGTAAACTTCCTACTTTCACTTTCCTGGTGTCTGCAGATTTCATTCTTCTACTCCATAAGACAAAGACCTGGTAAGAAACTCAGTATCATAATTATAAATCACCAAAATATATCTTATTTTGTGGTACTAGTAATTGAACTCAGGGGTATTATACTACTGAGCTATTACTTCCAGTCATTTTCATTTTGAAATGTCTTCCTAAGTTAATGCATGCTAGCCTAGAACCCACATGCTCCCGCCTTAGCCTCCCAAGTACTGGGAATAAAAGTGACACCTGACTCTAAAAATTATGTTAAGAGAAAGGAAAAGTGATAGATGAGTGAGAATGAGACATTACTTAGATGAGACTAGATAGGATGGCCAAAGAATTCTGTTATCTATTAGAATGAAAATTCTAAGGTGAGAGGTCAAGCAAGGGAAGAGAAACCCAGGATGCCAAGTAAATGAAATGACATGTATGATAACTGAGTTAGGTGGAGTTTGATGACTGAGAGGTGTTCAAAGGTCATGGGGAAAGTAGACCATGAGACTGAGATGGTAAACAGAAGTCAGATGACACAGAGTTTTCTAGGCTTGAATCTCTACTAAGGGCTTGTTCTGTCTGCTCAGTGAGCATCACCATTCATTCTTTCAATAAAGATTTATTGAGTACTTGCATATTCTTCTAGTCTGTGAAAATATAAAATTAAAGATGAAAATAATCAGTGATCTCTGCCCTCATGGATCTGACATTTTACTGAAAGGATGCGGTCAGTAAATAAGAAACAAAACAGGAAGAATACACAAGATAATTGCAGGTTTTTATTTGTGCTATGGTAGAAACAGAAAAATGGTGTAGAGATCAACAGGGAATGTGGGCATCCTTAATTTCATCTTCTGGAAGGGGGCTTTGTTGCTATTGGGAAATATTCAACATTTTTATTGAAATAAGCTAAATTTCATCTGGGAAATTATTTGTAATCTCAGAAGCAGTAGATTTTTCATTCTGTTGTTTCTTAGTTCCCCTAGTTGGTAAGTAGACCCCACATTTCAGTTCTTCAACGAACTCATGGAAATAATTAGGGATTGGAAGAGTCAAGGTCAGCAGATTATGTCCGCTGGTCCTCCTCCCTCCAGATAATGCAACTGCTCACAAAGCACTAATGGAAAATAAAGGGATAGAATAGCTAGGACAGTTACATTGTATCCAAAAACTAGTTGGCATTATTTAATTTCATACTTCCTGAATCCTATTCAGTAAACTTTGCTTAAAAGAAGAAAAATATTAAAATAGAAGTTGCAGTACTGGTAATTCCTGGAGGGGACAAACACATACCCCTAAATTTAATCCTTTTAATTTCCTGATATCCTCAATTTCCCTTTTCCAAACTCTTACCTACTCTCTTTTCCTTTGCTCTTCTTCCATATTTTTTTCTTTCTTTCCCTGCCTATCTTTGTCTTAGGTCCACCAGGTACTAACTTAAAAGGCAATGTCTGGGAGGCAGAGACAGGAGTATCAAGGTTTACAGATAGCCTCTGTTACTTAGCAAGGTCCTTTGCAATTCAGTGAGATCCTGTTTCAAAAATAAAAAGACTAAAAACTAGGGCTGGGGGTGTAGCTCAGAAGTAGAATACCCCTGGGTTCCATCCCAGATACTGCAAAAAAAAAAAAAAAAGGCAATGTCTGTCTCCCTGATGGAGTTCAGTGATTAAACCCAGATAAGATACTTTACTCTGCCAATAGCCTCTCCTTAGCAAGGTGAGATTTAACCCTCCCTAAATAAGGTTGGCTGCTCTCTGGAACTGAAGTCTCCAGTTGTCTGTCAGGGCAGATTCTTAACTGCCCTGGAGTCCTTTCAAGTCTGACCCTGTTCTGGTGGCTCACTTGGATGGAGATCCAGAGTAAATAGCCTGTCCCTCCAAGCCCAGCTGGTCACTAAAATAGGTCTGGCCTGGGTGGTGTCCCAAAGGATCATGAGGCCTGGCAACACTGTGAACAGAGCTAAGCATGAGATAAGCTTACTAGGAAGGAAGATGAGGTGGAAAGAAAAGGCTCATCTCTACACACTTTGTCTCTTTGTTCAACTAGTTTCTGACTGTACCCTAACCCCCAGTTTCAGTGTAAATCCTCTTTTATCATTCTACTTCCTACCCCTAGTGTTTAGTATTCATAATCTCAGTGGCATGATTATCTTGGCAAGGGTTTCCCAGCCCTGCATGTCTTTCTCTCTTCAGGAAGTTCAGAAGATGGGGCTCTTTCAGTCTAGCAAGCAATCTGAGGCTAGGGTTAAATCTAGTCATACACTGATACCTTGAATAGGCCCGTGGCGCTTTTTGATCAAAATTCTCAAACTTCCCAATACTGAATGAGTTGTTGTAACCATTAAAGTCACAAATCTTAATGTTAAGCACTCAGCCAAAATTTAATTTATTGGAAGTCATCGCTGAGAGAATAATCCAAAATAGCATAGCTGTTAATTAAGGAACATAAACCTATTTATGTTTTATCAATATAAATGCAGCTTGCATTATAATTTTGTTTCATGACATGCACACTCCTACATCTTCAGCTGTTAACTGTGGCAGGCTGATTACAGTGTTGCTGGACATACACTATTGGGGGAAAGTTTCTAAGACTTTGGTTTAATGTGCAAGAAGTTTTAATTAGAATTGTCTACAAGTGGGATAGACTACCTTGAGTTATTGAATGACCATGTTTTAAGAATTTTTTCCAAGGGCAAGGAGTGAGATTAGAAAAGTAGTTCTGAAATAGTGCATGGACCAATTATATTGAAAGTATTCATCAGGTAATTTCAGACCTCCTGGGTCAAAATTTAAGTGAAACCTGTATTATAATTTTGTTACTAAAATAAATACCAGACACAGGTTAACTTTATAAAAAATAAGATTTATTTAGCTCACAACTCTAAAAGTTCAAGGTCCAATTGGCATAGTATAGGCTATATAAAGGACCACTCTGGCGGGGTTGCCAAAAGAAAATACCAATGGTATGATTGCATACAGAGGAAGAAGCATACCTAAGCCAGAAAGCAAAGAATGGGGTAGTAGCCAGATATGCTCCATTTATAATAACCCTCTCTCCAGATCTCAAGAGTCACAAAGAAATACTTTAACCCCTTTGAAGGCTTCCCCAATGTCCCAAGAGCCTCCCACTAGACCACATCTCTTCAAGGTTTTACATAACCACTAAATAGAGCCATCCTAGAGACCAAGCCTAACAGCACATGAACCCCAATGAACACACAAACCATAACAACACCCAAGATTATAATTTGAAAAACTGTTTTTAGATGATTTATAATGTGAAGAGAGATTTGGGAATCAGTGAGCTAAGTAACTTCAAAGGTCCCTCCAAAATTTAATTTTCCCTGTATTTTTGTAATTAACAGAAAATTGGATTTAAGTTTTTCATTTCAAAATTATGTGAGATTTTAAAACATTTTATTATACATACTATCACATATTAGTAAAAATACGCACTTGAAATTATTCCCTCCTTTCACAACTTATCTTGCTTTACAAGCTAAAAACAAAAAAACCTGCAGATAGCATTTCTTATTAATTCTGATTTATAGTGCCCCCAAAAAAGGAGTGACAAGATGAAGAAATGCCTGATGAAAGAAGATGTAACTGGTATTAAAACTCCTACTTGATTTCATTTACTGAATCAAATATTATCCATCAGTTTGCAGTTGCCTCTATGTTAGACTTGCTGATTCTGCACTCCAGCAGCTTTGTAGACCAAGCTGTCAGCAAAAGAACATATATAATCGTTGGCTCAAGTTTTCAGTGATACTTGCATTGTTTGCTTGAGTTTGAAATAAATATAGCACTTTTTCTTTACATCTGTTGCCTTCTCAGGCAGATGTGTTTGTGATCATCTGCCCAAAATATAGTAGCATGCAAGTCTATTTCTGGAAAACAACAAACACCATCCCCACTCTCAATTCAGTGCAATCCTGGCTTTGAAGGCGGGTTATGAAAATAGATGAGGAATCCTTGATAGATATAGAATGAAGACAACTACTCAAAGTAATTATATATTTGGTAACTGTAAAATACTTATTATGTTGTAAGATATTTCTATCACAAGTTCATTGAATCCTTAGCAAATAAGTAAAATGTAAATATAAATCTTGTGGATTTTTTTTGTGGTGGCACTGGGGATTGAACCCAGGGGCATTCTACCTCCAAGTTATACCCTCAGTCCTATTTTTTATTCTTTATTTTGAAACAGGGTCTCACTAAGTTGCAAAGGACTTCACTAAGTAGTAACTGAGGCTGTCCTTGAACAAAGATCCTCCTGTTTCAGCCTCCCAAATGCTATTCCAAATGGGCATCACCACACCTGGCTTGCCTCTGTCATATTTCTAAAGCAATAGATTGATAATACCAACTAAATACCACCCAAAATGTATTAATGAGTTGAAAATTTACTTTACAGCAAATGGATTTAAGAGATGAGACTGCTGGAACTTGTTTTAACATGAATTTTAACAAAACAATATCCCTAAACAAACAATCAATGTAGATATCCCCTAGTCAATTGGTCAATTGTTATAATGGAATTTATCATGTGTTATTATCATGTGTGTGTTACACACAAACACACACACACACACACACACACACACACATATATATATATATATATATATATATATATATATATATATATATAATCACTGTGTTTTTGTGGTGATATACCAGGTCATATATGTCTTAAGATTGTTTGTTTGCATTCCCAAAACAATGACTACAGAGATTAAGGAATCCTTTAATGTTGGTAGTACAAACTACCAGTGCTATTTAGAATGATGCATCATATATGTTATGGACTTCAGCCCATTGAGGATGAGCCACTTTCAAAATATCTCTTTTTATTATATCTCCAAAGAACTGGAAAAAAAAGTAATTGGGGAGACTTCCAGGAAGATGGTAACTGAGGAGCGCAGCACATCTCAGTCATGCTGATACTCAGTCTCTATTGTTGTGAAAACAGTATTGACAAAAGAAAAAATGAAAAATTGAAAGAAGCAATAAAAACTTGAAGAGTGGCAGAAACAAAGCCAGAAGACAGAACAGAGGACAGAAAATTACCCTTCCCAACTCCATTAGTGAATGGCGGCTGGGGTTTGGGCCACATCATTTTGCCTAAGACTGATGACACTGTGGCCTCCAAAACCCCCCAGCAAAAACGCCAATGACTTAATGTAAAGTAAGCTGCTTCAACTTTTAGGAATTGTAAGCAGTTGACACTCTCCACACTTTATGCTCCATGCTCCACAGAAAGCCTACTGCTTGAATACCTGACTAGAAACTTGGGCAGGAGCAGTTAAGCCCATGTCATAATTTAGAGATCTAGAGCAGTGCTCAACAACAGCATACATGAACCAGCCATACTCATGGGAGACCACCTAGAGCAGCCACAAGGACTCGTGCAGCAAGTGATGGACTACAAAGTCTGAGACTTTGTGGTTTATCCTGGACAAGGTGAAAATACAGAGACAGAGGGTAGCAGACAGCCTCCAGGGCCAATCAGGCAAAGAGGCCTACAGTCCACAGGGGCATAGCACCAGAGTAGTGCCTCTAGAGATCACCACAGATCACCCAAGTGTAGCATCAAGGGAGAAGTCAGACAAATTCAGCCTGATCTGTGGAGAACTCAAACTCTAACAAATACTTTGGGTCTGGTCCCAGTGGCACCCACTACCTAAGTATGTAGAAAGGGAATACTTAGGGTCTGTGTAGAGCATCAAGACCTGCCTGTACATTGAATCTGTCTCCAGTGATATCATCCACCTGTGTAAACTGAGAGAAACTCAGGGACAGGCCCTGTGTGAGAGCTCAGAGACCCAAGCTTTCAGCAGGAGAGGCACCAGTGAAACTCAGCACCTTCACAGAGAGCAAAGGCAATAGGCCAGGGTCTCAAAAATTGAAGAAGACCAAAAACTAGGGATACAAACTGACATCATTGCTACAGGTTATAGGGCAAATGAGAGCACATAGAACATGCCCAAGAACCTAATACAGAAAGTGAGGCTTAAATAGCTGAAAGAATACATGAAAACCCAGGAACACTACAATGCTAAGTCTGTGCTGGACTTATATATTTGTAGGGTTGTTTTGGTTTTTTTTGTTTTCTGGTGTGTGTGTGTGTGTGTGTGTGTGTGTGTTTACTCTTCCCCATCCCTTTTCCAAGGTTATTCCTTCTTTCATATATATGCTGCTCTCTCTGTCCCTTTTTTCTTTCTTTCCTTTGTTATTAAATTCACATCACATTACTATATGTAAGTATTCTACACTGGATAATAGCATCCTCCTATATATTCACTATCTTTAATCTATATTATATATTACCTTACTACACTCAAATTCTCATTGTGCTCGATCCTATCTGCTACCTTACATTACTCTTACATTTACCACTTCAGTACACCACTGAATAAAACACAACTTGCCCTTGTATATGCCAGATGATGACTACTGAGCTATCAAAGCAACAAAAATACAAACTTAAGAAACCTGATAACATAAGATGGAAGAATAGCAAGGAAGCAATAAGCTCTGACAACTCCACAATAACAGAATCTGCCAACACAGAACTGTAGAGATTGCCAGAAGGACAAATGAGAACTTTAATAGTAGAAATGATATAGGATTTCCAAAAAGAATTTAGAATTACCATGGAAAAAATTAAAGAACAAATAAACATAAAATATGACACCCTGAACTGGAATCACAAAGAAGTTCTGA
Organism: Muscardinus avellanarius; assembly: GCF_963383645.1. NCBI lineage: Eukaryota > Metazoa > Chordata > Mammalia > Rodentia > Gliridae > Muscardinus > Muscardinus avellanarius. Next base: position 100,369,531 of record NC_137792.1, read on the forward strand.
AGAAAGTGAAGGATGCAATCATTGAAGTGAAGTAGCAATACAACTACAAATAATAGGCTAGACCACATGAAAAATAGAATCTTACTATTAAAAGATGGCCACTCAAAAATGTAGGTGAAGTACATAATTTAGAAAGAACAAATCGACAGCATGAATTGGACACTGAAGAGATATGGTCCCATTTTAAGAGCAAGCTAAGTATAATAGGCATAGACTAGGGAATAAAAGCTGAAACCAAAGGTATCAACAATATTTTCAAAGACGTGATATCAGAAAAACTTCCAAACATAGAAAAAGAACTCGATAAACAGGTACAGGAAACATATAAAACCCTTTTTAGACAAGATCAGAAAAAGATTCACTATGCCGCATAATAGTCAAACTGACTAATGTAGAGGCCAAAAGAATCTTAAAGGGAACAAAAAAGACCAAGTGACATTCAGAAGCAAAACAATTTAAATTACTCCAGAATTCCCAAAGAAAGACATGAAAGCCAGGGGGCATGGAGCAGTATATTCCTAACTCTGAAAGAAAACAACCTGCAGCCAAAAATTTCCTATTCAGCAAAAACGTCTCTCAAACTGGAGAGGGAAATAAAATGTCTTCCAAACCAATACTAGAAAAAATACTCAAAAAGATTAACTACAAAGAATAGATAATTTGCCTGGCGTGGTGGCGCACACCTGTCATCCTAGCACTTGGGAGGCTGAGACAGGAGGATTGAGGCCAGCAGAGACCTTCAGCAACTTAGCGAGATCCTTTTAAAAAAATTTAAAAAACGAAGAGATAATAAAGACCAGAACAAGAGAAACAGTAATTTCCATCAAACAAATGACTAAGCAAAGAATAACAAACACTACCTCAAACAGAAGTTAAAACTCAAAATATTAGGAAGTAGCCGGGCGTGGTGGCACACACTTGTAATCCCCACACTTGGAAGGCAGAGACAGGAGGATCGCGAAGGTTCAAAGCCAGGCGCGCCGGCTTAAGAGACCCTGTTTCCAAATAAAAACATAAAAAGTAGGACTGGGAGTGTATCCCGGAGGTAGAAGGGCTTCCAAGAACCCCAGTACCACAAAAAATATTAGGAATGACAAGTCATATCTTAATAAACACGTTGAACATATATTGAAAGCTTCAACTCCCTAATAAAAAGACATAAGGTGGCAAAATAGATTAAAACTCAGAATTAATTCATCTAATGCATGAAAGAAACACAACTTACAAGTAAAGATAGTCACAAACTATAATAGTAAAGCTTCAGAAAGTTAATCCATGTCAACAGAACTTGAAGACAAGAAGGATTATCAACTATGATATCAGACAAATTAGACTTTAAGCCTAAGCTTATCAGAAGAGACAAAAATGGTCATTTTGTAATGGTAAAAAAAAGTCCAGCCCAAGAGGAAATGATAGTCAACATTAATGACCCAAACATACACTGGAAAAAAGATAACCTATTCAACAAAAAGTGTTATTAGCTAAACTAGTTAACCACATGCAAAAAATGGAAATAAACCCCACTTTCTCATCCTGTACAAGATTCAATATAAGATGGGTCAAAGATTTGGAAATTAGACCACAGGCCTTGAAGCTCCTTGAAGAGGGCATAGGTCCAACATTTCAATACATAGACACAGGTACAAACTTTCTCAGCAAGACTCCAAAGGTACCAGAAAATAAAAGTAGGATCAACACATGGGATCGCATTAAATTGAAGTACTGTTTTACAACAAAGAAAATTATCAAGAATCTCAACAGAGAGCCTACAGAATGGGAGAAAATTTTTGCCAACTACTCCAATAGAGAACTAATATCTACAGAAAACACAAGAAACTCACAGCTAAGAAAACAAATAGCCCTATCAGAAAATGAGCAAGTGAATTAAAAAGACATTTCACAAAAGAAGAAATTCAAATGGCCAAGAAATGCATGAAAAAATGTTCAATATTATTACCAATCAGAGAGATGCAAATAAAACTACCCTGAGATTTCACCAAACTCCAACTAGAATGGCAATCATTAAAAGCAAAAATAACAACAAATGCTGGTAAGGATGTGGAGAAGTAGGAACACTAATACATTATTGGTGGGATTGCAAATTAGTGCAACCACTTTGAAAAACAGTATGGAGGATCCTCAGAGGAATGAGAACGAATCTACGATATGATACAGCAATACCACTTCTGTGTATCTACCCAAAAGAATAGAAACTAAACTACCAAACTAAGGTATGCATATCTATGTATATCTATATTTATAGCCCCACAATTCACAATTGACAAACTATGGGACCAGAGAAAATGTCCATCAACAGATGAATGTATTATAAAACTATAGGATATGTACACAATGGAATTTTACTCAGCCATAAAAAAATGCAAAATTATGTCATTTGCAGGGAAATAGATGGAACTCAAAAATATTATACGAAGCAAGAATAGTCAGTCAAAAAGTAAAAAAAAAAATTGGATGTTCTTCCTAATATTAAGAAGCTAGGGATAAAATGGGTCATAGGAGGAACTTTAAATAAAGGAGAAAACAAAGATGAATGCCAGGCGTGGTGGCACACGCTTGTAATCCCTGTGCTTGGGAGGCTGAGACAGAAGGATTGTGCAGGTTCGAAGCCAGCTTCAGCTACTTAGTGAGGCGCTCAGCAACTTAGTCAGACCCTGTTTCAAAATTAAATATAAAATAGGGCTGGGAGTATAGCCCTGAGGTAGAAAGCCTCTGGGTTCCACCCCCAGTACCACACACACACACACACACACACACACACACACACACAAAAAGAAAACAAAGATGAACAAATAAAGAGAACTAACTGAAGGGGATGGGAGGGGTAAGAGGTAAATGCTTGATGCACATTCACAAACATATAAAAGGCAGTCACTAAGCCAAACAGAAAAAGGAGGGCAGGGGAGTGAATGGGAGGGGAAGTGGGGAAAGGCTAAAGGAGTGATGTTTGCATGTATGCCTCTACCATCTTGTATTCCTTTAAGATGTATAAGTACAAAGCACAAATAAAGAAAAAGTAACTGGGATACATTTTGTTCTTGACTTTAATAATAATAAGCTAACTGACACCTAAGCAAGTTGTCAGAAAATTTTTGACAGAACAAGTTACCCTGAGTATTTTGAGATTAGTGTAGGTTCAAATCAATCATCTTTCCCTGCCATTTTGCCATCCAATTATTACAGAAGTATGAACAAATTCTAGATGAAATATTTGACTCTCTTTAGTATAACTGTAATGGTGAATATATGTTACTGTACTTTTTAATTGGTACACTATACTTTCACATCATAAGGTGGATCATATTAACAATGGCATACATTCACAGATTTTTTGGTGCTCTCTCATTCCTGCTTCTACTTCCCCTCGCAACAATGAGTGCCCATGTTGACCATGCTACAATCACACTTATATACATTTTAAAATGTAGCTCCTATGTTAACCTCAGCCTTCTTTCTCTCCTACCCTTCCTTTCTAGCTCTGCTGAGGTTTCCCCTCCATTATCTGGTATCCTTAATACTCCCTAGTTTGGGCATATTATGGAAAACATATATCCCTTCTCTTTATGTGCTTGGCTGATCTCACTTAACATAATGTTCTCTAGGTCTTTCCATCTTCTTGAGAATGACATGATTTTGTTCTTCTTTATTGCTGAGTAAAATTCTATTATGTGTATTTCCCATAATTTTGTAATCTGCAAAAGACTTCTACAATGAAAATGATAAAACATTAAAGAAAGAAATTGAAGAAAACCTTGGAAGATAGAAAGATCTCCCTTGCTCATGGATAGGCAGACTAAATATCATCAAAATGGCCATTCTGCCAAAAGTGATCTACAGATTCAATGCAATTCCTGTCAAAATACTAACAACATTCTTCATAGACCTAGAAAAATAAGTCATAAATTTTATATGGAGAAAGAAAAGACCCAGAATAGCCAAAGCAATTCTCAGTAATATGAACTATGCAGGAGGCATCACAGTTCCTGAATTCAAATTATATTACAGAGAAATCGTAGTTAAAACAGCATGGTATCGGCAAAATAATAGACATACAGACCAATGAAAGAGAATAGAAGATACAGGAACAAACCCACACACATATTCAATTGATCTTTGACAATGGGGCCAAACTCATATGCTGGAGAAAATACAGCCTTTTCAACAAATGTTGGTGGGATAACTGAATATCCATTTGTAGAAAGATGAAACTAAATCCTTACCTCTCACCATGCACAGAAATCAACTTGAAATGGATCAAAGACTTAGAAATTAGACAAGAGACTATGAAGTTATTAGAGGAGGGCATAGGCTCAATACTCCAACATATAGGCACAGGTAGTAACTTTGTCAACAAGACCTTCAAAGCACAGGAAATTAAAGCAAAAAATTAACAAGTGATATGACATCAAAGTAAAGTTTCTCCTCATTAAAGGAAACCATCAAGAACTTAAAGAGAAAGCCTACAGAATGGAAGAAGATCTTTACCAGCCACCACTCAGATAGAAAACTAATACTGAGAATATACAAATATAATACAGTAGCAAAACAAATAACCCAATCAAGAAATGGGCAACTGAACTGAATAGACACTTCACAAAAGAAGAGACACAAATGGCCAACAGATACATGAAAAAATGTTTAACATCATTAGCCATGAGGGAGATGCAAATCAAAACTACACTGAGATTCCATCTAACCCCAATCAGAGTGGCAAGCATAAAGAAGTCAAATAACAACAAATTCTGGTAAGAATGTGGGGAAATAGGAATTCCTTTACACTGTTGGTGGGAGAGCAAACTAGTTCAGTCGCTATTGAGATTAGTGTGGAGATTCCTTTGAAAATTGGGAATGGATCCACCATATGATCTGGCTATACCACTCCTGGCTATCTTTCCAAAGGGGTTGAAATCAGAGAACTACAGTAACATATGCATACCCATGTTCATAGCAGACGATTCATAACAGCCAAATTATGGAACCAACCTAGGTCTCCATCAATAGATGAATGGATTGTAAAATTATGGGAAATCTGTTACTACATTTTAATTACATAAAAATTATTCAATGATTATTCTCTGCAAAAGGACTAATCAAATATGTAATTAACTAGAATATCTTGTGATTAATTTTGCATGCTAATATTATGTATTGGGTGATATAATTTACTTAATTATATATATATATATATATATATATATATATATATATCTGTGCCAGATTTTCATGAGTCTCTCATAACAACAATAACAACAGGCAGTTATGATGACAAATTCCAGGACAAAAGACATAATAAGTGACAAAAGTATGAGCCATGGGGTTTAGGTGGGAAAGACATTAACCAAAAGAGTTGAATGTGAACTTAGTACTTGATGTCATGTTACACTATTTAATAACTGTTCATGTATTTATTTTTACCTATTTTAAGCCATTTATCATAATTACTTATTGATTCATTGATTTTTTTAACTCAACTGTGTGTTGAATACTAACTATATTCCAGGCACTATAATATCCCATAGTATACAAACATCAATTAAAGTCCTCATATTTTTGAGATCTCACTAAATTTGAAAGGGTGACAAAGAGATAATTAGAACTCAATGTGCCATGTGCTAAGAGAGATATATGAAAAGTACTATAAATGGTCAGAGGATGGAAGGATTCTTTCCATTTGTGCAGGAGACTCAATTTCACTTAGAAGGTTCTATTAGAGCTGTTTCTTGATAAATGAATAAGAGTTAAAAAGCAGCAAACACAATCAAATATATTCTAGGCAAAAAAAAACTGTTCAAAAGAGTGTAACTCATACTTTATGTGGACTGGATATATGGGGAGTTGAAAAGTGAAGGACTAAAATGGCAGGCTTGGATATTACTATTTATGTAAATGGGTAATAATTTTTAAGAGACTGTAAGTATTTTGAAGCTAATATCCAGGTCTCATCCTTTCTTTCTTTCATTGGCTGGCTCACTTGATAAATATCTTGTGCTTCTTATAAGAAAGGAATTAGTGCTGATAGACTGTACTTCTGAAGCACTGACATTACCATATTATAATGAGAAAAAAAATGTAAAATCAAATAACTACAGCACATGAAATGAATACCGACCAAATGACAAATATGTTCTGCTGGATTTTCTATTAATTTCATATAAATATCATATGAATTTACTTTCCTAATTGGCTAAAAATGGAGACAGGGCCTCATACTTTTATGTTTCTTAAGAACTCCCTTTTACCTTATGATTTATTAACACAGGGTCAGTTGCTCATAAAATATGTGTTACTCTAAAATGAAATCAAAAGAGAAAAACAGTACTGCCATTTGCAAGACTGGGCTAGCCTGGTAAGACTGCATATGGAGCCAGATGCAGTGGCACATGTCTGCAATCCTATTACTTGGGGGATGGATACAGGAGCATTGTAGGTTCAAGGCCAACCTCACAAATGTAGTGAAACCCTGACTCAAAAGTAAAAAAAAAAAAAGGAGCTGAGTTTGAGTTTGTCACTCAAAAGTATATTACTCCTGGGTTCAATCCCTCTATCAAAAAATAAAATAAAATAAAAAATACTGGATAGAGGACAAGGACAAAGTATGATAAAAACACTAGTGTAAATGTTTGGACATGATGAAAACAAAGAAATTATTATAGAACATACTTTGATGTGCTACTGTGTTTTTAACATATTGCCTTTTAGATTTTGGATATATCAGCCACAGACATGCTGCTGCTAACATGTTTTTTCTCTTTTATATGACAATGAGAATCACATAAAACTGAAGCAAAGCTGAGTTGAAGAAAGAGCCGTCATCTCTCCTCTTTAATAAAGGAAGGGTATAGGAGGCTGATGATTTTAGCTACTGGTATAATAAATATAAGGTATTTAAAGAGATAATAGAGAAACAGTCTAGGTAAGCATTAATTACATAATTTAAAGCAATAAATATATCAGCCTATATTTATTGCTAGCATTATGCTAAAATACTTTACATGGATTACTTTTCATCATCATAACAATTCTATAAGGTCCTTTCTTTACAGATACAGATACTGAAGTACAGAGAAATTAGGTGACTTGCCAAGGCCACACAGCTAGTATATAGTAAAAGGAACATTTGAACTCAATAGTCTGACTGGACTTACCATGATTATAGAAGGTGACAGTGACAGAAGTAGGAGCATATCTGGCATTATGAGAGAAATAAGAACAGGATGTGGAGGGAATGACACCAAGTGATATATACATGTATGAATGCATCACTTTGTATCTATGCTGTATAATAACACTGTGCCAATAAAAGTATAGAAAAGAAATCAAATAGGTATATTTGTAAGATAGAATGGGAAGACTCTGATTCTCTATCCCTACCAAAGTTTTTATTTATGATATAAGCTATTTGCAAAAGATATTTTGACTGATGATAGGTTCAGGTGCTACTAACGTCATTTAAAGCTTGTGAGAGTTTTTTCCACAAGCCCCTACGTGCAGAATGTCTGACCCTGACTGCTTTATAACCTTACTGGGTGGCAGTAGTGAGCACTTCCACCATCTTTTGAGAGTTGAGTACAGAAACATCCAACATGCATAGGCAGACAGTCCTGTCAAGTGTAAATCAAGGTGCCTAGTACAGAAGACAGAAGGAATCTGTGTAGATATCCCAAGATATCTTCAACAACAACCAAATATGCCTGTATAATGCTGTAGCAAAATTAGAAAAGCTTTTCTTAAAGCCTCCTCCAAGAGCCAGTTTGGGAACTCTTTTTTTTTTTAATGGGGTCTCCCTTGTACACCAGCATAATTCCTAATAAAGCCTGCATCCTTCTGGCCAGGCATGATGGCACTTGTAATCCTAGTGCTTGGGAGGATGAGATAGAAGGCTCACAGATTTAAGGCCAGCCTCAGCAACTTACCAGGACCTTGTTTCAAAATAAAACTAAATAAATAAAAAGAATGGGGGTTTAGCTAAGAAGCAGAATGCCCCTGGGTTCAATCAATTTCTAGTTTTACACACACACATACACACACACACACACACACACACACACACACACACTACACACACACAACCTGCCTTCAGTTGCTACTGATTGCCTTATTGTCTTTTATACCTTAAATTGAATAAAAGTACCCTGGATGACTGGTAATATGTGTATGTGTTCAGGGAAAAATATCAGCAAAAGATAGAGATTTCTTTAAGGCAAACTGTCAGATACACAGAAATCATATAACAGGACTTCTTTGGTTGTGGCTTGTTAAATAGCACGTTCCCATTCTCCAAAACTGTCTTAAATCTTACCTATATCTGTACCTATACCCATATCTATCTATAACTAATAAATAGAAGTTAAGAGTTTTAAGTTTACAAATGAAAGAATTTTACATAATAAAAACCAAAGTTTGTATTTAGTTTTCTAAAATGGAAATGAACAAATAAATCTTGATATTGAAAACATCATTTCCTGGGTATTATTCTTCAAATATCATATTAGGCTGTTCTTATTTTATAGGTAAAAGATTGGTTATGTTCCTTGAGAATCAATTCAGTACCTTCAAAAACACAGGTTTGAATCTTTGCTATGATCTAAAAAGGTTAGGCCTTAAGTAAAACACAGAAATAAAACCTACAAAAAACTCTTCTAACATAAGTAACTTTTTATATTGCTCTTTTCCAACATTCCTATTTAAATGAAGATTGTAAAATGCTACTAAGTACAAGTCAGATTTTTTGGCTATTAAAATGCTAATGAGAGGGTTAACTTTAAGTCAGAAACTCTCAATGAAAAGGCACTAAGGTAGGCAAATTCACTTTAAGGACTTTTAAGAAAGGCTAAGCTTAACATCTAACTTTGTCAGGGAAGGAATAAACTTCTTACTAGAAAAAATTATGAAGAAAGCACGGTGTAATTATACTTGTTTATAGCAATATGGTTGAGTATTAAACTGAGGAACATATCATTTCATTTTAGTGTTGAAAACTAACAGTGTCAAGTGGCCTTACATCTCTGGACAGCTTTACCTAGTGCAGGAATAGTAAGTTGACAAACTGCAAATATTTGTTACTACTGCATCTATTCTCTTAAATGTGATAAACTGCACAAGACCCTAATGTAGGAAATATAGAATGGCCTCGGGTAGATTTTCGGCTTCTTGAATCTTCCCAAAGCTTTACCTTGCCCAATAATCAATATATTAGTTTAGGCCAGAAACAGTAACTCATGTCCTATGGCCCACTCAGATGGCTTGTATGGGCTTTCCTGTATCCTCTATTTATTCATGGCTATCAGATACACCCTGCTTACTGAATTCAACAAAAAAGTTTCTGTGTCAATGTGATACTTGTCATTTTAACCCAAATCTTAAGTTCCTGAAATCTGTTAGAAATGTTTTACAATAAAATACACTAAGTGAATGTTCTGTAATATAAACATTTTCATATCTTATAATTTTAAATACTATGAAATATAGTTCATTACTAAAATTAAAAAAAATATTGTGAATGGTATTGCCAGTTGTGAAAACTACCAATGGATGCTGGGGTAAGAACAGGAGATACTGTAAAGTAGGAAACAAAAAAAACAAAAAAATTTCTACCATCTCTTTGTACTCTGACTTCTGATTATATAACAACTATTCCTAAAATCAATTAGTCCATTTTCAGCTATTATAAAAAAAATCACATACTCTGTAATTGATATACAAGTCTCTTTGGCTGACAGTTCTGGAAGCTGGGAAGTCTGAGAGAATGGTCCCAGCATCTGTTAAGGGCCTTTGTATTAATTCCTAACTAGATGGAAGGCCAAATGAGTGCTTATGAGACAGGGAATGGATGGGAGCTGAACTTACCTGTTTAGCAAGGTTCAGTTCTTCCAATAACTACTATTCCTGTGATAAATGGCATTTACCACTCATAACCTAATTACCCCTTTAAGGTGTCATCTGTTAATACTCTCATCATGTCAATTACATTTCAACATTAGTTCTGCAGGAAAAGTCAAACCATAGTAAATCCAATGTAGTGTTTGCTTTCATTTCTTCAATTCCCAACTCCCATTCTTTCCCCAAGTGACCTTTACTATGGAAACAGAAATCATGCCTTATAGAAAGCAAATGCAAACTTGAGTCACAAGCAAATAGTTTGGCAAATTTCCTTTAAAATAAATTGGAAGCCGGGCATGATGGTGCATGTTTGTAATCCCAGCATTCAGGAGGCTATTAGAGGATCGTGGATTGCAGACAGCCTCAGCTACTTAGTGAAGCCCTCTGCAATTTAGTGACACCATGTTTCAAAATAAAAAAAAATAAAAATAGGGCAGGGGGTGTAGCTTGGAGGTCAAATGCCCCTGGGTTCCATTCCCAGACCCACAAAAAATAAATAAAATAAAATAAAATAAATTTGAAAAAGTCTTTGAAAATAGTTGTTTTTGTGGTTGTTCTAATAGAAATTTACTATTGTGCTATTTAATGCTAAAGATGAAAATCCATCAACAGATGAATGGATTGCAAAATTATGGAAAATACACAAAATGGAATTCTACTCAGCTATAAAGAAGAATAAAATCATGTCATTTGCAAGAAGATGGAAAGACCTGGAGAACATTATGTTAAGTGAGATCAGCCAGGCACAGAAAGAGAAGGGACATATGTGTTCTGTCATATGCCCAAACTAGGGAGTATTAGGGATATTAGAGGGACTCCAGATAATGGAAGGGAAAACTCAGCAAAGCTAAAAAGGAAGGATAGGAGAGGAAGAAGGCTGAGGTGGATTAATAGAGGAGCTACATCAAGAATGTTAAAAGTATGAATATAGCATGGTTAACCTGGATAGTCATTGTTGGGAGGTGGAAGGGGAGGCAGTGGAAGGAGAGAGCACCAAGCACAGTCTGAATGTATGCCATTTTCAATATGATCCACATAAAAATAAAAAAATTAAAAAATGATAAAAAGATAAAAACCAAGTTATTGGAAATTTTATTTAAAATTGACTCAAGGCAAAGACTTTGAAAACTATAATTTATTGCCCTTTCTCTTTCTCCCTGCATTCTCTACCTATTATCACTATATTACATCTTTGTGGTACTTTGCAGTTTATAATGTGCTTACATAGACATCATTTCATTTGATCAATTTATAGTTAATAAATATTTATTGAGCATCTATGCCTTGTATCACCTTAAGTATACAGTGGAACTAAGAAAACATTTATTTTTATCATTTTCAAAGATAGTTTAAAAATAAACTTATAATATGATTTTAAAAAGTGCCATTAAGAAAATAACATGATGCTATGAATGAGAGCACAATGGGCATATTTTAGTCTGTTGAGACACAAGAGAAGATATCTCTAAGTGACACTGAGCTGGGAGGGAAGGATGAAAAGTTTTGAATCAGATGATGAGTGGAAGGAAAAGTTTCTTAGACCTAATGAACAACATTTAGAAAGGCCCTGAGTGGAAATGAGCTTGGTCAATTAGAATGAGTTAGAATAGGCAAACTATAAAGAAAGATATCAGAAGCCAAATTATACAGGACTTTAGAAGTTCAGCTTAATGAATTTAAAGTATATTTCATGTACTTCAATAATTGGGAAGCAATAGAAGTATTCTATATATAGAAATGACAATAACCCATTTAACTTCTAAATCAATGCTGGGTATTAGAAATACATATATAAGCCATAAAAATTAGTTTGGGGTCTATAGATGTAGCTCAAAGTTTGATTATTTGACTAGTACTTGAGGCCCTGGGTTCAATCCCCAAGTGCTGGGATTACAAGTGTGCACCACCATTCCTGGAAAAATAAAATAATTTTAAAAATAAATAAAATAATTTTAAACAAAGAAAGCCCAAGTGACTTGTCCCAAATCATAAAATGTTAGTACCTTCTCTTTTATCCTCAACTGCTTTGCCTCTATTCTTTTGCAAGCATAGAACTTTCGCTGATGATCTTGCTATGATTCATTAAGAAAATGTCTATAATTAGATAGAAATACTCTCACTAATAACCTAATAACCTAACCAAATATCAATCAAGACTCATATTATTGTTCCTTCATTTGCATGGCTATGGATAAAATGTCCTCCTAATACTTTTAAAGGCCAACATCTTCTTTGTATAATGTATACTGTTGCTTTTATTTCTTCACAAACATTGCTATTAGAATTATCTCTAGCATAAAATTGCCCACATCTATTGATATATTTTGATCCACAAATGTAGAGGCCTAGAATATACTCTTAAACCAAAAACCACCCCTTGCTTTTTGCTTTTGTAGCTCTAAGTTCATAGTTTCTCTCCTTCACAGAAAATTTTCTTTTTTATCATGTAGCATTATTTTTTAATATTATAGCAATTTAGCCAAAATTAACAATGATAATCTCACATAACAGATTCATTTGTCTGATATCAAACTATCACTTAGAGATAGTTCAATATTTCTTTCTTGTTTTTTTTTTCTTACCAGAGGATTTTTTTAAGGTGAAACTATGAGTTGTAAACTACTGACTTAATTTTCTGACTCAACATTCTCCCTTCAACACTAGTTATGTTTTATTTATCAAGACTCAATGGTCTCCATATTGCCAATTCTGATTATCATTTCTCAGTTCATATCCTACTTATATTCTCAGCGATATTTCACATAACTTACTACTGTTTCTCACTTAAAATTTCTTTATATTGTTGTCCCACATATCACAGTCTCCTCATATTTTCCCACCCTCTGATCAATCCTTCTCTTTGCTAATTCCTCCTTCTCTGCTTAATTTCTATATATCAGAATATCAGAGTATCTAAAATTCTGTTATGGAGCCTTCTATGTATATATACTTGCTATTTACATAGATTTCATCAAATCTGGTGATTTTACACACACACACACACACACACACACACACACACACACACACACACACACAAGCTGATCGGGCCCTGCCTACCTCTCTGACCTCATTTTCTACCATCTTCTACTTCTCCCACTAAGCTGCTGGCTCCCAGCTAAGCTGCAATCTTCTTTCAACCCCTTAAACATGCTGAGCTCATTTTTGCTTTGGGCCTACACATAACATCAGCCTGGCACATGTTTCCCCACTCATCTTCATGTGGCATTCAGACTTTAGCTTTCCTTTACTATCTAATGCATAGCATCCTAGCAATCTCTACCACATCACATATGTTGTTTTCTGGATGGCACTTGGCAATAGCTGATATTTTTTTCTTATTTTGTTTTCTTTTTTTCACCATCTTTCTATTCATTCTGGGATTTTTGTATACGTCACTTATTGCTTCTATCCGTTCTTTTTTAAAAATTTTATTGGTGCATTGTATTCATACATCTTAATGGGATGCAAGATGGTGGAGACATACATACACACATCACCCAGTTAGCCCTTTCCCAGTCCCCACCCCATTCCCACCCCCCCTGCTTCTCATGTTTGGCTTGGTATTGACAATGATATATTTTCATATTCATTGTATGTCTCTCTCTGAAAGAAAGGAGTCTCTTTAAGAGTAGAGAGCATATCTATTACTTATGTATCATTTGCTCCTAAAACAGTACCTAGGACATAGCAAGATTTAAAAAAATAATAACACTTAGGTGAATAGAATTTTAAAGAATATCTAATCTTGGCATTTTCATAGATCAATTGAAAATTTTCCTAAATTTTACCTATGTTTTCAACATTATATAGAAATTAATTGTACCATTTTAAGAAATGGTACAATGTATTCAAAAATTAAAGCTATATAAAAGCTAAATAAACAGAATGTTTTCATTGACATTTTAGGCTATATGCTTGTAGACATACTTAAACATTTCAAAGAGACATATTGGGAAAACAAACCCCATGTAAGCCATAAGAAAAATTTTAGTATTTAGCTATGACATAGAAAAATCGATTGTAATATTGCATTTTACTGATAATGGCACTAAATCCCAAAGAAGAAAAATAATTTATGCAAGACCATATAGCCAAGTAAATGGTAAAGGTACATCTAATATGTAGGCACCATCATTCCTAATTACATTGCATGTTCCAAGTAAATGGAACACTGCATTGTAAAAAAGATCCTAATTTATTTTATTTTCTGAAGGCTTTTAAGTTCTCACGTAATTATAGGATGTTAATGGAAGGTGTGTGTGTGTGTGTGTGTGTGTGTGTGTGTGTGTGTGTGTGTTAATGCAGATTAAACTCAGGGATGTTCTACCTTTGAGTTACATCCCGAGCCCATTTTACTTTTCATTTTGACTCATTTTTGTCTCACTAAGTTTCTTCGGATCTCACAAAGTTGGTGAGGTTGGCCTAGAAACTGTGATCTTCCTGTCTCAGCCTTTAATTATTTGGATTATAGGCATGTACCACTGTATCTGGCTTAATGGAAGATTTTTAATCTTAGTAGTTTCAATTATTCCCTTCTCTAGAGAATTCCAAATTTATATCACCATCAATCTTATGTTACTAAATCAAATCAAAGTAAAACCCAGTGGTAAATAAGAATATTTGAGTGTTTATATGTTTACTGCAAGTGCTGTACAGATAACTGAAAATGTTTGTAGATCTTGTTAACTTTCTATATTGAAGCAAAACAATTTTCATATCCTTTAATATTCCAAAAGTCAAACTAAACATATGCACAAAATTAACCTGAAATATAGCACAATGTAATGATTCATGGATCATGCATTATTTATCATAAACAAGTATATTTATACTTATATCTATTTTATCATATTTGAAAAGAGACAACTGACTTAGAATATTCTCAGAACATACACAAAAAATCTGCTTTTGTGCAACACGTATATTTCATTATAAAATGTTTATTTGTTTGAGTAGTATATCACCTAGATGTCTGTTTAGTAGTAATTAATATTATAAGTATGTTAAAATATACTAATGTGTTTTGCTAACATTCTGTAAAATATTTTCTTTTTCTGCAATGTATACAGAAAGTCTTGCGTTAACTTATCAATCAATAAAAACAGAAACCCTATTATTTGAAATATAACCCATAATGGAAACTATAGGATTCCAGTCCTGTCTACTTGTTCAACCACTTAAATATGTAACATATAAAATTGCAAGATCAGGAAATCCTGTCATGCCTACAAACCCCCATACATGTTCTCTTTACAGGAGTAACACTGTTTCTTTTCTCTTATCCCTGAATGAAAGACAGAAAAATAATAGAAAGAGAAAACAGAAAGTTTCAGGAAGAAGGAAGCACCATCTTACATGCAGTGATAATGAACTACATATTGGAAATCATCTCTAACAAGCACAGAAACTGCTAACATTCTAATTCATGATAGTATATGAGGTGATCTAGGAAAAGTCAAAAGAATTGATAACATATCATGACATTATTCTAGTTTACTTCATCTGTGAGGATGAATATGGGAAATGAGAACATAGTTAACATCAACCAGGCAGTCAACTGAACCAGTGTAATATTTTGACTACGAAGAAGCAGACAGTCTGTTCCTTTTTTCTGGTGCTTTGTCACTAGGTGGCATATAACGCTGTAGCTGGAGGAATCATGAAGCCATATGAAAATTTCCCCTCTCTATTTATCTCCTAAACATAACATAAGAGCTACAGATATAGCTCAGTGGTAGAGTATTTACCTAGTATGCACATTGTCCTGAGTTCCATTCCAGTATCACACACACAGACACAAAAAATACACTGAACATAATGTGTAAGACTAATTTGGTGACTGGATTGATTTTGTAACTAGCACTATGTGATGTACTTTGGGAAAGAAGTACAAGACTGTATACCTATTCGTATGAAGTTTGCTATCTAAACACTGCATGCAGGCATATATCAGAGCAGGCAACAATAAAGTTTGTTTCCTAAAGAAAATTCAGCTATAAATGATTCCACTAACAAAGGGGGAAATTAGGAAGTAGGAAGGGAGTAAGAATATAGAGAGGTTAGATGACAAGTATCAAAATAGAGTTGTTAGTTGAAATAAGTTCTAGTTCTCTATAGCACAGTATTATCAATATAGTTTACAAGAAACTGATGGTTTATTTCAAATAATTAGGATACTGAAGATTTACAACATTGAAAAATAAATGTTTGAGGAGATAAAATATTAATTACCTTAATTTGGTCATTATATATCATATGCATGTATTGAATAATCACATGTAGTCCATAAGTACATACAAATATTGTACATATTAGTAAACAAATTTTAAGAAATTATAGAATCAAAGCCAAGCATGGTGAAGCATGTTTGTAATCCTATTACTTGGGAGGCTGAGACAGGAGGATCACAGGCCAGCATCAGAAACATAGTGAGACCCTGTTTCAAAAAAATATTGAATAAAAGTGTGTGTGTATGTATATGCCTGTATGTGCGCATGAAAAGCAAATTTTGCCATAAATTTTTTATACATAGTCTTTTTAGAACAGTGAAAAATGGCATGACATAAATTGTATGACCAAAGCTAATAAATAGTCAAAGCTAAATAAATAAATGAGATAACAAAGAGCTTGAAAGTGGTGGGATTTCAAAAATTTATGTCCTTTTGAAGATTTGAAGGTTTAGAGAAATTGGTTAGGGCAAGGATGTGAAGACAGTCTCAAATCTCACAGACTAAAATGGGGAGTAGCCCAAACCTTATTATATGACTATCTTCTGGGAGTTTGACCCTGAACCAGTCCACAGACATTTGAAGGTCAGATAGAATGAATCTCAGATACTCCCCAAGACATTAACATTAAACCAAAATGACAAAAACATGATGAATGTGACATGCACCCCATGTGAGTTACCTAATGCCTTTGTTTTGGTTTTGGATTTTTATACAGATTCTGTCCGTTTCCATGAGCTTTTCTATAAATCATGAGCATCTGCAACCAAATTGCACCAGTAAATCTCATAAAAGAGTTTCCCTGAGACTAGATCCAAGATGTTAACACAACAAGAAGAATTTCCTCATTTTATATAATGGCTGGGTGGATCTTTTATACTTTTAAAAAATAATATTTCAAAATGTCATTTACTTGGTGGAAAAACACCAGGAAAATGGCATTGTTGAATCTCTTTAATAAACTGTGCATTTGTAGTTGCTCTTAGAAGGCATGTGGAAAGAAAATGTTACATTAGTCTCCAACTATTTTATCAAATCCCCAATAGCAAAAGAAAGAAAAAATGATATTTCCTAACCTAACTGAAAATATACTTTAAAATACAGAGCCCAACTAAAGAACTTAGAACTCTCTAAACTGTTACATAAGTAGGTGAAATTGGCTTGAATAACAAATAAGAAAAGAATAAATCAACTCATATAAACCATGCAGTTCTCCACAAACCACGCAATGCATTGGTTGTGATCTCTCCACTGTTTGAGTACACTTTAATTGACAAAGTCTCTCCTTTAACATTTGTAGGATTTCAAAGATTTACAAAGCTTTGAGCAGAACAGGTAATAAGAGGAAGATAAATAAAATAAGCTAGAAATATGAACAGCTTGAGCCTCTGTTATGAGTTTATAAATGCCTTAAATTAGAAAGAATTAGAGTGGGATTTAGAACTATTGGGATATATTTGCATCTTGAGCTGGTCTTTTAAACACAAAGTAGAACAATTTACTGACTCATTCCTTTGTAGGAAACAAAGGTAAATTATTACTACTATAATATGTTAGCATAAAATATCCTGAATGCACTGTAATATGGGCACATAAAGTTTGAGACATATGTTCAGTATTGGAATCCGTATAAGATTTTAATTTTAATCAAAGTCAAAGTAATCCATAACTCAGGTCACCGTCTGTCCTCCAGCAAAAAAGACAATATAGATATTCTCAATGCTTTGGTTTAATTCTATTTTCGTGATATAAGAATACAGTTACTATGATGGAGACATAAAATATATGAACAAGAGACCCAAAATGAATTCATTCAGGGAACAGCTGTAATAATTCTTACAATGCTCCAAGTTAACCATTGTTTTTTTGTTTTTTGTTTTTTGTTTTGGTGGTACTGGGGTTCCAGTAAACCCTTCTACCTCAGGGCTACACTCTCAGAACACCTATTTTTTATATTTTTATTTGGAAACAGGGTCTCCTAAGCCAGCGCGGCTGGCTTCGAATCTGCGTGATCCTCCTGTCCCCCCCTCCCAAGCGCGAGGATTACAAGAGTGCGCCACCACACCTGGCCAAGTTACATTATTTTAAACTTACGTGTTTTGAAAACAGGCCAGAAAAAATTTTTTTCTTATTACTCTTATCTTGCTGAGTATTGCCAGTATTCAAAGTTGAGTGTCTGTTTATAGAAGCTTTGGTTTATAATTACTAATATTTCAAAATTAGCACATCACAGAAGAATTATATAACCTTTAAAAAAATTCTAACAATTTATTGTTAATGTCTTATGACTGATTTGTTTTAGATGAAATAACTGAAGATTTTTAAAAATATTCTTAATGAATATTATTTTTGTTTCACCTTCAATTTTAAATTTTTTGACTAATTCAGTATAAGAATTTTAGGAAATATCCACTGATATGATATTCCATTGCACTCTAGACAGTGATTCTTTAATTTTATGAGAACTTTTCTTCAAATATTTTGGGAAAAAAGATATTTTCAATACCCTAAACTTTGCTAGTTACTTTCTGGTTGCTTGTAAATATATGCTAATTGATACAATAATTGGTTTGCTATGTCCCCTCCAATAGGATAAGGGTTTTTAGTCAACTCAAGGAATTAGCATAAATAATCAGAATTCTATATAATTTGATAAAACTTCCTTTAAAAATGAGCTAATGTCTAGTGTCTGATTGATAACATTTCTAGATATCTCTTAACTTGTTAAAGGCACCACAAAGGGAATCATTAACCTCTGAGAGTCCTGGGTCTGGATTGTCTCATAATTGAAACCAAATTTACATGGCCTTACTGAAAAATATGGATACGGAATTATCCCTTGAAATTATCCTTTACATAATACCTATACAATGCACAGGGAGAACTGCAGTAACAGCAGAGGAAAATATTTTGTGTTGTATTACTTTAATGCTATAAATATTCCACACTAGCCAAACTTTACATTCCTAATCTTATAGTGAGGCTGCATTTCCCATGAAAATGAATTCCATCATTTGAAAACTGCTTAAGGATTTTGACTGTCAACCAATCCCATATAATTTTCCTGGCTCTTGAATTTCTGTTACTTTAATACATACAGATATTGTCCTTTTGGGTTTTGTGATGGTTGCTATGGTTTGAATATTTGTCTACACCAAAATTTAGGTTGAAATGTAATCATCATTGTAATTGTATTAAGAGGTGGGATGTTTACAAGGTGATTAGGCCATAAAGGTTCTGCCCTTATGGAAAGGTTTAGTGTTATTATAAAGGGAGGATATGAGCCCCTCTTTTTCTTTGTGCCCTTCTGTCTTCTGCACTATAAAAATGAAATGTCCCTTCCTTCCAAAGAATGTATCCTTCAAGGCACTACCTTGGAATGAGAATCTCTAAACCTTCCAGTATCTTAATCTTGGATTTCCAGGTCTACAGAAGAGTGAATAAAAAATGTTCATTTAAAATAAAATATTCATTTTATAAAAAATGCAATAAAAATGTTCATTTAAAAATCACACCGGGCGTGGTGGCGCAGGCTTGTAATCCCAGCATTTGGGAGGCTGAGACCTGAGGATCATGGTTCGTGGACAGTCTCAGCTACTTAGTGAGGCCCTCTGCAACTCAGTGAGACCTGGTTTCAAAATAAAGAATAAAAAATAGGGCAGGAGGTGTAGCTCGGAGGTCGAATCCCCTTGGGTTCCACCCCAAGACCCTCAAAAAAAAATACTACACAATTTACTCAGTGTCAAGTATTCTGCTATAGCAGCACAAAATAGACTAATACAATAGACAAGGCCATAATATATTCTTTTTAATCTCCAGTACCTACCTGTAAAATGGCTCTTTTATAATATACACTCAATACATTTTTAGTATAAAAGATTTGATTATTTAATTTTTATTGGTGCATTGTAGTCATACATCATAATAGAGTAAAAGATGGTAGAGGCATGCTTGCACACATCACTCATTTAACCCTTCGCTGTTCCCACACCATTCCCTTCCCCTACCTTCTTCTCATGTTTGGCTTAGTGACTGTGATATGTTTATTAATGTGCAGAATGCACATTAGGGAATTTTCCTCTTCCCCCTTATATCTACCTCAGTCAGTTCAGCTTATTTGCTCCTCTATAGTTTCTCCTTCTTTGTCTAGAGTTCCATCTTACGACTCTTTTTCTCCCTAGCTTCTGCATATTAGGGAGAGCATCCAATTTTTTACATTTTGTGACTGTTGAATCTCATTAGCGTAATGTTCTCAAGTTCCATCCATTTCCCTGCAAGTGACATAACTTTGTTCTTCTTTATGACAGTAAAATTCTATTGTGTACATAGCCATAATTTTCTAATCCATTCACCTGTTGATAGACATCTTGGGTGGTTTCATAGTTGGGCAATTATGAATAGTGTGGCTATGAAATATATGCATTCATTAGTTTGATAGCTTGGTTTCTATTATTTTAGATAGATACCCATAAGTAAGATCCTCCATACTGTTTTCTAAAGTTGTTGCACTAATTTGCAATTCCAGCAACAATGTATTAGAGTTTTCAATTCTCCATAGTTTTACCATAGCTCTGTAATAATTCTCCATAGTTTTGTTGTTATAGCATAATTCTCCATAGTTTTGTTGTTGTTTGTGTTTTAATGATATCCATTTTATTGGAGTTAGGTAAAATTTCAGGGTAGTTTTGATTTGCATCTATCTGATGGCTAATGATGTTGAACATTTTTTCATGCATTTATTGTCCATTTGAATTTCTACTTTTGTGAAGCGTCTATTTAGTTCACTTGCTCATTTTTTGATTGGGCTATTTGTTTTCTAAGCTCTGAGTTACTTGAGTTCTTTGTATATTCTAGATATCAGTTCTCTATTGGAGTAATATTTGGCAAAAATTTCCTCCCATTCTGTCAGATCTCTGTTGAGGTTCTTGATAGTTTCTTTTGCTATACAGAAGCTCTTCAGTTTAATGTAAGTCCACATATTGAGACTCCTTTTAATTTCTTGTGCCTTTGGGGTCTTGTTGAGAAAATTTTACCTGGGCCTAAGTGTTGCAGTGTTTGACCTAAGATGCCCTCTTCAAGGAGCTTCAAGGTCTGTGGTCTAATTTCCAAGCCTTTGATCCATCTTGAATTGACTCTTCTGCAGGGTGAGAAAGTGGGGTTTATTTTCTTTTTTCTGCATATGGTTATCCAGTTTTGCCAATACCATTAGTTGAAGAGGCTATCCTTTCTTCCAGTGTAATATTTCTGGCCCCTTCGTTTAAAATGTCCATGTATAACCACTTTTTTTTCAATATAGCACTTGAGACTTTAGCTAGAGCAATAAGGCAAGAGAAGGAAATCAAAGGAGTAAAATAGAAAAAAGAAGAACTAAAACTCTATTTGTAGATGGCATTAATTAATTAAAGAAGATCTTAGGAGATGAAAATATCTTCCTTACTCTTGGAATGGCAGAATAAATATCAAAATAGCCATTCTTCTAAAGGTGATCTATAGATTCAAGGCAATATCCATTAATTATTAAGGTCATTCCTCACAGACATAAGAAAATCAGTCCTTAAATTCATATGGAACATCAAAAATCCCAGAAGAGCCAGTTTGATTGATGACTCTACTGAAAATACAAGTCAACACAGTGAAATAATGATCATGTTATAGTCAATAAAACCAATTGATGTTTCTATATTTTTATTTTTCAATGGTTTCTCTTGTATCATCAGCAAGAGCATTAGTATCAAAATATTTCCCTACACCTATTCTACGATTTGGTTTGTATCTGGTTTCATGACTCAATATATCTTGGGAATGCAGTATGACTAATGTACTATGCTATGCATTAAGAGGAATTCAGAAGATAAATATCACACAGTCTCTTGAGGTAAAAGCTATGTACGAAATCATTATAAAAAATGTAAGGTAAGATGAAACCAGATCCCTCCTAATGAGTATATGAATAGTAAAAATCTGTTCTATACAACTTGAATGGTTACTCTATACTCTATCTAAACTATCTATCTATCTAAACAGGAATAATATTTGGACAGAAGACTTGAAGTAGACCTGAACAATAAATAAAATTTTTCATTTGTAGAAAGATGTGGGGTTATAATAAGTAGAGAAGGCTATGATTAAAAATGCACAGAGTATGATTTGTTGTTTTGGAGAGCAACAAAAAGTTGAAGTGTGTGAAAGGATACATTTCCTGTTGTTTTTACAATAAGAACCAGAACATCTCAAGATGGACTAGTAATATATGATTTATCTCCTGTCTACTTCTCCAGTTGCATCTCTCATTTCTTTTTCTGCCTCTGATTTAGACTCACAGGGCATGTTTCTCACTTTCTAGAAAATTTCCTTTTGTTTTTTCTGTCTCGGTAATGACAATTCATCATTTGGATCTCAGCTTAAGGGCTGAGAGAACAGCTCAGTGGTAGCGTCCAACTAACATGTGTGAGAGACTTTGGTTGATCCCTAGCATCACACACATTCATAGTCTCAGTCTCTCTCTCTCTCTCTCTCTCTCTCTCTCTCTCTCTCTCTCTCTCACACACACACACACACACACACATACACAATTAAACATACAAAAACAGATATCAGATTATATGTCACTTCTCTTAGTTTAGGTCAACCTGACCCATTATTAACTCTTACAGTGCTATATACTCTTCTTCATGACATATCAAAGCTGTAATTTTACACTTACTAGTATGATTATTTATCTGCCATCTCCACTGAACAATAGTTTTATAAGAGTAGGGATCATTTCTATTTTCACTCACCATCATATCTATAGTGTTAGGAACATGATAGGTACTCATGAATCAATGGAGTTAAATCACTAAAAGAGGGTAGATTAATGAAGGCTTCAAAAGTAGGCTGGAAAATTTGGCTTTATAAGAGCATCTGTATATTTATTTATTCAAAAAGTATATATTGGATACTTTATTATATGGCAAGCTTTGTATGAGATATGGGAAATATAAAAATGGGAGACAGTCTCTGCCTATAATTCAATATGGAGAAGAAAGACAAAAATAATAGGCAACTAAAAGATAGAATGATCAGCACTATGATAAAAGTACAGAGTACTTTTGAAGCATTAATGAACTGACTTTTAAAAAGGATAATGATAATAAGGTGAGACTCCCTGCTAGGTACTACTAATATTTAAATTGATTTTGTCCTATACAATGCTTAAAAGGACAAGTACACAAAGCACCCAGTCAAATGGCATTAGTAGATAGTAACAGAATGTCTTTGAAAGTTTATAAGTTTTTGAAATGCAAAGGAATACAAAATGGTTCAAAGAATTGGGACCCTTTGGTAATGACTTTACCAGCCTTATTCTTGTGGTACTTTCAAGGGGATTTCTGGAGATTATAAAAATTACCTCATCACTTTTCTAATTTTTGCTCAATATGCATGTGAACTATAATGAGCATCTGTTCCACAGATATAACCTTGTCTCCAGACTCAGAAAAGAATCTGTTTTCTAAATATAGGGTTGACAGGGATATGCTCAAGGAAGAAATAGAAGACAATATGTTTCTGTAAACTTTCAAGTCAACAGGTATGGACTGGTTTTCTGTTGTTTCCACTGCATTGTGTAAGGCACCATGAAAAAGACAAGAGACAGAAAACTAGTCTGGCCCTAGAGGAACATTAACATGTTCTTTATAACAGCTATCATTGTAATTCATCTTCCAGTTGATGTAGAACACTGAAGAGTCTTTTTTATACATAAAATGTATTTCATTCACAGCCATTAAAATGCTTTAAAGAAAATATAGAAGGGTTAAAAACTAAACATCAAAAATTTACTAAAGCATATTGATTCATTTCCAAGGCTTTTCTTAAAAATAGCCATAGAGCCTTACTTTGAAATAAATATAGAAAATTACTACCTTGGAAATTGGGCTCATGGGCATTTCTGCTTTGATTTTAAATGGTCATTCCTAATTACATACACAAAGAAAAGCAAATGTATCTTTAGACCAGATTTTTCTTTTAGAACAAAAATACTTATCCTGCTTTAACCTGTATATAATAGTCCATCTTTCACTTTGAAGTTTCTTATGCCTTTCAGTAAATGAAGTGTAGACAAAGTCAAAACAAAGGAAAGGCCGCTTAAACAGGCAAGCTACTTTGATGCATTTTTTAAAAGTTTTTATTGGTGCATTGTAGTCATACATCTTAATGGGATAAAAGGTGGTGGAGACATACATGCACATATCACCCAATTAGCCCTTACCCAGTTCCTGTCCCAGTCCATCCCCATCCTGATGCATTTTGAGATCATCATAAAAAAATTTCTAAACCAGACATGATGACACATTCCTATAACCTCAGTACCTAGGAAGGTGAGACATGAAGATTACAAGTTTAAGGGCAGCTTCGGCAATTTAGTGAGGCCCTCAGCAACTTAGAATCTTTTTCACAATAAAAAAATAAAAATGGTAGAAATTTTTTTTATTATTTTCTATAGGTAGAATGCCTCTGGGTTCATTTTCCAGTACCATACATAAAAAAAAGAAAAAAAAAAACTTCTCTAAATCTCTTTCTAGATTAAGAAGGTACTCAACACAGATATTTTTTTTTGGGTGGTACTGGGGTTCCTGGAAGCCCTTCTACCTCCGGGCTACACTCCCAGACCTATTTTTACATTTTTATTTGGAAACAGGGTCTCCTAAGCCAGAGCGCGCGGCTGGCTTCGAACCTGCGCGATCCTCCTGTTTCTGCCTCCCAAGCCCGGGGAATATAAGCGTGTGCCACCACGCCCAGCTGACAAATATATATTTTTTTTACTGGAAAGACTAAACAGTTATGAAAGCATAAAGTCTCTGAATTTGGAGTATTAGAGAGGGCCCTAATGGGAATTCAAAGTAAAATGGTATCCCTCAAGTATCTGCAGCATATTGGAATATAATGCTCAAAGCCATTCTTATTCTACTTACTACAGCTCATTAAGAAGGCAAAAAGGGAAAATATAATTAGTGACACAGACTTGTCCTGAGTATCAATCATCTAGTCACAACTCAGCCTCTCGTATCTCAGAAAGAGTAACTTTGGGCATTGCTAATATTTCTTTGAATTATTTAATATAGTGATAAGAAAGCCAAGATTGGAAAGATTAGTGAAAACCCAACAAGGAGTAAGTATGAAAGAGAAGACAAAAAATAAAAAATTCAGAATGGCTGTCATACAACAAACATATTTAAGCCCTACATACTAAGGAATGAAGAAGAGTATGTCCATTCATTTGAGGAGATATTAATTTGGTTGGGAGAGGCAAATGCATTAAAAGATAAAACTTATAAAATATATAGAGCCAATAACTCCTTGCCCTGGAATTTTTCTCCTTTTCTGTCCTCTGAGAACTCAATTCATTTAGATTTTTTCATTCTCTCTATGCATAATCAAACTTTCCTTCTTAATTCTCTTTTATCTTTCAGAATATAAACATACATGATTCTTAGTAAATGAGAGAAAATCCTCACTAATGTTTTGTTTCAATCTAGCTGTCACTCTGTTTACTGTATTTCATATGCAAGTTATATTTAAAATTTCAAATTTTTATTTCAATTCAAATTATTACTATATTCTGTTTTAAAAACTTTCTGAAACAAATGATTCCAAAATATCAGTGATCTCTGGGCTGACAAACATAATCAATTCTCATCTTATTTGACTCATGTGTACTATATGATACCGTTAATCACCCTGAAATTCCAACCTCCTTATACATCCATGATATCAATTTTCTGGCTCTTTCATTTACTATTTGTCCATTTCTTAGTCTTCTGTGAAGGCCTCCCTTAAATAATGCTGTTCTCTAAAGTTTCATCTTTGGTCCTCTTCTCATTTTCAATATTATTTCATGTTATCCAGTCCATTCAGACAATATGTATTACTACCTGTACACTTTTAACTAAAATGTCTTTACATATAGGCCTGAGGTCCAAACTCAAATATTCAACTTTTTATAAAATTTTATACCTGATGGCTCTAAAGTCAGCTCAACTTTATGAAAAAGGAAAAAAAGCAATGGAATGGATAATTTTTCTTAAACCATCAACATATTTGTTTACTATGTAAGGTCAGACACTCTAATACTTCTTTTTTACCTTTACTATCCAAATGGTAACAAATCAATTATAGCTCTTTAATATCTTATATATTTATCTTCTCTATTTTTTGAATTTTGTAGATATTACATTTTATTATTTATTGTATCGTATTTTGTTATAATTTCTGGCGAGTTACAGTCTGGTTATAGAGACAAAACCAACACATATAAATATAGAGCAATAATATCAAATATGTGCTATAACTCCAACAGGAGAATCAGAGGAAAGAGAGCTGAGCATCAACTGAAGGAATAGAGAAAACTGCAAAGATTCAGAACTTGATCTAGATGTTGGTGGTTAGTGAAGATATAGGTAAATGAAGAAAAAAAGAGTATTGTGTGTCAGGACAATAGAAAGAACAAATTCTTGGATATAGAATTAGTATAGCTTGTGTGGTAAACAAAAATAAAATCAAGCGAACTAGAATGAAAGGTTAGAAACAGATAATTATTAAACAACTGTCAAAGTGCTTTGTTTCAAGTACAGGCTATTTTCATTCTTGAAGCCTCAGTTTTGTTATCTATAAAATAGGAAATAATAAATAAAATGCCCTCAAAAAGTAGCTGTGAATATAAAATGAAATTATTTATGTCTAAGTGACTAGAAAAGTGATATATTTTTTCATTGATTTGGACCAATCATAGGATTACTAGAATCTTGGGAAATTCCTTAAACTAGTACTCTAGTTCTAATTATTTTACAAGTATTCCTAAGTATTCCCATATTAAATTTAATGACACAATACGAGACTAAAGAGTAGAACTATGTATGCCCAGGTTTACAGCAGTATAATTCATAAGAGCCAGATTATAGAACCAACTCAGGTATCTGTCAACAGATGAATATATTAAAAAATGTGATATTCAAGCCGGGTGTGGTTGTGCACACTTGTAATCCCAGCATTTGGGAGGCTGAGACTAGAGGATCGAGGTTTGAGGACAGGCTCCACTACTTAGTGAGGCCCTTTGCAACTCAGTGAGACCCTGTTTCAAAGTAAAGAATAAAAAATTGGGCAAGGGGTGTAGTTTGGAGGTCAAATGCCTCTGGGTTCCATCCCCAGACCCACACAAAAAAATGTGACATACACATGCACTAGAAATCTGCTCAACCATAAAATTGTATAAGTATGTCATTTTCAGGCAATCAGATGGAATTAGAGAATAGTATGATAAGATCAGCCAGTCTCATAAAATCAAAGTCTGTATGTTTTATCTCATATGTGGAAACTAGACAGAAAACAGGAAAACAGAAGGCACTTCAAATAAATGCATATGAAGACCAGTAAGGATATTGGAGAAAGAAGATCAGGAGAGGAGAAAGGAGGATCAAGGAAGGAAACAGTTCAAATAATGCTTCATCAATATATAAAGTTAATTATATCCAATTTTCTACCTTGTTCATGAAGGAAGGAGTGGTAGAGGGATGGAATCTAGAGGGATATACATCAAGAGCTTTGTGCATGTATGTTTATATCACATAGAATCTCACTCATAAGCATAACTGCAATGTACTAAAAGTATATAAAAAGAGTAGAGCCAACAAATATGCACAAGATTTGTTAACTTAAAGAGGGAGTAGGATACAGATAAAAGTGCATCAAGTGATATCTGTGATATGTGCATGTATGAATGTACCACTTTAAATCTCACTGTGGTGTATAATTAAAATGCATCAATAAAAGTACACTTTAAAAAGAAAGAAAATGGAGTCTACTGGATATTGTGAATATTTTCTTCAAAGTCAAATCAAGGAAACTCTCGCATGATCTCACATACTCAATGACCATTCAGCACAACCAATAGGAATACTAAAGGTATACATGTATTTCCATACCTGAACTTGAGAATATTTCTTGCACATTGTAAAGGCTGATTTATGACAACCTTTAACTAAGAGGGATAAATGTATTATCAGAACTACTGAGAATAAGGTTTATAACTCACAAATATACCATTTGAACCTTTAAATATACGTCACTCTCAGAGTTCCTTGTCTTCTCCTATGATCTGAGTCATGTTGTACAATGTTTTAAATGTGAAAAGTACTTGGTATATATTTTTGTGACAATTCAGTAAATCAAATACTAAAAAAAAGTATCAGGTAATTATATTTTCTCTAGAATTACTACTTAGTTTTCAGGAGCTATAGTCAAGATTAGAGGGTATCCTTCATTCATTCATCTCCATTCATCCATTAATTTTGTTTTCTTTGGTTTAAGAGAGAACAGGAACATATAGATTTTTCTATAAAAAGTCTGTTTCCTAACGATATTCCAAACTAGCTCTATGATCTGGTGATTATAAGAAGTACTAAATGGACAAATGTATAAAAACTCAATAACTTCACATATTAAAATATCTAACAGAACCTGGATAATCTTTTTTTTTTTTTTACATTACTGGGGATGGAACTCAGGGGCATTCTACCTCTGAGCTACACCCCAGCCCTATTTTTATTTCTTATTTTGAAACAGGGTCTCACTGAGTTGCAAAGGTCCTCACTAAGTAGCCGAAGCTGTCCTCAATCCGTGATTCTCTGGTATCAGCCTTCCAAAGGCTGGGATTACAAGCATGCGCCACAACGCCTGGCTTCGATAATCTTTATCATTCTAATCTACAGTCTTCTTCTAGTCTAGTGGCTTGATTTTGTGGATCAGCACATTTTAAATAATCCAAAGTTATGCAAAAGACTGAGACTCCTTAAATATTACTAATTTATTGTAGCACTCTATGACATGATTATTATTCACTCTGGAGTCTCATAAATAATTAAAACCTAACTACACTGGCTGAAATAAATGAGCAAAATATCACAAGATACTTTCCTTGTGTATAAAATATGGATGACAATAAATATTTTGCCTTGCTTACCTCAGAATCCCTACTCAAAAATCTGAGCAGTAAATGGAAAATATCTGTACTATATAACGTAAAGCATTATTGTGATATTAATGATACCTATTCTAAGGCCTTCATTATTATAAGATTAGTGATAGCTATTCCAAGACTTAATTTCATCATGGGGTTGCTTTACTTATTATATTTATTAAAAATTCAGCTTCACCAATGGGTTCATAATCACTTCACTTATGTGAAGAAATAAATATAAATTCCATGTGGATATCTGGATGGACTACATATTTACAAGGTGAGCATTTCACTCTACATGTACCAGAGGGAAACATTCATGACACCTACAGTATAACTCTGTGAGAATATTTCATATAGAATTTCAAAGAAAGAATTTTGGCTAATTAAGGACCTAGGAAATGGCTTCCTAATATTAGTAATAAAACTTCCTTTAAGTTTGTTAAAGGCCCATTAGATAGTAGAGAATATTATTTTATGAAGCAGTATCTCCACGCTTTGCTTTTAAAAGACTGACAATACAGGAAAATTTATCTATGCTGATGAGGATGATAATTGCAATATTTTCATTATTACAAAAAATGTCCCGAATAGAAGTTCTCTCTGAACATTAACTCTTTATCTATTCCTTCTTTTATCCAACATTTATTAAACACAAATTATACATCAAGAGCTATGACAAATAATGGGACAATAGGTTTTTAGTACTATGGATTGAACCCAGGAGCATTCTATTTCTGAGCGATACCCCCAGCCCTATTTTATATTTTTATTTTGAAACAGGGACTTGTGAGGGGCCTCTCTATAAGTTGCTGAGACTGGCCACACTTCAATCTTTTTTATCTCAGCTTCCCAAACACTGGGATTATATATGTGTACTACCACACTCTATTCAATAATGTCTGAGGTAAAGGCCTGTTTCTTACCATATAACATTTAATGGTATACATATTTTTATTGTGGGAATATTAACTTGTGAATGGGAAAGATATTTGATTGATGAAAGGATAGATCAAGTATGGTAGGATCTGAGTTAAGGGCAAAATAACAAAAACCATAGAGATGGGGACCCACTGAAGCATCTTACATAGTGGAGCTATATGATTCGATTTGCATTTTGGAAAGATCATGGTGTCATCTTCCTTTTTCTCAGAGTCTGACTATTAATGGTAACAACAATAGAGGAGGGGCACCTGAAAATATTTGATAGACAATCTTGGTTGATTTGAAACCAATGAGTAGGAGATTTTTTTTAATGATTGCTGACCAATGAACACCCATCAATATGATTGAGGATACTGTGAGCTATGTGTATATCAGAGAGCATTTCCATAGACTGAAAAGAGAAAGAAGGATAGAAAGGTTAAAGTTGGGAAAAACAGCTAGAAAGCAAGTCCCAGTTTTGCCCTACAGTGAATGGGCTATACAATTTAATTCACCAGGGGTAGTCCAATTTATGTCATTTGTTCCAGCATAATTATTAATAATAACCTGTTTCTCTCTAAAATTTTCTATTTTTGATAATAAGTTAAATGAGCACCCAACCTAAAGGCAAATACTGTACTAACAAAATATTAATTCATCATCTTTTTAAGTTATCTTAAAAAGAACAATCTCAGAAAACCAGGCTTCTAGTGTAGACAAAGCAAAGTGTCCTCTACATTTTCAACACCTTAAAAATTCTCAGCAAAGGATAACATGAAACAAATGATTTGTTGTCCATCAAAGCTAAGTCTGAATAATCTCTAGTTTCTCTCCTGTAAAACAGAGCATGACTATGCTGAGAAAATATATTTAAGTCATCCACAGCCCCCAAATGGTGCTGGACTAACCCTAACTCAACAACAGCATTCAATAATTAAGAGAGGGACCCAAGTTGATCAACATTTAGGGAAAAAGGCAATCTTTTGAGCTACTAGCCATGGTAGAGTGAAGAAGCCAAAAAATGCCAATACCTATAAACTCCATTTTTAAATGACAACTATTAGTTGATACTAAAATCATAATTTTATTTTAAAACTAACAGAATCCAATTCAGTGTGATGATCTGTTTTATGACAAAGAAACTTTAAAATTATAAGTAAATTGTTTTATAAACTATCAATAGTAATAAAATTATAAAAATTATAGCACTATAAAGCAAGTGGTATATCTTTGAATCTACACTAGGAATGGAGTTGGAACCAAAATGATCTACCAAAACTAAGTAGGAGAAAAGCGATTCCTGTGAACATATTTTTATTTTTATGAACAATTGATTTTTCCTTTTTATTTTTTAAAATATATAATATAAAATTGTTAATTAATCATTTTATTTATGTATGTATTTATGTATTCATATATGCATATATTCATTTATTTATTATATATTTATTTATTTAGGTCTGGGGGTTGAATCCAGGGGAATTCTACCTCTGAGCTACACATACAGCCCTATTTTACATTTTTTAATTTATTTTGAAACAGGGTCCCACTAAGTTGTGGAAAGCATCACTAAGTTGCTGAGGCTGGCCACAAACCTTCCTGTCTTAGCCTCCCAAGTACTGGAATTACAAGTATGCCACCATGCCCAGCTAATGAATTTTTTTTTTTTTTGCAGTACTAGGGATGGAACCCAAGGGCATTCTCCCTCCAAGCTATACCCCCAGCATTTTTTGTTTTTTATTTTGAAACAGGGATTCACTAAGTTACAGAAGGCCTCACTAAGTAACTGAGGCTGTCCGAGAAAGTGATCTTCCTGTGTCAGCCTCCCAAGTACTGGGTTTATAAATCTGTGCCACCATGCCCTAGCCAATTTTGTTCTTCTTCATTGCAGAGTAGAATTCCATTGTGTGTATTTCCCATAATTTTGTAATCTATTCATCTGTTGATGGACACCTAGGTTGGCTTCATAATTTGGTTATTGTGACTTGTGCCACTATGAACATGGGTATGCATACATTACTGTAGTTCTCTCATTTCGGCCCCTTTGGAAAGATATCCCAGAGTTGTATACCCAGGTCATATGGTGAATTCATTCTCAGTTTTCTGAGAAATTTCCATACTGATCTCCATAGAGGCTTAACTAATTTGCAACCCCAAAAGTGTAGAAGAGTGCCAATTTCTCCATATCCTCACCAATATTTATTGTTTTTTGACTTATTGATGATTGCCATTCTGACTGAGATTAGATGGAATTTCAGTGTAGTCTTGATCTGCTGATTGCTAATAATGTAGAACATTTTTTCATGTATTTATTGGCCATTTGTATCTCTTCTTTTGTGAACTGTCTATTCAATTAAATTGCCCATTTCTTGATTGGGTTGTTTGTTTTAGTGTAAAGTATCTTAAGTTCTTTATATAGGAGTCTTCTCGAAATGGATCAAAAACCTGGAACTTAGACCACAGATTGTGAAGCTACTAGAGGATGGCATAGTTCCAACAATGAACATAGAGGCACAGGTGGAAACTTTCTCAACAAGACCCTCAAAGCTCAGGAAATTGAAACAAGAATAAGTAGTTTAGCACTAAACTAAAAAGTTTCTGCTCATCAAAGGAAATCATCAAAAACCTAAAAAGAAAGCCTGCAAAATTGGAAGAATATTTTTGCCAGCTATCCCTCTGATAGCGGAGCATATTTTTAAAATGCATTAAAATTAAGACAGCAATTTATGCTGATAATATATTATGCCAGAAACTCCTTTGTAGACAATTATTTATAATCAAATATATAAGCTAGCATCTGAAGTTGCAAATCTCAATTGACTCTAATAAGAAACCAATTCCCAAAGATTAGTGCCCTTTTTATGTAATAAAACAGAATCCAAATCAACACAAAATGATAACAAGGTGCAATCAGGTTGTATTAAATAAAGCTAAACTATGGATGGGAAAGCAAAGCAGATTCAGTCCTAATTAAAGAGTGATTTCAGAATGCAAACTAATCACTGACTAAGAGATTGAGAGATGCAAACCTTACATTATTTTTAATGATAAATTAGACCATTACTGAATCGACCTTTACATAGACTGTAGTTATCGTGCTAACTTTTCCTCTCTCTCATTTTCCTTTTCCAGTGATAAAATGATTTCTTTTTCTCAATAACACAGAGATGTTAAGCTATACATTATAAAAATGTATCTACTAATGTACATAAGCATACCAATTTTTAAAATAATATTTGCAGAAAATATTTGGTCACAGCTCTTCATTTTATCTCATTAATGGTGTTGAGGTTGGGTTGTTGTTTGTGAAGAAAATCTTTCTGCTTTAGAAAATTATTTGTTTTGACCCAAACTTCTTTTTTATTTATCAGTATGATTATGGTTATTCTGAGTGCTTTGTAAATTGCTGCAGTTGACATGCTGAGTTATCAATTTATGTTTTTATAGAATACTTGTTTTCTTCAATAAACCATTTTCTAGAAACTAAACCATATTAGTTTCTGTTTTGTAAATAACTATATTTCCTAGAACCTGAAAATGTCTTATTTTTCAAAAGTGTATTACAAATGCCAAGTCCTATAATTCCTAATGTGAAAAGAAATATCTATTAAATTATATGTCATGATGAAATAATTATACACTATAACTACATGTTTCACTTATAGTGCAATTTTGTGTGTTTAATAGTAAGGAAGTGATCCTGATTAGTAGGATTATATAAATAAAATGCAACAGAACTGTCCACTCACAATCATTAGCTTTGATACACTTTTACAGAAGATGCACTTAATGAAACCTGTAATGATAAATATACAGATGATGAGGTTAAATTTTCATTTTTACATTTCTTATTTTAACTGCTATACAAAACCATAAAAATTGTATTCATTGATGGGGTGCCATGTTATATTTGATACATGTATTCACTGCCTAATATATATTGTTTTGTGGTACTGAGGTAGTGGGGACTGAGCCCAGGACATTTTACCTCTGAAGTATACCCTTAGTTTTATAAAATTTTTTGTTTTTGCTTTTTGAAAACAGGGTCTTAGTAGGTTGCTGAGAGTCTTACTATGTTGTTGAGGCTGCCTTCGAACCTGCAGTCCTCCTGTCTCAGACTCTCAAGCATGTGCTACCACACCCAGTTTAAGGCTTAATATTTAAATCAGATTAAGCATATTCACCTCCTCAAATAAATTTCTTACTTTAGATTCAAACATCATCCAAAAGATTATTTTTATGAGCTTGAAATCATGCCAAATTAACTGAGATCTGTGATGTTAAGTAAACATAAAATAAGTACATACACATACAGTTTCATGTGCATAATATACTCTGAACCTCAAAAGAATACTTTACTTGATAATCAGAAGGAGTCCTTAGAGATGCTATAAATCAGGTTGTCTTTTTCTCCCCAATTCACATTTTATAAATGATAAAACTGAGGTTCAGGGAAATGAGCAGTTTCATTAAGGTCTCATAGAAGGATAATGGCAGAGCTACTTTGAAGTCTTGTGTCTTTTAAATTCTCACTTTTATTATATAAACATAGAAGAAGGATTAAATTTAGAAATGCTAAGAAATGTTTTAATACATGGCAAGACTCTGTGTATGTGTATGTGTGTCTGCATGTGTATGTGATATTGTTTAAATTTAAATTACTATTTTTTAAAATAGAATTTTGAAGCTGGGCGTGGTGGCACATGCTTGTAATCCCAGCATTAGGGAGGCTGAGACCTGAGGATCACGTTTCAGGGACACCCTCAGCTGCCTACTGAGGCCCTCTGCAACTTAGTGAAGCCCTGTTTCAAAAAAAGAATAAAAAATAGGGCAGGGGTGTAGCTCAGAGGTCGAATTCCCCTGAGTTACATCTCCAGACCCACATAAAAAAATAGAAATTTGAGAGGGCAGGACTTTTCTAAGAAAATATTTGTATGTGTGTATTTAAATTAAAATTAATCAGTGTAATAAACTTCAGGTATTCTAGGTGACCGCTTCCTAAAAGGGTACTGCCACATGATTTCAATGACAAGATTTGTACACATTTATGATTTTATAGACACCAAGTAAACTGTGTGCAGCCATATACATATAAATGTATATAAATAATTCTTTCATGCCAAGTGAGAACCAAGGTACATCACAGCACACTGAAGTCCAAATAAGAGAAAGGAATATGTATACTAAAACACCTCACAGTGCATAGCAACCCAGCCACATGCAACTTGAAAGAACCTGCATTTATCACTCATTATATAGTCATGTTTTAGAATATTCCAACAGTAATTTCATTTCAGTAGAACCTAAATAATTAAGTTGACTAAAATTTTCAGTTTTATATTTTTATTTATATTTCAATTATAAGTCTGTTTTATAGAAATGCTATAATGCTAAGAATTTACAACTAGCTCAATACCTGTCTGGAGCTTTATAAAAGGTATAATAAATATGATTTCAAATAGAGTAAGGATTCACATGCAGCTTTTTATCTTCAAATGCATAATTTGATAAGTGGTTCATTTCATGAATGGGACTGTATGTTGTAGTTTGATGTGATGTTGGTAGAAAAAGTCTAAGGAAGTGAAGAAAGAAGGTAAGTTTGAGGTTGGATCTTACTGCAGTATTATCATGAAAAAGAGAAAGAGAAAATGTCTACATAATGTAAGCCTTTTCTTCATCTAGGTCCTTGCTATCATCTTTCTTTATACTTCTCTTCAATTTTCACAGTCTAGATTTATCTTTGATTCTGACCTTCAGTCCCATACTTCACCTGTTTGATAGCTATTTCTTTTAACCAGGGAAACTCACTATCAACTCAATCTCAGAATGCTGGAAAATAAGTAATATTTTCCTCCCAAGTCTTTAATTACTTCAGAATTTAAAAATATTTCTATCCAAGAAACAATCATTCTCCTCATTCCAATTTGAGACTTAACAAATCTAGTCACTTCTTTCCTTAAAATGCCTGCTACATTCTCATTGTCCCCTGCATTCTCATTGCTACAGTTTATATCTTTATCTTCTCACACCTGGGTTATTAAAATAACTATTTACAGTACTATGTACTAAGTTATAAGTACTGCCCTAATGATTATAAACACACACTCTGGGAAGAACCTGAATTTAATGTCAGTCCCTACTCCTATAACACCAGAATGTTCTTCCACGAGATTTAACCTCTCTTTGCTTTAGAAAACAGATATAATAGGAATATGAATACCTATATTATAGGGTTGATATAAAAATTAAATGTGGATAAAATGTACTGGTTGGCATTTAATAAGTAGTCAACAAGCATCTAGTTATATAAAATACCTCCTGTTTAATTGCCCTAAATCAAAGAACTTTACAATGCCTCTTTGCTTCTTACAATGCCTCTCTGCTTCAAGAATGAGCATAGGCCTATGCACATTCTGCTTTATCAATGTAAATGGATTAACTCCTCTGTTTTTTACTTCATCATCTGCCTGTTTTATGTATTATATTATAACAAAATGATGGATGCAAGTGACAATAGAGAATAATAGAAAAAGTTTTCTGGGGAGGTAGCAAAGTGGGGAATGAAATTAGAGAAGAATGGCAGATACCACTTCTCTTCAATATAGTACTAGAGACTCTAGCCAAAGCAATAAGGCAAGAAAAGTAAATCAAAGGAGTACAAATAGGAAAAGAAGAACTCAAACCTTCACTATTTGCAGACGACATGATCCTATATTTAGAAAACCCAACAAACTCAACCAGAAGGCTTATAGAACTGATCAACAAATTCAGCAAAGTGTCTGGATACAAAATCAATCTTAAAAAATCAGAAGTTTTCCTGTACAACAAGCATAAATCCACTGGAAAAAAAATTCAGAAAACACTTCCACTGAGAATGTCCCACAAAAAAATACTTAGGAATAAACTTAACCAAGGAGGTAAAAGATCTCTACAAAGAAAATTATAAATAATTGAAAAAAGAAATAAAAAAAGATCTTAGAAGATGGACAGATCTTCCATGTTCATGGATTGGCAGAAAAATATCATTAAAATGGCCATTCTCCCAAAAGTGATCTACAGATTCAATGCAATGCCCATTAAACTACCAAGATCATTCCTCAAAGACATAGAAAAATCAGTCCTTAAATTTATCTGGAATAACAAAAAGCCCAAAATAGCCAAAGTAGTTCTCAACAACAAAACCATGCAGAAGGAATCACAATACCTGACTTTAAACTATACTACAAAGCCATTGTAATAAAAACAGCATGGTGCTGGCACAAAAACAGATGCATAAACCCAATGGAGCAGAATAGAAGACCCAGAGACCAGTCCACATACTTTCAGCCAATTGATTTTTGACAAAGGGGCCAAAAACATACAGTGGAAAAAAGATAGCCTGTTCAACAAATGGTGTTGGCAAAACTGGTTAACCATATGCAGAAAACTGGAAATTAATCCCACTTTCTCACCCTGCACAAGAGTCAATTCAAGATGGATCAAAGACTTGGAAATCAAACCAGAAACCTTGAAGCTCCTTGAAGAGGGCATAGGTCCAACACTGCAACACATAGACACAGATAAACACTTTCTCAACAAGACCCCAAAGGCACAACACATTAAAAGGCGAATCAACATGTGGAATTGCATAAAACTGAAGAGCTTCTGTTCAGCAAAGGAAACTGTCAAGAACCTCAATCGAGAGCCAACAGAATGGGAGAAGATTTTCACCACCTACACCTTTGATAGAGGACTAATATCTAGAATATAGAGAGAACTCAAGATACTCAACACTAAAAAAAAACAAAGCATCCAATAACAAAATGGGCAAGAGAACTAAACAGACACTTCACAAAAGAAGAAATTCAAATGGCCAATAAATACATGAAAAAATGCTCAACATCACTGGCAATCAGAGAGACGCAAATCAAAACTACTCTGAGATTTCACCTAACTCCAACTAGAATAGCAACTATTCAAAATACAAACAACATATGCTAGCAAGGATGTGGAGAAGTGGGAACTCTGAAACATTGTTGGTGGGATTGCAAATTAGTGCAACCACTTTGGAAAACAGTATGGAGAATCCTCAGAAGAATGGGAACAAACCTACCATTTGATCCAGCAATACCATTTCTGGGTATATACCCAAAAGAAAAGAAACCAAACTACAAGACTAATGCATGTGTATCTATGTTCATACCTGCACAATTCACCATAGCAAAAGTATGGAATCAGCCAAGATGTCCATCAACAGATGATTGGATTACAAAACTGTGCGATAAGTACACAATGGAATTTTACTCAGCCATCAAAAAAAAAAAAACAAACCTGAATTACATCATTTTCAGAGAAATGGATGGAACTGGAGGACATTATGCTAAGTGAGATTAGTCAGTCACAAAAAATAAGAAATCAGATGCTTTCCCTAATATGTGAGAATTAGGGAGAAATGGGTCATAGGAGGAACTCTAGATGAAAAAGGAAATCCTATAGAGGAGCAAACAAGACAACCTAAATGAGGGAATGGAAGGGGGGAAGAAGGAAATTCTCTAAAACACACAATTTACTTAAACATATCGAATCCAACCACTAAGCCAAGCAAGAGAAGGAGGGATGGGGAGGGAATCGGGTGGGAATTGGGTAGGGGTCAAATCAGTGATGTGTACATGTATGTTCACACAAGTTTTTTACCCCAATATGATGTATGAATATAATGAACCAATTAAAAATTAAAAAAAAGAAAATTACAGGTACAATTTCACAGAAATAAATGAATTTTCATTAGAATGAAAATGTATTTACAAAAAATAGTAGAGAAATATGCATTTATGAGCCCAATCAACTGTGGTTCAACTTCCAAACTGAATGTTACTAGCTGTGTGAACTAAGCAAGCAACTTTCTAACTCTGTGTCTATGTCCTCATTTGTAAATTGAGAATGATAACAGTATCAGCTTTACAGGGCTAGTGTGAGAAAATCCATATGCAATGCTTTAGATTTGACATTTCCCTCAGCCCTCACAGAAACAGGGTGGTAATGTTAGAAGCAGGGCTTGGTTGTAATATCAGCAATGGATAAAATGGATTAACCCATTAATATGGATTTATCCATCAATATGGACATTAACACTGCCCATATCCATTAATGGACAGTATTAATATCCATTAATACTGTCCATTAATATGGACAGTAGAGTGTGGCTAAAGAAGGTGAGTCCCTGGAGCTGTGACTTGGGTGATTATATATGGTTCCCCCTCCATTCCCTTGCATTCTTTTCGGGCTACCTCTCTCTGCTTTCTACCACCATTTCCTGAGATCTGTGGTCCCTGGCCTCGCATGAACTGAATGAACTGAACTCAAAACCATGAGCAAATAAATATTCCTTTCTCTAATTTACCTGGTCAAGTCTTTTAGATTTTAGCTTGTGGGAATGGTGACTAATATATGCTGTAAAAAAAACAGAGTGATAAAATGTGAACTACACTAGGGTAGCCACTTTTTTTCCGTTTTTGTCATTGTTATATCACTTCCTAAATAATATCTTGTCTACAGCAATCACTCAATGAACAGAGATGTGTAAATAATGTCTCTGGCCCTGAGCACCTAGTAAATGATCTCTACTATTATTAATTATCATGTTCTTCCTTTTGCACCTGCTACATTTGTTAATTTTCCAGAGTGGAGTGAAACTAGATAGTCCTCAGTGTAGCTTTACATCTGGCAATGATGATCTCTACCATCAAGTTAATAAAGAATCCAATTAATAGAAAAAAAGACATTTGTATATGTTCACTGTCTGCTATTCCCCAATTGCAATTGCATTTATCTTCAACAACTGTCTTCTCTCTTTGAGTAGAACAAATAGATATTAAAATCAGGCCTAAGAAAATATCATTGTGTACATTATGAAGCACCCAAGACAAGATGGCTGTATTTCTTTTCTTTGGAGTGGAGGGAACCAAAAGACT
Organism: Muscardinus avellanarius; assembly: GCF_963383645.1. NCBI lineage: Eukaryota > Metazoa > Chordata > Mammalia > Rodentia > Gliridae > Muscardinus > Muscardinus avellanarius. The sequence goes on from NC_137792.1 coordinate 100,409,526, forward strand.
GGTTTGAAATACTATCTGAGCCACCAGCTACATGTATCAGCTTGGCCAATTCCTGATCCCTATTTGATCCTCAATTTCCTCATTCTCTTGGAAGGAAACCACAAATTATGTTCTCATTTAAAGCATGTACTATAAGAAAGTAACCTACCTTTAAGCTCTCAAATTCTTAAATTCCCTCTGAACACAATTTTCTATCTTTCTACTCTTATCCTTCATTTGCTCTGAATTAGAAAGAAGAACACAGTATAATATAGTGCTTCTTCATCATTTAGGCAACAAGGGAGAATTTTTTTCTTCCATGTTCTTGTAAGATTTAAAAAAAATATATCTCCCAGATCAACTGTATTTACTATGTAAAATTCATTTTCCTCATTTCTATTCATCAAAGACATATATAGCTGCCAATCAGTTCCTCATCAACATGAGATAGCCAGTATTGTCAAAATGAGTTGATATAATTTCAGGCAAAAGCAAAGAAACTTGACATTTTAGTCAAGTTGTGTAATTTATCTCAAGTAAATGAATGCTCTCTGTTAGGCTCCTTTCAAATATTGAAAATGACTCATAGGTTCTCATTATTACCTTCACAGATCCCCTCAGGGAGAGGGTGTGGGAAGAAAAGTCAGGCTGGGAATCACTGGTGTGATGCAAAAATACTGAATTCCAATAAATGACAGATTCTTAGAGCCTCAGATTTGGCTTTCTGTTAAAGAGGAAAAACAATCCCTAATAAATTACCTCATAGTCACCATATTTAGTACATTCTATGTGTCAATCCCTTTGCAAGTGTTTTATATATAGGATCTTACTTTAAACTTATGGCCACCTTACATCTCATGAGACAGTCATTATCTATGTTTTACAAATAAGGAAACAGCCGGGCGCGGTGGCGCATGCTTGTAATCCCAGCACTCGGGAGGCTGAGACGGGAGGATAACGGTTCGCGGACAGCCTCAGCTACTTAGTGAGGCCCTCTGCAACTCAGTGAGACCCTCTTTCAAAGTAAAGAATAAAAAATAGGGCTGGGGTGTAACTCGGAGGTAGAATGTCCCTGGGTTCCAGCCCCAACACTGCAAAAAAAAAAAAAAAAACAAATAAGGAAACTGAGGCATAAGAGGCCAAGTGATTGTCAAAGATTATACCACTGGTAATTAGCAGAGCTTGAATCTAATCCCAGATCAACTTGAAGAGGCCATAATCTAAACAGGTTTGTCATGCTATCATATCCTTCGGATAAGAAATATTAATGTACTTTACATATTGTTAAGCATTATACAAATACACATAACAGTGGCTATTGACATTTGTGAAGGAATTCCATCCTTAATGACCACTCATTATGCTCCCTAATCCATTATTCTCCATTCAATTTCATTGTCTACAGCTCTGATACATAATCATTGGCTAGCTACTTCAAAAACACAATGATAAACTGGACATAGTGGCATATGCCTATAATCCCAGTACTTGGGAAGCTGAAACAGGTTGATCACAGGTTCAAAGATGCCCTCAGTATTGTAGAGGGAACCTCAGCAAACTCGTGAGACACTATTTTAAAAATGAAAATAAAAAGAGGCTGAGGGTATAGCTATGGGATAGAAGGTCCCAGGTTCAATCCCAAGCACCACAATAAAACAAAATATGATAAACCAGGTGAAGTGATGCATTCTATAATCTCAGTACTTGTGAGGCTGAGAAAGGAGAATTGCAGGTTTGTGGCCATCCTCAACAACTTAGTGAGGCCCTCTACAATGTAGTGAGACTCTATTTCAAAGTAAAAAGTAGAACAGAGCTGAGGATGTAGCTCAGAGATAGAATTTCTCTGGGTAAAATACCCAGATCCACACAATAAAACAAAAAAAAAACCCACCAATAAAAATTCCTCAAATGTTGACTTTTTGCTACCTTTGCTCAGCCAGTAACAAATTCTGAGTAATATCTAGGACACATATACCAATGGAATAGAATAGAAAACACAGAAGCAAATCCTCACAATTGCAGCCAGTTGATTTTTGACAAAGGAACCAAAAATATAACGATGGAGAAGACAGTCTTTTCAACAAGTTGTATAGAAGAAATGAAATGAGATCTCTGCATAAGAGTCAACTTGAGATGGATCAAAGCTCTGGATCCAAAACATTATAGTTACTAGAATTAAGTATAGGACCAGCTCTCTAACATATAGTCTCTAATAGAGGCACCCTCAATAAGAGCTCCCTAAAAAAACTCTCAGGAAATAAAGCCAAGAATCAGCGAATGGGATTGAATCCAATTAAGAAGCTTCTGTGCAGTAAAGCAAAAAATGAGTCTGAATAAAGGGCCTAAAGAATGTGAGAAATTATTTGCAAGCTACTCCTCTTATGGAGGACTAAATATCTAGAAAACATAATGAACTAGCAAGGTGTGTTGGTACATGCTTGTAATTCCAGCATTCAGGAGGCTGAGACAGGAGTATCACGATTCACGACCAGTTTCAGCTACTTAGTGAGGCCCTTTGCAACTAACTGAGACCCTGTTTCAAAAGAAAGAATAAAAAATTTGGCTGGGGGTGTAGCTCGGAGGTAGAATGTCTCTGTGTTCAATCCCCAGCACTACACACAACAAAATAAAACATAAAGAACTTTAAAAAATAAAAAATAAAATTTTAGTATATGTGCTGCCGAACTAATCAAAATACTACTCAAACTATTTCGGGAAATAGAAAAAACCGGGACTCTCCCAAATACATTCTATGAAGCCAACATCACACTAATACCCAAACTGAATAAAGACAGTTCAAGGAAGGAAAACTACAGGCCTATATCTCTGATGAACTTGGATGCAAAACTATTAAACAAAATACTAGCAACACGCATTCAAAACCACATCAAGAAAATCATTCACCATGACCAGGTAGGGTTCATCCCAGGGATGCAAGGCTGGTTCAATATACGAAAATCAATCCATGTAATTCATCATATAAACAGAATCAAAGACAAAAACCACATGATCATCTCAATAGATGCTGAAAAAGCATTTGATAAAATTCAACATCCATTTATGATAAAAACACTGCAGAGAATTGGAATAGAAGGAACATATCTCAACATTATTAAGGCAATCTACAATAAGCCCACTGCCAACATCATATTAAATGGTGAAAAACTTCAAGAATCCCCCCTAAAAACTGGAACGAGACAAGGATGTCCACTATCACCACTTCTCTTTAATATAGTACTAGAGACTCTAGCCAGAGCAATAAGGCAAGAAAAGAAAATCAAAGGAGTACAAGTAGGAAAAGAAGAACTTAAGCTTTCACTATTTGCAGATGACATGATACTATATTTAGAAAACCCAACAAACTCAACCAAAAGGCTTATAGAACTGATCAACAAATTCAGCAACGTATCTGGATACAAAATCAATCTTAAAAAATCAGAAGCTTTCCTGTACACCAACCATAAATCCACTGAAAAAGAAATTCAGAAAACACTTCCACTCAGGATCTCCCACAAAAAAATAAAATACCTAGGAATAAACTTGACCAAGGAGGTAAAAGATCTCTACAAAGAAAATTATAAAACACTGAAAAAAGAAATCGAAGAAGATCTTAGAAGATGGAAAGACCTTCCATGTTCATGGATTGGCAGAATAAATATCATTAAAATGGCCATCCTCCCAAAAATGATCTACAGATTCAATGCAATGCCCATTAAACTACCAAGATCATTCCTCACAGACATAGAAAAATCAGTCCTTAAATTTATCTGGAATAACAAAAAGCCCAGAATAGCCAAGGTAGTTCTCAGCAACAAAAACCATGCAGGAGGAATCACAATACCGGACTTTAAACTATACTACAAAGCCATTGTAATAAAAACAGCATGGTACTGGCAAAAGAACAGATATATAGACCAATGGAGCAGAATAGAAGACCCAGAAACAAGTCCACACACTTTCAGTCAATTGATTTTTGACAAAGAGACCAAAAACATACACTGGAAAAAAGATAGCCTGTTCAACAAATGGTGTTGGCAAAACTGGTTAACCATATGCAGAAAATTGGATGTTAATCCCACTTTTTCACCCTGTACAAAAGTCAACTCATGATGGATCAAAGACTTGGAAATTAAACCAGAGACTTTGAAGCTCCTTGAAGAGGGCATAGGTCCAACACTACAACACATAGGCACAGACAAACATTTCCTCAACAAGACCCCAAAGGCACAACAAATTAAAAGGAGAATCAATACATGGGTTTGCATGAAACTGAAGAGCTTCTGTTCAGCAAAGGAAACTATCAAGAATCTCAATCGAGAGCCAACAGAATGGGAGAAGATTTTTGCCACCTACACCACTGATAGAGGACTGATATCTAGAATATACAGAGAACTCAAGAAACTCAACACTAAGAAAACAAAGCATCCAATAACAAAATGGGCAAATGAACTAAATAGACACTTCACAAAAGAAGAAATTCAAATGGCCAATAAATGCATGAAAAAATGCTCAACATCACTGGCAATCAGAGAGATGCAAATCAAAACTACCCTGAGATTTCACCTAACTCCAACTAGAATGGCCATTATTCAAAACACAAACAACAACAGATGCTGGCGAGGATGTGGAGAAGTGGGAACTCTAAGACATTGTTGATGGGATTGCAAATTAGTGCAAACACTTTGGAAAACAGTATGGAGAATCCTCAGAAGAATGGGAAAAAAATCTACCATTTGATCCAGCAATACCACTGTTGGGTATCTACCCAAAAGAAAAGAAACCAAACTACCAAACTAATGCATGTGTATCTATGTTCATAGCTGCACAATTCACCATAGCCAAACTATGGAACCAGCCAAGATGTCCATCAACAGATGAATGGATTACAAAACTGTGGGATATGTACACAATGGAATTTTACTCAGCCATCAAAAAAAACTCAATTACATCATTTTCAGGGAAATGGATGGAACTGGAGGACATTATGCTAAGTGAGATTAGTCAGGCACAAAAAATAAGAAATTAGATGCTTTCCCTAATATGTGAGAGTTAGGGAGGAAAGAGGAGCAAACAAGACAACCTAAAGGAGGAGAAATGAGGGGGAAGAGGAAAATCTCTAAAGCTCACAATGTACTCAAACACATCGAAGTCAATCACTAAGCCAAGCAAGGGAGGGAGGGACGGGGAGGGAATGGGGTGGGATTTGGGTAGGGGTTAAATCAGCGATGAGTACATGTTTGTACACACAAGTTTTTTACCCCAATAAGTTGTATGAATATAATGCGCCAATTAAAAAAATTAAAAAATAAATAAATAAAAATAAAAATAAAAATAAATAATACCTTTCCAAATTAAAAAAATAAATAAAAAATACAATAAAAATGGGCAGTTGAGTGTCGCCTGGCATGGTGGCGCTTGCTTGTAATCCCCTCACTTGGGAGGCTGAGACAGGAGGATCGTGCAGGTTTGAAGACAGCTGCGTTGGCTTAGGAGACCCTGTTTCCAAAAATAAAAAAGTATAAAATAGGTCTGGGAGTGTACCCCAAGACAGAAGGGCTTCCAGGAACCCCAGTATCACCAAAAAATAAAAAATAAAAATAAAAAAAATAATTAGCTGGGCGTGTGGTGCACACTTGTAATCCCAGTGCTTGGGAAGATGAGACAGGAGGATAACACAGGTTCAAAGCCAGCCTCAGCTACTTAGTGAGGCTCTCAGCAACTCAGTGAGACCCTGTTTCCAAATAAAGTATAAAATAGGTCTGGGAATATATCCCGGGGGTAGAAAAGCACTTGGGTTCTACCCCCAGTACCACACACACAAAAGTAAACAATACATTTCTGTGGTGTATTCATTTCGAGTCACCCCCCATGCCATTTTGGCATGGGGCTGTATTTCTATTTTATGTATTTCTATCTTTCTAATAAACTTCTTTAAATATTCAGCAAAAAATTGAAGTTGAAATGAATAGACACTTTTCAAAGAAGAAATACAGTATATGAAAAATGTTCAGCATCACTAGCAATTGGAAAAATGCATATCAAATGTACGCCAAGATTCCAACTAACTCCAGTTAGAATGTCAACCATCAAGAACACAAACAGTAATAAATGCAGGTGAGGATGTGAGGAAATAGAAACTCATACACTGTTGGTGGTATTGTTAATTAGCATAGCCACTATGAAGATCACTGGAGGTTTCTCAAAAGCTAGGAATAGAATAAACATATGGCCCACCTATAACACTCCTCAGTATCTCAAAAAGAATTAAACTCAGAATATTATCATGATACATGCATAAACATGTTTAAAGAAGCATAATTCACAGTAGCCAAATTATGAAATCAAACCTGGTGTCTTTAAACAGATGAATAGCTAAAAATATTGTATATACCCTCAATAGAATTTTGCTCAGTCATAAAGAACAAAATTGTGTCACTTTCAAAAAATGAATGGAACTAGATAATATTATGCTGAGATAAGCCAGTTTCAGAAAGTCAAAGGTCATGAATTTTCTCTCATATGTGGAATCTAAAGAGAAAATCAGAAACAAGTAACAAAAAGTAATGCTTATGGAGACAGGAGTATCACAAGTTCAAGGTCAGCCTCAGCAACTTATGAAGAGACCCTGAGCAACTTAGTGAGACCCTGTCTCAAATAATAAAAAGCCACTAGGTGTACGGTCAAAAGGCTAACTTACCCTTGGTTCATTCCTAAGTGACAAAAAATGGGGGAGACTTCAAATGAATGAGGAGAAAGACCAGTAGATTAGTGGAAAATGATTGGGGGAGGGAGACAGAAAAGGGAAAAAGAGCCTTGATGAAGGAAACTGTTGAAATAATGCTATGTCCATTTACGAAAGTATCACTAACAATCTCACTAACATGTACAGGGAAAAAAGTGGGCTGGAATCTGGAAGGGAAAGCATCAAGTGCTGTGTCAATGTATATTTCTATCATTTTTAATTTCACTGTGATGTATGATTACACTGTACTAAGAAAAGTAAAAATAAAAATATTCAGAATGAAGATAGTCTATCATAGGCGCTAAGAAGCTTCTATGATTCTTATTTCTACCTATATTTATAAAGTATTTTTTTAATTTTTAAATTTTTTTTATTCTTGCATTGTAATCATACATCTTAATGAGATACAAGATAGTGGAAATATACATGTGCACATCACCCAATTAGCCCTTGAAAGACTAATCCTTCGAGGCCACTTTCTCCATGAAGCTATTGAAAGTATCTTCCATGCCCTTTTTATGCTTTTATTGGTTTATTGTAATTATACATCATAGTGAGTTTCAAAGTGATACAAACATGCATGTGCATATCACTTGGTGTATTTCCATCTGCAGTCCATCCTACTCTTCTCTATTCCCTCTCCATACATTTTAGTAAGAATGGTATTCATACTTTTATATATAAGAATTTATTATATGATAGCTCCCTGTGATTGTCTGCACTGTTTTGTTTATAACATTCTCTTGAAAACAATACAATTCTTTTTTCTCTTGTAGTTATTTCTGGAACATTTTCTACCACCCCTCATAGAATATTGTAAATTCCTGGGGAAAACAAGTTGTTTCACCCATTGGACTTAACTTTATTGTGGGTAGGTAAAACCTCAGAGATCGCTGGATCTAGGCCTAGGCTCTGAAACAAAAGTGAATCTCTGCATCTTAGAGCCAGTAAGTAATTTGAAGGCAAATTTCCTAAATCTAAGACCACTGGACTGCCAATTCAGTTTAAATTCTCCATAGTGTCTACTGTGACCCTTGGCACATAGTAGCCGATCAAAAATATTTGCTATAATGGTACAGAAAATTTAGGAAATTGGTATATTGTTGAGAATCTGATGCATTTTGTACATTAAATGTTAGATCATATGTTTCTGGTTGGTGAACATGTTACAGAGAATAGGAGGTAAATAGCTGACTGAAATATTTATTTGGAAGAAAAATAAATCTCACTAAATGTTTTACAGTTCAGACACAAAATCTGTTGCAGAAAAAGCATTTTTCCCTTATTCGCTGTTTTCATCTTAAATAAATGTACGCAGAAAGCTGCTCACTCATTCTGTTTCCATAACATATTTTCAAAATTTCTGAATATCCAAGACAGCATGCTTTTCCCAAATGTATTTTATCTTCTTCTATAGCCATATAATTTTGCTCAAATGATTGTTATAGCACAAAAAAGAATTATCCAAGCCACCAAATATTGAATTCTAATCCATACCTTTTCTGTCTGAAAAAAATACCCAAATTCCCCATGTGAAAAAATATAACTGAAGGACATGAAGTACAGGGGAATATTGGCTGAAATCTGTGACCCTCCTATCTCAGCCTTCAAAGTTCTAGGATTACAAGGTTGCCACCATGCCCAGCTTAGTACAGTATTCTTTATCAAGGAAAATTATTCATGATTTTTTTCAAACATTTAATGTCTCAATTTTCTTGCACAATATTTAAAATCTTAAGAATCTATCTAAGATGGGTACAATGGCATATGCCTGTAATTCCAGTACCTGGGAGGCCGAAACACGAGAATTGCACAGAAGGCTCCAGGAGAGCCTCAGCAACATTGCGAGGCCCTCAGCCATTTAGCAAAACCCTGTTTCAAAATAAGAAAAAAAAGAGGTGGTAGTATGACTGGGAAGTAGGATGACACTAGGTTCAATCCCCAGTACCATATACATAAAAATAATCTATTTTCTACCTTAAAGATTAGGAACTAGCCAATATCAATCCCTTCTTATATGATTTTTCTCTTTTGTTTCTCTGAAATGGAGACTATTATTTTACCACCAGCAGTTTCCAGTGAAACAAGTAGGGTGCCCTTTTGAAAATGAATTAGAGTGGCTGTGCCTGTGCATCTACACACTGTAAATAAGCTCATTTTAGAAAGACTGTTATTCAGTGTTTCTGGGAGCCAAATAGCCTTGTTATAGAGAAATATTATTTCAATTTGTAGGCTTTTTTTTTCCAGATTTGCTTACTTTTTATAAAGTCATCTCCCTCCCTTCCTCTTTCTCTTCCCCTTTCTATCCCCCTTCTTCCTTCCCCTGCAGTGTGTGTGTGTGTGTGTGTGTGTGTGTGTGTGTGTGTGTGATACTGGCAATGAACCCAGGGGTGCACTACCACACCTGGATATAAAGCCATTTCTCTGTGAATAAAGTATTCTTATAGTCCTCAAGTTTGACTTTAGATGAAGCCTCATATATCCCAGAAAGGAAGGACACATTCCCAGGGTGTTCTTTCTCAACTGACCTACATACACAATCCCATTCTGTGAACCTCCTTATTTATGCAAATCACCTATGTAGGTTCACATCAGCACTCCTTATCCAGTGTGTCTAATCTCAAATTATTCTATAATCATTTTTCTTATATAAAATGAATAAATAAAGCTAAGCATGGTGGTGCACGCTTGTAATCTCTGCGCTTGGGAGGCGGAGACAGGAGGATAACACAGGCTAGAAGCCAGCCTTGCTTGCTTAAGAGACCCTGTTTCCAAATTTTAAAAAAAGTATAAAATAGGTCTTGGAGTATAGCCCGGACATAGAAGGGTTTCCAGGAACCCCATACCACACACACAAAAAAGAATAAATAAATATAAAATAAAATAAAAATATGTGGGGCACAAACTCTGTCTTATAATTGCTTTAAAAGAGAGATTTTTATATACAGAAGTGTCTACTGCAGTGCTGGAGATGGAATAAACCTTCATGAATATTATAGCATTGAAAATAATTAAATTGACATTTTTCCAACTTAAATAACTGCCAACTATCAAACAATTATATAACCCAATAATCAATTCCATCTGTTTGGAAAATTCATGCAATATGAAATTGAATATTTAAGACTATCTAGATATACAAATATATACACATACATATGTACACATCCACCGATTGAGGAACTGGTAAAATAAATTATAAAATAGTCACAAAATGAAATTTTATGCAGTGCTTTAAAAATGATGAGATCAATATGCCAAAATGAGTTTTATAAAGTACCTCATAAATCAGGGGGGCACAAAGTATAGAGCTTTATACCAATTTTGCCCCCATAAAATAAAAATAAAAGAATGCACAGACAATAGATACACTAAGCTTGTATATTGGAGGAAGTTAGGAGTAAACTTTGTAAAGAATGTTTGCTTTTCAATACAGCACAAATATAGGACAAGCAATAGATGTACTTTAATTACCTGCCATGGTATATTGCTTGAATATTTCATTGACTATACATATGCATTAATTTTTTAATTCATAGAAGTTATAAACTTAAAAATCTGATGAATTAGTCCATCAAATGACTAATAGCATAGTTGATTTGAAAATCTTGTCCACTATTTTAAATTCAACCTAAAAATTGTTCATTTATTATACTGCAAATTTTACTTTTAAAATTTCCTATGGATTGCCGGGCATGGTGGAGCACGCTTGTAATCCTCGCGCTTGGGAGGCTGAGACAGGAGGATCATGCAGGTTCGAAGCCAGCCTCAGCTACTTAGTGAGGCTCTCAGCAACCTAGTGAGACCCTGTTTCCAATTAAATATAAAATGGTTCTGGGAGCATAGCCCGGAGGTAGAAAGCCCCTGGGTTCCACCCCCAGTACCACCAAAAAAAAAAAAAATTCCTATGGATTAATGTCATAACACATGGCATTTTGACCCTGAAAAATACCTTTTTAATAACTGTGTGTGGTGGCACATGCTTGTAATCCCAGTACTTGGAAGGCTGAGACAGGAAGATCTGGGTTCTCGGCCAGCCTCAGCTACTTAGTGAGGCCCTCTGCAACTTAGTGAGACCACGTTTCAAAATAAAAAGAATTAAAAAAATAGGGTTGGGATGTAGCTTAGATGCAGAATGCCCCTGGGTTCAAGCCTTAGTAATGCAGAAAAAATACCTTTTAAATGAATGAGTTTCCCTCCCAGACATCTACTTCTGAGATAGACTTGGAGAACAATGTTGAGTAATTATTTTTCAGTATCAGACTATGAACATCCTAGTGGCTATATAAGAACAATCTCTGTTTAGAATTTTTAGAAAGAACCTAAGGGTTTATATTCTACCATGGAGAATAACAAAATCTTAAATAATTTGAGAGATGCTGAGTAGTAGACTTAGAAGCACCAGAGTAAGGTGGCTGCCATTTTTCAGCCATTTGAAGCAGGAGTAGCATAAAAAAGGATTTTCTTCAGTAAAGATTGAAAAATAGGTTAATATAAAATCTTCATGACTGGAGATAAATTTCTTATTTCTTCTAGGAGGGAGAAGGAGGGCTACTTGCCAGGAGGAAAAGCAAATCCCTCAAAGTAAACATGTAAGCCATGACTCCAGGGAACACTTGGCCTAATTTGTGAAAACTATCAGTGGTCTACAAAGAGCATGCTAAGAATATATATATATATATATATATATATATATATATATATATATATATATATATTCTTAAGCTTGGTAGATGGTCTTAAGTTGCTAGGACCAGCTAGCCTTAGTAAGTGTACTATCTATATTTGTGAGGCATCCCACATCTGAGCAGCAGCATAGGAACCCTTAAGTTTTTAGTACTTACTGTATTAAATATTGGAAGGGAACAAAAACAATGAAAGAAATAGAAGACATGAACCTTGGTTTCAAAAAGCTTATGAAAGTCTGGCATGATAGCACACACTTGTAATCCCAGTATTTGGGAGGCTGAGACAGGAGGATCGCAGGCTTGTAGCCAGCGTCAGCTACTTACTAAGGCCCTCAACAATTTAGTGAGACTCTGTATAAAAATAAAATAGAAAGAATAAAAAATAGGGCTGGAGTGTATCTCAGAGGTAGAATGCCCCTGAGTTCAATCCCTAGTTAAGAAAATTTAAAAAAAGCTTATGAAACAGTTGGCAAGCCGAGACTTTTGCATATGAAACAAATAGAGAATGATATCATCATGTAACCAAATGTTGGCTTATAAATAACGTTATGAATCTTATAATTCTAATAATTAGTGATGAATTTCAACAAACTGAGCTAGCTGTAACATTTCATAAATAAGAGCAAGTATCATTCATCCCAAAAGCAAACAATGTGCAATAAATGGTTAACACATTTCCTTCAAACAAACTAATTCCCAGAATGTCATGTCTGGTTTCAAGGAATGAATGATAACTTTTGCCTTTTTCTGAAATACTCTGTAAAATATAGCAGGTGCAGGTCATTGTTCTTCAGGCCATTTGGCATAAACCTGACCATCCTTTGGGACTGAGACTCTGTCTGTATAGAGGATTTTTTTTCAGGCAATATGCCCTAAATGACTTGCCAGGCCTCCTCTCAGTAAATATCGTGATACTGACTGATATAATAAGAGCAGCTCTTAGAAATCTTACCTCTATAGATTAATGTGATTTAAAAATAGGTGAATAGATAATTTGACATCAAATTAGTGAAATCTTTGAAATTTAATGAAATATTTAAAGAATGTCCCCCAAACTGTGTCTGCAACTCGTACAATGCAATAAAAAATTGATCCAGTCTGTCATATGATTCAACACCACTGGCACCAACAAAAGCCATCACTGGTTGTTCTTAAACCCTAAGGAAACTATTTTCTATTAAAATGGAAATTACATATATATATATATATATACATATACATACATATAATACATATACACATATATAGTTATTGGACAATAATTTTATAGCTAGTATTACAAGAATGTCAAAATAAAATGAAAAAATAATGTTAGATGTTTATATTAGTGCATCACTATGAATCTCACTGTCATATACAATTACAATACAGCAATAAAAATTATATATAAAGAAAAGAAACAAAGAATACCTAAAGACTCAATGAAGTTGAGCTCAAAATCCCAAATAAGAAAACTGAACTGTGTGAAATTAGCCTACCTTTAAAGCTTATGATCTTATTAGACCTCTTTAGAGATGGACAGAGGACTAACTTTTGTATGTATTGAGTTTAAGCCATGCTAGACATTTTTTATTCTTGGGAAAGGGTTTCTGAAGCCAGTTTAATTTTTTACTTGTAAAAAGTTTTGCTTAATTGAAATCTAAAGCTTTGGATATTAATTGTCTTAGTCCATTCAAGCCATCAGAATAAAATACTACAGACTGGAGAGTTTATAAACAAAAAAATTGTGTCATAGTTCTAGAAGTTGGAAATGCCAAGAACAAACTACTTGCAGACAAGGTGTCTGGTGAGCAACCATGTCTCAATTCATAGATGGCACCTTCTTGTTGTGTTCTCACATTGTGGAACTCTCTGGGGGCTTCCTTTATTAGCACAGATTTCATTCATGAGGCCTCTAGCCTCAAGATCTAATCACCTTCCAAGGAATCCAACTCCGAATATCTTTGCACTGAGGATTAGGTTTCATCCTATGAATATGGGAGGACCACAACCATTAAAACCACAGTTTGATAGTCTCAACAAGTTTAATCAAGATTTCAATAATGCAGGGGATCCAGATATGCCCTGCCAAAATATGCCATTTTCGTATAAATATTGTTTTGGGCTGAAGTATTTTCAAAAATAACAAAGTAGTAAGTTGTTTTTTTTTCTTTTTTGCTTTCTCCCTTTCTGCCTAAAAGCAGGACATAAATTTTCCTTTATAAGAGTGTCCTCCCTCTCCTTTTTCACACAGGAAAAAGAGAACAACCCTTATTATAAGAGAAAGAAAACTGACACCAAGAAGTGTCTGCATAAACAAACCTTACTAAAATAACCCTTATCTTCCATTAGTTTCCTCCATTTATTTACCTTCCCATAATTTATCACTCCTAGAAGCTAAAACCCCTTCTCTTTTGTCGCCACAGTTTATCACCCTTTGTTAACATGATATATAAGCTCTCTAGCTTAACCACTACTTTGACTATTCATTTATTTTCATTTCTATTTTTTTTTACTTCTTTTCTGTGAAACTCCCACATATATATGAAATATTTTTTTACTTCTGTTAATCTATCTTTTGTCAGTTTAATTTGCAGGCCTTAGCTACTGAACCCAGAAAGAAACAGTGTTATTCCTCTCTTTCACTAATTTGGGGACATTCAAATGTAAACTCATTAGCTTGGTGAAAAATAAAACCTCACAAATCCCTGTATTGACTTGGTTCTGACTTTTAAGGCTGTAATTAATCTTGAATAAAATAACATCATTTCAGTATCATAAATAATGCTTATTATTAGCTAAAACATATTTAGTTTCGATAATACTATAACTTGCCCATTTCTAAAAGGTTTTTGTTGGAGAGGTGGTGACATAAGCAATATTTTAGTGAAATAATAGGCCTGTTTAGTCAAAATAGTTTTCCTCACTGATGACACTGTATGGTCATTGATTGTTGAGGATAAAATCTGTGGTCTCTTAGAAGTTGAAGGTCATTAAAGTTCCTATGTCAGGTTAAGAAAGAGCAAAAACCCTAGCCTTCTGTGTGATATATAACAGTGAGCCTTGTAAAATATGTCTTCAAATTATATTATCTACTTAAAGGAAATTATATAATCCCATCAGTTTCCTGCATGATAAAAAGTATTAATTTAGAATAAAGGAAGTCCTTTTCCTTTTAAATTAAATGGGACTCTCGAACAGTAGTTGTGGGCTTTATCACACAGCATTGAATAGCAAAATTCACCCAGCCACCTTCAAATTTTCAAAGATACAAACAGCCTGGCAAATGATGAAAATGCTACAGCAGGGATACCGTTCTGTTTCACATGTGCTAAAGCGATGGTGACAAGTGTATGTGTTAATTATAAGTTGAAAAGCTTTAAAGACATTCTGAAGATCAATGAGAGTCTTGCATAATTGTTTGTGAACAGATGATTATGTGTCTGCTGATAAAAGAACTCAGAAAACGGCATTATTGTTTAGTAGTCAGTAGAGTAATTACATACTCAGTAAAAGCCTCAAGTGTTCAAAGCGCAAAAGAGTGGATGGATATCGTATAAAAGAGAGCTCCATGTGGAAGATGACAGACTCCATTTCAGAAAATTCACTTTGCTAAATTCAAGGCCATATATCAAAAACCAAGACAGAGTTGATACATGAGGAAAAGATCTTCCCAGTGACCTTAAACAATCACAAAATGCATTTATGCTGTTTCTATATAGACCTGCAGTGAAGCCTTCTGTGAGAAGTAAAATCCTTTATGGAAGTTAGTTCCCCAGCTTTCCTTGGAGACCTATCATTGAGCATAGAGGGATGGTTTAAGACAGAGCTCTGTGTCTTAAAACAAATATACTTATTATTTCACAGTTTCCATAGTCAGGAGTCCAGGCTTTGCTTAGCTGGAGCTGCTGCTTTCAGGATGCAATCTCCTTGGATTTGACCTGAGAAATATCTCCTTACAAGGTCATTCATGTTGTTGGAAGAATTTATCTCCATGTTGTTGTAGGACTGATGCCCATTTCTTAGTGGCTATTATCCAGAGGCTGCTCTCTGATCCTGTAAGCTACAGTCTGTTCCTTCCCGTGTGGCCCTGTCCATGGGCACTCTTAAAACAAAGCAGACTAGCAGCAATGGAGAGGCTCTTTGCATGACTCTGCTAAGGCAATGTCTTATATAACAATTTCATACTGGAATGACAACCCATTGACTTTTCTACATCCTGTTAAACAGAAGCAAGTCCTGGGTATGCCCACTTAGGCATACAAAGGCATGAATATACAGAGTTGGATAATCTTTTGCGGTTACCTTAAGGGCTACCTTTCTCAGTCACAGGACATTTTTCTCTGCTTCTAAGCCTCTAATTCTTTTTTTTTCAGTATGGGAGATGGAACACAGAGGCATTCTACTTCTGAGCTACACTCCCAGCCCCATTTTTTATTTTGAAATAGGGTCTCACTGAGTTGCTGAGAGCCTCACTAAGTAGCTAAGGCTGTCCTTGAAACATTATCCTCCTGTCTTCTAATTCATTTTTATCCTACAGGAATTACATATCAAAGAACTGATCACTTCCCTTGATTACTTAAATTCTTTCTAGAAATCTCAGAGCTAAATATGCATATCCCAAGTCCAACTAACTATGACAGTTTAAACATTAGCTTTAATGCTGGCCATGGTGGCATAAACCTTTAATCACAGTACTTGGGAGGCAGAGGAAAGAGGATCATAGGTTCAATGCCAGACTCAAAAATTTAGCAAAGGCCCTCAGCAACTTAGCGAGACCCTGTTTCAAAATAAAATCTCAAAAAACAGAAGTAGAATGCCCCTGGGTTCAGTTTCTGGTGCCACAAATAAATATATTACTTTCATCCTAACTTGACCTTATTTCTCTAAATCTTTTTATATATTTCTGATTCTATTTATTTTATGATGTGATGTGATGTGTATGTGTGTGTGTGTTTGTAACCTACTTTGTGGGATAAAGCAGAACATACATATATTATAATAAATAACTAAATGAATGCACCAATCAGTTCTTTCTAGGAAACCACTTTCAGGCTTATTCACCCTACCATCAAGTTCACATTTATTTCTAGGATTGTGTTATTCATGTAGATGACTCAAAACACATGAGAAGAGCTGAAATTTTTTTTTTCATTTTTCAAACTCTAGCTTAAGAGCACTTTATTTTTTATTTTTTATAACAATTTTTATTGAACATAAATAGTATACATTTACACTATATTTGGTGCCCTCCCCCCCGCCCCCATTTTCCCTTCCCCCCCCACCAATGGTTGTCCAGGTTAACCATGTCTTATTCATAATTTTACACATGTTCAAGTGTAGACCCTTATTAATCAAGACTGGCCTTCCTCCTCTCCTATCTTACCATCCAAACTTAGCTAGTATTTCCCCGAGAAGAGCTGAAATTTTAGAGTCATTTCCGCCTTATATCAATACTCTTTAGTTTGAAAATAAAGTGGAAATTAATTCCATCTTGAAATGGCCCAATTTCACTTCTTAATTTTTTGAAATTCCTCACCTGTTAACTGAATTCAACCACCCTCTTGCCTCCTGCCAACCTTTACAATTCTTATGTCACCAAAGGTTAAATTTTCTCTTGACTGATTTTTTAATTTGTACCTACCCCCTAAGTGGATGGAAAGAATTTAGTCTTCAGAAGGCTAGTCCCTTGCTCCTTATAAAAACCCTGCAGGGAACTGCTATGGATAGTTATTAAGTAGCCCATCTCATTTGTTTCCTCTTGATGAGTTGCCCACAAACATTTTAATTTTCCCCCACTGGTCCTGTACTCTAATTCTTTCATCTTATGCCAATTTTTTCTAGTTGAAAATATGTAGCCAACTTTGGGAAAGGACTTTTAAATTTTTATATCACTTGTGAATCATTTGGAATGATATAATAATAATAATACCTCATGAGTTGGATTTTAGTGATCCTCAAACATGCTGGACAAGATCATATCCTCTCATGCTTGCTTATTCCATTCTTCTGCCTACAATGCTATCCCTAAGAATATCTGCAAGGATCATTGCTCTTCCCTTACATATCTTCTTTTACATTAACTTATTGCAAAGCCTCTCCTGACCACCACCTCCAGAAAGCAACACTCTCTCCTGCTCCACTCTACTCTATTACTATCCTTCTTACAAGGCTTTAAATTTACTCAAGTATACTTACCACTATCTTGAGATATCATATATCAAGCTATTTGATTGTGATTCAACTCACTATCTAGAATATAAAATCCATGAGGACAGTGACTTTGCCTTTTTTCACCTTGAACCATCTTGAACTATGACTAGTGCACAATAAGACTTAATACATACTTTGGTATTAATAACACTTAATAAAGGATGAGGGAAGGTAGGCATGATGCAATGAATTAAAATCATCCAATTGCCATAAACTATAGAATATGAAGCTTAAAAGAAATCAGGTAAAGACATATTCTTCTAGGCTTACTAGTTTACTCTCTGATCTTATATGATATTCCTATTAACCATGGGCAGACTCACCCTAGCAAAGCCTAGCATTCCTGGGTGAGGAATAGTTTTTAAAGACTAACCATGTATCCAGTGATATGCGAAGGACCATAGAAAATATAAAAAGTGAGGCTTTTGGTATATTTAAGAAGGTATGGAAAGCTTGAAACTCGCATCAGTTGTGTCACAGTCTAGCTATATGATCTCTCACAATTAAGTTACTTTGTCTGAATTTCAGTTACCTCACTCATAAAAGAAGAACGACACTACTGTGGTTTTCTCAAGTTTGTTATGAGGAGCAAATGCAATAATCCTGAGAGATGGAGACAGAGACAAAGATGGAATGGAGAGAGAGAAGAGAGAAAGAGAGAGAGAGAAAGGGAGGGTAAGAGATGAAAAGAGAGGAAAAGATGGAGATGGGGAGAGAGAAGAGAGATAGAAAGGGAGGGTGAGAGATTAAAAGTGATGAAAAGAAATTTATTATCAGATGAAAATACATACTATTTTTACTACTACTAAGTGTATTATTATTACAAAGTTAATCTCTAAGACAACTAGATACAACACAATGAAGTATGAGAATAAGAACCAGAACATTTTTTACAGACTTTCTATAACTGCTATTAATGAGGGGCCTATTTCTCCATTTTCAGTGACATGAACTTAGTGTAATAGAAAAAGCAGCACTTTGGAACTGGAAATCTTGTGTTTGAGTGCTGCCTCTATAATTTTTCTCATGGGAGACTTTGAGCAATTAATTATTATGGTGAGATAAATTTTCCTTATAAAATGAAAATAATATCTACTTCAAAGGGTAATGGTGATTAAATGAGATAATACATTAAAAAATTCCTTGCACAGTGTAGCACCTTTGCCAAATGGGAATTTATTAATTGTAGGTTAAATTAAAATCTGATCTGACAAACTCAGAATATCACTTGTCCTTTCAAACACCACTCCCAACCCAGGAAGGTATATTTTTCTATTCTCTGTTTTATCTATTTAAATCCTATCCAAACTTCAAGTTGCAATATCTTGTGGTAGATTCACTAGGACATGGCCCAGGGCAGATAATATCAACTGCTGAAAATGTCAGACTGCTAACACTCAAAACTAAACATAAAATCGAAATTACCTTTGGCTAAAAGGACCTGCCATGTCCAAGGTTAACACCATTATAGAAACTATCTCATAAACAAGAATAATCTGATGTAAGGACTCAAAATCCCAGCACCCTTGCCTCAATTTAAGGTCATTCTCAAGGCCTGCCCCTGCTTCAGATCTCCCTTTAAGATTTGTTGGAGGTATGTAAGCAACCACAGTATAGGTCAATCTTATTTAACCTTTACTTCCTTATAGATGTATCTCCCAAGAACACTCTCTAGTAAGCCTTAAATTTATAACTCCTCATTTAAGAATTAACTTCTGGGAAATACAAACTAAGATAGCCCCAGAAACATTTTTAGATCATGAAAGTCCATAAAAGGTTTTGTCTCGCTCGCTGAAGTCCAATATTCATTTTTTTAAGGAGCTACATTCTGTTTGTATAATGTGTTATATATTTTTTGGTACTGGGGTTCCTGGAAACCCTTCTACCTCTGGGCTACACTCCCAGACCTATTTTTTTATATATATATTTTTGGAAACAGGGTCTCTTAAGCCAGGGAGGCTGGCTTCGAACCTGCGTGATCCTCCTGTCTCGCCTCACAAATGCTGGGATTACAAACGTGCGCTACCACGCCCGACTTTAATGAGCTGTATTTTTAAGTGTTTATTTTTGGTCATTTATTTACTTGTTTGTGGTATTGGGGATGAAACCCAGGGGCATTCTACCTCCAAGCTAT
The DNA here is from genome assembly GCF_963383645.1 of Muscardinus avellanarius. Classification (NCBI taxonomy): domain Eukaryota; kingdom Metazoa; phylum Chordata; class Mammalia; order Rodentia; family Gliridae; genus Muscardinus; species Muscardinus avellanarius. The sequence goes on from NC_137792.1 coordinate 100,429,261, forward strand.
AACCCCAGCTCTATTTTTTTTATTCTTTATTTTGAAAGAGGGTCTCACTGAGTTGGAAAAGGCCTCACTAAGCAGCTGAGGCTGGCTGCAAACCACAATCCTCCTGTCTCAGCATCCCAAATGCTGGGATTACAACTGTGCATCACCATGTCCGACTTGTATTTTCAAGTATTTATATTGCATCTCTCTGCTAGATTTTAGGTTTCTTTTTTGTGAACTATAATTTTTTATTTTTATTTTTTCCACTTCTTTTATTTATTTTATGTGGATCATATTGAAAATGGCATATATTCAGACTATGCTTGGTGCCCTCTCGCCCCTTACTCCCCCTTCCCCCTACCAACAATGAGTGTCCAGGTTAACCATGCTAATTCATACTTTTACACATATTCGGATGTAGCTCCTCCATTAACCAACCTCAGCCTTTTTCATTTCCTACACTTCCATTCCAGTTTTGCTGAGGTTTCCTCTCCATTATCTGGAGTCCCTCTGGTATTCCTAATAGTCCCTAGTTTGAGCATATTAGAGAAAATATATGTCCCTTCTCTTCATGTGCTTGGCTGGTCTCATTTAACATAATTTTCTCCAGGTCTTTCCATCTTCTTGCGAATGACATGATTTTGTTCTTTGTAGATGAGTAGAATTCCATTGTGTGTATTTCCCATAATTTTGCAATGAATTCATCTGTGGATGGAGACCTAGTACACACTTGTAATCCCAGCATTTGGGAGGCTAAGATAAGAGGATCATGGTTCGAGGACAGTCTCAACTATTTAGGCCCTTTGCAACTCAGTGAGACCCTGTTTCAAAATAAAAAATAGGGCTGGGGATGTAGTTTGGAAGTAGAATGCCTCTGGGTTCCATCTCCAGTACTGCAAAAAATAAAGTCTGTATATGTTTGGTACAGAAACAATACTAGAGGCGGAGAAAGAGTGTCATGCTTCCTCCATTGACACAAATAGAATGTAACATATAGTTAGTATTCAATAAAGATTTTTATAAAGTTTTAATTTAAAAAAATATTTGACAATAATAGAGCGTGTAATAATAATAATCAGGTGTGTATGGAATTAGCTGATTAATCATTTGTCTAGAATGTGCAAGGCCCTAGATTCAATTTCTAGCACTGCAAAAATATATGTTTATAGTGACAAGGTGATATTTCAACATTTAGACACTGTGGAATTACCAACCTGTGGTGATTATCTCTGTTCTCAAAAGTTTATCTTTCTTTTTCATAAGAATATATTTGTTTTTGAGGTACTAGGGATGGAACCCAGGGGTATTCAACCTCCAAACAACTCCCCTTATTTTTTTACTCTTTATTTTTGGAACAGGGTCTCACTAAGTTGCAGAGGGCCTCACTAAGTAGATGAGGCTGTCTGCGGACCTTGATCCACTGGCCTCAGCCTCCCAAATGCTGGGATTACAAGCACATGCCACCATACCTGGCTTACATGAGAACACTTAAAATCCTCTCTTGTAGCAAGTTATATATGTGTGTGTATATATATATATATACATATGTACATATTATTAATATTATCTTCATCATTTAACACATTAGAACACTAGAAATATTCCTCCTAAGTACATAAATTTGAATTACTCACAATGTCTCTCCTTTCTCTGTCCCTTACCCTCTACTTCTGGTAATCACTATTCTAACCTTTGCTTCTATGAGTTTGACATTTTTAGAATTCACATATAAGTGAGATCATATGGTATTTCTCTGTGCTGGGTATATTTTACTTAATATAATGTTTTCTAGGTTCATCTATGTTGTCACTAGTGAAAAAAGTTCCTCGGTTTTTTGAGGCTGAATAGTAGTTCATTCTGTGTGTGTGTGTGTGTGTGTGTGTGTGTGTGTGTGTGTATGTTTCACTCTGTGTGTATAAATGTGTGTATTACATTTTTAAAAATCCATTCAGCCAACATATATGAAAAATGTTCAATAGCCTTAATCATCAGAAAAATGCAAACTAAAAACAAAATAACATATCATTTCATACCTGTTATATTGACTATTATGAAAAAGATGAAAAATAAATGCTGGCCAAGTACATTAAGAAAAGAAACCCTTATACACTATGGGTGGGGATGTAAATTAGTATAGTTAACAGTATGGAGGGTCCTCAAAAAAGTGAAGTGGTATTACATGATTCTGGATTTTCTTAATTGATTTGCCAACCAGAATATTAAAAGCAACCCACTTTTTAGATTTACAAAAATAGTTCATTTTTTTTTTTTTTTTTTTTTTTTTTTTTTTTAGCAGTTTAGGTGTAAAATTTATTTATTTATTTATTTTTTTTTTTTTTTTAATTTTTATTTTTTTTATTTTATTTTATTTTTTTAACAATTTTTTATTGAACATAAATAGTATACATTTACACTATATTTGGTGCCCTCTCCCCCCGCCCCCATTTTCTCCCCCCCCCCCACCAATGGTTGGCCAGGTTAACCATGTCTTATTCATAATTTTACACATGTTCAGGTGAAGATGCTCCTTAATCAAGATCGGCCTTTCTCCTCTCCTATCTTTCCATTAAAACTTAGCTAGTATTTCCCCTCTAATATCTGGGGTCCTACTGGTATCCTTTGTGTTTTCTAGTTTGGGCATATTAGAGGAAACATGTGTATCTTCTCCTTCTGTGCTTGGCTGATCTCACTTAACATGATGCTTTCCAGGGCTTTCCATCTTCTTGCAAATGATAAAATTTTGTTCTTCTTTATGGCTGAATAGAATTCCATTGTGTGTATTTCCCACAGTTTTGCTATCCATTCATCTGTTGATGGTGATCTGGGTTGGATCCATATTTTGGCTATTACAAATTGTGCTGCTATGAACATAGGTATGCATATGTTGCTGTATTTCTCTGAATTCAACCCTTTTGGAAAGATACCCAGGAGTGGTATAGCTGGATCATATGGTGGATCTATTCCCACCTTTCTTAGGAATCTCCACACAGATCTCCATAGTGGCTGAACTAGTTTGCACTCCCACCAACAGTGTAAAAGAGTTCCTCTTTCCCCACATCCTCGCCAGCATTTGTTGTTGTTTGATTTCTTTATGCTTGCTACTCTCACTGGGGTTAGATGGAATCTCAGTGTAGTTTTGATTTGCATCTCCCTGATGGCCAGTGATGAAGAACATCTTTTCATGTATCTATTAGCCCTTTGTATCTCTTCTTTTGTGAAGTGTCTATTTAGTTCATTTGCCCATTTCTTGATTGGGTTGTTTGTTTTGTTGGTGTAGAGCCTTTTGAGCTCTTTGTATACTCTGGATATTAGCCCCCTATCAGAATGGTGGCTGGTAAAGATCCTTTCCCATTCTGTAGGCTTCCTCTTTAGGTTATTGATAGTTTCCTTTGATGAGAAGAAACTTTTTAGTTTAATGTTATCCCACTTGTTTATTCTTGCTTTAATTTCCTGAGCTTTGGAGGTTTTGTTGAGAAAGTTACTGCCTGTGCCAATATGTTGTAGTGTTGAACCTATGTTCTCCTCTACTAACTTCACCGTCTCAGGTCTAATTTCTAAGTCTTTGATCCATCTTGAGTTGATTCCTGTGTTAGGTGAGATATAGGGGTTTAGCTTCATCTTTTTACAAATGGCTAGCCAGTTCTCCCAGCACCACTTGTTGAAAAGGCTGTCTTTTCTCCAGCGTATGTGTTTGGCCCCTTTGTCAAAGATTAATTGACTAAAGATGTGTGGGTTTGTTTCTGTATCTTCTATTCTAATCCACTGGTCAGTATATCTGTTTTTGTGCCAGTACCATGCTGTTTTTACTACTATTGCTCTATAGTATAGTTTGAAGTCTGGGATTGTAATGCCTCCTGCGTGTTTCTTGTTATTGAGAATTGCTTTGGCTATTCTAGGTCTTTTCTTTCTCCATATGAAGTTCATGATTGATTTTTCTAGGTCTCTGAAGAATGTCACTGGTATTTTAATGGGAATTGCATTGAACCTATAGATCAGTTTTGGCAGAATGGCCATTTTGATGATATTTATTCTGCCTATCCATGAGCACGGGAGATCTTTCCATCTTCCAAGGTCTTCTTCTATTTCTTTTTTTAATGTTTTATAGTTTTTGTTGTAGAGGTCTTTTACATCTTGGGTTAGGTTTATTCCTAGGTATTTTATTGGTTTTGAGGTTATAGTGAATGGAATTGTTGTTTTTGTTTCCTTCATTGTGGATTCGTTGTTGGCATAAAGAAAGGCCACTGATTTCTTTAGGTTGATTTTGTAACCTGCGACTTTGCCGAATTTGTCGATCAGCTCCAGAAGTCTTTTGGTTGAGTTCTTTGGGTCTTCCAGGTAAAGGATCATGTCATCTGCGAATAAGGATAATTTCACTTCCTCTCTTCCTATGTGGATTCCTTTGATTTCCTTCTCTTGTCTGATTGCTGCAGCAAGAGTCTCAAGGACTATATTGAAAAGGAGAGGTGAAAGTGGGCATCCTTGTCTTGTTCCTGACTGTAGCGGAAATTCTTGCAGTTTTTCCCCATTCAATATAATGTTGGCTTTGGGTTTGCAGTATATTGCCTTGATGATGTTGAAGTACTTTCCTTCTATCCCAATTTTTTGCAGTGTTTTTAACATAAATGGGTGTTGGATTTTGTCGAATGCTTTTTCAGCATCTATTGCTATGATGATGTGGTTTTTGTTCTTGGTTCTATTTATGTGGTGAATAACATGTATTGATTTGCGTATGTTGAACCAGCCTTGTTTTTCTGGGATGAAACCGACTTGGTCGTGATGAATTATTCTCTTGATATGGTTTTGAATGCGTATAGCTAGTATTTTGTTTAGAATTTTTGCATCTATGTTCATTAAGGATATTGGTCTGTAGTTTTCCTTTCTTGAGGTATCTTTATTTGGTTTGGGGATTAATGTGATACTGGCCTCATAGAAGGAATTTGGAAGAGTTCCATCTCTTTCAATTTCCCGGAACGTGTTATGAAGTATTGGTATTAGTTGTTCACTGAAGGTTTTGTAGAATTCAGCTGGGAACCCATCTGGGCCTGGGCTTTTCTTTGGTGGAAGAATTTTTATTGCCGTTTCTATTTCTTTGGTTGTTATTGGTTGGTTTAGGCTTGCTATGTCCTCTTGGTTGAGTGTAGGAAGGTTAACTGTGTTTAGAAATCTGTCAATTTCATCCAGGTTTTCAAATCTATTGGAGTATAAATTTTTAAAGTAGTTTCTGATAATGTTTTGAATTTCTTCACTATCAGTGGTGATATCTCCTTTTTCATTTCTAATTTTGGTAATTTGAGTTGATTCTCTTTTTCTTTTGGTTAGGTTGGCCAGGGGTTTATCAATTCTATTAATCTTTTCAAAGAACCAACTTTTTGTTTTATTGATTCTTTGAATTGTTTTTTTGTTCTCTATTTCATTTATTTCTGCTCTAATTTTGATGATTTCTCGTCTTCTGCTGGCTTTGGGAATGGATTGTTGCAGAATTTCTAGATCCTTGAGTTGTTTCATTAGGTTCTTTACTTGGTGGTTCTCCATCCTTTTTATGTGGGCACTCAATGCGATAAACTTTCCTCTTAGTACTGCCTTCATGGTGTCCCATAGGTTTTGGTGGGTTGTGTCTCTGTTTTCGTTTGTTTCCATAAATTTCTTTATTTCTTCCCTAATTTCTGCTCTTACCCATTCGTCATTTAGTAGTGTATCATTCATTCTCCATGAATTTGAATACTTTCTTTCGAGTTTCCTGTTGTTGATTTCTACTTTTATTCCATTGTGGTCTGAAAAGATGCATGGGATTATATTACATTTTTTGAATTTGCTGGTATTTTCTTTGTGTCCCAGGATGTGATCTATTTTGGAGAAGGTTCCATGGGCTGCTGAGAAGAAAGTGTATTCTGTAGTTCCTGGTTGAAATACTCTGAAAACGTCTATTAGGTCCATTTGGTTTATGGTTTCCTTTAGTTCTAGAGCATCTTTACTCATCTTTTGCCTCGAAGATCGATCCAGTGGTGTGAGAGGCGTATTAAAGTCTCCCAGAATTATTGTATTTGGGTCTACTTGGGATCTTATGTCCAGAAGGGTTTGTTTTACGAATGTGGTTGCACCCACATTTGGGGCATAAATATTTACTATCATTATATCTTCTTGGTGTATTGTTCCTTTTAATAAAAGGAAGTGCCCTGATTTGTCTCTTTTGATGTGTTTTATTTTAAAGTCTGTTTTGTTGGATATCAGGGTTGCTACCCCTGCTCTTTTTCGGTCACTGGTGGCATGGTATATCTTTTTCCATCCTTTCACCTTCAACCTGTGAATGTCTTTGGCTGTGAGGTGAGTTTCTTGCAGACAGCATATGTTTGGATTATGTTTCCTAATCCACATTGCCAGTCTATGTCTTTTGATTGGTGAGTTAAGTCCTTTGACATTAAGTGATATTATTGAAATATGCTTTTTGTTTTCTGCCATTTTGTGTTCTGTCTACTCTTGGGTGTTGTGATCTTTCTTCTTTACTTAAATGGCCCACTTATTAACTTCCTCGCTTCTCTGATTCTGGAGTCTGCTTCTTTTTTCTTCCTTATGATTTATTTCTTTAAGAATTTTCTCTAGTGTTGGCTTTGAATTCATGAATTTTTTGAGATTCTGTTTATCCTGAAAGACTTTGACTTCCCCATTGATCTTGAATAGTAGTTTTGCTGGGTAGATTAATTTGGGCTGGAAGTTATGTTCTTCCAGGGTCTGAATCACGTCATACCAGTCTCTCCTAGCATTCCTGACCTGGGTTGTATAGTCTGGGGTGATTCTTATTGTTTTGCCTCTATATGTCACCTGTCCTTTTGTTCTTACTGCTTTTAAGATTCCTTCCTTGGCCTCTATGCTGGTCAATTTGGTTATTATGTGGCGTGGAGTGGTTTTTCTTTGGTCCTGTCTCAGTGGAGTTCTGTATGCCTCCTGTACTTGAAGATTCAAGTCTCTTTCCATATTTGGAAAATTCTCTGAGATTATTTCCTTGAAGATATTACATATGCCCTTGGTCTGTACCTCTATCCCTTCCTCAATGCCTATTATCCGTAAATTAGGGCGCTTCATATTATCCCATAATTGCTGGATGTTTAGGTTTTGTTGCTGTAAAGATTTCTGTATATCGCTGACTGTGTTTTCGGTTTGGGATGTACTGTCTTCTAATATTGATATTCTGTTTTCCATTTCATCTAATCTTCCAGAGTTTCTTTCTATTGCTGTCTTCATTTCACTTATTGCCTCTTTCATTTCATTCCAGACCTCTTTCTGATTCTTTTTTAGTGTTTCTATTTCACCTTTAACCTCCTCTATACTTGTTTTAAAACCTTTCATCATATTGAACAACAAGATTCTGAACTCCCCTTCTTGCATTTCTAGTAGGTCAGTATTCGTGATTTCTGCTGTCTCTTCATAACTCCTGGTTCTCATATTTATAGTGTTCTCTGTCCTGTTTTTCTGATTTCTACCCATCGTTCGTGAGTAATGTGTTTAGTCAAATCTTAATATTAGGAGTTTAGGAGTGTCGGCCAGTCAGCAGAGCCTTTCCAGTGTTGAAAGTGGGTGATGTGGGAGGAGCTGGGGTGATGGGTAAAGGAGTCAGATTAGGTGGAGGATATGTTAGGTTGAGAAGGACTTTAAGTATGATAAAGTAATAACTTGCTATGAATGAGAGAGAGTTAACTACTAGGACTCTTGTTGTTAGTAGAGTAGTTATGGATATAAAAAATACTTTGAGTTTTAAACCATGAGGTATATTATGGGGAAAAGTTTTGGGGGAGAAATGTATGTAGGTTAGTGTGGGAAGGTTTGTAAATAGGGATGCTGGTAGGAGCAGGCAGACATAAAAAAAAAAAAAAAAAAAAAAAAAAGAATCCGCTCAAGATACCAAGACTATTATGTAATCCAAGAAAAAGGAAGGTAAACCAATCAAAGGAGGAGAATGAAAGAAAAGGAAGGAAAAGGGAAGAAAGAGGAAAAAGGAAGAGGAATAAAATAAAAGGAACTAGCAGCCGTGTGAAATAAAGAAATAAGGCAAACTATCCAATGTATATATATATAAAACAACAAGTTAAAGTAAGAGAAGTTTGGATTAAAAGAAGAAAGAAAAAGAAAAAAAAAGAAAACAGCAATAACCATACTAAAACAAAAGCACTTTAAAAGCAAAAGAAAACATAACATCCACATTAAAAGTAAAACAAACAGTCCTACTTATTTACGCATATGGGGTCAGGTCCATATAATATGTGTGTATCTGATTGCTTGGTAGCTTTCAGGATACCGTCCAATGTCTCTTAGTTTTCTTTGTACTCTATTTTTATCTTCTTAAGTCACTCTGGGTGTTTGGACACCTTTTTCTCCTTTAGCTGCTTTAGGTTTATGTGTCCGGGTGTCTGGTTTCACTGTTATTTGATTCTGTACAGTTCACAGATTCTGCGAAATTCTAACCTGTGGTCAGCACATCTGCACTCACCACCCTCGCCTCCAGCCTGTGCTTCCCTACAGCAGGGGTGGAGAGTGACTAAAGTGTAATTGGCACTTCCCCCTGAGGTCCTGAGCAGATTTTGTGGCCCGATGGATTTTCTTGTGTCTCTGGAAATTCCAGCTGGGCTAGCCAGGTGTGGTCCCAAGATGTGCCCTGGGCAAATGAATGCTGGTTCCTGGGTGGCCACACTTACTGCCAGAGCTCTGCCTATTCCAAGAGTGCAGGCTGGATGCCCTGTTAATACTGGACCCTAGTGAGAGTGGGTGCAGCTGTCTATTGCTGCTGGTATGTTCTTCCAAGGTGTATTGAGCTGTGTTCTCACTTAGAACTAAGCATCTGGCTACCAGGAGGTTGGGAATACCCCGCGGTGGGCCAGGGGTGCAGGGTAGGTGCTCAAGGTTCCAGTGTGCGGTGTCCAGCAATGGTCTCTGCGTCCCGCGGGACGTAGAGGCTGGGGGTGCCCCAAGGAGATTTCCGGGTCTCCCAGTGCTTTTGCAGCCTGGAGGGTAGGCTCTGGCAAGGTGGCAGGGGTTAGCCACAGAAGCAGGCTCCAATTTAGGAGGGCAGTGTACAGGCGCTGATTACTAGTAGGGGACAGGCAGGAAGCGCGAGGAGAGTGCTCTGAGGCTTGAGCCCGTGGTGGGGGTTTGAGACTGCGACTCCGCACACGCTAGGACCCCAGTTACTAGGGCGCCCTCAGGTACCTGTCTTGGTGCAGGAATCCGTGTGAGTCTCTGTGCCGATGTGATCCGGTCGCTGGTGGGCAGACAGAGTTCTGGAGGGTGCTGCTCGCTGCTTAGGATGCGGTCCTAAGTCCGTTTTTATTCCCGGATTATCTTGCCGTGGAAATATCGGGCAGGCAGCTCCTTGGACAGCTGCCAAAGCAGCCCGCGGTTCAGCGTTCTGGTCCGCGGTCAGATTGTATCTGCAGCAGGTCCCGTGTCCGATCTTTGTTCTTCTTGTTCAAGTTCAGGGTTCCGCCGAGGTACAGGATGTGTTTTGGTTCCTGGTATGTATTTGTTTTGTTGATTTAGACACTGCTTTCTCAGTATTTAAACTTTATTTACTTCAGCTACTGAGAGGTGCTGTGTCCCTCAGTCGCCATTTTGAAAAAAAAAAAAAAAAAAAAAAAATAGTTCATTTTTTAAAAAACAATGTAAGTTTGGTTTCTTATAGCTATCTAGTCCCAGCATACCAACAAAAAAATGTATGAGATAGTAAAACAAAAATGACAGTGTGGAGATAAAATATATGATGTAAAATTAGAAAATAAGCCTAGAAAACCTCAGAAATAGCTTTATAAAACCAGGAAATGTGCACTGGTTCAGTCTTTGGTCACTAATATCAAGTAACACTTGCTTAAACATCTCAGCTGCAATTCTTTCAACTATTATTTACATGGTGGTCCTAGATAGCAAACATTTAAGTATTTATATACACTCATGTATATACAAACATACAATGTATATATCTGTATACACATATACACATATATACATACATGTATATATACTCTCAAAAACTGGAGAAAATAACTTGGATTTAGGAAAATAAGGAAGTTCCTGAATAAATATGATTTATCAAAGAAAGTAATAATTATATAGCTGTTATGTCCATATCCTGTTTGAGCTTGTCCAGATTTGGAAGGACAAACAACCAGAAGTCATACAAGTAATCTCTCATTTATTTATGAAAAATTTACATGAATGAAAGAATCGATGCTTTTATTGTTATAGCTACAAAATATTATATTTTAAATATTTCAAATACTTTAAAATAATTATTATAATTAAAGCTAATAATATATATCAAATATTAAAGATTGCATTCTATTGAAAGTAATTTAATCCAAATATAAAACTATTAGTATATTGATAATTATAATTCTTATAGCTAATATTATCAAATATTTACTACTTCCTAAGTACATTACATTCTAACAACAATAACACTAACTAAATACTCTCTCTAGAATAATCTGTCAGGCACTCTCTGCTGTCTCATATAATACCTACCAACATTTTGTGAGGTTATTATATTTCCTTTTTACAGGTATAGAAAGCAAGGCTCAGAGAGGTTAGCTAATTTTCCCTTGGTCACATAGTTCAAATAATGAGATTAAGGCACAAGCCCAGGTTTTTCTGAGTTCTTAAACTAATATATATATATATATATATATATATATATATATCTCCAGTGATACAAAAAAGCATCAACTTTATTGTTTGTGTGTTGTGGCTGAGGGAACCAAAATTTATAATATTCACTTTTTTAATATTTATTTGCAGTCTACCATGACCCAAATAATAATGCCAGGGTTACAATGTCAAGACATTTTTGGTTTTTCTTTCCTTTCCCTCACTCATATCACCAAATTAATTACCAACACCTGTGGGGTTTGAAATGGCATCATTAATGGGGGAGAGAGGAACACTGACTTCCCTGGAAGAACTGAGAAACTTTGATAGGCAAGGAAGCTTGTATCAGTTTCCACTCCAAAGCTTAATGTGTCTCTTATCACAAAGGACTATCATTCTGATAAATGACATAAAAGTGAAATGATATTTTCATCATCCTGTCTTGCTTTACCTGGACTCATACCCAAATGGTCCAAATAGGGAGAACCCTGGTAAATAAGAGGAATTAAGGGATGGCCTACAATATCCCAGTGCTAATATTTTGCCCACCTTTTACAAAGAGCAGTTTCTGTTTAGGTTGAACCTATTGAAGGCAAAAAGAGGAGGAGGAGGAGAGAAGCTTCCTGCTTTATGGGTTATTTTTTTGAGCAATTCAGGTATTATGAAATATACAAAAAGGATGAGATTATAGCTCATGTGCAACATGAAGTATCTGCGATTGATGACATCCTGGTATATTCTGCATGTTGAAAAGATAACTGGTAAACAGGATGCTCAAAATGTCTGCCAGGCCATTATGCCAAAAGTGATCTATAGATTCAATGCAATTCCTATTAAAATACCAATGAGATTCTTCATAGACCTAGAAAAATCAGTCATGAATTTTATATGGAGAAAGAAAGGACCCAGAATAGCCAAAGCAATTCTCAGCAATAAAAACCAGGCAGGAGGCATCACAATCCCAGACTTCAAATTATACTATAGAGCAATAGTAGTAAAAACAACAGCATGGTATTCACACAACAACAGGCAGACTAACTAGTGGACTAAAATAGAAGATATAGAAACAAATCCACACACCTATAGTCAACTGATCTTTGACAAATGGGCCAAACTTGTAACGCGGGAGAAAAGACAGCCTTTTCAACAAATGGTGCTGGGAGAACTGGCTATCCATTTGTACAAAGATGGAACTAAACCCTTACCTCTCACCATGCACAGAAATCCACTAGAGATGGATCAAAGACTTATAAATTAGACTAGAGACTGTGAAGTTATTAAAGGAGGGCATAGGCTCAACACACCAACATATAGGCACAGGCAGTAACTTTCTCAACAAGACCTCCAAAGTGCAGTAATTAAATAAAAAAATAACAAGTGGGATGACATCAAACTAAAAAGTTTCTTCTCATCAAAGGAAACCATCAATAACCTAAAGAGAAAGCCTACAGAATGAGAGAATATCTTTACCAGCCACCACTCAGATAGAGGGCTAATATCCAGAATATAAAAAGAGCTCAAAAGACTCTACACTAGCAAAACAAAAAACACAATCAAGAAATGGACAACTGAAATTAATAGACACTTCACAAAAGAAGAGATGCAAATGGCTAATAGATACATGAAAAGATGTTCAACATCACTAGCCATCAGAGAGATGCAAATCAAAACTACGCTGAGATTCCATCTCAACCCAATCAGAGTGGCAAGCATAAAGAACTCAAATAACAACAAATGCTGGTGAGGTTGTGGGGAATGAGGAACTCTTTTACCCTGTTGGTGGGAGTACAAACTAGTTCAGCTGCTATGGAGATCAGTATGGAGATTCCTTACAAAATTGGGAGTGGATCCACCATATGATCCAGTTTTACCACTCCTGGGTATCTTTCCAAAGGGGTTGACATAAGAGAACTACAGTAACATATGCATACCCATGTTCATAGCAGCACAATTCATAATAGCCAAAAAATGGAACCAATCTAGGTCTCCATAAACAAATGAATGGATTGCAAAATTATGAGAAATACACAAAACGGAATTTTAATTAGCAATAAAGAAGAACAAACCCATGTCATTCGCAAGAAGATGGAAAGACCTAGAGAGCATTATGATAAGTGAGATCAGCCAAGCACAGAAAGAGAAGGGACTTATGTTTTCTCTAATATGCTCAAATTAGGGAGTATTAGGGATACCAGAGGGACTCCAGACAATGGAGGGGAAACCTCATCAAAGCTAGAGTGAAAGGATAAGAGAGGAAGAAGGCTGAGGTTGATTAATGAAGGAGCTATATCCGAATTTGTGCAAAAATATAAATATAACATGGTTAACCTGGACACTCATTGTTGGGAGGAGGAACGGAAGGGAGGAGGGTACCAAGCACAGTCTGAATGTATGCCATTTTCAATATGATTCACATGAAAATAAATAAATAAAAATACACATACATGTTTTGATAAAATATGTCTTTCCAATACATAGGCTCTCCTTCAAAACCTGGACTGACTTTTTATGGTTAAAATAACATATTTGTTTCCAATGTAAAATTATCACCCTAACCATAGCTTTCTGGAAACTCTAGCCTGAACTTAGTCCCTAATACACAAGAAGTTACACACACACAGGCATTTACATACATACATACATACATACACCCATGTGCACTACCCATGTGCACCCTCCTAAACATCCTAGGTTAATTTTAGATTTTTACATTTTCAATACCTTAAAATGAATCAGAATCCCTGTTTTCAGAAATTGTATTTTACTTTTATGAAACAATAGGGCATTTTCTAATTTAAACCTGGAAAATTAGAGATATCCTGTGACTCATGGATACCTGAAAGGCAAGGTTAAAAAGTCAGTACTTGTGTTGGCCTAAAATTCTTAAGTCATATAGCCCATTTGGTCATACCTAGGCTTATTATAAATATGCTCTAAGTCCTGCCCTGTCTATACTCAATTCACTAACCCACCAAGAGAAAAACAGGTTAATCATATATTTACCAAATATTTAAAAGCACCCTATAATATGTATGGTGCTACTGAAAGATATTAAATCATAAAATACTGTTTTTACTTACATGAATGTATGTCTAAATCTAAGAAACACCACAGGTATGCAAATCTTAACAGTAGAAAATGAAATATGGCATAAGACTTTCATTCCTATTATATGCATTTACTGAGTGCTTACTATATGCTATAGCTAAGAGATAGGATATAACAGTGAGCATGGTAAATATGATCCATGACTTCATAGCTCATAAAGTCTAGTGAAAAAGGAAATTAAATAAGAAATTGCAATACAGTGTGGTTATTACGACAGTGAGAGAAAGGTACTCTGTTCTGGGGTGCCCAACTGAAACTTGGGGCCTTAAAGTTTCCTAAAGGGAGTCCAGCCAATGTAACCAGTGTGTGTGATGATCCAGAGAGATGAGAGGAAATTAAAGTTGGCAAGCCAGAGCATGCAACTGTGAGAAAGATGCACTTAAAGAATTAAAAATTCAATAAGGCAGAAACAAAGCCTACAAAGAGAAGAGCAGGAGAAGAAGGCTAAAGCAGTGAGCATGGGCACTACACATCTTATATAACATGTTAAAGATTCTAGGTTTTATTTGGAAGGCTAAAAAAAAAACTGAGGAGAAATATCAGGTACCAATTTATCAAGACCTTCAGCAATTTATCCAGGCACTGTTTCAAAATAAAAAAAAAGGTCTGGAGTTATAGCTTAGAGGTAGACTGCCCTTGGTTTCAAACTCCAGCACCAAATAAGAACAACAAATATGTAAATAAAAAGCCTTATTATCTAGTCATATTGTCACTTCATAAAATAGAGGGTATTTCAAAACAAAAATGTGAGATACTTTCAACAATTTTTAAATGGATAAATTTAATCATATGACATTTTTACTTCATTGTCTCTGCTTGTCTTTTTCCACTGAGAATGGGTACAAATTTCTAGCACTGATCTAGAAACCAGAGTTTGGTAACCACTAAAGTATATTCCAGGATTCCTTCAAATACTGCCATTCTAGGATATCTATTATTCTTTGGACTTTATCTAGCAGTAGGGATCCACTGATGGTTTGGGACACTGAAATGATACTATCATACTATGGAAGCTATAGTTTAGGAAGTGATATGGGAGGCCTTTAAGGCAGAAAAGCAAGTACTCCAATCATGTGTCTGTTATGAAAGTTGAGGCATGTAACAGAGGCAAAATCTAGGACACTGTCAATACAAATGAAAAATTGAAACTAATGTGTCTAGTGCCATAGATTCTGGTAGAGCTGATAGTATACTAAGTCAGACCTCTATTGGAAGAGTTAGTAGCTTCTTTAGACAAATCCTTGCTTTTCCTCAGAAAGTCCATTTTTCTATACTTTCATCTAGGAGACTTTTTAGGAAGTACACTCAAAAATAACATTTTTGTCTGACTCAACACATCTAAACCATAATTTCTAATGTCACTGGGAGGAAGATAGTATATTATTCATATTGTGCTGAAAAGACCAAGGAATCAATTGCTTGAATAGGGTGAATCACAAAGAGGAAGCATATGCTAATGAGTTGCTTAAAATCAGTGCTTGAAGAGGTCACAAATGAAAACAGTCCTATCATGCCATAAAATCAAAGCTGCAGGACTCAAACAGAAAATCAGAGAAAATAGCCCTTTTTATATCCTGAGCTATTTTTGCCCCAACCCTTTCAAAAGAAAATCACAAAATAGAAAGAATAGGTCATCATGTGAAATTTGACTAAAGAACTATGGTTCACTACCATATTTGGATTAAATTCTCATACCTTTACATTTAAGGGAACTGCTAAATTTCAAAGTTTTGGGGGAGACGTATATATGTATAAAATCTCATGATATTCAATGGAAGTTGTCTTTGTTTTCTTTTAACTTGTTAAAAAAAAAACAGGATAAACCAGGTGTGGTGGTGCACACTTGTAATCCCAGCATTCAGGAAGTGGAGACCATAGGATAGTGGTTTGCAGACACCCTCAGCTACTTAGTGAGGCCCTTAGCAACTCAGTTTCAAAAATAAAAAGACCAAAAAACAGGGATGGGGGTGTAGCTCAGAGGTAGAATGCCCTTGGATTCCATCCTCACTACTGCAAAAAGAAAACACAGTCAGCTGTAGACACTGAAAGGTTCATAGACCTAGAAGGGTGCTAGAGTATGTCACAAAGGACTACACACATAGGTGACATACTGATTCCCTTGGTCCTTGACTGGTCAGAGCCTCTGACATTACAACAGTTTGCTTGAGAAAAAAATTATAATCTTCAATATGCACTGTGGCATGAAAAAGTTGACAGTTTTACTATAGAACTCATGTTGAGCCTAAAGATTAGCTTTATTCTAATATTTTTCATGTGGGTATCTTTATGAAAATATTTGTAATAATAATTTACACTTACATAATATTTACAATGTTCCCAAAAGTGTTCTACACATATTTTATTTAGCTCACCTAATCCTACAAAAACCTCATGGCTGACAATATCACCATTTTATAAATAGAGGGAAACCGTAAGGTTAATGTTACTAATACCTGAGATAGTTGGAATTCTAATGCAGGATGACTCTTCTAATAATGTTGAACATTTTTCATCTATTTATTGGCCAGTTGTATTTCTTCTTTTGTGAAGTATCTATTTAGTTCAATTGCCAATTTTTAATTGTTTTTTATTTTGTGGTGAGTTTGAGTTCTTTGTATATTCTAGATAATAGTCCTTGGAGCCAAACAAGATATCAATCAACAGATGAATGGATTACAAGACTCTATTGTGTGTTCTTTCCCCTCCCATCCCCTCAGTTAGGTTGCCTTATTTGCTCCTCTATCAAATCTGCTTCTTCATCTAGAGTTGAATCATATTCTTAAGAAAACTGGGTCCATTTTGTTTTCTAAGGAACCTCCATATTGATCTCCATAGTGATTGCACTAGTTTGCAATTCTACCAACAGGATAAAAGAGTTCCAATTCCCCCACAGCATTTATTGTTGTTTGACTTTTTAATGATTGCTATTCTGTTTGGGGTTAAATGGAATCTCAGTGTAGTTTTGATTCATATCTCCCTAACTGCTAATGATGTTGAAAATTTTTACATATATTTATTGGCCATTTTGTAAAGTATTTCTTTTATAAAGTGTCTACTTAGTTCAATTGGCCATTTCTTAATGGGGTGATTTTTACTAATATTAAGTCTTTTAAGTTCTTATATATTCTCGATGTTATACTTCTATCAGAGGACTCCTTAGCCAAGATCTGCCATTCTGTAGACTCTCTCTTTAGACTATTGATGATATCTCTCTCTCTTTCTCTCTCTCTCTCTCTCTCTCTTTCTCTCTCTCTCTCTCTCTCTCTCTCTCCTCTCTCTCTCTCTCTCTCTCTCTCTCTCTCTCTCTCTCTCTCTCTGTGTGTGTGTGTGTGTGTGTGTGTGTGTGTGTGTATGTGTTACTAGGAATGGAATCCAGGAAAATTCTGCCTCCAACCTACACCCCTAGTCCTATTTTTGTTATTGTTCTTTATTTTGAAAACAGGGTCTGAGTTATAAAAAAAACATTACACTAAGTAGCTGAGGCTGTCTAAGAACCTCGATCTTTCCGTCTCAACCTCCCAAATGCTGGGATTACATGGCTGTGCCACCATGCCTGGCTTGATGATTTCTTTTGATGAACAGAAATCTTTAGTTCAATTCTGTCCCATATATTAGCTCTCATTTTAATTTCTTGAGCCTTGAGGTTCTAACTGAGGATGATTCTACCTGTGCCCATAGGTTGGAATGGTGGACCTTTACCTTTCTCTAGGAATTTCCAAACCTCTGATCTAATTTCTGGGTTCTTAATCCATCTTGAGATGACTTTTCTTCAGAGTGAGATTTGAAATTTAATTCCATTTTTTCTACAAATGGATAACCAGTTTCCCAATAGCATTTGTTGAAAAGGCTGCTGACCATAAGTATGTGAATTTGTTTCTGTTATCTTCTATTCTGTTCGATGTGTGGATTTGTTTTTGTTATTTTCTGTTCTGTTCCATTATTCTATATATGTATTTTTGTGTCAATACCCTTCTGGTTTTGTACTTTTTATTATTATAACTCTGTAATAAAATTTGAGGTCAGGTATTGTAATACCTTCTGCATGTTTTTTTTTTTTTTTTTTGGTGGTACTGGGGTTCCTGGAAACCCTTCTAACTCTGGGCTACACTCCCAGACCTGTTTTTATATTCTTTTATTTGGAAACAGGGTCTCTTAAGCCAGCACAGCTGGCTTTGAACCTGCACAATCCTCCTGTCTCTGCCTCCCAAGTGCGGGGATTACAAGTGTGCGCCACCACATCTGGCTGCATGGTTATTATTGCTGAGCATTTATTTGGATATTCTGGTTCTTTTGTTTTTCCACATGAAATTTAGGATTGATTTTTCTAGGTCTGTGAAGAATGACATTAGTATTCTGATAGGAATTTCATGAGGAAAGGAGATAGAGGCAGGGGGAATCTCACCAAGTGCTGTGTGATATGTCACTATCACTCTGAACTATATTATAGCATGAAACTATACTGCACTAACAAATGTATTAAAAATGAGTAACTATACCTAAGCATGGTGGCATACACTTGTAATCCCAGCATTTGGAAGGCTAAGACAGAAGGATCATGGTTCGTGGACAGCCTTGCCTACTTAGTGAGGCCCTTTGCAAGTCAGTGAGACCCTGCTTTGAATTACAGAATTATAAAACCAGGTATGGTGGCACACACTTGTAACCCCAGCATTTGGGAGGCTGAGACAGGAGGATTGTGGTTTGTGGTTAGCATCAGCTACTACTTAGTGAGGCCTTTTACAACTCAGTGGGACTCCGTTTCAAAATAAAGAATAAAAAATAGGGCTGGGGTGTAATACAGAGGTAGAATGTTCCTGGGTTTCATCTCTAGTACCACAAAAATGAAAGAAAGAAACAAACTAAGAAATAAAGAAAGGAAGGATGGACGGATGGGCTCGGGGCATAGTTTGGAGGTAGAAGGCCCTTGGGTTCAATCCCTACACCACAAAAAAAAAAAAAAAATAGTAACTGTCAGATGATGGCTATGTTAATTTTACTATGGTGTTCATTTTATAATATATGCATGTCTTATAACACCATGTTGTATAGTTTAAATATACATAATATATAACAATATTTTCTAAACAATGAATGTTTCTAATGATAAACTGTGGCTTAGGGCATTTTTTTTTTTTGCGGGTTTAGGGATGGAACCCGGGGGCTTTTGACCTCTGAACTACACCCCCTGCCCTATTTTTATTATTTATTTTGAAATAGGGTCTCACTAAGTTGCAGAAACCCTCACTAAGTAGTTGAGGCTGTCTGCAAACCACGATCCTCCAGTCTCAGCCTCCTGAATGCTAGGATTACAAGCGTGCGCCACCATGCACGGCTTGGGCATGATTTTATGACCCTGATCAGGAAGCTCCTATAACAAGATACTGGTGTAAAATGATGATGACAATGATGATTATGATAAAGATAATATTAAGAATTAATTACTTGCCAGGTACCTATAGGGACACATGCCTGTAATCTCAGGACTTGGGAGGTTGAGACAGGAGGACCATAGTTTCAAGGCCAGTTTCAACAATTATCTAGACTCTCTTTCAAAATAAACGATAAAAAGAAAGGGCTAAGTGTGTAACTCAGAGTGAGAACACCCCAGAGTTTAATCCCTAGTATCATAGAGACACACAAAGAATGAATTACTACTCCAATAAACAATAAATGCAGAATTTACCATTTTGAGCACTTATTACATACTGTGCAAAGCTCTTATATTTTCTTGTTTAATCCTCAAAGCAAACTTACAGTATAGGTGTTATTATATATGAGGTTCAGAAGACTTAATTACCTTGTCCTGGGTCAAATAATCAAGAAATGACCCAATCAGAATTTAAACCAAGTTTACCAAACCCATTGTTGTAGATCATTATAGTCTATACTAGGAATACAATTGTCTAAGGATGTGCACTTGCTTCAAGAGTCAAAAGTACGAGTTAAATACAAAAATTCAGCCAGATGTGGTGATACATGATTGTAATCCCAGTACTTGTAATCCCAGTACTTGTGAGGCTGAGATAACAGGAGGATTGAAGTTTCATGGCCAATCTCAGCTACTTAGTGAGGCCCTCAGGTACTTAGTGAGATCCTGTTTCAAAAATAAAGAATACAAAATAAGTTGGCATAGTGGGGCATGCTTGTAATCCCAGTACTTGGGAGGATGAGACAGGAGGATCATAAATTACAGGCAGCTTCAGCTACACAGTGAGGCCCTCCACAATTTAGTGAGAACCTATTTCAAAATAAAGAATAAAGAATAGGTCTGAGGGTTTAGCTTAGAAGTAGAAAGCCCCTGGATTAAATCCCCAATTTTACACACAAAAAAATAAAAACTAGGGCTAGGGGTGTAGCTCAGAGGTAGAATGTCCCTGGGTTCAATCAGTCCTCAGTACAGCAAATGATTACATACATACATACATACATACATACATATACACATACATACATAAAAATAACATATACATAAATCAACTCTCTCTTGGTATTTGGTGTTGTGTGTTTGTGTATAGGATGCGATAAAGGAGAATTTGAGGGGGAAACTGGTGATAAAATCAATGAATTTTCAAAAAGATTTCGCATCCCTCAACAAGCAGGTAAGCCATTTTATGAAAGGGACCATTGGGAATCAGTTTATTTCAATTTGATTCGACAGTCACATTCCTTTTGGATTTGGCAGCTAGCCTCCCTTCTCACCAAGGACAACCTGTGTATTATATCTGCTAAAAGTAGAGAAGGATGTTCAAAATTGTCCCTTTCAACAATTCTACCTGGAGAAAAATAGCTACATTTACTATTATTTTCAATGCTAAATTATTACACAATGAAACCCTTTTAAAAACTGCTTTGAAACTAGGGTACCACCCTCCCCCCTTAATACTGCTTCTGATATACAGAGGCCAGACTGAATATTTGAAATATAACAGCCCCATTCAGTTAAAGTCAGCTCTGTTCCAGCTAGTTTGTGATACTCACGTCAGTCCAATTCCCCAAAACCAGCATTACAAAGGCCTGACAGTCTTCTTCAGGGCCTTTCAAGTCAGATCCTACTTTCCTGCTGTCACAAAATGTAGCCTCAGTCAGTATGACATCTACTTCTCCATTTGGCAGAAGGCTCTTTGGTGGCAATGAAAATGAAGGTACTTTCTTTTCTGATAGATTTTAGAGCTTATTCATAAGCAGAGCTTTTGTTTCCTCCTGGCTTATACTACTACTGCAAAGTGAGAATCTCAGCACTCCAGTGCTTTCCCTTTTTCTTATTCTTATGACAAAAAAAAAATCGCAGCTCATGGAAATCAAAAGTGAAATGCCTGGAGTTAATTCACTACATTGTATGTTAAAAGCTCTCAATATTACCTATCTCTTTTCATTTTTTATTTTATTTTACTGAGACATGGAATCATTGACTTTTGGTGTATAGGAGTTAATAAACTGCATTTGCTAATACAGTTGGAGTTTATTAGGCCTAAGTGAGAGGCAGCTGGTTCAAAAGACTTATAGGCTTTATATTCGGTTATTTCTGCTTAAAATAATGTGTGTGTGTGTGTGTGTGTGTGTGTGTATGTGTGTTAACTTTACAGCATTACATGAGTAAGGTAGTTTAAGAAATGTTTAGAGTAGGTTTGAGTGATGGCACAGATACTGGGTGTACTCCTGACCTTAAAGCTCCAGATAATAGCTTCCTGCCTGGAGCCTGCCACAATGGGGACAGCAGACATGCCCTAAGCTTCAAATACCTTCTCATGACACTGGTGGTATTTTCATATTGTTCCTTGGAGTAGAAACGCTGACAAATGGCTTATGTTTCTTTCTATGCTTATGCAATGACTAGCATACAACAGTTGTTGATGACTCCAAGGAGTTCGAGGAATAGACTAATTAAATTTCCAAGAGCCTCCTGAGAACAAATTCTGTGGAATAAGCCAAGTGTGGTATCACATGTTTGTAATCCCAGTACTTAGGAAGCTAAAACAGGAGGATCCAGGTTTGTGGCCAGCCTCAGCTACGTAGTAAGACTCTGCAACTTAGTGAGACCCTGTTTCAAATTAAAGGAAAAAAAATAGGGCTGGGGGTGTAGCTCTTAGATAGAATGCCCCTGGGTTCCATCCTTAGCACCACAAAAATTGATTAATTAATTCTGTGGAATATCCCTAAGCAGGAAATGAAGGTGGTAACATCTGGAGGAACAAAAAACTATTACACTTGGAGAAAGAATATTCTAAATTAAAAATATTGATCTACATCTATTTCATATAGTCTATAAAATATTTGAAATTAAAACCATCTAGATAATTAGATGCATATTAACTTTTCTTTCTTCAAATAAAAGATCAGAAGGCTGAAAAGATCACATTGGGTCTCATAAGGAGAAGAGAGCCTCATGTTTGTCCAGAAGACCTTATTCATGTGGCATAGTAACAATATATTATGAATTATATATATTAAATCCTGGTATTGACTAACAGATAAAATAACGATCACACACTGCATGAACTAATCTCCCTGGTGATTCTTCATATAGCAAAGCTACTGTAGTGTACTTGTTTGTTTATATTATTGTAATTGGGAAGGAAAGGGTAAAAAGTAATAACTGAGTAGTAATCAGGAAATAATTTTTAAACAGAAGTGATTATGATAAAAGGCATTGATATACTATCCATTTAAGAACTTACTGTTTATTTTCCAAAACTAAACATAAATTATTCATCCTGAGGTTTTATTAAAAAACAAACTTGCTTTTCATTTTCATAGCTTATAAATATGTGGTATATAGGACAATATACAAATACCACAAAACATTCAGTATTGCAATATTTGAAATTATGAATTCAACTTTGGGGAGAAAACCGCCATTGAGATTACAGAGATTGGTAACAACCACACACAGTTCTACACATTTTCACATGCATATTTTACAACATATTTAACCTCAGTGTCAATAATAGATACTATTATAAAGTATGTGAAGGTTGCCTTTGAAAGTCTGCTTCCAGCTGCCCCTTTTACAAACCAGGACTAGTTATGAAATATAACCGAGACTTTCAAGATATGCTGGTTTCTTCTTTAATGAGACTATCCTGGAAAGCAGAGAGGACAGTGTATATATACATAAGGTATGTCCAAAGGAGGTGAACTTCAGATGCTGCCTCTCCTAATCACTTCAAGTCTAGCAAAATCAAGTATATTTGTACTAGGATTGTACTATACTAGATTGAATTGTCAACATTAGAATTTCAGAATTCCTCTGAAATGGAATGGTAGGAGTGAATTGCTATTCTACTCCCATATAATAGTAGCTGACATTTACAGGGCATTTATTATATGTCAGATATCATTTTTAGCACTTAACATGATTTTCTGACCAATTGTCAAAACACAGATCTCACACCGCTTTAGAAAGCATGTACCATTATTTTTCAGATTTACATACAAGAGAGCTGAGGCAGAGAGAGGTTGTGTTAACTTGCCTAAGATCATAGAGCTAGTAAATACCTAAGATGAAATTCAAACCAAGGTCATCTGCCACTGGTGTCTATGGTCTGTCACCACACTTCACTCTATTTTTTTGTCCTATTATCATTTCTTAAATTAAAAAGGAACACATGCCGGGCATGGTGGTGTACCATTGCAAGCCCAGCATTTGGGAGGCTGAGACAGGAGGATCACAATTCGAGGACAGCCTCAGCTACTTAGTGAGGCCCTTTGCAACTCAGTGAGATCCTGTTTCAAAAATAAAGAATAAAAAATAAGGATAGGGGTGTAGCTCAGAGGTAGAATGGCCCTGGGTTCCATCCCCAGTACCACAAAAATACATAAATAAATAAAAAATTAATTAATTAATTAAAAGGAACATATAAGCTAGGTACTGTGGTACAAGCCTGTAATCCCAGTACGTGGGAGGCTGAGACAGGAGAATTGCAGGTTTGAGGACATCCTAAACAAGTACTGAGACTCATCAACCTAGCAAGATCTTGTTTCAAAAAAAAAATAGGGCTGGAGATGTAGCTCAGAGGTAGAATGCCTCTGGGTTCAATACCTAGTACCATACACACACAAAACGGAACACATAATCATTGTAGAAAATGTTGACAATAATAAAGAGAAAATAGCAGTTAAAAATAAAATATATGTTTGTAAGCCCACCATCAGAAGTAATCACTTATAAATGTTAAATATATATACATCTTTTTATACAAACACATACACATTTTTAGCAAAAATAAAATAAAAATGTAATGTTATTTTACAGAAAAGATATAATATTTGACCCAGTTTGATTTGTGGATATCTACACTAGAGAAAAATATCAAGTTATACATAAATAATTATGTGAGTGTATACCCACCAAGTAGTTATTTATAGTGGTTTAAATTGGAAAGAGTCCAAATGTCCATCATGGTACATTTATTCAATAGACCATTAGATAACCATTAAAATCATGATGATAGCTTTGCAATAGTATGAGGAATGCATATGATGTAATATTAAATTCTAAAACATGGCATACAAAATCATAAGAACAGTGCAGTTACAAGTATGTAACTTTTAGACATAGAAAAAGACTAAAATACATATATAAAGTGTTAATAAAATTTTTATAAGAATAGTTACACTGGGGCAAATATTTTAAAACCTATTCTATATTTCATAAATGCAATACTATTTTTCTAATTAACTGTTTCCCTCTTAAAAGACATAAAATAAAAATATTTCAAAGAACATATTACCTACTTATAAGGCTAGCCTTGCCTCACATGATGGAGAGTCAGAAATTCACAGGCTATGTCTAATGACTTACTGAGGATAAATAGGCCTTCCAAGGACTATACCTCTTCAATGTAGCTACCTGACCAACCTTGTATAGAATGTTTTCTATCTTCAAAGATTCCTCATTTTTTCAACAGAGTAGTTATGTCAGATCGATTGCCTAGGTTTCAGAACACAGCCAATTTCTATGCTTTCCTGTTTTTCTTTTAAGATAAAATATGATATATTAGACCTTGGATGATAGAAATGAGTTCTTCCTTATCAATGGAGTAGGAATTTTCAAAATGTTCCCTAAAGTAATATAGTGTCAGACTAAACTGCCAACACCCCTGATTTAAAACATAAATTTAATTGCAACATGCATCTTCTTACTTCTCTTTAAATCAATCAATAAATGGCCTGTTTTGACTTAATTGAGATTAAAATAAATAAGAAACACGTTTAATCTTACTTCAGACTAAAAATACATTCTGTTTTGACTTCCAGCTCTTTACACAAATATAGCTAGATTGTCTGGGTCATTAATGGTTAAAATATAACAGAATAAGTTGGCCTTAGGTTATATTTTACATCCTATTCTACTCTGCCCTAGGAATATTCTTAGTTATCTTCCTTTCTCCTCAGCAAAAGCTTTTGGGGACAAATATACTAGATGTGACTAAAAGTATCAGCAGGATTTTCTTATATAAATTTCTGCAGAAAATGTGGAGAGTAAAATCCTAGTAATCATGGAAAATAAAAAAAAATGTAGATAATTAAAAATGTTTCTAATGAAATATTTCAGAATAGGCCCCTCTATGAAGTTTCTGAATTACATTCTCTGCCTGCAAGATGGAGATAACAGTTCCTAACATTTGTCTCATGGCTAGTGGAAGAACTCATAAGGTTACATAACAAAGGCTTTTGATTTATACATAAGCCAAAGTAGTAATGTACTATTTTATTTACAGGCTATTTGGAGATTGAGTTCATTTTAAAACGCCTGTAAATTCAGAATTATATCAGGTAAACTTTTTGATGATTTCTTTTATGCACATTCCTTTGTTCTTACTGGAAATATCTGGATAAACAAGAGGTTAAGTAAATAAACATGATTACTTTTTTTAAAGTCCTGTGATTACTCTTAAAACAACCCTCACTAAAGCACAGTACAAACAACAAAATGTTAATGTGGAAGTATGTTAGAGGGACTTAGAGTAACTGACCTGTTGAACCAAGGGAATTTGTCTTACAATATAGTCTTCAATTTATAGTGGCAGAAAGGAAGGGATTGCAAGTGTTGATGAAAAAGAACGATTCCAGCCAAGAATGAGGTCATACTCCATCAGAGACAGTACAGAAAGACCCACACATGATTCAGCACACAAGAAAGTGAGTGAGGAGGAATATCTGGCTTTATTTAACTTTGGTCAGTTCAGTTACTTTCATAAGCAATGACATGAATATCATTTGATGGCAGTCATTCATTGAATGATAATTTATTGATGACATGCTATATGACATATAGGAACTTTGATAGGCACTGGGAATATATAAGTGAACAAAAGGGATATATATCTGCACTTACATTCTAGTGAGGGATGACAGATAGTAAATGATAAGCAAATAATAAGTAATTAACTGACAGTAAATGATAAGCAAATAAGTAAATTTCATAGAATGTTAGTAACACAGGAAAACCTAGATCAGGTATAGTGGATGGAGAATTTGGGACAGTGGGAGAAGAGTGGATGAAATTGCATATTAAACAAACAACTCAAGACAGACTTCACTGAGAAGGTAATATGGGCTCAAAAGACCTGAATGGAATGGAGTGAAACATGTAGATATCAGGGTAGAAGTATATTATAGAAAGAAGAAATGTCCCACACTGATGCTGAGGTATGTTCTGTATGTGATTAGAAAACAGTAAGGTGGCTAGTGTGACTAAAGTGAATGGAATGAAGGAGAGAGATACCAGATGGAGATTGTCTTGTGGATTATTATAGAGGCCTCAGCTTTAATCCTCAGTGTATCAGGGTGACCAGTCAATACACTTTTGCAGCAAATCAGGCAAGTGATGATGGTAGCTCAGGCCAGGATATTAGCAGTGGGAGTGGTGAGTATTCTGTAGGTTCTGTAAATATTTTGAAATTTGAGCAAAGATTACTTACTGATATATTGGTTGGGTTGTGTGGTGAAAGGAGAATGAGTCAAACATAATGTCAAGATTTT